>NC_134212.1:35142521-35767521 GCF_965140235.1 Caretta caretta
CTCTTAGGCCCAGATTTTACTCCTGCCAAAGTTGCATGTTATAATGCCTGATGAGAGTGCACCAGAGTTCTGCGTGTGCAAATCTCCAGGTTGTAGGTAGGCTTTGGAGGTTTTGCACACCCAGCTGGGATGCATGTAAAAGCCCATGTACTTTTTGAAAGCTGGGCTCTCTTGTTTAGTTAATGACAACTATACCAAACTAAAACAATCTACACACATGTGCACAGTACACGTCTAGCTACCAAATCCATTTCAGGCAAGACGATGAATCAGCACTTATCCCTCCTGAAATTCCAGCAACCAATTATAAAAGCTGTATACTAGAAAGATATCCTGAAATCATTGGAAGTGAGGAGTCTAAATACCTTTGTGGTGAGCCTATATCACTAATAACAATGTTGGCCCTGATCCTGTCACATGCTTAACTTTACACACGCTGAATAGTCCTATTGACTGGAATGAGACTGTTCTCAGTGCATAAAGTTAAGCATATGCCCAAGTCTTTGCACTATTGGGGCCCTCGAGTCCTAAACTGAAAAAAACTTTATTTCAATGGGAGTGAGGTTCCTAAACACTTTTGAGCATCTGGATCGTAGTCTCCTTAATTCTTCACTTCTTATACTGTGTTTACTTTGTGTATTTCACCCAGTTGGGCTAAATTACTGAGGCCTGCTCTGAAATCAGTGACAAAACGCCAACTGATTTCAAAAGAAGCAGGATCAGGCCCCAAGCCTGTTCAGTTTTATTGTCAGTTTCTAGTAGGTTTCAGTTTCTGGTTCTTATGCACTAGCCCAGATCTGTAGTGTCTGGGTTTGTAGAGGAGCAGGGAGATGTTGAAATCACTTAAAACAAAAAAAGTTTAACTGAACTGTTTTATTAAAAAAATCATGAAATCATGTCCAGCCATATTAGGTTATGTTAACTCCGCCACCCCACACACATGCACACGCAGTTCCACCACTTTATTTATTTTACAAAATCTAAATGCCAGGCCTACATTAAATAAAATGGATTCCTTTAAATGCCAAGCAATATATGAAACCATTAAACTGCAGGGCTGGGTTTTCTGGGGGGAAACTTACAAGCGTTTGATGTAAAAATATATTTCTTTTCAAAATATAGGGACCACGCATGAAATGTGTCCCTACAATAAATGTTATAGGCAGGACTTCTTCCACCTTACCCACCGAAGTAAATTGGACTTATGCGTGAGAAGCATCTACAGGATGGGCCCACAGAATGTTAACAAAACAGATCAGCCATAAATGCTTAGAAAAAGAGAACAGATGCCAGAAACCTCTTAAATGAGCTTTATTTTTAGAAGTTCCTCTTTCTACTGCTGACTGTTCCAAATACTCAAACTGACGGGGCAATAGATCTAGTGTGGTTGAAGATTTCCATAATGGAAATATTAGTCTCCTATATACTATCTCAAAAATCAATTGAATGTTACCCATTGTGAGGAGAATTAATAAAAGAAGTTAACTCAAATAAAGATATATAGGTCCCTAGATACAGAAATAAAGTTAGTGTGATTTACTGCCACAGTCTAGAATAACACTTGGGAACAAAACCATGCCACATGGATTAGGATTTCTGTATGCCATTTACATTCCTAACAGCCTTTATCCATTTTAATCTATACACTTTGGCTGGAGTTCAATGGGTTCTAAAGAGGTAAATTTTGTTGTAGGAGTCTCACTCATAAATCAGCTGGTGTGTTTGATATATTTGTGCATATGCAATACCATGTGACCTGTAACCATATGTGTAATGGTACCTGTGCACAGCTGCAGTACAGAACATGGGGCTGTGCCCAGGGACGTTCTGGGGGTAGCAGGCTGTAGTTTCTCTTCTCCTCCCAGGCTCTCTACTCCAGTGCTGCTCTACAGTATCATCTGCAGCTGCTGCACCCTTCCCGGCAAAGGATTTCAACTGATGAATCCATACAGTTGCAGATCAATTACACACCACTGCCCCACCCCCAATATGCTCCCAAAGCCCTCCTCCCCCCTGTATGTTAGGGTGGAGGGAGCCCTTGTGAAATACAAGTATGTAACGCGCACACAGAGTGCTGGCTGCATCCGGCTCCATCCCTGCACCAGTCCCTCTTCCTTCAGGGCCTTCTGTTGCCTTCACCTGAGCCAGAGAACTTGGCTCTAAATGAATTGCACATCACTGTTTATATACGCCCCCTTTTGGTAATTTTAGTATATAAAGGCTTGATCTTGCACTCACTGAATTCAGTGGCAGTTTTGCTATTGGCTTCAATGGAAACAGGATCTGGCCCTAAGTGAAGTGCTGGGTTATTGATTTGTTTGGGTGACACGCAGTAACAAATAGAGGAGTCCTCGCTGTAAGAACACAGTTTATGTTGAATTAGACTCATGAGTCATGGAGTGTTTTTGTCATTTTTCCATTGCAGGGGCTGCCCCTCCCCCCCCCCGAAAAGAAGTGGACGGGCCTTGGACAACAGAACCAGCTGGGGCCAAAATCATGTGTGGTGGTCTTGTGCTTCTGCACTACTCTCTGACCCTGCACAGCACTCCTTTGCCTGTGTGGGAGCAAGGGTCTGGTGAAGCCATGCTCTCAGGGCTTTGTCCACTGTGTGCTACTCTCAGAACCAATTCACATGATGGGGGGCTGCACCTAAAATTGGGACTGACTCCATCATCATTAACTTAGGTGAGGAATCTCTGTGTGGGGGTGGGTAGATGGGATGGCTCTTCCCACTCCAAGTCATGGATTCTGATCCCCATAGATAGGGGCAGGTGCTCAGCATATGCAAGTTACATCTCCATTGACTTCAATGGTAGAAGGAGGATACGTGGGGGAGAACAATGGTCCATCTCCCTTCTACATCCTGCTCCAGCTCAGATCTGACACATTTTCATCCCTGCCAACCAAGGATCAATCTAAATCTTAATCTAATTTCAAGTGACATAAAGGTCCAAATTAGGAAAGATATATTTTAAAGTAATTCACTAAAGGATGGACATTGGTATGGGTCCAACCCTGCACACCCAGAGTTCTCACTGAAGGTTTGAGAGGGCTGGGAATGGACTGGTTCATGATCAGAAAAGCCACCTGCATGAAAAAAACAACATCAAATTGCCCTACAAATTATAACCCTCAATTTATGTCCAGGGTCTGTACACAGGGTTTATTTTTAATTTGAAAATTAGAATGAAGTCATCTGCAAACTCTATGCAAGAACTGAATTTAAACCTTCTTGCTGGGTTATTAAAGAGAGCGCTCTAATGTTTTCTAAAAATCAGTCAATTTAAACTTGGACAAAATCTTTATAATGCTGACGATCATTTAAGCAACTATAATTTCTTACGATTTGTAATTTTGGCTCTGATCCTGTAGGTTTTCCTCAGGCACCGCTGCATGCCTCCACCCCACCCCAAATGCAGCTCAGGCCTTTTTATTCAGATTGCACATATGAGCTGGAATTTGCAAAAGCACATCAGGGTGCTGGGAGCTTTTAACTCCCTTAGATGTTTGGAAAATCTCCCCCACAGGATGAACCATGCTATCACTGAAGTCAATAGGCATTTTGCTAGTGAGCTCAACAGGAGCAGGGCCAGACTTCCAGGTACATCACATAATAAGGCAACATGGACTAATTTTAGATAAAGCACTTTCTACTTGCCATTTCCAAGAGGGACTGATACAGTTTTCAACCTATGTGTGAAGCTTAAGTATACTTAAGGAATTCATATCATTTTGCTTTTCATGCATAATCTATGTTGCTTCTATTTTATAACTAGACTTCAGACTTTTTAAATATAGATTTTCAAATTCCAATATATCTAATTATTAAACCATGTTAGTGATAACTACAGGTGATTTATTTTGCATTGTTATGTTCTATTCCTGTTTTCTTTAGGCTCCCTTCACAACGTTTTTCTTTATACTCTGTATTTAATTAAAACAATTAAACACAAACCGAAACACGAACCAGCCATTTTAGTCAAAGTCACTTAAATGTCAAGTCTTTGCGTGACAAGTTTCAGGATGAAAAGAATGTTTTTGGCCAGCTGATAAAGCCCTATTTATTTAAAAGGACAGGAAGCTATAACAGAAATGCTGACAAAACCCGAATGACAGGGGCATGAAGAGTAACACTATAACACTGTCATACAAAGAGGGGGAAACCAAAGTGTATTACAAAGGTGTTGTTGGTTATACAGAATCCGAAATGCAAAAGCAACGTTTACCCAATTACAGGACTCAGAAATTATCTTCTAGTTGTTAGCTACAAGGGCTCTGGCTCCCTCTGCTGGGTTTGTGATGTTATAGGCTCCCTGAGCTAGTAGCTACGGGAGCCTGATCCAATGTATATAACCTGAATTTGCTGATAAGAGCACAAACCAGACTGCATGATTGTATGTTATTACACTCCAGTCCCTGTATTCTCCATCATCCTCATTTGTGTACACTATGGACAACTTCAGCGCTCCAATTATTTTATTGTTATTTTTTATTACAGTTGCACCAAGAGGTTCTAACCCACATCAGAGCCTCATTGTGTTAGGCGCTGTACAAAATGCATTGTAAGACAGTCTCTGCCTCACGGACATTTCAATTTAAATCTACAAAGCTGACGAAGAAGGGGAGGGGAGGCAGAGGCACAGAGTGGGGAAGTGACTTGCCCCAGGTCTCCAGCAGGTCAGTGGCAGAGCTGGGCAGATAACCTGGGTCTCCCGAGTTCCGTGACAGTGCTCTGCTCTGTCCATTGTTGCTACAGCTTTTGGTACCCTTCAAGTGGAACGGCTGTGGAGACTAAAAACTCCAAGTGTCTAGATTCTATTAATTTTCACACTAAGCAAAAGGATTTGTTTTGAATTAAAACGTGAGGATTACCAAATGGCCAGAGCTCGATCACTTCACTCACATGGGTTGTGCCCAAGACTTCTGAGTAAGGTGAGCAGGATTGCCCCTCCGCCCCTTGTATAACATATGGGCTGTAGTGAGGGATGTTTGGATAAAATAAGAACCTTATGCTACATTCATGCTGGTGCTTACTAACTTTTGGGCACAATTGATACGTAGGGGCTTGCAGAATACAACCCTGGTGGGTCAAAAAAGTTCAGATCACTTCTTCCCCACCCCCACTATTTTTTTTATCTTCCTGGATGCTTTCACTATGCTGGAAGAGCTGAAATAGTGGGGGAAATTGCTATTCTTGAGGCATTTCCTGCCCTTATGGGGAACACTGGGAATCTCATGGCAAAGCCTCACCCGTTGGTAGCTTGAGTGCAAGGCTGCAGACGCAGGAGGCGTGGATGTGATTTAGGTAAGAAACCACACACCAGAGTGTGGCTCTCTGAACCAAACCAACACATTTCTGGAATCTGGCACCATCACTAGCTGTCAGAGCACGTGCCAAATGCTCTCACCCTGGCATTCAGATTTTTAAAAAATATATCAGATGTTATATCAGGACATGTTTCAGGTTTTTTGAATAACTCTGTGGCAGAAAAGATATCAACCTTTGATAATGTCTTGTGTTCCATTGCAGTTCTAGTGTTTCAAATCCTTACTTTCCCATGGTTTAAAACCCATCCTGAACACCCGAGTTCTTTGCTCTTTCAGAAGATCATTTTCTGTTCTTATTTATTTTGCAATTGATTTCAATGGGAGCATGATCTGGCCCCAGAAGGGCTCTGTTATCTTTCCAGAGACCACATCCCAGGCAGAACATAACGGCATGCTGCTCATTCTCTCCCGCTTTTAATAGGTTCATCTTTTCTTGTTCTTCCAGGACACTCAACTCAGCGGCCTCCCTAGTTGGCTTTTATTCCTTTTTTGTTCACAGATACAAGGAACTTGTTTATCACTAAAATTCCTATTTAGTTGTTTATGATCGCTCAGGCAAAGCAAGTTCCATAAGCATACAATAAGCATTTCCAGGTGCAATCAGAAAAATCAAAGCAATTGCTAGGAGGAGACTTGATGACAAGTGGTTTAGTGCGCTAGCCTTTCACTTTTGGTGTTGCAATTTTCCTTAAGTCACATGGGAATTTAATGGAATTATGTTGTTTTGCTGGCAGCTTTTTCCTTTGTCAGATGGTCAGCATATTGCTGAACTGGGAGTTGTTAGCATAGACCCCAAAGCCTGCAGAAAGGCCAGGGCCTGGATCCACAGGATGATTTAGATGCCTACAGCAAGAGGTAAGCATCTAAGTCCAACACTGAGATCCTCAAAACTCCCATTCAGTTGTTGCCTAGCCCTGTACACACCTAACTCCCTGAGTAGGGACAGCTTAGGACACACCCCGCTCCTCAGCACCTGTTACTGGCTAGTTGAGGCAGCTTCAGGCCTAGCAGGCTGGCTTTTCTGGATCCCTGTCTCACCCAATGCCTCCTGTAAGGAGCCTGGCCACCTAACCCAGCATTTGTGGATTCCACTGGGTGGCAAAGCATGTAAAAGTCGGCTCTACAATGCCTAAGTCCCTTTGTGGATCTGGGCCCACTGATTTCAGTGGGACTTTGGATGGGCAGAAGAGTCTGTGAAGAGTGTTGCTGGGGCCTCTGTAATAAATTGCGAGTGCTGGACTGGAATAGCAGGGTGGCTATTTATATAATATATAATATCTGGGAGATCAGTTTTAGGAACATTGACAGTTCACTGAACAGAAGCCAGTGCAGTCACTCCCTTTACTATCTGCCTACTCTTTCCGGTGCCAATCGTGCAGTGCGTCACATGGCTGAGCACCAATTAAAGCAACGACAAAACACATCTGTAGTCAAGATCCGAAGACACATTTCTGTCCAACTCTTGCTGACCCTACTCATGCAAGTCATCCCAGCTGTGTCACAGATAATAATGTTTACACCTGGGACATCCCATATGCAGCTCCAGTGAAATATGTTCCAGTGGAAAGTCTGTTTGATTAATTTCTGTGAATGCCAGTTTAGAACAGCAGTACAGAAGTGTACTATTGTAGGGGTTTGAGAAGTGATAAGGCTCAGGAAAATACACTGTTTCAGAGGAAAGTTTTGTACATAGAGGTGATACTGGAAATAAATTGCACAGCTAATGATGAAAACATTAACACTTTTGGGACTATTGCTATCACTTTGGAAATTGCATACTATGTGCCTGATTCTCCTCTCACAGCAGTTTTACACCTGTGTAACTTCCTTGACTTCAATGGAGTTATTTCTGATTTACACCAGTGTGAGAGAAGAACCAGGCCAGATCTGTGCAAAATTAAAGTTCATGGGTGTCTTGATAACAGTGTGCAACCACCTACATGGGGAACAAACATTTAATAAGAGGCTCTTCAGTTTAGCAGAGAAAGGTATAACATGATCCAGTGACTGGAAGTTGAAGCTAGACAAATTCAGACTGGAGATAAGGCATAACAGATTTACCAAGGGTGATGCTGGATTCTCCATCACTGGCAATTTTTAAATAAAGATTGGATACTTTTCTAAGCAATATGCTCTAGGAATTATTTTTGGGAAGTTCTATGGAAGAGGGCAGATTAGATGATCACAAAGGTCTCTTTCGGGCCTTAAAATCTATGAAAATCCTGTCTTTTATGTCACTGTTGTTGTAGTAGTGAAAGAGAAAACAGGAAGTTTTGTAACAGGGTTTCCCCAAACCCTGCCTCAATTCCCCCACTCATGTAAACATTCATATCATTGCACCCGCTGATGCATCAATGGAGCTCACACCAGTGTCAATATTTCATTCCCTCTTCCAAGAGATTCATTTAATAGTACAAACACAACACAGTACATCAGTCCAAACAGTAAACCAGGCCCCCTCCTGAGGCCTCTGCCTCAGAGGGTTTTTGCTGTTGACTACACAGCAGATATCTCCAGCTAGGTGCTTCGCCTAAGTGACACGGCAAGCTCCCTTCCCCTGACCCAAGGTCTCCTGCCACCACTGATCCCTCCCTACCACCCCTACCCCAACTCTGCTGCTTGTTCACCATTTATCTCATGACTTGGGAGGCAGTTAGTTAGTCACAAATGGGGCTACACCCCACATCTTTAAAGGGGCCATTCCACCTTGTGACAACCATCATCTCCTAACACAGAATCAGGGCATCATTCCAACTGAATCCTAAAGGTGTATCGAAATCCGGAGTCCTTTTAATGGCTTCTCATACGTCACACAGCAAACATGTAACAACATACCTTCAATGGTGAGAAACAGTAGAGCCACGGCTAATCTGCAACAGTGAAATTAGCTCCTTAACATTCAACTCCACAATAGACAACTCTATGACACCAAGTATACGGCACTCTGAATGGTTTTTCCTTCCAAATCGTGCTAAGTTTCTGCAATTAAAAAACAAAACAGCCAAACAACTAAATGAATATTTGTATATGAGTCAATTGAGCTCTAATTCCTATGGAAACAAACTTCTCTGCTGGAGTGCCAGCTTCTTGAGACTGTCTGAACAGCAGACTACAAATTAAAAGCCTCCAGTCTTCTTCCCACATGGTTTTGATGTTGATGTTCGACTGACTACTCAGAGCAGTAACTCAACAGCAGCCACTCAGGATTAACCTATTGTCTCTGGAGGAGCTAGTTCTTCAATGATTGGGCACCGGAGTTTAAATGATAACAGTTCTCTGTCAATTTATGGAAGGGGCTTCAAAGTTGACATTTTTGTAAATACCAAGCCCCTCATTCAGTTTGTGGCTTGCGGAAATCCCTTCTAAGGCCTCAGAAATTACAAGATATAAAAACACCTCAATTCATACCATAAGCATCGCTCCAGTCCTATAAAAACCACTTTATTAATACATTTAAAATGAGAAAGCAAATTACATTAAAAATTAATAGGGATGATGGCCTTATCGACACACAAAAGTTATAGCACTTTAATTATACTAACATAGAGTAGTACAATCCTCCCACCACCATGGAACACAGTTATAACAATATAAATGTGCTTTTACCAATATACTTTGTTCCTGTATGGGAAGGGGAATGAAGCTTATAAGCATATTTATCTTAGTATAACTGCCTCCACATTAGGGATTGTACCCACATAACTATATCAATTAAAAAAATCATATCCGATAGCAGTTATAGAAGTACAGGAACTGTGTACAGAAGCCTAATTTGGGGTAAAGACTGCATGTTGGGACTTTGTATTTTATTCAGTAATTGGTACTAATGTTTTAATTGATATGATGTAGTGCAAGTATAACAGTATGTGATCCATGTTATATAAATCATGAATTGTTAAACATGTTATTTCCTGTGTTTGGTGTGTGTGGGGGGGGGGAGTTATGACTGAACACAACCTAATCTTCACAAATGAAGTTTTCTCTCTCTCTCTGGATTATATAAAACTAGAGTGAAATAAGAATAAGGTGAAGAATTTGTCTATATTTTATGATATACCTGCCCTAGGCAATCTCACAGTTCAAACTTCTTAATGAATTTAAGTTCTACAAACGCCTGTTGGAATCAGTGCATTTATTAGAGTGGGTGTGATTTTTTACAAAGGTTCTAACTGATTAATTATGTCTTCAAGCTTGCAACCCTGATCAAAAGTACCATTTGCCCAGCACTCCAGATCTGTCCCAGAGATCACTCCTGGTTGTGTAGCACTGAGCCCAGGTTTGGTAAAGCTGCCATGGCCACAAGAAAAAAGGTCATAGCCAGAAGCAGAACCACTGTTATACGCTCCTCCCAACTATGTATGAGAAGGTCATTCGTAGTGACAGCATGAGTTAAAACTACCAAGGGCAGCTTTAGCTTACACAGGTGGCAAATAGCGTACATGGAAATGAAGACAGTAAGAGTTCACAGCTTGTTGCAATAAATAGCGTTCCAATAGGGGGCACTATAGAACATTAGGAATGTAGAGACTATGCCGTTCAAGCAGTGCTTGATGAGAGAACAGTGTATGTGCAAGAAGGAAAAAAGCCTGCATGCTGCACTGTCTCGTCTTTGTTTCTTTATGTGTACACACAGAACATAGCCTGCCGCTGGGTTGTTGCTGTTACTCCTTGTAGCGGGGTGGTCACCCCACTCCGGCCCTAAAGGGGTTTAAGCAGCCCCGGGAGAAGGCTTCCCTGGGGAGCCAATAGTAAAAGCAGCCCTGGAGAGGGCTGTAGCTGGGAACAGCTAGGCTGATTGGGGGAAGCAGCCAGAGCTGGGGCCATGCCCCAAGCAGGCCACAGCTGGCCCTTATAAGGGCTGTGGGCCAGAAGCTGGAGAAGTCTTACTCTAGTCCTGGAGTGGGAAGGGCTAGTTGCCTGGGAGCAAGGTACCTCAGGTGGAGCAGTGCTGGGGAAGGATAAAGGGAGCTGGGGAGCTCCAGCCTGGTAAACCCCCAGGCTGCAGGCCTTGTTGAACACCAAAAGAGACTGTTGAATGCCAAAAGAGACTGGAGACCGAGGATAGGTAAAGGCAGAAGGTCCTAACCCCTTGCCAATGGTGAGTGGCCATTACGCTACAGTCTGCCCCAGTGAGTGAGGGTTACATGATGACTGGAAGTAGCCTCTGAGGCAAGGCGGGTTTAGAGGGCTGGGGGTTCCCCAGGGAGGGGAGACCCAGAGTGAGGGGGTACTGCTGGGGCAGACCCCCAGGGTAAGGGGCACCAGGGTCTGGGAGGGACACAGGGGGCCAGTGGCAGGTGAGACACTGGCCTGCAGAGGGTGCTCTGGGCTGGAAAAAGCTAATTCCCAAGATGACCAGCAGGAGGTGCCACACCGGTGAGTATTCGCATTGCTAAACTCCTTCAGAGGGTGAGGGTAATCATCAACCTGAACTACCTTAAGTTACTGCCACTGCAGTTCAAGAATACAACCTGCATGATCCATCCATAGGTGACTGTTCTGCTGTGATAGATAAAGGATTGAGGTCTTTTTGTTCTAAGTTCATTCAGTGCCTGGCACAATGGGGTCCTGGTCCATGACTAGGGCTGCTAGGTGCTATGATAATGAATTAATAATAATGATACAGCACTTGCTCGCAGACTATGCTATACACCATCTCACTGGTGGGCTTTACATTTCCATTCCACTTCAGCCAGAAAGTCCTTGACTGGCTAGTGATCCTACCATTTGAATTCAAGCTAGAGAATTTCTAGCTGCTTTGTAACAGACTGAAAACATGCATAGTAACACACTGTATACATGTGTTTATGTAAGGGGGAACTAAAATGACTTGCAAACAAATAATCTCAATTTTAAGATCTTAAATCACTGTAGGCCAGATTGTGAGCCCCTTACCTGTACTGGTGAGTAGTTACTCTTCAAGTAGTTCAACTGACTTTGGTGGAGAAGTAACTTGAGACACCTTAATAGGACCTAATTTTCAGAGGGCAGGTGCTCAGCACTCTCTGAAAATCAAGCCTCTTCAAGATGTCTCAAATTGAGACCCCATACACACCTATGGGAGTAAAGGGTACACACGACAGCCCTAATGGTCAAGTCCCACCTCCTCCTCCCTGGTGTGGTGAGACCCGTAGCTGTGGAACCAGCTCAGCTGTGCTGGTCAAGGGGAAGGGAAGATACCCTCAGTAGCACAGAATTCAGCTCTGTCATGCAGGTGGGATAGGGAGCTAGTGGATCTACACAATTCCAGTCACCCTCCACAGAGGAGACATTTTGTTCTCCTGGTAGCTATTGCAGCTTTAGGGCCTTATGGATGCATAGTAACCCTAAAATGGGTCCACAGTCTGGGTTGAGGAGGATTCCATTCCATCACATGAAGCTAAATGCTGGAAGGGACTTGGAGTTAATATTGCAGGTCTTACTATATCTGTCACTTCTAGGTTATTAATAAAGAAGCATTTACCTCTATTGCAGCTACACATGCTTTTCTGTGCTCCTGCCTGCACCCCAAGATGATGCCAGCTAGTGCACAGCCAGATATTCAGGCGATGTGCAAGGAAAAGAATTTGGACTTAACTTTCCCCATGTGCAACATCTTGTAAACAAAAAACAATCACAAATACTTTTTAAAACAACACTACTGGCACTTCTGCAGAGCCTTCCGTTGGAGGCCCTCAAAATGGAGGACCTCAGAGTTTGGTGACACATAAGGCTTGTACTGACCCTCTGCACAGGGTTGAATTTCACCCACTAATTAATCATGTCTCTTATCTCAGAGTTGATTTGGTTGAGGCCACGAGGAACAATGTGAACCTAAATATTTGACATGGTTTTTCCTCTTTACTTAACTGCAGTGACCTAAGTTCAGAGTTCTATCTTTCTCCTGCAAGAGCAGATGATTAAAATAAATCAATAAATAAATCCATGAAGAGAACTGTAAGGAAGACAGCTCCTTGCTCTGCATAAGTCACTTGTGATGCTATTGACTTCTGTAAGAGAAATCCAGGACTTGGCATGTAAAATACCTTTCCGTTTAATTTTCAAAATAATTGCTTTACATTTCAAGGCTTTGCCTATATCATAGTGATTTGAGAACCTATGATATATATTTCAGTACTGCCTAGAAGCCCCAGTCATGGACCAGGACCCCATTGTGCTAGGCGCTGTATAAACTTAAAACACGTTTTTACAATTTTCTTTTAAGAAAGCATTTTAGATCCCATTTAACAGAGGTATATTCAGATGCGTCCCACAGAAACAATGACTTTAGTAAGTTACACTTTTTCAATTAGAACATGTCAAACGATAACATACTTTATTGTTTACAGTGTTTCCTTGTGAGATGAAACAAAAGTTAATTACAACAACTGAAACTTCAGGAAGATGGATTGGTTTGATAGCTTCTCCATATGGGTCTCCTTTTCATGGCAGCGTGTGTACCACATCTTCAAGAGGGAGCCAGAATGTGTAAGGAAGGCACATCTGAGCAATCAGACTGACACTTTTTTATTAGAGTATATTTATTTTGTATTATGTACTTTTGACAGAAGTCTCATGAAGTGCTATGCTCCTGCTGTAGGGTCAAAGTCTTGTGACCCGCAGGGATTTTAGGGAAAAGGAACATAATTTTAGAGGGCATGTTTATTATTTCTGCAAATGTTCTGTTTTCTAAGCTAAGCGAACAGTTTTTCAGTATGTACTCTGATGACAGCTTAACTCCACTGGCTCGCTTTCCTGAGGAGATCTTTCCTGCCAAATGTTTTTGATCACAATCTGGCAAACAAATCAACAATTATTAATAAATACTAGTGCTGAGTAAAATGATCTGCAACAAATTTATCAGACTTTAAAAAAAGTTTCTCTTGCTGCTTGAACATTTGTGAGCAATTTGTGATTTCCTTACCTTTATTTGTTGTTCAAAAGCATTCAGTTTTTGTCAAAACTCTGTGGATTCATAAGAAGTCTGTAAATGTTGGTTAGTTGTAATTGTATGGCTAAGTCACACAGTCTTGGTTCTACACCCTGACTGGATGAGTGCTTGAGCTCTTCCAGCATGAATACATATGCTTGTGAATTTAAAATTAAACTCCTGCAAATACATACACATGCAGCTTCAAAATTTGTTTATACTGGCACAAACGTTCATGGAAAGGAGATGTGAAAGAGGCAAGAGAACAGGCAAGGCAAACTCATTTTAAAACATAAATATCCCACTTTCTCAATATTTGCTGAGCTCTGATAAAGGCACTGAAGTTCAGTTGCTTTTTTTCTAATGGCCAAAATATATTTTGAATGTACTTTTCTGTATCGCCTGCATTCTTTCAAATTCTATTACAAGGCCACTTTGCAAAGCCTGGCCCAGTTCTGTGTTTGACTGTAGCCCTTCAACACTGTTCTAGCAGCACAAAGACACTGTTAGGCCTAAAAAATGACCTGAGGGAAACATCACTGATTTAAAGGGGCTTTCTGTGATGCTCTCCATTAGGGTAATGCTGGGGATATTCTGGGGGAGGGCAAAGATACAGCATACTCTGTCTACTTTCTGCTGTGGAACAATCCCTATGGAGCTATTGCAGCTGAGCTTAAGTTAGGGTATGTCTACACTACAAAATTAGGTCAATTTTATAAAAGTCAATTTTTAGAATTTGATTTTATATAGTCAATTGTTTATGTCCACACTAAGCGCATTAAGTCGATGGAGTGCATCCTCACTACCGTGGCTAGCATTGACTCACGGAGCGGTGCACTGTGGGTAGCTATCCCACAGTTCCTGCAGTCTCTGCCGCCCATTGGAATTCTGGGTTAAGCTCCCAATGCCTGATAGGGCAAAAACATTGTTGCGGGTGGTTTTGGGTACATGTCGTCAGTCGCCCCTCCCTCTGTCTGCCATTGCTTTCACGATCATTTTGTGCCTTTTTTTTTTTTTTCCTGGGTTACCCATGCAGACGCCATACCATGGTAGGCATGGAGCCCGCTCAGCTCACCGTCACTGCTGCAGTTGTGGGCAAGTCTACTGTGGGTGCTGCTGTGATCCAAGTAGCCAATGCAATCATTGACGTTCTGTTATCAAGGGTAGCGACTCTGGGAAATGTGCGGGCCTTTTTAGATTTTAGGTGCATCATATTCCTGTCCTTTGTTGCTGGTGAAGTCTTGCAGCCATACATTCCAGTCTGGTCAGCGCTATAACACCCCATAGCACTTCTGTGGTTGACACATGTAACAACTCCAGGGCTCTTGCTCTTTTGCCTTGGCTGAGGTACCTTGCCCTATCAGGACCTCCAAGCATTTGACACAGAAGCAGCTGACATTGCTACACAGCAGCAGTTCCTGGGTGCCTTCGCAGCAGATGGTCCAGTAGGACTGCTAGCTGTCCTCATCCATGGTGTATGGCTCCTCAGCTTCTGCTGCAACTCTGCTCTTCTGCGAGCTGGAGGCTTCTGCCTCAGATTGCTCTCCCAGCTGGCAGCACCACACGGTCGCACCTACCCCTTGCTCCCATGGTTCATGAAGCCTGGACAATAGTAAGGAGCAGTTCAACTATAGGCTGAGCAAGTTCAGAATGGTGGTAGAATGTGCCTTTGGACGTTTAAAAGCTCGCTGGTGCTGTTGGTCAGACCTCAGCAAAACCAACATTCCCATTGTTATTGCTGCTCACTGTGTGCTCCACAGTATCTGTGAGAGTAAGGGGGAGACGTTTATGGTGGGGTGGGAGGTTGAGGCAAATCACCTGGCATCTGATTTTGAGCAGCCAGACACCAGGGCGATTAGAAGAGCACAGCAAGGCGTGCTGCGCATCAGAGAGGCTTTGGAAACCAGTTTCATGACTGGCCAGGCTACAGTGTGGCAGTTATCTGTTTCTCCTTGATGCAAACCCCCTCCCCCTTTGTTGATTTTAATTCCCTGTAAGCCAACCACCCCCCCCCCTTTGAAATAAAGTAACTATTGTTTTGAAACCATGCATTCTTTCTTTATTAATTAAAAAAAAAAAAACAGACAAGGTAGCCCGGGTGGGGTGGGGAAGGACAAGGCTACATTGCTTATTGTAGCCACACTAAAACTGTTTGAATGATAGCCTTCTGTTGTTTGGGCCATCCTCTGGAGTGGGGTGTCTGGGTGAGGAGGCTATGGAACATGAGGAGGAGGGTAGGCAGTTATACAGTGGATGCAGCGGGGGTCTGTGGTCTTATTGGCTTTCCTGCACCTCCAGCAGATCATGTCTGTTTGCTCCCCCATTAGCCTCAGCATCCTGCCTCCACTCTTCGTGCTCACTCAATTCTTTCCTGGCCTCTGTCACTGAAAAGGCACAGCTTAATGCATGGAGGCAATCAGTGTGGGAGGACTGCATGAGCTTGGAAAACATGTCATTGACCGTGTGGTTTTTTTCGTCTTCTAATCTGCGATAACCTCAGGGACGGAGATGATAGAGGGAGCGTAGAAACGTTCTACGATTCTGGGGGCACTGCATGGTCACCTGTGTGGCTGAGTTCACCACGCTGACCAAACAGGAAATGAAATTCAAAAGTTCCCGGGGCTTTTCCTGTGTACCTGGCTAGTGCATCGGCATTCAAAGTGCTGTCCAGAGCGGTCTAAACGAGCACTCTGGGATAGCTCCCGGAGGCCAATACCATCGATTTGCGTCTGCACTACCCCAAATTCGACCCAGCAAGGTTGATTTTAGCACTATTCCCCTCATCGGGGAGGAATACAGAAGTCAATTTTAAGGGCCCTTTAGGTTGACGGAATGGGGTGGTTGTGTGGACGCAGTCATTTTTAAATTGACCTAATACAGCTAAATTCGACCTAATGCCGCAGTGTAGAACAGGGCTTAGAGCAAATTTGGGGACTCACTAACATACATTGGTTGTTCAGTAGGCCCTGGGCAGGGCTAAGAATACTGCAGGCAAAAAGGTGGCTTAATGCTACCTTTGACCTTTCCCCTGTTCCTGCACTGAACATAGCGCAGGAGAGATGGAGAATATGCCCCACTGCTTTCTTCAAGAAACACTTAGTTCTCTTCTAGTGAGACAGGTTGAGCCAAAGGGCTTGTAATGGGATTGCCATAGTCCTGGCTGAGCTCCCGCTTATGGATGCTCACCAGGCAGCTGTGTTTGGACCCAAGCACTGAATTTGTGTGCTTCTAAGCAACGCTGCATTTGGGCAGGCAACAGTCATCGTCTTCCACGCATATTTCCTGAGTGCAGACTGTAGTATTACTTCTAGGGACTCAGTGGTCCTGGTCCCCAGGACCAGTGCTGCTGATCTTTTCTCCCCGCACCCCTCCAACCCCAAGACACTCCAGTTACTTGAGTACAGCCTCCCCAGAGCACCACCTCCTGTGTACTCTGTTTTATAATTTAACTAATGAGACACATGTGACAGCTGAAGCACATAAGTCACCAACTTTGCAGAGGAATTTCTAAACCAATTGCTCCTTACTCTCAGACAAAGCACAGGAGCTAGATCTAGGCAAAATAGAAAACACACTTCCCTTCCCTAGAGACCTCACCCTCTGGAGCCTCCTTTGGGTTTTGGTTGGTGCCTTCAGGAGTTCCAGGTCCCTTCTCCGAACTCAATCTTGTCTTCCTGGTCATGGAGGCGCTTCTGATTCCTGCAGCAAGCTCCCTCTAGCTTGTTCAGGTCTGACAGCCAAAAGGTTCCCCTTGCTCAGAGAGCATGTCCCTTTGAATTCTCTGAAACACCCAGAGTCTGTGGAGTTTTTTAAAAGCCAGTTCCAACACCTTGTTTTTTGCAATCCTTCTTTTCTACTGTGGATTTTTCCACTGCTCCAACCCCTCCTCCTGCAGACAGCCAAATAGAATTGATTTTCCCCTAGGCTGCAGCATTGTTCTAAAGTGCTCCCAATTAGATGACTGACTCTCCATTGCTCCTAGTCTGGGAGGTGACATCTGCCCCAATAGCAAATGGCTGATACATTAAGACCTTCAATGAAACAGCAATTTCATAACGTCAACCAGAATTCATAAGTTTCACACAGACAAATTCCCCAAACTGTCATGGGGATATAGTCCCTTCTACTTCTAGGCCAGAGATATAAATCCAGCATCGGTCTGTAGTGATTGAAAATCATCACCATCTGAAGGCATGTCTTTGTGAATTGAGTTGTTGGTGTCAATCCAGTTCTCTGTGAACGAATTTGCACATCACAAAAATCACCCTGGGAATTGGCTCTAATTACATTCTTATTAGCAATCTCAAGGAAGGCTAAGGATTACATGAGCAGGGGAATGAACTACAATATTTTCTCACATTGGGATATATTTCTTTCTGGCCAGGGTTTAGGGTAAACTGGCTAGAGGCTGTGGTTTAGATTACTCATCGGAAGCTAAAAACTGAAATATCATGAAAATTTGTTTTCCTCCATGGTGTTTGCTACTGTAGGGCTGTTCTCAAGCACTTGTGCTGCAGGCTTTTCTTTCTTTCTTTCTTTCAAAAAAAAAAAAAAAAGCACTGAAGCATTTGTTTTAAACAGTTAAACTCATTTACATACAGTGTGGGCTTTTCAAACAGATATTTGAAACAATTGTAGTAGATCACATTTAGGGTGTACAAAGTTGGGTGGTATCACTTTAGAGTAATATGCGTTTCCAAGTGAAGAATGTGTATTGTGGAAAAACAGCAGACAAAGGCCCAGATCCTTAAAGGTATTTAGGCTCCTAACTTCCATTGAAATCAATGGGAGTCAGGTGCTTAAGTGCCAGTGAGGCTGTGAACCAAGTTCTCAAGACCAACCTGTTCAATTCTCTGCTCTTCCGCTGACTAGCTGTATGACACTTGAATTCTCTGGCCATTATTTTCAAAGGTGATTTTGATGCTCTCAGCTTTCTGAAAATCGGGCCCCTTTAAGATGCAGACACTCAAAAAACAAAGGCACCCCAATCTCTAATTGCTTTTGAAAATCTGGGCCTCTGCCCCTTCATTTCTCCATCTGTAAAACAGGGATGATACCTACCTATGTACCTACCTATCTGATAGGTTGAGACATAATTAAAGTTTTAAACGTGCTTTTGGTCCTTTCATGAAAGATGCTCCTAGAAGTGTTTTTCTTTAAGTTAGAGCACAAGGAACATCCATATTTCTGTGATGACCATCTGGTTTTGAACAACTCTTCACCTGATCAGGAGCAAACATTGTGTCATGCTTATTGTTGTTTGATTGTAAAGGCCAAATCACTGTTTTGGGGGTCCTGAAATGAAAAATGGCTGATAACTCTACAACAAGCAACATAAAATGTGTGTAGGAGGGAAATTCAATACACAGAACTGAAAATAAATCAAATCAATAACTTAAAGCAGTAAGTTTGGCCGAAAAAAGTCAATAAGAGAGAAAGCGTGATAACCCTCTCTCTTATCATGCTAAGTCATTCAATAGCATACAGTAGGTGCCATTTGTCTCCTTTGGAGGGAGATAAAAGGTAAGATGGGAACCTGGCTTGAGGGAAGTGTTCTAGGGCTAGAAACTCAGCTTGTATAAACCGTAACACCATTGACTGAATTGATCTAAATACAAACAAAATCAGCTTAGGATCTGGCCTCTAGACTCTAATAATTGCCATGAATATATTTATCATCTTAATAGCAGCCTCTCCCAGGTTATTTTTGTCTTGCTCTTGGCACAGTTTTGCTACATCTGCCCACTATCCTCCTTCTTTTATTCCCTTCCTGGAATGCTGAGGTTTGTTACAAACAGGACATATATTGTAGAATGTGTGATGGGTCTGGGTAAACAGTGTAAATGAAAGACCTCTAGTGAGAAGCAAGAACATCTCTGCAAGGACTGTATTCACTCAGGGAAAGAACACAGATACAGCTATCCCCAGTGAGAAACAGAATTTAAGAAAAAGAGCACAGAATAAAGAACTACAAACCCAGTGCTTGGGGTGGGAGGCAGCGGGAAACATTTGGTGACTGAACAATCCTTCATGCTTTCTACTGTAGTGTTTAGTTATAGGCAATGTCATGGAAATGATATGCAGGTTTTCAATCATGTATTACATCAGTTGTATCATGTTTCACCATTTTCTAAATATTTTAGATTGTCAAAAACTTCCATTCTTTTCAATCTGAAAAAGGTAAAATCAAAAACTCATAAATCCATATGGTTCAGTGAGTCAGTTTCTTACTTTGCACGTCTATAGTGCCTTTCTTCTGAAGATCTCAAAGACACTTACAAAGAGACATAGGTATTACTTTGTAGATGGGGAAACTGTGGCAGAGGACCTTATTCTAATTTAAGGCCCCATTACATGCCAGAATGGTGTTAAGGAGCCTAGGTGTAAACAAGAATCAGGCACAGAGAATTTAAGTGAATTGCCTGAGGTCACACAGCAAGTATGTGCCAGAGGGCACACAACCGAAATCTCAAGGCCCAGCATGGTGCCCTAACCACTACACCGCAATTATAAATAATTTATAAATAGATTGCAATCTAACAGCAGCAGCATGCACTGCTGTGTATCAAAAAACTCACACTGATATCCTTAGAAGTAGATTTTTTTAAAAAAGGTGGTTTTAGCCACACTCGGGTGCCAACTGCAGATCTGAGAGTGGAATCCAAGTCATATTCCAAAATGCCCCCAACATTTAAAAAAAAATCTTGGGTCAAAATGTCAGAGCCATTCTCTGATGAACATTGGGCTGTTCTTTGTTAAAACCTCAACAGAACACTTTATTAAATTGCTAGTGCACCCAAATCTCAAAACAAAAAAATCTGTTCTGCAGAAATTTTTGGCTTCCAGAATGTCCTACACAAGGCACTTTGGACCAAATGCAACCCTTGTGTAAGTGATGGACGTTTTCAGGGCAATGCATTGGGTATTGCAAGAATGTGTGATCGAGGTGCCAGAGCTCACTGAGGAATTTGAACAGTTGGGGCTCCAAATGATGCAGGAGCTATAGAAGGGACCCATGTGCCCATTCTGCATCCCCCAGCAAGACCCGGAATACAATTTACATCATCTAGAATAACAGTGTTTTAAAAATATATTTGAAAGAAAATGTGCACCATATTCATTTACCACAAGATGGCATATGTTGATCTAAGACTATTTCCAATCAAGTATATGTCAAAATCCAAATCACTAAGGGCCAAATTCAGACTTGATGTAAGCTGGTGCAATTTCAATGGAGTTGCATCCACCAATATCAGGTTTGAGTTTGGCCCCACAATATTAAAGGATCTGTCATTCTATCTCTCAGAACTTCACCTATTCTGAACTCAGACTCACTCCTGGATCCCTTCTGCTTCTACCCTCTATATTCCAATGAAACTGCTCTCACCAAAATATCAGATGACTTTTTCCTGCCTATATTTCAAGGCCAACACTCCAGTCTCATCCTCCTTGAGTTTTTTCTGACTTTGATATTATGGATGATTCTCTTCTCCTTGATATCCTGTCTTCCCTTGCCTTCTGTGACCCCTTTTTCTCCTGTTCTCCTCTTACATTTCTAAGATTCTGTCAGCATTTCTTCTGGTGGCTCTTCTTCTGTGCCATTCCTCCTTCTGTTACAGTCCCTCAGGACTCTGTTCTCAGCTCTACTCAGAGGCATCTCCACAAACACTTTCTCCTTCTCCTTCTATGTAGAACACTTCTTCACCCCATTTGTCAAGCAACTTCACTTGTCTCTGCCAACGGGGAAGTCCTGATTTGGAAGACTCTCTTCTGGAATGTGATCATCATCTCCCGTGTAGTCTTTGGCCTTTTTAAGGTCAATTAGTGCTAACTGCAATGGTGCTTTTCATTATTTTTGCACATGTCCCCTGGGAACTGAACAGAGAACATAAACTAATTTCAACTCTAGATAGATCTTGAGGTTAGCAGGGTTAAACCTACCTCATGATTAGGGCTGTCAAGCACTTAAAAAAATTAATCGTGATTAATTGCATTGTTAAAAAATAATAGAATACCATTTATTTAAAAATTTTTTGAAGTTTTCTACATTTTCAAATATATTAATTTCAATTACAACACAGAATACAATGTATACAGTGCTCACTTTATATTTTTGATTACAAGTATTTGCACGGTAAAAAAACAAAAGAAATTGTATTTTTCAATTCACTGAATACAAGTACTTTAGTTCAATCTCTTTATCATGAAATTTGAACTTACAAATATAGAATTATGTACAAAAAAACTGCTTTCAAAAATAAAACAATATAAAAGTTTAGAGCCTGCAAGTCCACTTAGTCCTACTTCTTGTTCAGACAATTGCTCAGACAAACAAATTTGTTTACAGTTGCAGGAGATAATGCTGCCCACTTCTTGTTTATGTCACCTGAAAGTGAGAACAGGCATTCACATGGCACTGTTGAAGCCGACGTCACAAGGTATTTACGTGCCAGATGTGCTAAAGATTCCTATGTCCCTTCATGCTTCAATCACCATTCCAGGGGACATGCGTCCATGCTGATGACAGGTTATGCTGTATAACAATCCAAAGCAGTGGGGACCGACACATGTTCATTTTTATGAACTGAGTCAGATGCCACCACCAGAAGGTTGATTTTCTTTTTTGGTGGTTTGGATTCTGTAGTTTCCGCATTGGAGTGTTGCTCTTCTAAGACTTCTGAAAGCATGCTCCACACCTCGTCCCTGTCAGATTTTGGAAGACACTTCAGATTCTTAAACCTTTGGGTTGAGTGCTGTGGCTATCTTTAGAAATCTCACATTGCTACCTTCTTTGCTTTTTGTGAAATCTGCAGTGAAAGTGTTCTTAAAATGAACAACATGTGCTGGGTCATCATCCAAGGCTGCTATAACATTAAAAATATCTACGGCAGAGTGCAGGTAAAACCACAGAGCAGGAGACATACAATTCTCCCCTAAGGAGTTCTTTCACAAATTTTATTAACTCATTTTTTTAATGAGCGTCATCAGCGTGGAAGCATGTCCTCTGGAATGGTGACCGAAGCACGAAGAGACATATGAATGTTTAGCATATCTGGCATGTAAATATCTTGCACTGCCAGCTACAAAAGTACCATGCAAATGCCTGTTCTCACTTTCTGGTGACATTGTAAATAAGAAGAGGGACGCATCATTTACAGGAATGTAAACACACTTGTTTGTCTTAGCAATTGGTTGAACAAGAAGTAGGACTGAGTCGACTTGTAGGCTCTGAAGTTTTACAATGTTTTGTTTTTGAGTGCAAAAAAATTTCTACATTTGTAAATTGCACTTTCACGATAAAGAGATTACACTATAATACTTGTATGAGGTGAATTGAAAAATACTATTTCTTTTATCATTTTTAGTCCAAATATTTGTAATAAAAATAATATAAACTGATTTCAATTACAACACAGAATACAATATATATGAAAATGTAGAAAATCATCCAAAATATTTAATAAATTTAAATTGGTATTCTATTGTTTAACAGCACGATTAAAACTGCGATGAATCATGATGAATTTTTTTTAATCACGATGACTTTTTTTGAGTTAATCATGTGAGTTAACTGCTATTAATCGACAGCCCTACTCATGATACAACATCATTTCCAACTATCATAAAAGAAAGAACCTTATGTTCTCAACATCCCATCTGTTCCTCCATAAACAAGTCAAAACTGCCCCTCCCAATAAGGATCTGGAACCCACTGCAATTTCATTTATCAGGGGACTTTTGATTTAAGATCACTTGTGAATACAATATAGAGAATGGTTCCAGAGTAGCAGCTGTGTTAGTTTGTATTCCCAAAAAGAAAAGGAGTACTTGTGGCACCTTAGAGACTAACCAGTTTATTTGAGCATAAGCTTTCAGTGAGCTACAGCTCCCTTCATTGCATCCGATGAAGGGAGCTGTAGCTCGCGAAAGCTTATGCGCAAATAAACTGGTTAGTCTCTAAGGTGCCACAAGTACTCCTTTTCTTTTTGCGAATATAGAGAATATTTTTGCTGTCATTTGTTTTAAATACCGATGTTTAGGCGGAGTGCACCTTCGGGCCAGTCCACACCAATTTGCAAGTCATCAGAGAGTAGATACAAGAGCTCAATGGAAAGCTAAGAGGGGGCAGTTCAAGCAGATACTAGATGTTTCAAGATTCTAAGGATAGTAGTGATTTAAAAAATAAATTACAATAATTTAAATAGCAGGCTGAGGGCGAGAGGAAGGCAGAAATCCTAGAGATTCTTTCCTGTTACTTTATCCTCATGAACATGTAAAGCTGAGGCAGACCTGGGAGCAGTTCTGACCGTCTATGTCAGCCATGCAGATTTCTCTTTCTAGCGTGCCCATTTTATGACGAAGAGATACTATCAGTTGACTAGAAGATTGGCATAGAATAATGATCTCTTGCCTTAGAGGCAAAATCCAGATGTTTATTTTCAGAACGTGAAACGTGATGCTGTGACAATATCCTATTACAAAACACTTTCTGAATCAGAGAAAGCCTCTAGAAAATGTTAATTTTCTGACACCCGGCCTCTCCCATTGTCAAGCACATCTGCCCCTGTCCCCATATGTTCCTGCACCCCCATGTGTCCTTGCACCCCCTGTCCATGTGTCCCTCCACCCCTACTCAGACACTCACTCCCCCTCCCCCATATGGCCCTGTACCCCTCCCCATGTGTCTCTGTGCCCGCACCCAGCCACACCCTTGTCTCTATGTGTACGTGTCCCCGCTCCCTCTGTCCCCATGTGTCTCTGTGCCCCCACCCAGCCACTCCAATCCCTATGCAGCTGTGCACCCCCCCATCACTATTTGGCCCTGCACCTCCTTCCCCCCTGGGCCCTGTGCCTCCACTCCCATTCAGCCCCTACCCCAGTCTGTCCTTCCCCCATTAGCCCTTATGAGCCCCTCTGCAGGTCCTCTTTCTTCCCTAGCTGGCTGGGATCTGTTGTGTGATATCGTCACAGCGCCCTCTGCTGGGCAAAAGGCAGAAGGGCAGAAGTTATTTTCTGCTGGGAGCTGCTGCTGCTGCTCTTGCACCACAGCGCCCTCTGGTGGGAAAAAGGCAGAATTGCAACAACATTTCAACAGAAGCTTTTTTCTGCCCACAAAATTAAAAATATGCACAACTCATTAATTTTGCACACACGCAGTAGCGTAGAATTCCCCCAGGAGTATTAGTTGTAGTTTGGATACTAGATAAGTCCTCTCCAGATGGGAGATAAATTAATGTAGAAAAAAACTATATTGATATGATTGAGACACAACAGAATTCATGAGGCTCTTTGTTTTCCCTTATACGTTTCTCCTGGTTGACAGAAGGCATTAATAGGGTAACCATGCATCCCTAGAAATAAATCTAAAGTGTCCCTGTTTTCAGGCCTTGTCCTGGTGTCACAAAGTTTTGTCACAATTTTGTAAGCCTGCAATCTGCTCACCTGAAGCAGCCACTAGCCCAATGGTGGGCAACCTGCGGCCCATCAGGGTAAGCTGATTGCAGGCCGCGAGACATTTTGTGGACGTTGACCATCCGTGGGCACAGCCCCCTGCAGCTCCCAGTGGCCACGGTTCACCTTTCCTGGTCAACAGGAGCTGCGGGAAGTAGCAACCAGCACATCCCTGCAGCCTGCCACTTCCTGCAGCTCCCATTGGACAGGAACAGTGAACTGCGGCCACTAGGAGCTGCAGGGCATCGTGCCCGCGGAATGGTCAGCGTCTGCAAAATGTCTCACAGACGGCAGTCAGCTTACCCTGATGGGCCGCAGGTTGCCCACCACTGCACTAGCCAGTGTTGACCTATACGTACCTGGGATCACCCCTTCATCCCCAGTCGATATATTGCTACACTGCCCTCTTCTGCACCGCAAGAACTCCCAGGAAGCTCCCACTCTGAATAAATCCTCAAACCAATCGTCCCATGAACACAAAATGGTAGGCAAGGTAAGGGTCAGGGAACAGCTTGGCTGAGAACACCCTTTGCTCTCTTCCCCAGCTACCATAACTCTCTTGTGCAAAACCTCAAGGGCCGCCACTAAAAAACACACCCTCCCACTGCTGTCCAACTTGAAAACCTGCATCAATCATATTAGTCAATTGAGAAAAACTCACAGGGACTTTCTCAGTCTGTATGGTTAAGCCATCAAGTTGTGCTTGCTTGTGAATATTTAATAATGCACCTGAGGCCCTCAGATCCTTATCCTGCCCTTACTGGAGCCAATCAGAAAATTCTCATGAAATAAATGACTGCAAGACTCAAATGTGACTGGCTACTGGCTCAAGATGCTACAGACTGAAATAGCTCCATAGAGACGAAGTTAATCATTTGATTGTATTTTTATCTCTATAGTTAATTGGGATTCTTCATGCTGTGACACATAACACTAGCCAAGTTCAATTCCCTACTTCACCACAGACTTCCTGAATGACCTTGAGCAAGTCACTTAGCCTCTCTGTACCCCAGTTGTCCATCTGTTAAAATGGGGACAATATTACTTCCCTACCTCACAGGGGTGTTGTAAGGATAAATCTATTAAAGATTATGAAACACTTTTGAGATCTACTCATAAAAAAGTACTCTATGAGAGCTAGGTATGATTATAACCACTTTCAAAGCAATTGTGATTGAAAGTATAAAGGCTGTAGGGCAAAAATTAGTTAAAGCAAAAGAAAGAAACTGTTAGGTAAGTCAGTGCATTTTCAGAGTAATTATTAGAACTACCTGTCTTTGGGGCAATGTCTTATGCAAAGATGGCATGTTTGTGGACGGTATGTGAATACATCAGAAAATTCTGGCTACCACATCTTCTTTTGTAATAGACAGTGTGGGAAAAAGTGAGTGGACTGCAAACATAAATCTTTTGCAAACTGGCCCCAGCAGTAAAGTGCAGGATTTAGGAATAACCTTTATGTTAATAATGTTCCTTTTCGATTAAATGGGAAGTTCAGAAGAGCAAGTGATACAGTGTGGCAGGGAAAACTCTGGTTCTCTTCCCTCTGGATGTAGAAAAACCCATGGTGCCATCCAGCCACCTCCACTGCCAGGTCCCACTCGCTTCCCATCACTATTTCCCCCACCTCCTGCCCCATCCTCCACCCCCGCTTCCCCTTTCCCCCCAGTCCCGCCTGCCCCCCATCCTCCACCCCCGCTTCTCCTTCCCCCCAGTCCCGCCTGCCCCCCATCCTCCACCCCCAGTCCCGCCTGCCCCCCATCCTCCACCCCCGCTTCCCCCTTCCCTCCAGTCCCGCCTGCCCCCCATCCTCCACCCCCGCTTCCCCCTTCCCCCCAGTCCCGCCTGCCCCCCATCCTCCACCCCCGCTTCCCCCTTCCCTCCAGTCCCGCCTGCCCCCCATCCTCCACCCCCGCTTCCCCCTTCCCTCCAGTCCCGCCTGCCCCCCATCCTCCACCCCCGCTTCCCCCTTCCCCCCAGTCCCGCCTGCCCCCCATCCTCCACCCCCGCTTCCCCTTTCCCCCCAGTCCCGCCTGCCCCCCATCCTCCACCCCCGCTTCTCCTTCCCCCCAGTCCCGCCTGCCCCCCATCCTCCACCCCCGCTTCTCCTTCCCCCCAGTCCCGCCTGCCCCCCATCCTCCACCCCCGCTTCCCCCTTCCCTCCAGTCCCGCCTGCCCCCCATCCTCCACCCCCCGCTTCCCCCTTCCCTCCAGTCCCGCCTCCCCCCATCCTCCACCCCCGCTTCCCCTTTCCCCCCAGTCCCGCCTGCCCCCCATCCTCCACCCCCGCTTCCCCTTTCCCCCCAGTCCCGCCTGCCCCCCATCCTCCACCCCCGCTTCCCCCTTCCCTCCAGTCCCGCCTGCCCCCCATCCTCCACCCCCGCTTCCCCCTTCCCTCCAGTCCCGCCTGCCCCCCATCCTCCACCCCCGCTTCCCCTTTCCCCCAGTCCCGCCTGCCCCCCATCCTCCACCCCCGCTTCCCCCTTCCCTCCAGTCCCGCCTGCCCCCCATCCTCCACCCCCGCTTCCCCTTTCCCCCCAGGCCCGCCTGCCCCCCATCCTCCACCCCCGCTTCCCCTTTCCCCCCAGTCCCGCCTGCCCCCCATCCTCCACCCCCGCTTCCCCCTTCCCTCCAGTCCCGCCTGCCCCCCATCCTCCACCCCCGCTTCCCCCTTCCCTCCAGTCCCGCCTGCCCCCCATCCTCCACCCCCGCTTCCCCCTTCCCCCCAGTCCCGCCTGCCCCCCGCTTCCCCCTTCCCCCCAGTCCCGCCTGCCCCCCATCCTCCACCCCCGCTTCCCCTTTCCCCCCAGTCCCGCCTGCCCCCCATCCTCCACCCCCGCTTCCCCTTTCCCCCCAGTCCCGCCTGCCCCCCATCCTCCACCCCCGCTTCCCCCTTCCCTCCAGTCCCGCCTGCCCCCCATCCTCCACCCCCGCTTCCCCCTTCCCCCCAGTCCCGCCTGCCCCCCGCTTCCCCCTTCCCCCCAGTCCCGCCTGCCCCCCATCCTCCACCCCCGCTTCCCCCTTCCCTCCAGTCCCGCCTGCCCCCCATCCTCCACCCCCGCTTCCCCTTCCCTCCAGTCCCGCCTGCCCCCCATCCTCCACCCCCGCTTCCCCCTTCCCTCCAGTCCCACCTGCCCCCCATCCTCCACCCCCGCTTCCCCCTTCCCTCCAGTCCCGCCTGCCCCCCATCCTCCACCCCCGCTTCCCCTTTCCCCCAGTCCCGCCTGCCCCCCATCCTCCACCCCCGCTTCCCCCTTCCCTCCAGTCCCGCCTGCACCCCATCCTCCACCCCCGCTTCCCCTTTCCCCCAGTCCCGCCTGCCCCCCATCCTCCACCCCCGCTTCCCCCTTCCCCCCAGTCCCGCCTGCCCCCCGCTTCCCCTTCCCTCCAGTCCCGCCTGCCCCCCATCCTCCACCCCCGCTTCCCCCTTCCCTCCAGTCCCGCCTGCCCCCCATCCTCCACCCCCGCTTCCCCCTTCCCTCCAGTCCCGCCTGCACCCCATCCTCCACCCCCGCTTCCCCTTTCCCCCAGTCCCGCCTGCCCCCCATCCTCCACCCCCGTTTCCCCCTTCCCCCCAGTCCCGCCTGCCCCCCATCCTCCACCCCCGCTTCCCCCTTCCCCCCAGTCCCGCCTGCCCCCCGCTTCCCCCTTCCCCCCAGTCCCGCCTGCCCCCCATCCTCCACCCCCGCTTCCCCTTTCCCCCCAGTCCCTCCTGCCCCCCATCCTCCACCCCCGCTTCCCCCTTCCCTCCAGTCCCGCCTGCCCCCCATCCTCCACCCCCGCTTCCCCTTTCCCCCCAGTCCCGCCTGCCCCCCATCCTCCACCCCCGCTTCCCCCTTCCCTCCAGTCCCGCCTGCCCCCCATCCTCCACCCCCGCTTCCCCCTTCCCCCCAGTCCCGCCTGCCCCCCATCCTCCACCCCCGTTTCCCCCTTCCCCCCAGTCCCGCCTACCCCCCATCCTCCACCCCCGCTTCCCCCTTCCCTCCAGTCCCGCCTGCCCCCCATCCTCCACCCCCGCTTCCCCTTTCCCCCCAGTCCCGCCTCCCCCCATCCTCCACCCCCGCTTCCCCCTTCCCCCCAGTCCCGCCTGCCCCCCATCCTCCACCCCCGTTTCCCCCTTCCCCCCAGTCCCGCCTACCCCCCATCCTCCACCCCCGCTTCCCCCTTCCCTCCAGTCCCGCCTGCCCCCCATCCTCCACCCCCGCTTCCCCCTTCCCCCCAGTCCCGCCTGCCCCCCGCTTCCCCCTTCCCCCCAGTCCCGCCTGCCCCCCATCCTCCACCCCCGCTCCCCCGAGTCCTGCCCCGCTTCCGCCCCCCGCACCTGCGGTACCCCACTAATCCCATACGCAGACGTCCCTGGTCTGCGCATGCGCATTCCTCGCCTCCGGCCGGCGAGCGGCCCACCCCCGCTACGACCCGAAGGCGGGGCCGCGCCCGCTCCCCAGCCCCAAGCCGGGCGCCCCGGGCCCGCCTCGGAGCGGAGCAGCGGGAGCGGCAGGAAGGTGGGTCTGTCGGCCTCGCCGCCCCCTCCCGCCGGCCGCCATCGCCCCAGCACCACCCCCCGCGGCTCCCCTCATCCCAGCCCCTCCCCCAGCTGAGCCTCCTGGCCCCGCCCGCGCCCGGCCTGTGGGTCCAGCTCCCCTGGTCCCGGGGCAGCATCTTGCGGCGGCTCCCCGCCCCCCCGGGCAGCGCTCAGCCGGCAGAGCCACCACCCTCTGCCCCAGGCTGCGCAGGGGCAGGGGGCCCTTATGCCCAGGGAAGCCCCAGCCCGTGTGGGCCGGGAGGCGTGAACACAGGGGTGCCGTGGGTGGGCACGGGCATCCAAAGGGTTTGGTGATAACAAGCCAGGGCCAAGCCATCTCCCTTCCCCTGGCGCTAGGAGCCCAGCCTGGCAGGCGGGTCCTTACCCCAACCCGACCTGTCACTTGTCAGATCATTCCCTGGACGTCCCCCTCCTCCTGGGGGGGGGGGGGGGGTTGTCGCTCTTCAGACAGGCAGTGGGAAGATTCACCCGGGCCCCCACCCAGGCTGCCGTGACGGAGTGTGCGGGGGCCGGCATCGAACAAGCGCCCAGGTGCACGCACAGACATGCTTGCCTGCTTAGGCACCGTGTATGAGCACATGGACTTGTGTGCACACTCATGCAGACACACTCACGCAGATTGAGTCTGATCAATTAGCCAGTCATGGGCCAGTTGCTTTATTGAGCGGAGCTGGGGAAAGTCTGGTATTAGAAGGCAATATAATAGATATTTTTTCCAGTTCTAGATTTAGGGATTCACAGAAGTGACAGGCCCTAACAGATTGTTTTCATCTATCTAATTAAACTCTGACTGCTTTGAACAGTCTAGTTTTAAACATCCTAAATGTGTGCCTGTGTGTGTTCAGTGTGTGTATAAGTGTAATTAGACGTTTTGTTATTGTTTTGTGCCCAGGAAGGCAGAGATCAGCAAGAAGAATGTGCTTGATATTCCACTTCCTAGGGAAGCTGCTGGGCTTTGCTCTTCATAGTTGAGGTAAGGAGATGGGTTCAAGAGCATTTTGGTTGGTGAAAGGTATTCAGCACCAACAAAAAGCATTACAGAGCAGTTACCAATGTTCCCGCTAATTTTTGACAAGCCATGTGTGCAAAAAATGTCTTCTGTGCAAATTGTACTTCTGTGCAAATTTTTGTGCGTGTGGTGTTTCGCTGTGTGTGCAGGGTTTAGGATCTGTGTGCATGCGCACAGCTTAGAGGGAACAGTGGCAGTTACGCCCAGGAAAGTGACGTTAGATGTGGCGTTGTGCAGCTCCACGCTTATCTCAGTGACATCAAGAGCAAACATACTCAATTTCTATTCTTGTCTTTTGGCACTGTTAATTCCACCTGGGTGTTTAAAACAAACAGTACTTTGTGGCTGGCAACACATTACCAGGAATAACCATTTTTCAGGTGAACTTTCTGAAGGTGGCTGACAACTTTGTTGATGAAGGAGGAATCGTAGTAGGATCTAGCTTATTCTCCCAAGTCCCATAGCGTACTGGCTGCCTCTGTGGGGTTTAACAGGAACACAAATGTTTGTTTGTCATTGAAGTTAGCACACACAATGCTGTAGTGAATTAGACACACACTGAGCAGATCCCTTGGATAAGAAGGCACCTCTTTTATATGATTACTTTTCAGTCTATATCTGTACTTTAAATTGAAACCGGCTATCTTCTTCATACTCTAACATTTTCATTCCTTCTCTTGGCAGTTAGTTCCTAGAGTTAACCAATAATTATTTTACCCAGCTCTTTTAGAGAAACAACCTTTAGTCCCTTCCTCAGTTGAATTTGAGGTGAAGAATATGCCAACACGTTTTTCTTTTCATTTTACCTCAGTCCTGATAGTAATTTTTTATACCTTGTTGTTAGACTCTGTTTCTGTTTTTGCCAATAGGCTGATCTTAACGCTTTGTTTATTGGATGAACAAATAAATAACAGAGTGATTAGCTTGCATGTTTATGATGTAGAGTTAATTGTTTTTCTTTTGAACAGCTCCCTTGAGTCTTATTTCTTAGAAGGAACCATCTGTTTTCAGGAGGCCTGCACCTCAGTCAGTGAAATTGGGCACCAAGTCTGTGGAGTAATTAATCCCAAAGTAATACGTGTGAAGTAAGCCAAATGTCTGCAGTTGCTCTTTATTTTGAAGCAATTTTCTCCATCTAGTTTTTGCATCAAGAGTTTCTGTAAAACATATATGGAGGCTCCATGAGTTAGACAGCATAGGAAAAGTAAACGAGAGAGATAGTACTTGAGATTTCAGGGTCAGGCATTGTCAATTTAAGATATACAGTAATTAGCTAGTTGATCCTTTCCTATAATTGGATTTCTTGGTTGGCAGCATAACACCACTTGGATAATATTTCTTCCATCTGTTTTAGTGCAATGTCTAACAATTGTGAAACTCGTTTATTATACTGTATTGGTGACTTTATACATTCGCAAAATATGGTGAAGGCTACAAATAATGAAGGATTGATCATGACGGGAAGCTGTAAAGTTTGACAGAATACATTCTTTGGATGTTGGGAAGGTGGAGTTTAGTGGGATGATATGTAGAAATTAAAGACTTTTGCATGTTGTGAATAGTGTGCAGGATCATTTTTCAGATGAGAATATATTCTGGGGTTTTACAGATGGGGAACATTGCTGAAGATTAGTGTAATTCCATGAACAGTGGAAAAAGCAAAATGATTTTCTTTTAAAAAGACGCTTTCAATTCAAATGTCACTCCTGTCTGAAAATGTTTTACCAACAATTGTTACAAGTAACACCTCATGCTATTGCAACTAAAAGATGAGAGATTTTTTTCAAGTGTGTTCATTCAACTGCACAATTATGCTTCTGGTCAATTTTCTGCATTTTTTCCTACAGAAAAAGAAGTGAGAAATACTGTAAAGATTGGAAACTGTAATTGTAAAACCACAAAAATTGGCAAAGGAATTTAGGGCATGTGTAATTCCGTGAAACTATTTAACTTTTTTGATAGTGACTAAATTTTCAAGTTTTGAATATTTGCACAAAATTCTAAAATCAGCAGTTTGATTCTTTACAGATCTAAAAATATTTCTGTATAACACATTTTAAGCTATAGTAATACCATGAGGCAAGAAAATGTAGTTGAACTTGTTTACTTTGATATCCAGCTAAAATGGATGCTAATCCATCAAGTTTATTGGTTCACGAGCTTGTTTGTCCTCTAAGCTCTATATAGTAAGCTGAACTGCTAACTAAGAGAGTGATGACTCAGTTTGTGATAGACATCAGTAAGTAGGTCCAGAAAGTGGGATGAGAAGTGCGGAGTGCTCAGTTGATTTAACTGCCTAGGACTGTAATCATACTTCTTTAAGCCATCCACATAACATTGGAAAAAATCGTGATGTTTATGGCAGTTTGTAAATCAGAATATTAAAATTCATGCAATTGCAGAATAGATTTGCTAATAAAATTGAGATTTGTAAACTCATGAGAGTTTAAACTCGTAAAATAAATTGTATTCCCAGGATGTCACTTCTCAAGCTGGATTGAGACCAAGTATACATGGGAGGCAACATATGATACACATTTATATATTTTTTAAAAATGGAAGGAAGGGAATTCTACTAGACAATTAACATATAAAATCAACAGAAAGTTAATTGGGCAACTAAACCCTGTGCAAATTAACTTTGGTGGACAGGACTCCAGAGATATTCCTTAAAACATCTCATGCCATAACCAGGTCATAAAAGTGAAGTGCTATTGCAAACTGAATGAGAATGTGACCCGAAACATACACTTTGGAGCTTTCTTGATTTATAGCATAATATATGGGTTCTCCATTCAGTAAAAGTAATGATGTTTCTTTGTTTAGAGTGGCCACAGAATTACAAAGATACCAAGCTGTTTATCTCTTACTTTACCAAAAATTTAGTGATTTCAAGTCCCTCGCTTCTAGAAGTATGGCCAACCATCACTCTGTGTTTGAGATCAATTACTTTGTCATCGGCAAAAATCCTGATTGTGGAGCCAAATTGTAGATCTCTATTGTATATTCTGCCCTCATTCCATATAGGAGATCTGAAGAAGAACAGATGGAAGTATGCAATGTGTACCAAAGAAAAGGTTTGTCCCCTATTGTATAAATTTATATAAGTCTGTGAGTCCATGCAGGATTAGAGCCCATTTATTACAGTGTTGAAATAAGTATAATTGAAAATAGAATAAAAGCGATGCATTTTTCACAGTTGAGACATTTTCATTGTGTTTGATTTCTTCCATTTTTTTCATAATATATCTTGAACCACATATAAAACATATCTCTTCTAAACAACATCAAATGAAAATTTTGGAACTTTTTATTGGAAAAATCTCTGAATTTTATTTCAAGAATACTTGAACGATTATATTTGTACTATTGCAATGAATGTCTGTTGTCGCTGCTGCTAAGACAGTAGCTATTGTACTCAAATTTCTACTTGCTCTCTGAGTTGATTACGTAAGTGTCAGATGGCAGAATTGTGATCTAAGTGAGGGACAGTTAAATGCTAAATGTTTTAGAAATTTCAAGTTGCCAAACAGACCTAGGAAGTCAGTGCTGCAATTAATCTTAAAGTATTCTTAAATGGTATTACCCCCTTTTATGGATGGGAGAAATTGAGGCAGAGAGGTCAACTGATTTGCCCAGGTCCATGGCGTCAGTTAATGTCAGTGCAAGGAATAGAACGTGGAAGTTCCTGGCTTTCAAAGGCAATGTCTACACTACACATCATTAGCAACAGTGTGTAGTGTACTTGTAGCTACATGCTGCAGTAAAAAGGAAGCTGCATCCACACTGCATTGTGTAGCTACATGTATGTGAAAGACTCTGGCAGGGGGATGCAGAGGGGAAAGGCTGAGCCTTTCAGAGCCTGCTTCCCGACTGCCACACCCTTTCCCTGCTGCTGGAGTCTTTCAGTCCAGTGGGGAAAGGCTCCAGCAGTCGGACACTTCAGTGATAAAATAGCAGTGTAGACAGGGAGGCACAGCTTGGGAGAGTAAAGAGCTGTGTAAGGCATATGCTCGTGTATATACCCATACCCTTTAAGAGTGTCTTTACTCACCTAAGCTGTGCTTCAAGTTCAACACAGCTGTTTATACCTGTGCTAGAGGGGCTGCTCAGATATGTATACTATACTCTGCTGTAAAAAGCATAGTGTAGTCATACGCAAAATGGGGGTCATCTTGCACTGTACTCAGTTCTAGGGCAAGATGACTGTGATGTAGGGTTGAGGGAAGAGTGTTGAACTGCAGTGGGAGCAGCTGGCGGAGGGAGGTATTTCTTCCTCTCGTCCCCCACCCAAGGACCTAGTACCTAGCTGTTATTCCATAGACTGAATTTTTGATTAAATGGTGAGGTTTTAGTTGCGACTTTCCTTATGGTTCAGTCCTCATAGCTAAGAACAGATTTCCTAGAATGTTTTCCTCTTACAAGAGTAGTTTAGGTTTCAGAGTAGCAGCCGTGTTAGTCTGTATCTGCAAAAAGAACAGGAGTACTTGTGGCACCTTAGAGACTAACAAATTTATTAGAGCATAGTTTAGTCACCCTTACCAATCACAAGTTTAACATCATTGTATGTAGTCACTCAGTACAACTCTCCATCTTTAGAAATATCCTTCGAATTTAAATCCTCTCGCTGTTGTGCTACACCATCCCATTATATTTACAACTTCCCCTTTGGTGACCACTTTAATTAATAGTGAAGGAAAGGAGAAACCCAGAGGAGGGAATATGGGAAGATAGGACTGTCTGTAGAGGGACAGGGAGAATCTTTAAAAAAAGATTGCACTTGATAGAAAACTTGAAACTTGAAACTGTATTTGTACTGTTTCAGATTATACATTTATCCTTTACCACTAAGAATACGTGCAATTTCTGAGTGGAATAATAAATTTCAGATGGTGTGGTTGGCATGGCCTTTGGTCTTGGGCTACACTAGGCACCTAAAGCATGTTTTTAGCTCACAACTGCATTTTATTGTGGTGGGGGGGAGGGTGTGTTTGTTAGAGTACAGGACTGAGAGTCCAAGCTGGGTTCTCTTTCCTAAATCCTGACTCTGCCCCGACTTGCTGTGCCAACATAAACTGGATCCACAATTAAAAGTTGTAAACAAGCTTTTATAAATCCTAAAACAAATAAAAATGTTTCCGCAATGTTTGAAGTTATAATAAAAACACTTGTTTATAAACACCACCCTGTAGTACTTGAGTCTAAACATCTCAACATTAGGAACCTGAAAGCAAAGCGGGCTTCATTGCTTTTCATTGTCCAAACAGAGAGAAGCAAAACATAAATGAAAAGCATGGATTAAATTTCGAAAGCTGACTCGGAGATTTAGACACACAAGTCCCATTAAAATTAATAGCAGCTTTGAAAATCTCAAATCTAAAGTGATAAGTAGATTGGATCTTTAATGTTGATAGTAATAGATAACGTTTGTGTTTATAATGCATGATTTTTAAGTTCCCAGTGTCCCTTTATCCTCTCTGTTTGACTTTCCCCCTTTTATAAAGCATTTTGACATTCTTAAATAAAGGTACAATGTAAGAACATAATATTAAATGCAGTGTAGTTCCAGTGCGGTGTGTCATATTTTATGCTTTAACGCAATATAACTTGGAAGATCCTGTAAGTACCACAGTATGGCACTAAAAATAGATTTATTTTCAATTAGTTATATTATTAGATCAGAGTGACACCTAAAAACTGTGGGGATACATATCTTATACATGCTGAAGATATAATGGAGACAACAGGACATTTAAAAAATACATCAGACATTCACATTTGTTCAGTTCTCCTTGCCTTAGTATATATTTTCATTTTCAGGGAAGTTTGAAGCTTTGATTCTGCCTGTTTAACTGCATTATGGAAGAGCGTTAACTGTGGTGTTAACTGTAGTCAGAATTTTTAAACTTGCAGTTTTCCATTGGTCGAAGCAGATAAATTAGTTGTCTGGGGTCATGGACAGGTGAATGTTAAGTCTTCTGTAATGCAGCCCTAAGACAGCGTAGACAGTTCTAGTCACACTAGTTGCCAAACATCGAGTGACCAGGTCCTGTTCTACTTACCTAAAAAGCCTGTTCATGTGGCTGCGGGGTTGGGATAGTTTGGTAGAATTTTCCAAAGTGCTTAGGATTCTTTTTTGTTTGTTTGTTTTTGTTTAAATAGTAACTGCTGAGTTCTAAAGGCTTCAAGAGTATGAATTCATTTGCCTTATATCCCACCTGTTGCTATGCCTTAATTCTTTGAAAACAGCAAACAATATGATTAAACCAAAAAATAACTCCTCAGCTGGCTCAAAACCTCCTAGCCCTAATGAAAATAGAAATGAAGTAATAATTGTTTTGAACAAACAGGCCTGCCATTGAACCAGGGAGCTAGCTAAACTCTGGCAGGTTACTAGGGCACTCAGTTCTTCAACTGAGAATGAGCTACCTTTAGTACTGAAGAATACAAATCTAGGAAGTGCTAGAGCAATCAGCAATTCATAACTTCTGCAAGTGGATAGAGCAAAAAGGCAAGCTCTCAACTGGGCTCCAGACCACCAAGTCTTGAACTGTACCTGGAAATGAACAGGTAGCCAGTACTAAGTTATGTTATCATGAGGAAAAGTAATTATTGAAATGCTCACTAGCTGTCATTCAAATATTAAAATTTCAAAGTTTCCAAAATGCATCAGTTCTCACTAAGAAGCTCATCTACATATTTAGAAATTACCTTTCTTTGCCTTAAAATCAATTAAAAAAAATCTGACTACTTAGTCTGTTTCATCTGTATTCAACTAAAAAAAACAGCTTAACTTCCATCGTTCTTCCCCCCCGCTTCCCCCCCAAAAAACCAAAAACAAAAAAACCCACCATTCCATAAAGATACATCATTTATTTACCAAGTTTCTGGATGCTGAGATTTTAAGTATGTGACATACACACTATACTAGCAGTTCTCAAATGGTGATGTGTGGAACCACTTCTATAACAATGGTGAACCATACATAATTAAAATAAGAAGTGGTAGGTAGTGTTACCCTGGAAAATTTTACTTGTGAATGGGTCTTCAATTTTTAGTGTTTTCAAGCCTGATCCTGCCGAGCACCTTCAATTCCCAGTGAAGTCAAAGGGGTGACTGAGGGTGCTCAGCACCTGGCAAATTCGGATCCATAAAGTAGTGACAGTCTTGTTAGTTACAGTTAGGGGCCCTGTCTTGTAAACACTTAAGTACATGAATAATTTTACTGACCTAAATAGCTTCACTGACTTCAAAGGGACCGCTCAAGTAAATGAAGTTTCTTACATGGTTAAGTGTTTGCAGGATAGGACCTATAGAGACTGATTTTTCAGATGTGCTGAGCTCCCACAGTTCCACCTGAAGTCAATGGAAACTGGAGGTGCTCAGTATTTCTAGAAAATGAATCCTAAAGTGACATGCTAAAAAAGCAAGGGGACATGTTATTAATACTTTCTTAAGCGATTATTTTTGAAGTGTGAATATCTGATCTGGTCAGGTTTCTAAACAACAAAAGAATTTGGTTCTTATATATTAACTATCTACAACTTTTAATTTTTAGAAATTAAACTGTTTTGTAGCTAGAATTTTGCAACTCAAATTTTGCAACTTAAATACTTAATACTATTTTTGTTATAGATATATATGGCATCTCAGTTAACTTACCAAGTTTCTGACCTTAAAGTTCGAAATAATTTGCCTCTTCAAATAGTTTTTTAATGGAATTAGGGTTTACTCTTTAACTGTATTATAGAATGTAGAAAACATGAAAATGAGCATCAGTAACTTCCTTAGTTAAAGGTTTCAGAGGAACAGCCGTGTTAGTCTGTATTCGCAAAAAGAAAAGGAGTACTTGTGGCACCTTAGAGACTAACCAATTTATTTGAGCATGAGCTGTGGCTCACGAAAGCTCATGCTCAAATAAATTGGTTAGTCTCTAAGGTGCCACAAGTACTCCTTTTCTTTTTCCTTAGTTAAAGGCCTTATGATTTTGCCTCTCAGCAATTTATTCTGCTATCTGATTTGTCACTACTGTATACAGCACCTTCAGTCCTAAAATGTATTTTAATATGCATATTAATTACATGGAACAGAATGAAATTATATGTCCTCCAGAATCTGTTATAAATAAATTACAAGTATGACTAGGGCAATTATTAGGGCATCCCTCACAGTCTATTAATATACTTCAGTCTTCTTTTGTCTGCAGAAATTTTAGGTACAATATCCAAAGTGATAGCAACAATTTGCCATACAGTTAAAAACATTTACATTTATTTTTAGGTTTCAGAGTAGCAGCCGTGTTAGTCTGTATCCGCAAAAAGAAAAGGAGTACTTGTGGCACCTTAGAGACTAACACATTTATTTGAGCATAAACTTTTGTGAGCTACAGCTCACTTCATCGGATGCATGCCTATTTATTTTTGAGTTATGGATCATTTCATTTAATATTTTTCAGCTACAAAAGGGAAAAGAATTGCAATGACATAGCAAAGAGGTTTAAAAAATACAATTAAAATAACTTTTTCCCTGGTAAATATCTGTTGCTTACTTGGACAGTGAATATTTGCCACTGATATTTCTAAAATAAAAAAATTGACTGGACACACAAGCTTATACTGTAGTTTCTTCATGAGACACAAAATGCCTGAGGGGCGGAAACAGTGGATTTAATTGATTTCTTTTCTCCCTCTGTAATTAACAAATGAAACATTTGTGAGTCAAAGTTGTTTGGTCTGATAATATAATGGAGTGCACCAAACTTATTTTTCACAGAGGGTGGTTTTAATGGTCATGTAACGTTTCCCTTACTTCACTTTCTCCAAGGACTATACTATCAAACCAATCATCATTTTTGTAAACAATAATATTTTTACCATGCCATTTTCTAAGAAAATAATATTTAACTGGAAAATCTAAAGAAGAAAAAGCAAACTTGAGAATAACAATGGGCCATATTTTTTAAGGGACCTCAATAGGGCCTCTAAATTGTGGATGCAACTTTCCATGACCAAATTTTTGTTTCCATGGCTGGGCTTTTTGCCCAATTGTGCTTGGATTTGTACAAACTGGATATTGTAATTAGCCATGAAAAAACACAACTTGATTGCAAATTCAGTTTGTGTATAATCAGTTTTTGTGTTTGCAGATGCTATGGACAATATTTTTGCAATTTTAAATGGCAGTTTTTAAAGTTTGGCCCTATCGCTCTCCTTTGCCTATTGGAGCAGCTGAATTTTTTCATCTCCGAATTTTACTAATTCCACTGATATTAGCCATCATAAACAGTTAAATCTCATCAGAAGAATGTTTCTAAAAACAGACCTAACAATTTAGCTCAGTTACCAACTCAGTGTCTTCCGTGGCCAAATTAAGACAGGTCCTTAGCTGACACAATATTTTCCAAGCTTAATTGGGCTTAACCCTTAGAACAGTTGTATCCAGGTCAATTTGCTTGCGTAAATAAAGCAGATCTCCCTATCTCCAAGAAGCTTGTGTGAATATAGGCTACTGTGTTTTTAAGTAAAGGGAAGGGGGGTAGAAAGGGGTGTCATGTTATGGTGAACTTTCAATAACTGTTACTAACATTGCCAGCTTTTTAATAAGTGCTGCAAGAATCAGTGGAAACCTTTTGTATTGTCATCTAATGTTCAGTGGTTGAAATGAACTTTGTAAAATAGAGCAAAATATTTCCCATACTGTATATTCGCTAGTTGTTTGCTGATTCACTCACCCAAAGAAATCCATATAGTTAGGCTCTTCCTTCTTTGATTAAGTATGCTGTCTTCAGAAGCACTTGTTTTTTCATGTTGTTGTAGACATATAATACTTGATCCTGTTAACTTACACTAGCTATAACTACATTAGTTATATGCCAGGCTTCTATGTGAAAATAAGAAAGAAAATATTAAAAGAACAGATGAGATACCAGAGATTTGAGTATGACATTATTCATTGTGATTCATTGTTTCAAAATTGATTTATTAGTGAGTCCTTGTTTAATGTAACTTCATCCGAAATTATCTCTACATTGCCATTGCTTCAGTGGTTAAGAAGCACATCTTATAAATACCTACCAGAAATGACAAACAGGTTTTGTTGGACCGTAATGGGAGTGAAGGAAGAGGGAAAGGATTCTGTTGTTAAAATATCACGTTTAATGTAGCCTGTTTGCCTCAATCCCTTTAAAATCTAAACCAGACACAGAAAGCAGTTTATGGGATGATTATCTGCATAGTCCCTTAGGTATTGCACATGTAGTCTTAGGGGAAAAAAAATTGATTGTTATTGGCTCCTCCCAGATTACCCTTACAAATCCAATTAACCATAGTAAAAACTGCAACAACATTTAGGATTCATTTCTATAAACTGGTATTTTCATACAACACGCGACTTGTGCTTGGTCAAATCTGCAGCAATGAAGGGATCAGCAGTCACCCAATCTTTTTTCTGGGTAACAGGTAAGGCATTAAACTGAAACTATTGAAATTGCCTGTTAAAACTAATTTAAAATGAGAAGCTAACTCTCTCCAGTTCTGAGGTTGAAATTTGCAAAGGACAGATATTTGTATTAATTTGACATTGCTAAAGTCCCATTTTAAAGCATGTGCACTTGTGAGCATAGTTATATTAAAATTCAGTTGTGTATAGCATTCCAAACTATAATGACAATCCAATTCACTCTTCTGTATGTAGTTCACCATGCAAATCAGAAAAAGAGAGTCTTACTAAACATGAGGTGCAAGATTAACTGTTCTACAAACAAAACTGGTGACTCAGATATTATTAATGTATTCACTTTTACCCTGTTCCTTTATAATTCCCAATAGTAATTATTGGCTGCCAGCCTGTTCAAGATAGTTTAAAATAAGGTCTGTAAACTATCGTGCTAGCATTTACTGAATAACTCTGATAGTGAATTAAAGAATACTAATTAAATCAATTGTTAGACCTGTCCATCAGTTTAGCACGAAATTTCTTGCTATTTAATTTATGCCCACCTTCAATTAATACCCAGGGCTGCGACACCTACACAGTGTTCTGCTGAATTGTATGTAGGCTTGGCAGAATTTGATTTTTATTTTATATAATTTTGTTGGATATTATTGATATTTATTTTTAAGCATTATATATATATATAATTTAATGACAGACCCTGAGATTCAAAAAGTTAATGAAGACACATGGTCAATATCACATGTCAAAATATATGAAGTAAATATCCTGTAATTAAATTAACAAATTATACGTGTTTTTACTATTCATTTACTTGTCTATTTGTAATAATCCTAATTCAAAAGACTAAATCACTGGATTTTAACTCTAAGTTCTCAAACAGTATTGGTTTTTACTTTGCCTATTCGGAAATTTCAGTTGTCATCAATGGAAATATTATTTGTCCATGTTTGTGCAGTGAAATTAGTGTTTACCAACATTTACCTATAGAAATCTAAACCTTCCAAGCCTAATTGTATGCTTTTGTTCCTTTTGTATGTCTGTGATATACCATAAACAACCACAGTCCTGTGTAAACACTCTGCTTAATGATTAAGTCACATTCAGTTCTTACTGAAACAGATGGTGAATATTGTTTTTCCTTTAAAAAAAAAAAAAAGTGCACGGAGGCAGGTACAGACATAACATACTGATCCTAATCCTGTTCCCACGTAAATCACTGGATGTTTTGCCACGGGTGTAGGATCACCCCACTGTGTAAATGTCATATGGCTAGTCTATATGAAAACATATGTGTGTTATTGTTACCTTGACCTCCATTTCTCTCCCCGTCTCCCCATCTGTTTTTCATCCACCTCTTGTGTCTTGTTGCTAACCTAGATTGAAAACTCCTTAGGGAATAATATTTTCCCTTTTTAAATTGTCATCACTAGTAATAATGCAACGTGGAAATAAAAACATTACTTCTCTGAGCATCTTTACAAATTTGTATTATTTCTGACAATGATGTTACAGTTGAGTTAGCAATTCTATTATAAAATTTGCTTTTTTTTTTAGTGACCTGTACTTCTAGCTGAAAGTCTTCTAACTGGCTACTTGTTAGCATATTTTAAAATGTTTTAATGTCAAAAACTCTTGATTGCATATCTTAAAGTACCTGATTTAAAAAACTGAATTTTGACAAGTTTAATTGTTTCTCATATGTTGGAGAAATAGGCTAAAGGGATTTTTTTTTTTATGATCACGTTACTCTGACTTTCTTTAACCTACACTGGTAAAAAGTATCATCTAAGGTTACTATAACTCAGACTTTCTCAACCTTTTTCTTTCTGAGGCCCCCTCAACATGCTATAAAAACTTCATGGCCTACCTGTGCCGCAACAGCTGTTTTTCTGCATATAAAAGGCAGGACCAGCATTAGGAATAGCAAGCAGAGCAATTGCCCGGAGACCTATGCCACAGTGGGCCGTGCGAAGCTATGCTGCTCAGGCTTCTGCTTCAGCCCCGGGTGGCAGGGGCTTCGGCTTTCTGCCTTGGGCCCCAGTGAGTCTAATGTTGGCCCTTCTTGGCAGACCCCCTGAAACCTGCTTGGGCCTCAGACCCCTGGTTGGGAACCGCTGCTATAACTTTTTTCATGCTTTGTGTGTATATAAAAAGATCTTGTCGGGCTCAATGGGTAGTGATCAATGGCTCCATGTCTAGTTGGCAGCTGGTATCAAGTGGAGTGCCCCAAGGGTCGGTCCTGGGGCCGGTTTTGTTCAATATCTTCATAAATGATCTGGAGGATGGTGTGGATTGCACTCTCAGCAAATTTGCGGATGATACTAAACTGGGAGGAGTGGTAGATACGCTGGAGGGCAGGGATAGGATACAGAAGGACCTAGACAAATTGGAGGATTGGGCCAAAAGAAATCTGATGAGGTTCAATAAGGATAAGTGCAGGGTCCTGCACTTAGGACGGAAGAACCCAATGCACAGCTACAGACTAGGGACCGAATGGCTAGGCAGCAGTTCTGCGGAAAAGGACCTAGGGGTGACAGTGGACGAGAAGCTGGATATGAGTCAGCAGTGTGCCCTTGTTGCCAAGAAGGCCAATGGCATTTTGGGATGTATAAGTAGGGGCATAGCGAGCAGATCGAGGGACGTGATCGTTCCCCTCTATTCGACATTGGTGAGGCCTCATCTGGAGTACTGTGTCCAGTTTTGGGCCCCACACTACAAGAAGGATGTGGATAAATTGGAGAGAGTCCAGCGAAGGGCAACAAAAATGATTCGGGGTCTGGAACACATGACTTATGAGGAGAGGCTGAGGGAGCTGGGATTGTTTAGCCTGCAGAAGAGAAGAATGAGGGGGGATTTGATAGCTGCTTCAACTACCTGAAAGGGGGTTCCAAAGAGGATGGCTCTAGACTGTTCTCAATGGAGTAATGGTCTCAAGTTGCTATGGGGGAGGTTTAGATTGGATATTAGGAAAAACGTTTTCACTAAGAGGGTGGTGAAACACTGGAATGCGTTACCTAGGGAGGTGGTAGAATCTCCTTCCTTAGAGGTTTTTAAGGTCAGGCTTGACAAAGCCCTGGCTGGGATGATTTAACTGGGAATTGGTCCTGCTTCGAGCAGGGGGTTGGACTAGATGACCTTCTGGGGTCCCTTCCAACGCTGATATTCTATGATTCTATGATCTTCTACACGTTCCACGGTATGCATCCAATGAAGTGAGCTGTAGCTCACGAAAGCTTATGCTCAGATAAATTGGTTAGTCTCTAAGGTGCCACAAGTACTCCTTTTCTTTTTGCGAATACAGACTAACACGGCTGTTACTCTGAAAGCTGCTATAACTGAAAGAGATTAGAGAAAACGACATTTAGAGATTTGAGAAGAAAACTTTGTGCAGTTTACAGAACATTGTGGTGTTACTTTCATTCCTTCCTGTGTTTTGGCAGGTAAGGACCTGATCCTGAAAAGACTTATCCACATGACTAACTATTCAGGGGAGTAGTCTCATTGACTTCAGTAGGACCAGAGCAATTACTCATCTAAGATATGTGTTGGCAGGAACGGGCCAGATTTTTGAAAGTATTTAGTGCCTAAAGACTTAGAAAGATGCCTAATGGTATTTTCAAAAGGGACTAGGCACTTATCTACATCTTTAGGCACCTAAGTACTTTTTAAATCTGGCCCTTAGATTGTTTTTGCCTATTGTTTATGTGTGAAAGACAACAGGGGAGAAAACAACCACCTTAAAAAAACAAAAGCAGGGAGATATGAACATATCCACAAAAACCAGCAAAGGGACTGTGGGAGATGTGTAGTGTCTGATGCTACTGTTTACTCATTAAGTTGATTAGACTTCAAGTTCATTATGTCCTTTTTATATTAAGGTTGAAAATACTGAGTTTCTGAAACAGAGATTTTAAAATTGGCTACTAACTCTGGCCCTGATATTGTAAGTATGTGAGTAGTCTCATTGAACTCCATGGATTTACTCACATGTACAAAGTTACTCACAGGCATAAGAGTTTGCAGGGCAGAGGCCTTTATGTATTAATTTAGTTCAACAAAAATATGCTAATGAACCTTACCATTGGGTTACTATTCATGGCGGTAGCTGAGTTGGCAGAACTGGAATGCTTCTATTCTAGAAAACAAAAACTTGTCTGCAAGTTTTGGAAATAGGTTCTGTAAGAAAAGGCAATAATTACTTGTATTTTTATGTTAAATAGCCATATTACCGGTAATTACTTGGGGGATACTCTTTAGACATCTTATTCTCTCATTTTTTTTACTCAGTGCAATTCTTTTCTGGCAGTCAGAATGTTAAACTTTATCCGTTTTTCTCTCCCTCATTCTCAGGCAAATACTCTGCACCTGATGAAGTGAGCTGTGGCTCACGAAAGCTCATGCTCAAATAAATTGGTTAGTCTCTAAGGTGCCACAAGTACTCCTTTTCTTTTTGCGAATACAGACTAACACGGCTGTTCCTCTGAAACACCCAGTTTGAACAACATCCGGGTGCCAGGGAGACTTCCCAGGTAGCAGAGATGAGAGGGGAAGGAATCTTCTTCCACTGAAGGCAGAGTGGCAGCAAAGCCAGTCATGGGACTTAGAGGAGTAGCTTCCATTGCCTGTATGGTCCTTCTTTCCCCACAACAGACATAGAGGTGGAATCACCAACCTCTTTCCTTAGTCACATGCACTGTTCCTGCTGCAGACTGATAGTTGTAAGTAGGGAGTCTTCTTGCCCCCCTGTGCATAGGTGACAACTCCGTGGGGAAAATTAGCGGGTGTTCTGCACCCACGGGCAGCCAAGCTCCCCCCTCCTTGCTGCCTTCTCCCCCCCTTCCTGAGCATACCACATCCCTGCTCCTTCCCCTCCCAGTGCTTCCCCTGCCCAACAGCTGTTTGGTGGCGCTTAGGACTTTCTGGGAGGGAGAGGGAGGAGGAGGAGCAGGGACACGGTGTGCTCAGGGGAGGAGGTGGAGAAGAGGCAGGGCAGGGGCGGGGACCTGGGGGAAGGGGGTGCAATGGGGGAGCCAGGGTGGGAAAAGGTCAGGCGGGGCGGGGTGGGTGTCGAGCACCCACCGGGCAGAGGGGAAGTCGGCCCCTATGCCCCTGTACCGTCTCTCTCAATCTTGGTTCCCCCTACTCTTCCCCTGTTTCTCCCCCTCCCCCGGTGGCACAAAGTAATCACACCACTTCCTCTGCAAGAGAATGGTCTCTCTGCACTAGTAGAGTACTAGACAGGATTTGTCCTATGACGTGTAAGACGGACTTTTCGTGCTACATGGTTTTGCTGTTGCTAACTTCAGTAACTTGGATGTACTGAAGAGTATGGAGTGGGAGAGTGACAAGCAGCATCTCATTGGATCATTATCCTAAATGGATCCATGCATTAGAGTATTTAGATTCATATATTTGGAACATGCAACATTTTGTGGCTGTTACTGAGAAATAGCATTGAGAAGCTTCAAGAGATGCTTTCTCAACACCTAATGAAAGCTGTGGTGCTATAAAATGAAAAAAAAAATGCTGCTTACAAAAAATAGTGTCTAAAAGAATACCTGAAGTTCTACTCAAGTTTTTAGTTTCTTCAACAATTAATTTGTTAATAATCCAATTCTATAACAAAAATAACTGGAGAATAAAGAGCTATATTTTGTAGTTTTTAAAAAAGACTCTGTAGGCATAAACACATTGAATAAATAATTTCAGAGTAACGGTATAAATGAAAAGAGGGAGTTATTCATAGTCTCACAAGATAGTCTCTGCAGTGACATGAAGCTAAAAAATTATTCATTTTGGCAAAGTAGTAAGAAAAGTCTTATCAGCAAGAGAAACTGGGCAGTGAAACAGACTTGCCAAGAAGGTGGCTGAACGTCATCAGGGCAGATATTTGAGAACTGGTTCAATAAGACATTAGTAAGTGGTGGAATTAGCCCTGCAAAATGCTCAATGTAAATTTAAATGAACTTAATGGTTATTTCACTTTTGACCATTCTAGTTCAATTCCAGATGACTGCTACTCATCTGTTATCAAATACATATTGCCAAAAATCATATAACCCATGCTCTGTAAGTTTATTAATCAAAGATAAATCAGCACAATACAGAAAGGAATATATATTACCCAGTCTGGGGAACAGCTTTGTACAATCACAGCTTTCATCTCCAGTCTGTGTCTGTTCCAAAGTCTGAACGCAATTCTACTTTATACATATAAACACACACCCTTGTTTATAAAAAATAAAAGATTCCACAAATTTCACTCTATTACCAGACCTTACACATCTTCTTTTATTTAGCCCCATCCATGTTTTGCAAGACATAGAGACATCTATACCAACCAAACCGTGTACAGATAATCATCCATACCTGGCAGATGGTGTATATTTTGCGAGCCGTATATTTTCTTTTCTGACAGATTCTACATGTACAAAGAACAGAGATTTTAACAGTTTAACTACTAGTAGTTTTCCACAGGAAGCTTAATGAGTACGGTTCATAGTTCTACAACTTTGTATAAACACAAAGCATTCCAATAATGATACATTTTACTTGTTTAGTATTAGCTACTTAGTTTAGTTGCATTGCACACCTTATCCAGTTACCCTTGCAGTTGCTGAAATAAAGCAGTTTACATATTTTAATTAATACATTTGTTTGTGAGAGTTGATTTCACAGTCTAAAGTAAAATTCTATTCCTTATGTAGTGAAAGTACCACCTGCAGTCTCAGCTCTATAGGATACGTCTACACTGCATATAGGAGCAAGCCTCCCAATCTGAATCCACAGACTTGTGTTTGTGGGAGCTCATGCTAGTGCACTAAAAATAGCTGGGTAGATGATACAGCTTGGGCGCCCAAGCTTATGTGGGTGAGTGGGCGGGCATGAGAGCCCAGGCTCCAGCTTGAGTTGCAATGTCTACGCAGCTATTTTTAGTATGCTAGTGTGAGCCCTGCAAATACAAGTCTGGTCTGGACCTGGGCTGGGAAGTTCATTCCTTGATGCAGTGCAGACATACCGCGTACTTTTCCACTTCACCTTTGGTCTAGCCCTATAGAGCATAATGGGGTTTTGGTTCAGTTCAGTCAACAAAAGTGTAGATCAGGGATCGGCAACCTGCAGCACGCAAGCCAGTTTTTACTGGCATGCTGCTGCCAGCTGGGGTCCTGGCTGCCGCCCTCGCTCAGCCCGCTGCCGGCCTGGGTGAACGCAACGCCAGGCCGGCAGCGGGCTGAGCGGGGCCGGCGGCCGGGACCCCGGCTGGCAGGAGCCAGTGGACGGAACCTGAGACAGAACCCACCGCCGGTCTGGGGTTCTGTCTGCCGGTGCAGTGGATTAAATTTCTCCCCGTAGGAATGTGCTACATGCAGAGCACCAGGATTGGCAGCCGTAAGTAGTACCCTGTAAGCAGCACATTCCTAAGGGGAGAAATTTAATGCACTACACCTGGGTAGGGAAGGCTGTGCCTCCCCAAGCAGCCGGCCCACTTCCCGCCCCCTGACTGTCCCCCGCATAACACCTGACCCATCCAACCCCTTCCCCATTCCTTGTCCCCTTACCACCCCCTCCCGGGACCCCCTGTCCCCTGACTGCCCCCCTCAGAACCCTCCACCCATCCAACCCCCCTGCTCCCTGTCCCTTGACTGCTCCGAACCCTATCCATACCCCCGACCCCTGACAGGCCCCCCGGGACTCCCACGCCTATCCAACCACCCCTGTTCCCCGTCCCCTTACCATGCCGCTCAGAGCATCAGGACTGGCAGCTGTAAGTAGTACACCGTAAGTAGCACATTCCTATGGGGAGCAATTTAATACGCTCCACCTGTCCCCTTATAAAAAAATACACTACAATTAACTTAAAAACTTGAAAACTTAAAAACTTTGTATATTACAGTAATCGTTAAAAATGTATAATGTTAATAAATGCATAGGTTTGATGAAACAAAGTAGTTGTACTTATGTGCCTGTGCTTAATTTGTGTTTCATTGATTTACCTTCTCAAAAAATCTCGTATGTCTCGCACGCCCAGAAAGGGCATCTCGCACCCCAGGTAAAGAACCACTGCTCTAAACTGATAAGATCTGCATTTTAATTTAATTTTAAATGAAGCTTCTTAAACATTTTAAAAATCTTGTTTACTTTACCTGCAACAATAGTTTAGTTACATAATATAGACTTATAGAGAGAGATCTTCTAAAAACATTAAAATGTATTACTGCATGCGAAACCTTAAATTAGAGTGAATAAATGAAGACTCGGCACACCACTTCTGAAAGGTTTGCTGACCCCTGGTGTAGATCAACATAGTGACCAGTGGGCAGCCAGCAAAAACTTGCATTTCCTTTTTGTTTGGGGATCCGTTTTCTTCAGGAAGGTGAGAAAATATCTTCAAAATCTATGCTGACTGGCAACATGGTACGAGCAATAAAATAATTGTCTTTGGTGCAATATTACTCTCAGTCTTTGGTATCAGACAGTATACCACAATTCAGGAGCCATTTGCATCCTTGGGCAATACTATATTGCTGATTCGTTCAGTTAGTCAATAGGTGTATGCTATTACTGTACTATAGTTCCATTCACTACGTTATTTATGCAGACTTAATGGCACTGTATTCTGTGGTTGATATGTTTCAGAGTAACAGCCGTGACTATTCTGTATTCGCAAAAAGAAAAGGAGTACTTGTGGCACCTTAGAGAATAACCAATTTATTTGAGCATAAGCTTTCGTGAGCTACAGCTCACTTCATCGCATGCATACTGTGGAAAGTATAGAAGATCTTTTTATACACACAAAGCATGAAAAAATGGGTGTTTACCACTACAAAAGGTTTTCTCTCCCCCCACCCTACTCTCCTGCTGGTAATAGCTTATCTAAAGTGATCACTCTCCTTACAATGTGTATGATAATCAAGGTGGGCCATTTCCAGCACAAATCCAGGGTTTAAACAAGAACGTCTGGGGGGGTGGGGTAGGAAAAAGCAAGGGGAAATAGGTTACCTTGCATAATGACTTAGCCACTCCCATTCTCTATTCAAGCCTAAGTTAATTATATCCAATTTGCAAATGAATTCCAATTCAACAGTCTGTTGCTGGAGTCTGGTTTTGAAGTTTTTTTGTTGTAATATCGCAACTTTCAGGTGCCCGCATGGCCTCACAGTATGCCAACATTTTTATGGCTGACTTAGAACAACGCTTCCTCAGCTCTCGTCCCCTAACACCCCTACTCTACTTGCGCTATATTGATGACATCTTCATCATCTGGACCCATGGAAAAGAAGCCCTGGAGGAATTCCACCATGATTTCAACAATTTCCATCCCACCATCAACCTCAGCCTGGTCCAGTCCACACAAGAGATCCACTTCCTAGACACTACAGTGCTAATAAACAATGGTCACATAAACACCACCCTATACCGGAAACCTACTGACCGCTATTTCTACCTGCATGCCTCCAGCTTTCACCCTGACCACACCACACAATCCATTGTCTACAGCCAAGCTCTGTGATACAACCGCATTTGCTCCAACCCCTCAGACAGAGACAAACACCGACAAGATCTCTATCAAGCATTCTTACAACTACAATACCCACCTGCGGAAGTGAAGAAACAGATTGATAGAGCCAGAAGAGTTCCCAGAAGTCACCTACTACAGGACAGGCCTAACAAAGAAAATAACAGAACACCACTAGCCGTCACCTTCAGCCCCCAACTAAAAGCCCTCCAACGCATTATTAAGGATCTACAACCTATCCTGAAGGATGACCCAACACTCTCACAAATCTTGGGAGACAGGCCAGTCTTTGCCTACAGACAGCCCCCCAACCTGAAGCAAATACTCACCAGCAACCACATACCACACAACAGAACCACTAACCCAGGAACCTATCCTTGCAACAAAGCCCGTTGCTAACTGTGCCCACATATCTATTCAGGGGACACCATCACAGGGCCTAATAACATCAGCCACACTATCAGAGGCTCGTTCACTTGCACATCCACCAATGTGATATATGCCATCATGTGCCAGCAATTTCCCTCTGCCATGTACATTGGCCAAACCGGACAGTCTCTACGTAAAAGAATAAATGGACACAAATCAGATGTCAAGAATTATAACATTCATAAACCAGTCGGAGAACACTTCAGTCTCTCTGGTCACGCGATTACAGACATGAAAGTTGCGATATTACAACAAAAAAACTTCAAAACCAGACTCCAGCGAGAGACTGTTGAATAGAGACTGGGAGTGGCTAAGTCATTATGCAAGGTAACCTATTTCCCCTTGTTTATTCCTACCCGCCCCCCCCACCCCCCAGACGTTCTTGTTAAACCCTGGATTTGTGCTGGAAATGGCCCACCTTGATTATCATACACATTGTAAGGAGAGTGATCACTTTAGATAAACTATTACCAGCAGGAGAGTGGGGTGGGGGGAGAGAAAACCTTTTGTAGTGGTAAACACCCATTTTTTCATGCTTTGTGTGTATAAAAAGATCTTCTATACTTTCCACAGTATGCATCCGATGAAGTGAGCTGTAGCTCACGAAAGCTTATGCTCAGATAAATTGGTTAGTCTCTAAGGTGCCACAAGTACTCCTTTTCTTTTTGTGGTTGATATGTGGTTAACTATAAACAGATGGTAGATCACCTAAGATGCTGTTGTGTGTGTGTGTGTGTGTGTGTGTATATAGAGATAGAGAAAGAGAGATATAAAACCATAAATCTGAGATTAAAGACCTTCTGCTTTGCTGTCATGGCAATAGAGGTGTATGTCACATGGATAATGTAGATAATCTGATTACTGTCATAGCATGATTGCCTCAAGACCTGACTTTATTAGCTCTTCAAGAGAATTAGGAACATGGCCTAAAATAACATGCTGGCTGTTTATTTGTTTTTCTCTAGCATGTGCCAGGTTTGAGTGTAAAATATAATGAACAAACTGGTTAATAAGGCCTTTAAGGAATAAAACTATATTTTAAATGAAAGAAACAGAAAGTGCTAATCTCTTCCCAGAAAACCCCTTCAACTTTGATCCTAGCTGCTTAAAGAAAACTGCAGCAGCTAAACAGAGAATCACAAATCCCTTATTCTCTTTCTACTCCAGTGCCATTTATAAGAACCAAGTGAGCAGTTGTTACTCAAGCACTAGTTTTACTTTAGCACTGTCCTTATTTGTGTAGCAATGCAAAACAAAATCCATAACTTGAATCACTTTACTGTATATACTTACAATACTGTAATGTTAAATAGTACTTCCTGTTCCAAATCACAACACATTTCCTCACTGTGAGCCACATTTTGCCCTTGTTCCAAAAAGAGCTATTTTCGTATTTAAAGTAAATCACAATCCCACTTAACTTGTTTTAAAAAATAAATGCAGAGACTGAATATTGCTCACATTGCTGAATTCAGAATAGCTGTCATGTAGTAAATTCAGCATACTCACGTTTGAAATGAAATACTACAGCACTCCTAAAACAAAGAAAATATTGAAGTCCATGGCCTGTTTATATGGGAAAAAGCAGTAGGATTGGTCTGGGTTCTGGAAAAGAATTTCAGGGATGCCCAATTCCTAGGTAAAAAAAATTCGTGGGCAAATGAACCAACTCTCATTGCTATATTATTTAGAAAGAGCTCATTAGCCTTCTGCAGTTTTGTAGCTACACAATTTTTTGCAATACTGATCTTTTCTAAAAGTAAAAGAGATCCCATAAAACTTAACTGAAGTTAATTCTTAAAAAAATATGAAATAGTTTTGGAAAACACACCTCCTGAGTACTTCTGCCAATTTTTGCAGTTTTACCACCACATCTTTGTTTTTAATTAATTTATTTTACCGTATTGTATAAATGATCCACACAAAATTGAATGTATGGAAAATGTGCATGCACAAAGTACTGTTATATGCACTCCCCGCAAACAAAAAAAATACATATTTTCCTTTAACCTCATTCAGTTACTGTACTCTCATATGTTAATTGTAACAAAAGCAAGTACAAATTTTCAGACAGAAAACTTTCACAAGTACGATTAACTTGACAGTGTCCCTGTGGCATGCATCTGGAAAATACACTGTTTGTTTTCTATTGTCCTTTTGTGTATGGGCGAGTTTAGAAACTATTTTGTAGGCAAATTTGTGCCGTTTATCCAGCATCTCAAGAGAATTATTTTAATTGTTGAACATATTGTTCAAACAGCTGCAGCAGAAATAACTGCGTCAATCAGTAGCTTGAGTAGTTAAGTAGCCTTCTCGCTTGTGGTTAAATAGCTCTAATAGTAAGATCTCCTATTGTAATGAGCAGTTTTGGTGCCTGCATCACAGCTAGATATTCCCATTATGGACCATGAACAAGAGTTCTAATGAATCAAAATGTGTTGAAGAACTAAGACTTAGTAAGTGTTAAATGAATCCAGTCGTAACAGAAATAATATTAAAAAAATAAATTTAATGTATTTAGTAGAGGTATAAGAATAAAGTGATCAGAGTGTCATTAGCATTTGACACACACATTTATTTTGTCCCTGGCAATTAAGTATCAAAACACTATGTTAAAAGAGAATGTTGTAGGTTGTGAAGTCAAGCACTTGAAAGGTAGAAATGCCAGATTTATGGTTGCCCTTGCAGCCTTAATTCTAACCCCTTGTTTTTCCGTTCTGTGCACTGAGTAAGGCAAAGGTCCTGTGGAAAAAATATGTGATCATATCGTTAAAACTGGATCATAATGGGCTCACCATAGCTGTATACAGTGGGTCCTTGTCTAGCTGGCAGGAGTGGAAGCCTTTTTGGGCTCCCTCTGCAACTGGTACCAGAGAAGGAGGAAAAGGGAAAGTTTATCTGATGGAGCAGGAAGTGGCTGGACCAGGTGTGTAGAGTAACTACCCTTTCAGCTGACTGGAAAAGTAGGGTGGGTATTTATACCCTGGACAGTCTGGAGAAGCCTTCTTTCACCTTGATTGGTCTGGCAGCATCCATCCTGCCACCCATGGAATCTGAAAAAGGACCGGGTTTCTTCTTGATCCATTGTGGCCATTATGCTAGTTGCCCTTTTCCTTGGGGGTGGGGAAGGAATTTTTCCCTCACTGCCAGATTGACCAAGATAGGGTGGTTTTTTCCACCTTCCTACAGCAGGTTTGGGACCCGGTAGGGTGGGGCATGGGTTTAGGTTACAATATCACAACTTGCTATATAAAATTTGGGGCAAATATCCAGTGCAGGTGCTCGTTATGGAAAGGCCATGGTTATCGGATCAAATGGATTGGAAGGGGATTTAGAGGAATGCAGCCCTTAAGGGAGCTGAGGAAGAGGGTTTGGGGTTCCTACATCTGGTCCAATGAGAAGCCAACTCCCCTCCTTTTCTAGCCCTCTTAACCCTCATGTGAGGGGAGGGCAGTGGGGGCCCAGCAATGGGATGCCTGGAATCAGGTTGGGAAGGGACAGGGCTGACAGCAGCCCTCAAAATTAGGTGGAAATTATTAAGGAAATGATGACCAGCTGCAATGTACAACTTCTTGTTGGATACTCCGGATATTTTAAGTGAATAAAGTTACAGCCTAATTAAACCATGTCCATTGCCTCCTGTCTTTCTTCTGGCATAGCCGGACAATGCATACTCAGAAGGGGCATAGTCAAGACTGTATGAGCAGCCATAAGTCTGGTATTTCCTAATTTTCAAGTGCTTGACTTAGCAACCTAAATTATGTTCTTTTAACAGTTCTTTGGATGTAATTTCCTATGGTATTGTTTTTGTTAGAGGAAAAAGGTAAAAAAAAATTATATTATGTACAACTCAACCGTCATGCACCATCATCTGGTGTGAACCCTGCCTGTCAGCATTGCAGTGCAGACTTTGGCCACTTGAGTTACAGGACAGATTGTAGTAGGTGGCAGCAGCAGGAGGGGGGAGGTGGTCGGCTGGCTCCATATGCTGGGTCCAGGGGTGATGCAGGAGAGTCTGACCCAGCCCAGCAATCATTCCTTCCTCCCACCACAGTGGTACCTCCAGCGTGGAGAATGGGATGGCCAGAGGGGATAACATGGGGAGTCCAATCTGGCTGTCCCTCTTCCCCTATGGGGAGTTTGGGGAACTCTTGCCCCCAAGTCATGCCCTGGGGATGGGGAATGGGATGTCTTGGCCCTGTGCTGAATCAGTGGAGCCCAGCCTGGCTTGACTCGGCTGTCTCCCCCTTCCCTCCGTCCTGCCACTACAGCTGCTCTGGCAGCTCTCAGGCGTTCCGATTGCCGCATGTGGTGGTGGTGAGGCTGTTGCTTTAAACGATGGATAGCATAAATCTAAATCTTTAGAATGTTTGTGTGTTCAGTTATAATTTTGGCAGACTGCCAGAATTTTCCTGAGGAATGCAAGTGAGAAGGGAGAGGGTGATTTTTTTAAAATAGTTTATAACTCAACTGAACCTGAATGGAATTTCATGAGACAAATAAAAGGCATTTCTTTAGCCTGCGGGCTTTCCCCTTGCTGAATTCCAGAGACCCATTGCAAACAGTGAAAATGTTAGAGTGACTGAAAAAAGGGCACAAGCATCTCTTAAAATGGAAAGTGGTGGGCTACCTAAATATAGGTGCTGCTGTCAGCTACCCATATAATGAAGGAATTTGCTGCTAAAATAACAAAGTCAAGGGTCAGCGTTGAAAACATTTCAGATACAGATAACCCTAATTTTTTTCTTCCTTATAATGCAATGCACTTCTTGGCATCCTTGAAGATTCTAAAGGCTCTTTGTTTGTTAAGGTGCTTTTACTTACATGGAGTTACGCTGTGCCTGATTCTCATTGTCCTGGACACACAGAAAAAAAGAGAAGATGTGGCTTAAGTAGGCTGCAACTGTATTGACTCATCTGGGAAGTAACTGGCAGTAATCCATGCAATACTTCCTTCCTTAATCACTTCCACCTGGTAGAGGGCTGCCATCAGCCCTCCACAGCTGGTTGTTGCTGGCATCCCACTGCCCTCCCCTTGTACAAGAGTTAAGGGGCTGGGGAAAGAGGTTGTCTCCTTGCTGGAGTAGACATTAGGAGCCCCATCTGTGTTCCCTAGCTTCCTTATGGGGTGCTTCCCCATTAGGTCCACTTCCAGTTCTGGTTTATCAGGGAACCAGACCCGCTATGGAATGAGTACCTGCACTGGACTCCTGCTTACACAGGCACCAGCAATTAGTGTGACTGCCTCCCCCCCGCCAACCTGGTTCCCAGATGAATGGTAATTTCCTCTCTCGTGTTGGCCAGAAATACATCCTCTCCTCATCTGGATAGGTCTATCTCATTGTCACTGAATAACAGACGTAACCAATATATTTTCGTGGGTAATTACCAATCCTCCCCATTCCCCCCTTAAAGGATCTACTACCCATTTTTTCCCATACGTCCAGACAAAGCACAGCCACCTGGAGATTGCAGGGGTTGCATTTGCATTAAAGCCATTTTACACTGCTCTGTCATTAAAGGGACCTTAAAATGGGTGTAAATGTAACTTATGCCCACTCTAAAGACCCTTAACAATGCCTGAGCAGTGTAAAGTGGCTTTAGTGTAAATGAGAACCAGGCCTATTATCTTCATTGGGGATACTTCTGATTTACTTCATCATGAAATCAGACAGTGCTACATTTGAACTGATAAATGCGCAGTGAGGATGTTTTAAAAGTCATTTGAATTTTTAAAAAACATTCAAAAATATGCATAAATTAAACAGTGGGCAAGGAAAATCAAGCAATTAATGCCTTACAAACACACAGCCTTGGACTGCTGCAGTACCTCACCCCCATAACATCCTCTTAGTAAATTTCCTGTACCTTGAGGCAGGTTGCTTAGTGCTGTTGAATCCTAAAAATATTGTTGCAGAATTTGGTACTCAGCCTTGTCTGCATGGGAAAGTTTTACCTGTTCTACTGATATAACCTCCTCTGTGGATGCTCTTATTCTTGATTAAAAGTGCTTTTTTATTTGTTTAAACCACTTCCTAGGACACACAAGCTAAATGGGAAAAAGATACTCCGAAACTGGGATAAGAGAGTTCCTATGGGAGTTTATACCGATATAACTGTATCGGTTTAAATTCACAGTTTAGGTTATACCAAAAGGCCTTTCTCCACGTTGGCAAGATCTCAGATACCAGACTTCTAAGTGGAGCAGTGTCCCACAAAATATGGTTTCCATAATTGCCAACATGTCAAAAATAACCTGAGATTTTGAGGCCCATCACCTGATTTGTATGCTTAATTATGGTGATTACACATGCTATTGTAGATAACTGCACACATTCATAGGTGTCTCTTGAAAAAATACAAAGTAATCTGAAATTGTAAATATGAAGTTTCCAGTCCAGAAACAGTGCTGCCACAATGATTTCATTAGCTTCTCCTGGGAAAAAAAAGCATTCTTGCAAGATTTCCTGTTCTACAATCCCTTGTTTACTCTAGAGAGTTTGAAATCAAGATGGCAGTGCATTGAATATTCTAGGACCTTTGTTGAATGACTCATATTTGTATAAAGGATCCAGCCCTGAAGTCCATATTTAGCAGAACTCAAAACTAAAACTGCAGGATGTATGAGCTTGAATTTTCTGGGACAGACTGTCACTTCCTGCAGTTTAAATCCATTGTGTAACAATGAGTACTATGGCCAATATCTAACTGCCCAAGGCTTCTGTCTCACTCTATACTGCATGTAACTTGCTCAGCTATATCTTTATAAAGCGTAGCTATCCTCCAGTGATTTTTTTAAGTCTCTCCTGATATATGTACAATAAACATGTTTCTGTTTCAACAGGTACTGCCATGGCTGCAGGGGTCTTGCTGCAAAATGAATTGCCTTATTGTTCATTGGTAAAGAGCAGTGCATATCTTGCAACTATGAGTTCAGGTAATCATTTTCTTTAATATGCCCTTTAAAAGAAAGTTTAGATGAGTTTTGAAAAGGAATCATCTCTCAAAAATAAAAGCCATATACATCTGTTATAGCTAGGTTGTGGGGATAATGTGTGTGTATATGCAGTACAAATAATTCATTGTGTTACTCAAACATCGCTATGACTAGTAACCACCTTGACATGTTTCCCTTGCCTTTAGCTTTCTGTTTCTGTTAGGTTATAAATTCTTATGGACAAGAACTGTGCCATCTTTTGTGTTTGGGAAGTGCTTAGACATTGTGGGGTGCCACAGAAAACAAATAATAAAGAATAACAATTTTTACAGGCAATAATTATGATTCACCACTTCGGCTGACTACCTTCAAACGGCACTGAAGTCAATGAGAGAATAATGGCATTCAGCATTTTGCCTCTCTCAGTCTCACCAACTGCTGGCTCCACTATAACTTCCTTAAATTTGACATATCTAGAAGAAAAATGTTACTGACTTATGAAGATCCATACGGAATTACATCTAAGGAGGCAAAATATCTAATGAGCAAAAGTTCGATATATATTCACTGGATGTAGCCAGCATTTGAACCATCTCTAAAAAAAAAACCAAAACCTTAATCACAAATGATACTTAAACCTCAGCACCCAAGAATTATCCAAATAAAAATAACTCCTAAAATTCCAAACATCAAGACAATTGTAAAGCCTTGGCAACAGAGTCAGAAGTTAAACTAAAAATAGCCTATAATCACCCCATAACAGACACCCCAAAAACTTGCCTTAGCAGCCCTTCAGGTCTAGAAATCCACTTAATTCAAAGTGCTAGTTTTTTCTTTTTGAAACTGATAGTGACATGTCAGGTTTAAAAAAAGGGTTCGTAGGTAGCAGTAGCCCAGTGGGGGTGAGGGGAGTGCTATTTTATAATCCTCAATTAGCATGTGATTGGTTGAGGAGAGCATGGCTTGGTAGCAGACACTCATGGGCAACAGCCATGAAGCAGGCTTTAATACTTCCTCTCCCTCCTGACATCAACATTAGGGTTGGAACAGGGTAGCAAAAGCTGTTGGGCAACAGCAGCACCCAATGGAGATTTTAGGTGTTCCTTTTTTTCCCTCCTGCCGTCACTGGCAAGTGGTAGGGCTGGGAGCAGCACCAAACTTCTCCGTATGCCCTTACTAGCCAAGTGGCACATCTGTTCAAAATCTAGTAACGTCCTTCCTGTCTGCACCTAGAAGAAAGAGATCATTGCCTGAGGTTTTTAAACTGGAAAAAGCCACTTTTAACTTACCCAGTTTTGTCATGCAAGTTCCACTTCAAGAAGTATCGATTTCCCGTGGTATACGTACACAAGTCCTAATGACATCAGATGGAAATCGCATGCCCAGATTGACGGTAGAACATGGCCTTAAGAGAGGGCAACAGGCGTAACATGCTTATTGGGTCAGGTTATACTGATTTTTCTTCTATCTTTTCTTTTCTCTACTCTGCTCGTCAAGATCTATAAATTGCACTCTAATATTGACTGTTGACAAGATGACTATTATTTTTAATGGTTTTTTACAGTCCTTACCCCATGCAAGTGATGGTTTGGCCCTGTGATTTTGAGAGTGCTGTAATCTTTCTGTCCAGCTCAATCTCCCTCTTTAGCGTGGAAGCAAAGAGGGAGGCAGCTCATAGCCTGATACCTACCTCTTGAAACTTAGAGCAATCAAATTATATGGCTACTTCTCCCAATAGTCTGCTTTACCTCAACCCAGTAGAGCCAAGAGCTTTGGTTAATAAAAAGCTCTGCTCTGAAAAAATAAACCTTTTGTTTTCAATAACAAATTGTGTTTTGTTAGTGGATATGAATGGTCCATGAGTGAGCAGTCTGCAATTCATCATGTACCTAACAATTTCAATAGCAACACACTAATCCCAGGTTTCAGAGTAGCAGCCGTGTTAGTGTGTATTCACAAAAATAAAAGGAGTACTTGTGGCACCTTAGAGACTAACAAATTTATTTGATCATAAGCTTTCGTGAGCTACAGCTCACTTCATCGGATGCATTCAGTGGAAAATACAGTGTGGAGATTTATATACATAGCCCGATGAAGTGAGCTGTAGCTCACGAAAGCTTATGCTCAAATAAATTTGTTAGTCTTTAAGGTGCCACAAGTACTCCTTTTCTTTTTACACTAATCCCAATCATTACAGAACTAACCATGCATTCTGGAGCAGCTAAGTGGAGGGGAAAAGGTAAGTAATGCACTTCAAACTAATTAGTGGGGGAGTACAGTGTATTTACTTACAGATTTATAGGAAAGCAGTGCCCCAAACTACATTTTGATTGTATTTCAGTATATAATATACTGTGTAGTATGTTTTGAATGTACAATAATTGTAATTTACTAAAATACTCACTTTGTTTATGGAAAATAGTCCCAGTCCAGTTGCAGAGTTATCTACTTGAAATGCAACTATTCTCATCAGCAGTGGAACAGTTTGTCCCAAGCAGAATCAATTCATATAGAATTTAGCTGCCACAAGGGTAGCTGGCATCAGTGGGTTCATTGTTTGTTACTATGGAGACCGCTCAGCCTATCCTGAATAACCGTTAGATCATACAGAAAGATACACATCTCTGTGTAACTTCAGCATTGAGCAAGTTGGATTTCAGATCCAGTTTGTTTTCTACAGCATTTGTAAAGTGTTGCAAGGGGGTGATCGATCATGGAGGGTTCACCCAGGAGGCGCTCAGCTGTGAATATTTTTAGCAACTTTTTTCAGGGTCGGAGGCATTCTTCCTCTGATCCCCTTCTCCGCATACTCCAAAGGCGCCGGAGCTCAGTTGTAGAGATCCTCTCATCATCCACACACCGCGTTATGGTGGCTATATCATCTGTAAGCCCTGCAGAGCTGAATGCAACTTTTCCTGAGAAAAAAAGTGAAGTATTTTTAGATTATTGCCAAAAATCATACTTGGGTTTTATAGCAATGTATTATATAACATGTACTAAAGATGTATAATCTTGTTCAGATGTTTAGATGTACATAAATACATATGAAATATTTCAAAATCATTTGATAGTGGTTATTGTTTTATTATATATAATTGTATTTACTGATATCTTACTCAGGGCTTAATTTGTACTTTATTTTTAACTTATAGAGCATTTCAGTTTAACACCTTGGTTTCAGAAAATAATTAAAGCAAAAGATAGCTTAATATGTATTTGTGCAGGCATGCTGTACATTTCTAGATAAAAGGTTACCATGACATTTCCTTCATCATGGAGGATATCACGTACCTATAATTTCATGAAGAAGGAAACCAAGTTGATGTCATGAATAACAGCGCTAATATAAGCAAATAATGTTATTTTTATTGAGAGTCCTTGCTGCTTAAATATCTTGAAAAATCTTTAGTATACTATATTTTTGTAATTGAATCATTTAAAAGTTTGCTATATTATATTTTAGGGTAGTGATGATAGTTTGCTAACCTTATTTATTCTGTTTTTCCATGTGTTGTAGGAAATTCAAGGCGTCCAACTGCAAAATATACTAAGGTAGGGGAGCGCCTTCGCCATGTCATTCCTGGACATATGCAGTGTTCGATGGCATGTGGTGGACGTGCTTGCAAGTATGAAAACCCAGCTCGATGGAGTGACCAAGAGCAAGCCATTAAAGGACTTTACTCTTCCTGGTAATATGCAGCACTCAATTTCACTAAGCTTAATTGTATTAGCTACGTTAGAGAATTTAGGGTAATAGATTTATATTGCATTTTTCTACCAAATATAGACTGCCAAGTTAAGTACAGTATGTACTGGAATAAAAGGTCAGTTAAAAATTAATACTTAGCAGTAAGCCATAAAGGCCTTCATACAAAGCCCATTGAAGTCAATGAAAGACACGCATTGTCTTCAGTGGGCTTTGGTTCAGATCCAAAATAATAAATGCCTGTTTACAGATTACATGAACGTTCTAAACTACATAAGTTTTTCCTTGAAATTTAAATACAGCTAAATTAAAATATTTTCATTGGTTTAGATTAAAATGAATGAAAACATGTTATTGAAGATAAAATAATATTAGGTATTGAGCCAATGAAAGCATTTTTTCCATCCTATATGGTCACTGGAATGTATTTTTAAATTAATATTGACATTTTGTAAAAATGAGTTAAGAAGAAACATGTAATATGTCTCTGAATAGGAATACAGAAATTGTGATCTGGGTAGCCATTATCTACCTAAGTTTTTGTATCATGCTCATCACCACGGTATCTGAGCACCTCTAATAATGGTATTTTATTATATAACTTACCCAGTAATTGTTTCAGTAGGATTTATAAAGCATGTTATCTGGTGAAAGAATTTAGAAAAAAGGTATAAATGCACATTGCTAATTATAGATAGCTCCCTGAACATGAAAAAAAAGGTATATATTTTCATAGATTACCCACGAAATACTCACAATGAAATATCCATCCAAATTATTAATTTATTTTCTCAGGATAACAGATAACATAGTGGCCATGGCTCGACCCTCAACAGAAATTATTGAGAAGTATAACATTATTGAACAGTTTCAAAGGTAATGAATTTTATTAGTAATGAATTGCTCTAATCTTACTGATATAATCCCTGATCCATTTTTTCCCTCCTACTTAGATTTGGATTGTTGGTAAAGGTCCTTTCATTTTAGCAATATGCAGGTAAGCCTCCATTTTGCACTTAGGAGAAATGTATGCTTCAGAAAATGGGGGTTAATGAAATTATGGCTGTGTATAATGTGACTATTCTGTTCCTTGCTTAAGGTGTGACATAAAAACAATAATTAACCTTCAGCGTCCTGGGGAGCATGCTAGCTGTGGGAATCCACTCGAACAAGAAAGTGGCTTTACCTACCTTCCTGAAGCTTTCATGGAGGATGGAAGTAAGTTCACTCCTGCTGCTTTTCCTCATTAATTATCGAGTACAGTAATGCAGATTTTCTGACACACAGCTTTTGGATTAAGAGCAGTTATATAAGGAATACTATACAAAAAATATAAAAAAGCAAATTTAGCAATGTCCAACCTTCGATAATACATTGATCCCTCTCTCATGCTACTGTTGGGTGAGGTATGTGGTTGGTGTTTTAAATTTCAGTAGAGTGAGCAGCTAGAGTAGATAGAAGACTAATGCCTGGTAAAAAGATAAATGGGAACTGAGCAAAATAATGTAGAGCATATTAACAGGGTTTCAGACATGTTTGCGGGTAACGTTGCACTTTTCAAAATGTCTGTTTCTTTGATTTGAAAAGGTTTGTATCAGCAGTATCTTTATTTTTTCATACTGCACTGAGTGTATCTGCTTACGAAAGTTAAGAGCCATTGAATTAAGATGTGCTTTTATGCCCAAACAGAATGTTACACTTTTCCTATATATAGCTCAGTAATTTTAGTATGAATCACTCAGCTTTGTTATAACTTTTCCATTCCAGCTGAGCTTTAGTCTGAAACATCTTAACTACCTCAGCGCGTCCATGAAATTCTCACAGCAAGCTCTCTCTGAAATGTGAAAATAATCTGTTTCAAACAAATATATATAGTTAGTCTTCTTACTTTTATTCTTTCAGTATTTTCGTTTATGGCTACTCATTTCTCTTCTGCATAGAGAACCAAAGATTTAACATTGTATACTAAAGAAAACAATTCTCTCTCTTTTTAGTTTATTTTTATAATTTTGGATGGAAGGATTATGGCGTGGCATCTCTCACGACTATACTGGATATGGTAAAAGTGATGGCTTTTGCCTTGCAGGAAGGGAGGGTAGCTGTTCATTGTCATGCAGGACTTGGCCGAACAGGTATGTGTGCAACTTCAAAAATTAATGTGAACTTATTTTCTGTAGGTACAAAATAATGGCAGATATAAATCATTGTAGGTTTGTTTAAATTGTATATTTATCACTCTTAGAGGAGGTATACCTGTAAAGTGATTAAACTTGCAAACAACATTTATTTGTAAAAAATAAGAGTCATTCTGTCACAGGCAGCAAGGGGACAAAGTTAACAGATATGAGCTGTGAACCAAAGGGTTAGAGAAACTTTGAATCCATGTAACAATCTCCCAGCAGTATTGAAACTGTAGAGCCTCCTCGTCTAGGCAGCTGCTACTCCACATAGTCTCCAATTAAGAAAATAATTCACCTTGTGCTTTTCTGGTCTTGACGACAGTTATCTGTGGTTACTGTCCCAACTCAGACCTTTGGTCTTTGAAGCCTTTGTCTTTTGGGTGTGAGGATGTTAAAGGTTGCATTTAACTTCTGACCCCTTCCCAAATATGTCTCTTTGCCTGGCCCCATCTCTGCAACTGCCACCATTGCTCTCTGTGCGTTGTGAGGAGTTCGAAAATGATGCAACTGTGCTGCAAACACAGTTGAGAGAGAAACTGGCATTTTTTAAAATGTGGAGGGAGGCTGGGAAAAAACCTTTAACCGCTCAGAGATGGCATTTAACAAAGTTAATATGAGCTAAGGGGAGATTTAATTTCTTATTTAAAGGGGGGAAAAAAGCCCTAAACCTTAGATTCCCTCTGTCTTCCACTGAGTAGCCACTTCAATTTCAAATCCTTTTATATCCACAGAATGACCGCAATGGCTGATCTCCTTCCTAGCCATTTTCCTATTACTTTGATATAGATCAGTGAAACAGCTGCAGGCCTCAAATCCTTGCAGCCAGAAGAAAAGATCTTATTTTGGAGATCTGAGATACAAACAGCTGTATATGCAAGAAATAATAAAATAGGTGGGCTTAGAAAGAAAAAAAATCCACCTGAGGTTGCAGGAGACTCTTAGGGAACAGGGAGAGCAAAAAGCCAGGCTCACCAATCTCCTTTTGTAATAATGATGCTTCTACATTTTGAATATATTTTAGAAGTAATTAATTAGCACCAGTGTGCAGCTATTAGAGAAAAAGGGCTTTTCTCAGGTATGCTTAAGCACAAGGTATACCCTTGATTTATGCATATAGAACCTCCCCTATAAGGACTACTCTTGAAATCAATGGGAGTCTTTACTTCATTGGGAGGTGAATGAGGCTCCATGTTGTCTGACAAGCACATACTCTGTCAAGGCTATTGCTTATGTTGATTTCTTAATTCATTTGGGAAGATTTCCACACATACTTTTGGGTGCATGTACAAAATTGAAGTAACTTATAAAATAGAACATAAAAGGCCAGAAACATGACATCATCCCAAATCCACACATTAGTGCCTCCCTCCTACCACCTAGTGCTACCTACTGATCCTTCTGTCCCACAAAAGCTTGGAACAGAAAACTAGTTTTAGAGTATGATTTGAAGGCTAATATTCTGGTTCTGGTGGGCCAAGAGTGGAAGTGAGTTCCAGAGAAGCCTTCACTGAAAATGCCTCTAGCCCCTTTGCAATTAGACCATGTAACATGCCTCTTCTTATCTCTGTGTCCATGATATCACATGGAAAGACAGGCAGTCTTATGTACTGAGTTCCCAAACAATTTACATCAGCATCCTTTTACCAGCGGATAAACTAACAGTGGAATTCAAGTTTAATTATTTCCCACTGTACCTAGCAGGTTGTCAGGGTTCCCGCCCCACTCTGAACTCTACGGTACAGATGTGGGGACCTGCATGAAAGACCCCCCTAAGCTTATTTCTACCAGCTTAGGTTAAAACTTCTCCAAATCACAAATTCTTTGCCCTTGGAGGGTACGCTGCCACCACCAAGTGATATAACAAAGAATCAAGGAAAGGACCACTTGGAGTTCCTATTTCCCCAAAATATCTCTCCAAGCCCTTACACCACCTTTCCTGGAGAGGCTTGAGAATAATATCCTAACCAATTGGTTACAAAGTGATCTCAGACCCAAGCCCCTGGGTCTTAGAGCAATAGAGAAATCAGTCAGGTTCTTAAAAGAAGGATTTTATTTAAAAAAAAGGTAAAAATCACTTCTGTAAAATCAGGATGGAAAATAACTTTACAGGGTAACAAAAGATTCAAAAACACAGCAGAACGTCCTCTAGGCTTAGTTTCAAAGTTACAAAAAGCAGGAATAAACCTCCCTCCAGCAAAGGAAAAATTCACAAGCAGAACAAAAGATAATCTAACATGCCTTGCCTCTCTTTTACTTACATTTTTTGTAATATGAGAGACTTTTAAGATGGTTTATAGGAGAAGGAGTTTTCTGACCTGATGCTTCTCTGCTTCCCAAGAGAACACACACAAAAAAGCCTTCCCCCCCCAAAGATTTGAAAGTATCTTCTTTCCCCATTGGTCCTTTTGGTCAGGTGCCAACCAGGTTATTTGAGCTTCTTAACGCCTTACAGATAAGGAGGAATTCTAGGCTGCCCTTAGCTGTATGGTTATGAGAGAGGTACAGTATCAACTTGGGCAGCCAGCAGCAACAGGGGAAACATAAGAGACTGGAAAGTCGTTGAGATTCAGGGAGGAAAAAGCAGCAAAAGGAAAAGGAGATGGCACAAGAATCGTCAGTGTTGGCCATCTGGGATATTACCAGTAACCTAGTACTAAAGCAGTTCATCTGTCTTATCGAGACAAGTGCTTATCTAGTTGTTGTTGCACTCCGATGTTTGTATTATCATGCAAAAATTGCATGTATACTTAGTTACACAATAGCACACTATGAATTGGACATAAAATTACATCCTTATGTGTGTGTGTTAACTTTTATTTTATAATGTATTTATTAACATGTTAACCATTTGTCTTTAAATTTTCTAGGTGTTTTAATAGCTTGTTACTTAGTTTTTGCAACAAGAATGACTGCAGATCAAGCAATTCTTTTTGTTAGGGCAAAAAGGCCTAATTCTATTCAAACCAGAGGACAGTTAGTGTGTGTAAGAGAATTCACTCAATTTTTGATCCCTCTAAGAAATGTGTTTGCTTGCTGCGAGCCCAAAGCACATGCGGTTACTCTGTCCCAGTATCTGATCCGTCAGAGGCATCTGCTCCACGGTTATGAGAGTAGACATCTCAAGTATGTGCCAAAACTTATTCATCTAGTTTGCAAGCTGCTATTGGACTTGGCTGAAAACAGGCAAGTGATAGAGGAGGAATTGTTAGATATGCCAGATCTCTCTTCTGAAATTGAAGAGGCTGTTTCTCAGTTGGACTCTACACAGCTAGATAAAGAGTTAACAAGACAGAACAGTGACTCATCAGAGCCATTCGCCCACTCAGTAGTGGAAAATGTCACTTTTGAGACCCAAGATTCTGTTTTCTCCCATGAACACAAATATGATCCTCTTTGGAAGAGGCGGAATGTTGAATGCCTTCAGCCTTTGACTCATTCAAAAAGACGTCTAAGCTATAGTGACTCAGATTTAAGGAGAACTGCATTTCTCGTGGAACAAGGAGAAACTCCATGGACAGTGCCTGCACAAGTAGCACTCTTTGACAAACTTAAGCAGCGGAACACTAGGGAACATTTTCTCTCTGCAGGCGTTCAAACTCCTCAGCTGGATTTAAACAAAGAGGCCTTAGTTCGTAGTACATTTATTTTCTGGAGTCAAGGTAAATTCAGTTTAGATGGACAAAACAGTTTCTATACAAGAAAATCTCCAAAAGAAGTGCAGCGTAGTAAAACATTTTCCTCAGGTTTTGAACGCGTACACAATGACAGGGAAGCAAGAACACCAAAACGTAGTTTTGCAAAGGAAATTGGCCACAGAAAGGAGCGAGAGACTAATGTGTATGGCAGAAGAATTTGTGCATCGGAGGACTCTGATAATTCTGCTTTAGAAGAAGAATCATCTATTGGGTATGAAAGTCAAGATAGTAAAGATCTATTGGAAGCAGTTCCGTACATTGTTTTGCAATCAGAATTAAGTCTGGACGCACGAAGAATTTTGGCAGCTAAAGCCCTTGCAAATCTTAATGAATTTATGGAAGAGGAGGAAGTGAAACAGAAGGTAGAAATGTGGCAGGTATTACTTTTTCTAAAACATTATTCAATATTGTGTATGTATTACATGTATATTTAAAGTATAAACAGCAGCAAAAATCCTACTGCTAGCTTGTGAGAGAAGTCTCTGGCACCCATTATAAATTATACATATTAGACATGCTCTGATATTGAAATTGCCAGTCACCTAAATAAAAAGGTCTTGTTGCAACGGAAATATTATATAATCAGAGGCCTGAGGTTTGACAAAACAATTAAAAAAAACAAAAACCTAAGCAAAATTTCACTTTACTGTTAGCATCTAACAGAAAGGTAGACAATTTTTTCTGTTTGTGTTTATTCAGTCAATTTAAAATCAGTTGATAGCTATAGTCATAACATTGTTGGTAACATAAAAGTGCCTCAAGATTTTAGATTAGAGACAGGTCTGCAAGTTATCTATCAGAGCTTTCTCACAGCTAGTCACAGGATTTTGTGTGTAAATGAATAAGATAATTTAGTAGAAATTTAACTGCTTAAAATCGTTAAAACCATATCCTCCTGAACACGTTTGACTTGAAATAGGAATCAAAAGCTGTTTCATATGTTCCACATATAATTGGAGGGCACTGGACTGTACAATTCATGTTGCCCTTCTGATCTAAAAAGCCACTTTCATTGCAGCCGATTAACGTTGATAGTTTTGTAAAAGGGAGATGTGATGGGGTGTGCACCCCATGACAGCCCTGATAGGGTTAATAAGGGTCTGAGAGGCCAGTTGGGTTACCCAGCCTCACCTGCAAGAGGGAGGACCAGGATTAATTGAGTGAAGCCAAGCTGGGGAAGGGCTGGGATAGCACTTTGTAAACCCAGGAGGGATAGCAGAAGGGAGCTGCAGTCACTCCCTAGGATGAGGGAAGTTGTCAGGGACAAGGAGGAGTGTAAGCCCTGAGATTCTGCCCTGGCATAAGAAGTCTAGCAAGAGGCTAGAAGGGGGTGGAGTAGCACCAGGAGCAGAGTCGGCTCCCATGGTAAAACCAGAAACAGGCAAGGGAAGGCAAAAGGCTGGGTAAGAGGGAGCCAGCAACTGGGTCAGGGACTGATTAGACCTAGATTGCTGGTTTTAGGGTTTCTCTGGGCTGGAATCTGGTGTAATGCATGGACCCTGCCAGCTGCTGGTATAGTGGCTCTTGAGCCCCAAGCTGGGGTTGGACACCGTCTTAAGAAGTGGTCCTGTTGGACTTCTTTAATTCTGGAAAGGGGTGGACTAAATGGTGACCTCGCTGGAGGGTCAACTTACCAGAATAAAGACTATTGCAGAGCGAACAGAAGGGGTGACCCAATGCTGGGAAAGTAGATCTCATAGTTCTAGGCAGGAGAAGGTACACTAGCAAAGAGTGGGAACCCCATTACAGGAGGAAATATATTCATGGGGCTGATAAATGTCTCCTTTGTGCATAAGTCTAACAAGTGCTGCTAAAAGCAAAGACAATCTTAGCAGAAGTAAATAGATGGTGCATTTTTATTTTTGTTAGAAAGAGCTGAATTCTCGAGATGGAGCTTGGGATAGAATTTGTGCCGAGAGAGATCCTTTTGTCCTTTGCAGCTTGATGTGGTCCTGGATAGAGCAACTAAAAGAACCTGTTATAACCAAAGAGGATATTGACATGATGTCAAAAAAATGCACAGAAACACCAGAAACTCTTAACTTACTAGAAAAGGTAAACACTGTATATGTCAATTCATTATTTTACTGAAAAGTACAGTTTATTAACTCAAGCTTTGCATCAGTGGCCCTTAAACAAGGAATTTACATTTTTAAAGGTAAATTGCAATGAAACAAATTTCAAGCTTCATAAAAATCAAATGAAAATGTATCTTGATAGTTCACAGTAAGTTTTAATCAATGCTTAGATGCTCTGGTGGTGGGTCCTTTAGAAAAATCCAAGATAGATAAAATCTTAGAACTCTAGTCAATAGAAACTTGATTTCCATGTGCACTGGCTGGAGGTACCACAGCCTGCTGCACCTTGAAATTCAAAGAGACAAAAGGCAAGAAACACTTTCCCTTTAGCTTTCCCTAACACCAAATCTGGCAACAGTGCTTAATATTGACCACATTATAGTCCTGTGGATCTTCAAAGTACTCTGCAAACATCTAATCCTGTAGCACTGAGAGGGTTGGTGCAGAGGGTATGAGTAACTGACAAATCCAAGTAGTAAATGCTTCAGTAGCCTGGCCAAGTTCCATTACCTAAATCAAAGCTCTGGACTTCCATATTCTCAGATCATGATGGGGAATAAGTCATTCTGCTCTGAAACATTCGCATTATGTTTTCTATAAAGCAATAAATCCTTTTAGCTATTCTATCTTTTCAGAACATTTCCTTATAAAGAGAGTTTTTGTGTTCTAGAATTCTCAGTCACATGACAAATTTTCCAGTTCTTTGGATGTTCTTTTTGTTTCTGGATTATTTGTGTAGAAAGTAGGGCACGTTCTAATACCCCCCTTTGCTCACAGTTCCACATTTCCTTGAGCAGCAGGTAGCGATTGCCTTCTCTGCAGTCCACTTCCATGACATTCAGCTTCTCTCAGTTCAGGGTTTTGAAATGTCATGCTTCTTCCTGAACTCAGTTCATCAGGGTTTTATTATTTTGGCTGAATAAAAGATAAAGTAACTGCTTGATACTTGAATGTAAACTAATCATCAAAATTAATTATTTTATCTTGCCCATTTGTTGTTTATCTGCCTACATTTGTTGTTGTAATGTATGTTTGCCCTTAAAAGCTGCCTGCCCAAGTGGAGATTGTCTCCTCCAAGATTTGGTGGTGAGCCTAATGTGGAAGAGGAGATAAGCTGCCTTCAGAACACTATTTCCCTCATCCACCCAGACACTCTTTTTGGTACCCCTCAGAGACCTTTCTGTGGGGTTGTGATCCACACTGGAAAGGGAGCTGGGCAGGCCAGGGGTGGGAGTGGGATGTTAATTGAGGAGAAAGGCTTAGGAGTATATACTTCCCTGAGCCCTATAGTCTTTCCTAGGAAAAGATAATACAATCTGGAGCTGTATAATTTTTTTGTGCCCTTTCACAATAGGGCTTCCCCCAGTCAGGGAGTGGAGTCTAAGTGGACAGCCGTGAGCAGGAGAGTCCATAGTACTATTGGATCTACTGCAGGGGTGGGGGGGAAGCCCGTGCATGGGTAGCCCTGACCTCCTAGAAGTTTCAGAAGATCCATGGGGTTTGTGTCATGAGGCTACCCACATTCTGCTGGAGAATTGTTGTAATAGTTGCGCCTGCAAGTTTTACCCCAATTGTGAGCTCAGTTGTAAGAAGTGAGTGAAAGTTCATAAAATGTCACAATAACCTATAACAATAAATATTGACGGGGAAAAGGTACAAAAGGGAGACAGACTGAATTAGTCCAAACAAAAGGGCCTACCGAAACAACTCAAGAATTGTGTTAAGATCATACCTCATAAACAAGAGAAGTATGGAACCAGATATTAGTGAACCAAAATTGCTGGAAATTAGGCCTAATTTGGTGGACAAAAAAATAGGAGGATGGATTATTCTACTCATCACTCCCTTTTGGAGTCCTTAAAAAATTTTGAGGGAAAGTTGGGATGGACACAAATGCTGGATGACTGAAAGAGAAAGGAAAGGGAAGAGTGAGTTTCATCATGATGATGGCTGCCATTCCCACCCTCTCCTGAAACTCCAGGATCCAGTGTGACACCATTGTGCCTCCTTCATCCTAATCCTGAGAGATATTCTGATCATACTGGCCCAGAGAAAGGGAGACAGATGACATTGCCACCTCCACTAACTTTGGCTAAACCCCGAATGTTACCTGGGATGTGAAACTGTCAACCTCCCTCACTCCCATTGTGTGTCCTTTTCGTTCCCCTCCTTATTTCATCTCTCTCCTTTTTCTTTCTGTTTAATAAGAGCTGGGTTAGCTGGTCAAGACTATATTTCACAACACTCCTGTAAGCCTCTGGCCAGAAAGAGGCAGCTAAAAGCAATTTCCTGAACATCACAATGCTAGTACAAGTTTACCAGGTCTCAGAGGGCTGGAAAGGCCATTTTTTCCAGCAGTGAGATTACAAGCAAAAGTTGACACCAGAGACAGAAGCTGCATTTTCTATCTTTGCTGTTCTTCTCTCTTCCCTCTTGTGTGTGTTTGTCTTGTTTTGTTTTTTTAGAAAATGAAATCAGACTTTAACAGCAATAACAACAGTCCTAGTCCCTCTCAACTGACTTCTTCAGTTTTCTCCAAAAGGACAGTTACCATTTTTATCATCATCTTAAAGACTTTAAAATGGGTTTTTCTTTCTAAAGATTATCTACAGTTAAAGGGAACAAGAGAGGTCATTAAAATGAAAGCCTTAATACTTTACATTTCAAATGCTGTAACAGTTTTTCCTTTTTGTATCTTTAATGGTGTATTTGCCATGGTACTAAGCAGGTTTAGGTCTCTGTATACCAAACCTTGCTTGAAACTGTTTAATATTGTACTGTTTCAGGGTATGTTGACACCTTTGGCCCATATTTTTCATCAAAATTAACACAACAGAACCTCTCTTCCCATTATGATTGAACAATTATGTAAGAACTCTGCAGGAGAATCCTTGGGGAATTTATTCCCCTGGATTTTATTGCAAGAGGGGGTAATGTGATCTACAGTTCTTGGAGTACTTTTAAAAATTATTTAAATGTTTTCCTTGAAAATCTTTCCTTTTTAATAATTTTATATTTCTTTTACCCACTAGGAACAATATCAGACTATTCTTTGTATTTTCCATTGTGTAGTGAATCTGCAGACAATACCAGCTGATGTGGAGGAAGCCTTACTTACCAGGGCAATTAAAGCTTTCACTAAGGCAAGTAGCAACTCGCCCATGAAATTGTGATTGTGTCGTAGATGAAATAATAGTCTTAGCCAAAAATTTTAGTAATTCATTAATAGTTATTATACTGACACTTCTCTGCTTCAAAGTACTAAATTTTTGTCATAGCAGTCCTCACCAAAGCACAGAAAAATACTCCACACAGGTCAACTGTGGGTGTTGAGTATTGTATGGAGTAAAAATAGTGCCTTCGAACTATTCTCTGGCTTCATTTTTATGTCTTGCTAGGCTGCTTCCACTGGGTAGAAGTTGAAGTTAGACTATTTCAAACTAGAAATAAAACACACACTTTTAACTGTGAGGATAATTAGCCTTCTTTTGTTTGAGTCTCCCCCAGTACCAAGGTGGAGGTTTACATGGCTAAGACTATCTCCGGGCTTTAAGATCTGCCCTGCTTTTGAGGCAGCTATATCTGTGAATTAGGGACAGGCTAAATATCTTTTTTGTTTAGGAGAGTCACATATTACAGACAAATGGTCAATTTGCAAATCCTTTTCTGAGCACATGTAGAGAGCTTATGTCATGTTTGTTTAAAAATGTTTGATGCAAAAGTCAAATCAATGAAAAGCTTTTTGGACTCTGGAGGCTCTTCTTGAAAGCAAGCTGCTGCTTTAAAACCAGTTTAGTATTTCTGTTATCAGAAACACTATTTTGGGACCTAACAGGACTTCTGGCTCTAAGAGCATGCTTCTCAGAAACATGCTGAGCCATATCTTCAGTTCTTTCTGTGTCATTCAGCAACTGCTGTTGCCCAAGGTAGGAAAGAGCAGAGATCTTCAGATGGTATTCAACTCTTCAGTATTGGCCAAGAGGAGACCTAAGATTCATCACACTGATGTCTTCAAACTGCCTCCTTTCAAAACTAATTGGTGCCATGAGTCTTCAAGGGCTGCGGAATATTACTTTGCTCCTTCAGTACCATGTTGTCTGTCTCTGGCAACCAATACCTCTTTCTTAGTATCAGCGTCATTGGTACCATATGCCACAGATTTTTTAATATTTCATATTAATAAGAAGGTCCCATATATTGAGACTTCCATATTGATACTGTTTAGATTGGTTCTGCCCACGTTGGTACCAATTCCTCTCTTAATGCTGGCGGCTTTCACAAATTCTCCAACTCATAGTGATCGCTGCAGAACCACAGTCTCCTCACTTGGATATTTCTCGAGTGTCTACAGAATCTACATCCCTTCTGCTACTGGAACCAAAGGTACTGATTATGAAAACCTCCCTGTGACCATCATCTGTGGTACCAATATCTATTTCTCAGAGATTGGGATCTGTATCTCTGCAGCATGTTAAAACTACTCAGAGATCCATACCACTCTTGGAGGAGTTCTACTTCTCTGCATCTTTGTCTCATGACAGTAGAAGCCCTTCTTCTAGATTCTCTTCTCTTTTTCCTATGCTGGCTCCTGAATGAGACTCAAGAAGGAATCCTTCTCATTATAGATCCCATAATTCTGGTATTTCATCCCATATTGTGGCATTGTATGCTTTTCTTATATGGGATGCAGTCTTGGCCATAGTAGTCAGGGTGGAAGCATCACCATTTTCCTGCTTTTTGTTCATCCAGATCTAGGTCTAGAATTAGATCACCATCTCCTGAGGAACCATCTAAGATAGCCCAACCATGGAACCAGGAGCTTGTCTAGCAATTTGAACAAAAACCTCATACTGAGGAGTAAGATCTTACGGAGGAACATGGGTATCAACCGATTCCTTTGGCTATTCATCTTCCTCATCAGATGAAGCTGTAACACAATCTGTCTTTCCACACTCAATTTCAAGGTCTTTCCAACCTTCTTAAAGGGTATCGGAGATCTTAGATATTCCTCTAAGTTGTCCAGGAAAGGTTTCACAAGTTATCCAGCACTGTGCATCTGGTTTCCCAGGGTTGATTGGTATGGGAAAATGATGAGGCTGTTCTTGAGTCAGTTAAAGATATGTGGCAGGCTCCTGCATCTATTTCAGCCACATCTAAAAGAGCAGATCTCAAATATCAGTTCCCCCAGGGGTTTGAATATTTCTTGACCCCTGGGTCTTTAGTAGTAGTAGTGCTCATGAAAACTCCAAGCAGCCTGGTCCTCCTAAATCTACATCTAGGGTTAAGGAGAGCATAAGCTCTCACAGTTGAATGAAAAACTTCTTCAGGACATCAGGGACAAATTGAAAGCAGTAGCTTTGGAAGGATGGCAGCTGACAAAAACTGCATTACAGGTGTCTTTGGATGCTTCTGACACTGCAGCTAGGACAATGGCTACTGCAATAACTATATGCAGAACATCCTGGCTGCAATAGTAAGGAATTCCAAAAGAGGTTCGCACCATAAGAACATAAGAACAGCCATACTGGGTCAGACCAATGGTCCATCTGGCTCAGTACCAGATTCTTCAGAGGGAAGGAACACAACAGAGCAGTTTTGAGTGATTGGTCCCATGTTGTTCAATCCCAGCTTCTGGGAGTTGGAAGTTTAGGGACACTCAGAGAATTGGGTGATTGAGGACCTTCCTTTTGAGGGCCACGATCTTTCCATCTTGAAATCCGATTAGGTGCTTCATGCACTGAAGAACTTGAGAGCAACCTTTTGGTCTTTTGGCCTCTGTATTGCATACAAGAGGAAAAAGCAAACGAAACCTCTGACCTTCTCAAAACAGAGACTTCCATCTTCATATTCATACTGACAAAGAACTTCTGAATTGTACAAGGAAAAAAAACTCTTTTAAGAAGAGATGAACTATCCATCTACTGTTAATGTGCAATTATTGATCATAGGACCAAAGGCTGCAGATTTGATGCCAGGGTCAAGAGTTGTGGGCTAGTTTTTGAGGATCTATGCCCTTTCTCCCCGCTCTTTGGCAATTGCCTTGTTTGCAGATGCATGGGCTGCAATTACTACCAACCAATGGGTCTTAGAAGTTATAGAGCAAGAGTATTCAATTCAGCACCAATCTATGCCAACTCTGCACCCTCTTCCATGTCTCATTTCAGGGACACTTAACAAAATGGTCAGGTGCAGGAGGAGATACTCTTCAGGGTGTGATTGAGATGATGCCTTTAGAGTTGTGTGGCAAGGGCTTCTATTCCCACTACTTCCTCATTACAACAAAGAAAGGAGGGTGGTATTCTATATTAGATCTCAGAGGACCCAACAAACTCATCTAGAGCTTCAAATCTCAGATGACCACCTTTTTCTTCAGTAATTCCTTTTTCTAGATCCCATGAACTGGTTTGCAACTCCTGACTTGCAAGATGCTTACTTCCATGTGGCAATCCATCCAGCTCTCAGGAAGCTTCTTCATTTCATGGTCAGTGGATAGTATTGCCAGTTCAGAGTCCTCCCTTTCAGTCTCTCAACAGCTCTGAGTATGTTTGCCAAATGCCTTTCAGTTGGAGCAGCTGTGCAGAGGAGGCAAGGCATTCACATGTATCCCTATCTCATTGACTTTTTATGGCTTTTGGTAGCAAATCTAAAGGTCATGCTGTTTCCTCTGAGGCTCTTGAAGTGGGTTTCAGACTATATGAAGATATCCTATGCATTGAATAAACTACCCCTTTCTCCTAGAGTTAGGGCATACTTTATTAGAGCTGTAACTTGTTTCAGGGGGAATCCCTATTTCTGAGATTTGTAGGGCAGCTACTTAGAGTTCTTTTCCTACATTTACCAATCAATACTTCATTGTGGTAGCCTCTAGATCAGATACTCAATTTAGCAAGGCTATGCTACAGTTATTTTAATTAGGACTCCTATCACTCAGCTCCTTGAGAGGTAGCTGTTAGCCAATCATCTACAGTGGGAACTATGTGGACACATGCTTGAAGAAAGAGGTTACTTAACTGACAGTACCTGGAGTTTAAAGTGCTTTTCCCCCCCATGGATCCCACAACCCACCCACTTTCCCCCAGCTACAGAGTTCTTTACTGGATAGTCTATATTAGTGAAGGAACTGAGTGGTGGTTGGGGCTGCTTTGCTCTTTATACTCTTAGAGGGGCACAAGTGAAACTGCTGGCTGAAAGATTCTTGACTTGCATGCATAGGGCATGCAAACCTACACTGGGATCTGTACAGACAAAAGCATTGTAAATTTCATTTACTGTAATGTAAGTCACCTCTTGTGTTTTGGTAGGTCTCAAGCAAAAACCAGGCAGAATATTCATTTTCTGCTCATACTTTTTCCTTGGGCATATTTCAGCCTCCCTTAGGGGAAGTTAAACTTCACTCATTAGGCTGGCATCACTGTCTGATTTGGTTTGGATTCTTCCCCTTCTCTCCCCCCCCCCCCCAGTTAAGTCTTCCCTACTCAGTAATTAGGATTAACATTGTCCTCAACTTTATCTAAACTAACTAAGATGCTTTTATCCGGCCCATGACCTAGTGATTATGGAAGAGTTGTCTATGTTGTTCCTGTCATCAAATAAGGCCGTGCCTGCAAATTATCTAATTATCTCTGAAGGAATATTTGGTAATATTGTAGTTTTACAAATGAAGGTCATTTGCACTAACTATAGAAACTATAGCCCCAGCTCATTTGCACTAACTATAGAAACACAGAGCCTCAGTGTGTATAATGTATAGAACAGAAACCTGTTCTGGTCAGATCAAAATATGGTTTAGGTGAAATAAGATTAGAAAAGGAGTAACAATGTACATTTGTTATGCCCACACACCATGAACAGTAAAGCTAGTAGTGTGCAGAGAACTCTGCATTTACTGGGTCAGATCCTCAGCTGGGGTAACTTGATGTAGCTCCATTGTCAAATACTGGTTATTTTTTGTAGGGCCCATCCTTCCTATGCAAGTTACCATGGAGGGCAGAGGAAACATGTGCTACATGTGAAATCTATAACTATTACTGTTTTGTCCCCCTGGCCAGGAACTAAGGCTTCCACACCATTACCTGTAGATCATACAAGTACTGTGCACGTGGATTTATCTTGTCTCCAATCTGCCTCCCAGATTCACCATTTTCAACTAGTCCCTGGATAGTGTGGTTTCATAACCCATGCTCTCAAGCACTCCATGTGCTGCAACTGCCTTCTGAATTCCCCTCTCATGAAGGAGAAAGTAGTGCCAATTAATAAAACCTCAAATTGTATTTGTTTGTGCTCTTGCAGGTTTGGGTGGAGTGAAAGAATCCAGAGCCTAACAATTTCTCCCAATCTTCCTTGTCCATGGAACTAGAATTCTGTTGGGTAGGGACACAAACGGGAACATGTAGCAGAAGTGAAGTCCCCTCCTGTGTTCCATGGATGCATGGTCTCCATCCACATACACAGGTGGTGGGGAGAATGGGATATATACATATAAACAAGTGATTATAAAAGCAGACGTAAAGGTTTGGAAGGGTTAAATTTAGTCATATGGTGGGTTCTCGTGATGGTGAACTCAGCATTCTTCCTCTGATAAAGTATCTGAAATAATTTGAAAAGAAGGATCATATCTAACGCACAGCCACTCTTCAGCTAGTAGCCATTCAGACTGTAGACATGAGCATGACCTCTCTCCTCCTAACTCTTTTATTTCTAACTGCCATTTTGTTTTAACCTGTCAGTAGATAGAACTCTGCTGTAGTTGTTCAGACCTGTAGTGATTTATGAAAAATACCTATTTCCTGGCTTAAAATAAGTATATGAAAATGCATCTGGTACTTGGAATTTTAAAATATGTATTATTTAGTATTTTCTGTCTTATTGTGCCATGTCATACAGTACTGTAAAACATTCAAATTAATTTTTCCCTTTTCCCAGACGAGTTTGGATTCTGAAAATGGACCACAGGTTTACAATACTCTGAGAAAAGTATTTAAACAAACACTGGAAGCAAAAAGAAAGGAGGCCAAAAAAGAAACAGATAACCCTTCTTGATGTTTACACAGTTATGCTGGGGACTTCAGTGATCCTGTCAAATTAACTTTCATTTACCAGCTACAGTATTTTGTGCTAATTGGCATGTATTGACCAAATTTTAGTTTTAGTTAAAGAACTTTTTTTTTTTAAAAAAAAGGGAGCTGTAGTGAGCCTTATTCCATTTACAGATGTAAAAGTTGATATTTTAATGAGCTGCTACTGTGTGATTGTACTGTAGCATTTGGTTTGAAGCAATATGCTTTTATATTGTGAACTCTGTTTTAAAACTATATTTATTGATTTAGAAGTCTCATCAATAAGCTATATTTTTTTATGTTAAACAATTGCCACAATGTCAGTGCCATGTTATACAATGATCTAATGTATTAATATTTATGTATTAATGTTTACATTAATGATATTTCATTTTACTTTACAGTGAATAAATACTGACAACATTCTGATGTATTTATTGGGTTCTTTGGAAATCTTAAAATAAGATTAGTTGTAGTAGTAAACAAACTTGTAGAAAAAAAATCCTTTATATATAGGCTATAGTAAATCACCACATGTCTTAATGTTGCTTTCTTATGTGTCTAAAAAAAAAAATGCTAACAAGCATTTAACTTTTCAGTGTATGTTGCTTATTTACCACTTTTATATATTTTTAGGTATTTTAATAGAAAAGGTTTCTGAAATTTTATTTTTAAAGGAAAGTTGATTGTATGTTAACATGCTTGAAAGGACAGAGTAATCTTTTCCAACTGGCTAAAGAAACCTACAGATGTTTACCTCATTTGAAAAGTTATTTAAATTTGAAACCTTATCCAAAGGCCTCATTTTTTACTCACGCTGAGTCATAACTTACATGAGTAACCTATAAAAATTAAACCAATGAAAATCTTAAATGTAAAAAGTGTGTTGCAGATGCTAAAGTACTGTGTTGCTTTTTTGTATCTTTGAATGAGATGTCATTTTCTGTTTATTTAATTAAAGACATCTGTGTATACTCAAAGAACAATTTCTGTTTATGGATTAGGATTCAGGTTGGTTCCCCAATTTTCAGGGTTACAGCTCATAATGTAAGATAACCTTAAAAAAACTCTTTCTTGTTCTAAAATATTGAGTTGTACAACACCATCAGTGACTGCATATATTCAGTTAAAAATAGGACTGTTTGCTATGTTAATAATTTATAAATGCTAACTGCATAACTCCATAAACCAAATTCAGAGCCAAGCAAATCAGTTCCTGCCTTTACAGAATGATCTTAAAATGTGTACATGACGTGGAAGTAAAATACTGTATATGAATCGCACCCAAAAACTTTGTAAACTAAAACTCTAGAAAATCACCAGTCAAGGCAATACTTAACATCCAGATTAACCTCAATTCACATGCCTTTATCATCCATATATAATACCCAAGTGCATTCACAGGTTTCACAGTTCCACAAGAAATTCTTTTCAACTTCCAGAATTCAAAAACTTATAAAGTACAGATCCAATTCCTCAGTATCACATGCCTAGCCTTCATTCCAAACAATGGTTTAGGTTGTAGTAACAAATTAGTTATTTAAACTTAAATGTCTATTCATTTTAAGTTTAAATAAGTCTATTAAACTTATGTTCATTGGTATTAAACTTACGTTCATTAGTATCAGAGGGGTAGCCGTGTTAGTCTGTATCCACAAAAATAATGAGGAGTCCGGTGGCACCTTTAAGATACCACCGGACTCCTTGTTGTTTTTACATTCATTAGCTATATTAACCTTTCTGAGATTGATGTTAAGGTTAGGCCCATGTTTGAGGAACCAGATGTCTGCACTGTGATTGGTTGTATGGTGGATGCAGGCTTGCTGGCCACACCCAGAGGATGGTTGGAGGAGTGTGGCTAATTACCACTGTGCCCCCTACCGAAGGCCCCAGGAGTGAATTGTGGGAGCACTGGGTGGAGGAAGTGTAAGTATGGTTATTAGCTGAAAGCCCATGGCAGAAATGGAAGAGATGAGATGGAAGAGAGGACAAATTTGGGGGGTAGTAGGGCTCTATTTGGGGACATGGGGGAGAGGGAATCATACAGGAGCAGAAATCTGATGGAACAAGAGGGAGGACAGGTGTTGGGAAGCAGGGCTCAGTCAGTTGGCACAGGGGAAGAAAGGAAAGGTGCGTTAGCAATGTGGCATCACGGGGTAGCTGATGAGGGAGCATTAGGGCCCCATACCATGAACACAGTAAGAGTGACACTGTGTCAGGGTAGGATGCGCAGCGAGCAGGGCTCTGGTAGGTGAGCATTTGGGTTGAGGGGAGCATAGTTCTGGAGAGAGAGAGGGCATACTGTGCACCAGCACAAGCCCATGCAAATCTCAGGCTGAGCAAAGACAAGCGGGTTACATTTCTAAATGTTTACCTGTATGAAAATGTGTACTTGCCCTGAACTTTATGTGGACTCTGCTGTTGGGGAGAAGGGAGGCAGGCAGAAATTAGGGGTGGGAACGTGATACAGTAGGAATAATGGGGAAAAGGGCATCTGCAGATGTACAGTGGCAGAGATTGAGGTGAGGGGGTGTAGGCTGTAGAAGAGTTGAGGTTATCTGGTTGTGCATTGGAGATTATGAAGTAGCAGAATGTGGGGGGGAAGGCTTGGGACAGTGGTGGGATTTGAGGAGAGCCAGGGGTCATGAGTTAATAGGAGCACAGCTAGTTCACTGACCAAAGCTCTGGTTCTGAGCTAGGCAGCCAGCCAGCCCTAGAAGAGAACTTCTAAGAGGCTTCTGGAGCTGAGCTGCAGGGGTTGTCAGCTAATTAGCCCAGGAGCAGCTCAAGGCCTGCACTGCATCTCCTGTTCTAGTACTGGGCCATCCTCAATCCTATCCCTTTCCCTGTTGGCTTCAAGGAGGCAGCAGAATCATGCAGCATTTTCTAAAAGGTTGATTTATTGACCATTTTACAACCCATTTTGCAGAACCCAATTTCAGTACCTACCTTGAGGTGAAGCTTTGTGGTGATAGGAGATGTTGTTGGTCAGATGGATGGAAACAAACATGAGATAGTTAGCAAAATATATTAAAATGAGCTAATTTTTAGGTCCTTAATTTTCAGAACTGATCATAGTTGCCAATAAGACAACAGTGAAAACATAGGAAGTATAACCCTTCTACTAGCAATGAGGCAGCAATGAGGGCCAGGTTCAAATAGCTAGGAGTCCTTCGTAAAATGAACAAACACCACCATCTTGAGTCCTTACCCACAATTTTTAGAAACACTAACTGCCTTCCCTCTGTGCTCTTCACAGACAGTACTTCCCCATTTACAAGCACGGAGTCTAAGATGAAACAAGGAAAATGTTATTAGTGGGAAAGGGGACACAGCATCAACTTGAGAAAACACAGCAACACTACATGTAACTAAATGACAAATCAAGCACTTCCCAATGGTAACTGTGGCAATAGTCCATTAACTCTGCCTATTGGACACTCACACTGGGTGAGCAAAGATGACCAACTAACCTTTACCCCATCTGTTAAATGCCACGCATGGTTTGGTGTCAGTGGATATCATAGTTGCAGAGTCTTGAGGTGCATCTGAACGGACTTGTCTCCAGTCTCTTGGGAAGTGCTGCCTGGTTCTGAGGTTCCCCCACCTAACCCACATAGACTTATTTCAGTTTTAGTTAGTGGTGGGTTGAAGGGACCTCACTGGAGTTCAAAAAGCCTTCTCTAACTTGTACTTGGTCAAGGAGCCACCTTTGCGTTATCTCTAGTTGCAAAGCTTTCTGTAACAGCTCTTGTAGTGAAATCCTCAGTCTATAGCATGTCTTACCGGAAAAATCCCTCTCCAAAACCAGAATTCTTTAGAAAGAAAAAGCAGGAGCACATAGGACCTCTGAACAGAAGAATTGCGCATGGCTAAGCTCTTTGTTCCCCCAACTTAAATAATAACAACAATAATAATTCTTTTTAAAAAAGATTTCTCTTATTTTCCCTCTGCACTCAGTTCCATTACCCTAACAATTCTGACTTTGTAGTGATGGTCACTCTCAAAATGTTACTAAAGGAATTCTGGGTAGAAACCATATGCAAATGAAGGTCTTGCTTTGTTGCTATGCTTCCTTCTGTTCACTAGCAGATAGTGCAGAGACTGGCTTATTCCAACACCAGGCCACAAGGCTTACAAAAGCATGTGTGTGTGTTTGGGGGAGTGGGGGCGCTTATTTACAAGGTAGCTTGAAATATGAGGTGTGATCAGACCCTAGCTGGCTGTAACACTCCATAATGCAGTGGAAGTGCCTGCTGTGTGGGAGAGGGTTAGGGCTTGCAAAGTTGTGATTTTAAAACTAGCTACTAGGAAATCTCCTGGCCCCAGCCAGCCAATGACATCTTTTTAGTTTTTGCCTGTGTGATAAAGGAGATAGATGCTGGCTTTTTAAACCATATAGCAGTGTGGGCCCCTTTGGGGTCTCACTCCCCAGGGGACACGTGCAGGAAAGCAGGCACATGCTACCCTGCTTCGCTTTGAAGTGCCCACAGCTCAGAGTGCCCCAGAATGCACGGCAGGGCCGGAGCCAGTGAGGGAAGTTGCCTAAGCCCTACCCAGCGTGGACCTTCCCAGCAGCCTGGGAAGCCTGGTGGTGAAGGACCACCCACCCTCCCTTGAGTCCTGGGTTGAGGGTGGGGAAATTTGAAGACCCTGAGAGGTGGTTGAGCTGGGCATCTCCCTCCCCTCTCCTGGCTGCCAGGGGTGTGTGTGTGTGCAAGCCCCTAATGGCTCCCTCATCCCTGGTGAGGGGTTGAAGAGGAGGGGCCCAAAGTATCAAGCAACCAGTATGTAGCCATGAATACGAGACTACAAATAGGTACAAGGGAGACCAAAGTGCATTGGTTTTGGTTGCTGGGAGCTTTTGTACTCATCTGTTGGCTTTGGGCACTGAGGTGCAGAGCAGCGGGGTGGGGGGAGGGTGTGAGATTTGGGTCTCTGGGAGTGTCTGGCATGCATGGTGCAGTTGAATTTGTTTTGGTTGCCTGGAATGAGCTGGAGGGCGGGAGGGGAGTGTTGACTAGTTTATGGTGTCTGGGGTGCATTGTGGGAGGAAGAAGTAGAATTGCTTTCAGTCACCAGGGTTCCTGGGAGCTGATTGGATTTTTGAGTGCTGGTGTGTATTGGGGGCAAGAGGTGTGGCGGGAGGTGAATGGGTTTGGGTTGCTGGGATGCATTGACAAGAGATGATGAATTGATTTAGTCACTGAGGTGCATGCGGGGGCGCTGAATTGCTCTTGGTCGCAAAGGGTGCAGAGAGGAGAGCGGTTGAATTGGTTTTGGTTCCTGGGATGCACTGACATGATTTGGTCGCTGAGGTGCACTGTGGGAGGAGCTGAGATGATTTTGGTTGAGGGGAAGATTGTGGGCGGGGCGGGGGGCAGAGCTGAGGTGATTTTGGTCACTGGGGTGCAACTGTGTGGGGGAGCTGAGGTGATTTTGGTTATTGGGGAGGGAGGTTGAATTGGTTTGGGTGTCTGGTGGAGGAGCTTCCAGGAGACTTTTCACAGTCTCCCTTTTCTCATGCTAGTGTGCTGGGAGATACTTAACACACACTTTTTCCTCCATCTCAGTGTGCCTGCTGGGAAGTTCTTCATGCCCTGCAGCACTTAGGGAGGGATAGGGAATGTGATAGTGTTCTCTAGCAAAGATGTGTGTGCTTGGTGTGAATGAGGATTAGAGAGATCCAGCCAAACCAAGTAGTCTCTGACAAGACAGCTGGGATTCTGTACAGGAGTTGATATGCCTGAGAAAGCTAGAACTGACACATGCAGATGTCATGGCCATAAAGCAGACCATCCATCTTTAAACTTTGTGTGTGTTTGAGGCCTGTATTGATGGTTATATTCCTGGCTGGAGAAGGGGAGAAAAATAGTTACCGTTGCCCTCCTGCGAGATGCTTTTCTTGTTTGGTGTAGAACCACTGATTCTTAATAACTATCACATACTATAGCAATTTAGGATGTGGAGGAGAAAGAGGCAGAAAAATATTTAGATTTCAATTTCCCAATTTATTTTATATATGGATTTTCAGTATGGGGGAACGGTGCTGTTGGAGCTGATTTCCTTTAGGAAGGCAGCTTGTAAAAACCTACATTGGAACTTGGCTAAGACACCTGAGCTAACACCCCTGCACTTGAGAAAAAGTACAAAATGGATCATTCAGGAGCACAAGTGATGAGCCTTTACTTGTGAAGAAGGCAGCAAAAGCGATCCTCATTTGGACAACACGTTTCCCTTGCTACTTCCTATATTCAGCTCCACGTGTCTCTCGTGAACAGAGTGTTGCTCTAGGGAATATTGTTGAATTTTTACACTAGTCTTTTTCTGGCTGTCCACCCCCCTACCTACAAAATAGCATGTGAACGCAGAGCTGAGCCTGCACTATGCCTCAGATATGAAGCCTGCTTGTTCGCACCCTGGACCTGTCAAAATGCTACGTGTATGTCTATGTGCCTCTTGGGCAGGGGGAAGAATGAGTTTGCTTAGGTCTCATGTATGATTTTGAGGTACGTTGTGAGATTTAGTTAGCTGATGTTTCTGAAGCACTTTGAAGATGAAACATTGTTCTTCTTCAAGTGCTTGCTCATATCAATTCCAGTGAGGTGTGTGCACACGCCGCGTGCATGGCTGTCGGAAACGTTTCCCGAGCAGCTACCCATTGGGCTGGCTGTGGAGTCCCTGGAGTGGCGCCGGTATGGCGCACTATATATATGACCCTGCCGGCCCAACCTCCCTTCAGTTCCTTCTTACCACCAGTGACGGTTGTTGGAACAGTGGTCTCTTGCTCACAAGTGCTCCACTAATCCCTAGCTCTTCTGCTTAGCCTTGTATATAGTTACCCATTGTTAGTTAATCATTCTCTTCTAGCTGGTAATTGTAGTCTTTAGTGATTGGGTTTTTTCCCCCTTCAACGAGTGCCCTGTGGGGCTCCGGGGCATGCCGTCCCAGGGCTTCAAACCCTGTAGCTCCTGTGCCAAGCCTATGCCCACGGGTGATCCCCATGACTCCTGTCTCTGGTGTCTGGGAGAAGCCCATCAGGCAGATAAATGCAAGATCTGCAAGGCCTTCAAGCCTCGCACTAGAAAGGAGAGGGACATTCATCTAAAACAATTCCTCATGGAGTCTTTCCTCCATCCGCAGCAGGACCCGGCCCCGAGCACCTCGGTGTGGAGTGCTCCTCCAGTGGTGCTGTCCGCGGCACCGAAAACGGACTGCGCACACCCTCCCAGGGGTTGGTGGTCTCCCGGGGCCCAGAAGCAATCCCCTCGGCACTGCTCCGATTTGCTGGTTGCCTGCAAGAAGTAGGCCAATGACAAGCCTCCACAATGGCCTGTTACGGAAACCACAGCCTCGGCAGGGCATGCTGAGGAGTATGGGCCTACAGCTGACAGACCCTCTGGTTGGGCTTAACCTCCACGGGCCCCCGTCTTCTCAGGAAGCCCACACTCCTGGGCTCCCCTGCAGGTGGAAGAGGTCACGCTACCCTCCACACCGGACACTTTTGAGGCCGCTACGGGGCTTATGGAAATGATGGCACCCAAGTCTCCAGTCTCAAGGCCTCCACTACCCCAAGGCCTGGCAACTTCAAGAGGCAAACTGGCTATGTTCGGGCCATCTGCCCCCCGACCAGGATCTCCGTGTCACTCGGGGTCTCGACGCCACTCTGAGTCCTGTCACCGTACATATGCCCCCACGTCGGTCTGACTCGCGGCACCGGTCCAACTCGCAGCACTGGTCTCTCAGCCCCGACCCTCAGAGCCGTTCCCGCTCGAGGTGGTCATCGGCTGATAGGTCCTGGTCCCGCTCGAGGTCCAGATCCCAATCTGTGACCTGGTGGCACCGCTCGCATCGACCTCGGGCTGTACTTCCCAGTCATCGCTCGATGGATCAGCACTGCTGTATGCAGCAGTACCGCTCTGCGTCGCAGCACCGCACCCCATCTAGGCACTGCTCTCCAACGCGGCACCACACCCCGGCACAGCACCACTCCCGTTCGTGGCAACGTTCCAGATCCCATTCCGGACAATGGTCCCCGCTTTGGCAAGGTCCTCGATTGCAGTACCGCTCTCCACCAAGGCGGAGCTCCACCTTGCGGCGCTGATCGACCTCCCGGCACCGCTCTGCATCTCGCCGCCATTCCCCACAGTGACACCACCGGTCACCGTCTGGCCCTCATCATTCCCCACAGCACTCATCCCGTTCGTTTGAGGAGGAGGAGGCCTCCGTGGGGCAGTCCCGCGCCGCCACCACCCCCTGGCCGTCCCGTGAAGGTCAGCTTCCTTCAGGTCAGGCAGAGCAACAGGGGCATTGGAAGTGCCTAGATCTGGGCCAGGAAGTCTTAGACAGGATGCTTCAGTGCCCCACTGGCAACATCAGTGGCAATTCTGGACCCCTTGGGCGTACCATCAGGCCCAAGGTGCCCACCCCCCGAAGTTCCCCCACTATCCCGTTCGGGGTCTCACCTCCCCGAGGCAGCCATCAGCCACCCACCTCAGGATCCCTCGCAAAACCCGGATCCAACCCCACCTCTCGTGGAGGCTACACCCGGGGCTTGGGAGAATCCGATCCTGGAGGATCCGGAGGCTTCCATGTGGCGGTGGCGTCTTCCTTGTCCTCCCCTGACGAGGTGGTGGCGGGTACCTCCACATCCTCGTCCACCACCCATGAACTACAGGGCCCTGCAGGAGCTCCTTCAAAGGGTGGCCCTAAATATGAACCTCCAGGTGGAGGAGGTGGTAGAGGACAAGGACCCTGTGGTGGACATCCTGGCACCAGAGGGTCCCTCAAGGGTGGCCTTACCCATGCTAAAGACTATCCTGTCTAATGCCAAAACTATTTGGCAAGTGCCTGCCTCCATTCCCCCTACAGCCAAAGGGGCCGAACGGAAGTACTTTGTCCCTACTAACGGGTACAAATATCTTTTCACTCACCCCCCTCCGTGTTCCCTTGTTGCGGATGCAGTGAACGATAAAGAGAGGCAGGGTCAGCAGGGGCCCACACCCAAATCAAGAGATGCTAAACACCTTGATTTGTTTGGGAGAAAGGTTTATTCATCGGAGGGCCTTTCTCTCCGGATCACTAACCAGCTCGCAATCCTGAGCTGGTACAGTTATAACTCATGGTCTGCGGTTCAAAAGTTTAAAGAGCTCCTCCCGTCCGAGTCCAGGTCTGAACTGGGGGCCATCGCTGAGGAGGGTAGAATTGTAGCCCGGACTTCCCTCCAGGGTTCTTTGGATGCCGCAGACTCTGCAGCGTGTACCCTGGCATTGGGTATCGCAATGAGGCGAAATGCCTGGCTCCAGTCTTCAGGTCTCCCCCCAGAAGTTCAGCAAACAATTCAGGACCCCCCGTTTGACGGCCAGAGCCTGTTCGCTGAGCAGACAAACTGTAGACTGTAACACCACTAAGTCCCTCAGCATACATACCCCGGTAACCCAAAAGAAGCCTTTGAAAGCACAGACCACCCAGCAGTGGTCTTTTCCCCCCTAGTCTCAGGCAGGACTTCTCCCGCAGGAGGAATAGATATAGTTGGCATATAGTCCCTGCGCTATCAGCATCTCACTCATTTTTAAATTATTTGAGAAAATAATACAAAGAAGAGTCTATATAGAGCTACTGCTGCCTATTGTATTTAAACACCTGAATCTTCTTCAGTCACCAGCCTGTTTTCTTACTGATGTGATGGGCACTGGCCTGCATGTTATCCCCAGGCTCAAGGATAATCTGATGAACACATGAACCTGGCCTGTAATGCAATCAGGAGATAGCTGTTTTATTCCATTAAGCTCTTACCATCAATGTTCTGTCTTTTGAAACTGGAAGGAATGTCCCCAACACCCTCCTGCTGAAATGCAACAGATTAGATGGAGGAATCCCATGAGCTGGACTCTCCAAACAACAAAACTGAATACAAATAATAATTATTGGACTGGGCTTTACCCATTGAAAACTGCATGAATTAAGTCAGTGGTTCTCAACCAGGGGACTGGGGCCCCCTGGGGAGGCTACAAGCAGGTTTCAGGGGTCTGCCAAAATAAACCAGAGCGTAGGGCTTGCATTAGACTCACTGGGGCCCAGGGCAGAAAGCCAAATCCTGAGCCCCGCTCCTTGAGGCTGAAGTCAGAGTCCCTCCTCCCCAGGATGAAACTGAAGCCTGAGCAACTTTGCTTTGTTGGGCCTGCATTAGACTCACTGGGGCCCTGGGCAACTGCTGTGCTTGCTACCCCCCAATGCCTGCCCTGGCTTTTAATCTACTGAAAGACCGTTGTGGCACGAGTGGGCTGTGGAGTTGTTACTGCATGTTGAGGGGGAATGGGGGAGGAGGAGATGACTCACAAGGACAAAGATTGAGAATCCCTGAATTTTATGGTAGAGACTTAAACTTCTGTCTTTAAGGTCTTAAACTCATAGACTTTAAGGTCAGAAGGGACCATCATGATCATCTAGTCTGACCTCCTGCACATTGTAGGCCACAGAACCTCACCCATCCACTCCTGTAAATTGACTCCTAACCTCCTTTCTTATAACAAAGGAAACAAACTCCACTTGGAGACAGAATCCTTCTGTGTATGCCCCCAAAACCCTGCCTCTTAAATTCCCACATGCCAGAAGTGGGGAGATGCCTTTACCTACAATGTGAAGATAGAGGACAGAGGCTATTTCTGCCAATGTTGTGGGCCTGAATCCTGAAAGTGGCAGATCCTAGGACAGAAATGGTAAAGTTGATTGTCTTCATCCGAAAAGAACAGAAATGGAGAATATTATAATCTCTATTTGTATGCCCCTAATATTGCATCCACCAGCTAAACCTGTATTAATCTGCCTTCCTTCCTGCAAACTTTCACATTGTTTTAAAGGAGCAAATGCAAAGCTTTTTGGTCCAGGAGGGAGCAAAAGAAACAAGAAAAGTGTGTTGAGTAGGAGAAAGGCAGGGAGAGATTTACGTAAATAGCCAGTCCCAGAATGGGAAGAACAGAATCAATTTCCAGGCCTTTTCAAATAACCTTTATGTAATTTCCACAATGTTCAGAAAGCATGGAGATTGACATCTAACAAACACTGCACATAGATGGCAACAGACTCTGGCAGTAATCTCCATCTAAAATAAGAGCCAACTCGTTATTGGCGCCCATACATGAAAAAGCAGGGAAGTGAGGCAGTCCTGCACATGTCAGGGGAAAAGGAGAATGTGATAAAAATCTCAAAAGATATGGGTAGGGAAAGACTAGCCACATTAGAGGAGGGTGACGTGATGAGAAGTCATGGCTGGGGTGGTGTGGTGGCCAGACAATTTTGGCTGAGGCAGAACTTGGTGCCTTTCGTAATGCCTGAAGTCTTGGAATCATCCTGCATTCCCATGAACATGGCAGCCCGGGGCCATGCTGACACACACAGCTCCTCTCCCCTACACATACCCTTTATCTACACAGAGGCAATAACCGATGTGATCCCCATTCTCACCCTACAAAAGTCACCCCACTCTGATTCAAGAAAGTCCCCTGATGGATTATGACATCAGTCTGGTGCATATCCAATAATCTGTGAATAATAAACTGTCCATTGACACAGCCCTTGTCCTAAAAGAAGAGAAGTGGAATTGACATATTGCGGCTGCTGAAAATTCTTCTTTTCTATCAAGATCATCACTACCAACCCAAACCCCATAGATATTGGATCTGTAGGAATCCTTGCACTTTCCCTCCAACTTTTATTATAATCCAGTGATACCATTTTGAAGGAGAAATGTTGAAGTATCTTTGGCCAGAGTGCAGCAGCAGAGGCAGGAAAGCCCCCCACCCCTCCAACCCCCCCAAAAAGCTGTGGACAGGAGAGAGGGAGCACCCCATCTTTCTGTACTTTGGGTACACAGATTGTGTAAGCTGTCTGGGGCAAATGTATTTGACTCACATACTTGTCCGCTAAATGTCTAGTGCAATGTTGGTACCATATAAATAATACTAATTAGGAAAGAACGCCTATTCGATGAGAATGATGCGTAATCGACAGTGCCTGTTGGTGAGACACAATTTGGTGCCTCCTTACACCATGTGCAATCTGTGTTTACATGTTCAGCAAAGTGGTAACCTATTCCATGTCTGTATATATACGTCATACATACATATGCACACACACCTACGCCTCAGTGTTCACACAAGCAAGATGAGCCTCGGTCATAACAGGGGTGAGCAAGTGTCTGGAAAGCCTTAGTCTGGGCCCCATATAAATAATTAATTTTGATAAGTGAAATGCATATTCATACATTTTCATATAACTGGGTGCGAGAGAAGAACATGAATGAGCCCCAAGGCTGCCCAGTTCCTACTTCGCCTTCAACCGCCCCACCAGGTGCTTTATTCCATCTGTTGTTGGTGTTGATCTTCGTCACTATTAGAGGAGAAAATAAATTGCATCTGATCAGAGATGGGGTGTTCCCTTACACATAGGCAAAGAATTTTAGGCAATATTCCCCTTACAAATGATTACTGGATCTTTAGAGGAGCTGTCAGGTCCCCTCTTCCTCACAGTGGACAGTGAAAAGTCTTAATGAATACATTGTTGTCATATTAGAGGTGTTCTTTGCTCCCAGCCTGCACTACTTTACCAGTGAAATATAGCACCTGCAGAGTTTCCATATGCAGGATAAAGCACGGGATTAATCCCTCTCTTTTTTCAATCCTGTGCCCTAATGAACCTAGAACTCCACAGAAGTTTGACTTCAACTGCAGTATTTTCCAGTACTTAGTCACTAGCTGATTTTCACCAATTAGCAGCTTTAAACTGGGATTCCCAACTTTTGTCCTCAGTAGTTTCCTGCTACTAGAATGCCCGAGTCTAGAGATGTAAAACAAATATTTTTCTATTGCAGTGTTTGTGCTGTTACCTGGTTGCTATGCTGAGGGCTCTTGAGTCTATCTTTGGGTGTCTGCTCACTATCCAGAGAACTAGAAGAAAGGCAGATAACTGTTATATCACAAAATCCTTCCAATCTGAATGCAGGATTAGTCTCCAAGAGAGACAGGGGAGTGGGGGTTACACTCCCAGTTGGCATAACTATCCCAGCAAAACTTTGTAGTGTAGACTAATTCTCAGGCACAAGATTTTCCTACCCTTCCACCTCAAACTTGATTTTCTCAGTTCAGTCATATCGTGGCTCTAACTTGCCCAGTTTTGCCATCAGAAAATGCCAGTTCAGCTCTCTCCTCTGCCAGACTCAGCATGGATAAGATACCTCTGAACACGGGAAATCAGACACTGAACAAAACTGCTTAGGAAATCACTGGTGGGAAATAAATAGAGACCCCCCAATATCTCACTTTTCCACAGTCTCTTACAGAAGTGACTAGTGACTAAGGCAGAGGCACTGGGGAAAAACCTAAATACCTCTCACCTTTTCAGAATGTGTCCTAGAGGATAACAGCCACAAGGAGAACATCATAATTTCCTTTAATTAAGGATGACAATGGCAGAAGCCAGAACAAATAGACACATGGCCCTTTGAGAGACAAGCAGCTTCCCACCACATTGATGATATTATGATTGAGAAAAATCATCTTGAAACCCAACTTTTTCGCACTAGCTCTCCAGATTGTGAAGTGGAAATTAATGATCCACTGCACTTTTTAAAACCCAGCAAAAGATAATTATAGTGTCCTGGCCCAGCATTTCCTTCTCACCACAAAAACAGCTTCTAAAGGAAGGAAACACTAAAGAGAACTGCAATACTCACTTTAAGCCTCTTTCCAGATTAAAAGATTGTACTCAGACATCACAGGGTCAGTCAAGAATCTAAGCACTGATAAACTGCCAGAAGCGGGAAACCTAAAAGAAGAGAAAAAGAAATAAGATATTCAGTAGAAGCTGAAAAATCTCATTCTGTGCCCGAGATATTCCTGGAACCCCTCATACCAGCTAGATCACAATGAATCCTCCCTCCTAATAAATTACAGGAGAAAAATGCACAGTCTCTCTGCCCACAGTGGGGCAGAAGCAAGCCAGTAAAGGAGTAATGGGTATCCAGCAGTAGATGCCAATGTATCTTGCAGTGCTTGCATTCTTGCAGGGAGTGAAGACTAATGACATGCATGTCCTTCCTTCTAGAGAAGCCCACAGAGGACAATCCAAGGAAGCTGCTGCATAAACCTCTAATCCCAACCCCAAAGAATCAACAGTCACAGACCAGATGTGTTTGGAAAGGAGGAGGAATTGGGCACACAATCCCAGCTCTCTGATTTAACAATAAATTTCATCTAACCGTGGAGTTGTCTAGTCAATAATAAAAGAAAGGCAGCAGTCTCCCATACCACAGCCAAGGAGTAAAGGAACATGTATAAACATTGCAGAGATATTAACAGTGTGGCAATAGCAGGGAGGCAAAGCATTTAGTCCCATTACATGAGAATGATCGGGTCTGGGCATAGGTCAGACAATGCCTAGAGTGAACCAGAGTTTGGTGCCTCCTCCCAATGTCTGTAGAGTCTAGTTGATCTGAATTTTCGTTTTCAGGAAGAAGGCTACCTGATTGCATGCCATTGTCCCCTTACTAAAACCCAGTGGGGGTTTTTTTGGTTGGCTAGTTCCTAGTACCAAAAGAAAGGGGAAGGGCCGATGGGAAATTAGGACCCTGAGACTAACAGTCCCCAGGAATACTGGGGAGCGGCCAATGCTCCAGGTCAGCCTGATTGACAGGGCGGGCAGGCTAATGAGGGAGTCAGGAGGCCAGGGCGGGTCCCATCCTCTGTATGAGCTGGAATTGCCTGGGTCAGACAGAGTAGGTCCTAGTGAGCTAAGGAGAGAGCAGGGGTCTGAGCTGAGCTGGGGAGCACCCAGAGGGGCCAGAGAAGCAGCCCAGAGGGAGCAAGTCAATGCTGGGAGCAGAGCCACAGAGCAGACCTGTCCTGGGAGGAGAGCTGCAGCAACCAGAGCCAGAGGGGCCAGAGAAGCAGCCCAGGGAGCTGGAGGCAAAGCAACAGCCATGCTGAGGCAGAGAGCTGGGGCTGCAGCTGGGGCTGGAGAAGTCCAGAGCTGCGTGCGGTGAGCAGCTGGGGAAAGGGAGAGGGACCTTGGGCAGAGGGCCCAGCGAAGGGAGATGCCCCCAGGCAAGAGGCCTTGCATGGAGGGGGATCATAACCCCAATGCGGTGGGGGCAACGCTGGGAAGAAGGGTTCTGCCACCTAAAGCCTGAGGGTGTGTGGCCACCGCCAGAGCAAGTGTCCGACCCACAGCATCCCTGCAGCACAATCAGGACCTGAGAAGGAGGCCTGGGACTTGTGAGGAACAGACTGAACTTCCCTTACATTCCAGAGATGTCTGGTTGTGGTGTCCCGGTGCCAGAACGGGGTGATGTGTTTTCCTTTAACTTTTCCCATTTTTTCCTTATTTTTTAATATTCATTGCTGTTTAATAAATTGTATTAGCTTTGAACTCTATGTAATGATCAATGGGTCAGGGAAGCATCCAGTGCAGAGAGAGCAACCTGCAGTGGGGACACCCTAGCCCCCGCCCTAAGTGACCATGACAAGGTTGGGGGTCGAGCCCCCCAGGAATCCTGGGCCCAGTCTTGTTGGGGTTACGTGGACTCTGCCACACAGGAGAGTGGAAGGGGAGGCCTCGAGGTCAGGCAGACCTCTGGGTAAAGGAAGTGGGAGCGAGGACTCAGACCCTTTCACTAGTCCATTTCACCGGGGTAGCGTATAAGCCAGGGAAGTTCCGCATAATAGCGGGACCATTTCCCCGCTTACACCTGCATGCAAAGCTCTGTACAAGCACACACAACACTCCCATCTCTGATATTCACTCAGGACAGAATGGATGAGACTCCCAGTACTCACTGGGTGGAAGTAGAGGGACAACTCTTATTCAGGAAAGCCCCAGCCCAGACCTCTGAGGCAGGTGTGGGGCATAACAGGGGTCTTCAGCTGCCTCCATGTGTTAGTAAAGAGCTGAGCTGAAATGTCAGCAGCTGCAAAGCAATCCCCCTTTTCAGCCCTGTCAATCCATAATTGATCCTTATCTGTATTGATCCTCCTCCCTTCCCTACTAAAATGGGTATTGTTTTAAGGGAGGCAAAGAGGGGCCCCTCTGCTGAGGCAGAAGCAGTGGGCAAAGAACTGCAGGAAGAGGAGCAACGGGCTTTACACCTTTTACCAGAACATCGTAGAGATTGTAGAATCTCCAAGGTAGAGACCTGGGTCTTCATCCTTCTGTGTAAGGCACTGTTGGAACTATACATAGGAAAGGATGGGGGCTATTTGCAGTAGATGTGACTGTTAAGAGGAGGAGGAAGAGTCAGGGATATTTGTTAGTCAGACAGTGCTCCATGTGAGAGAGAATGGTGCCTCCTGACAATGCTTGAAATGAGAGGATCAGCCTATATTTTCTGAAAGCACTATTCCTTGTATGCCTTTGAGCTTTTAGAGACCCCTCTCTCCACCATCCTTAATGTAGCTTGACCTAAGAAGAACTTTAATACTGACTGAATGGAGGAAGAGGTTGGGATTACATGGCCAGACTGACCCTTAAGGGGCCAGTGACTGGCTGTGAGATTCCAAGTTTTCTGATCGTGTAGACAGTGTCCTAAAATAAGAAAAGTAGATACAAAATATTATTCACAGCTGAACATTTCTCATATGCACCTCTATCCAATATGCTATTATGGTCTCTAATAACACACACCTAAACCCATCTGTCAGTAAAATCTGTATGCTTCCTTCTCTGAGACTTCTAAAAACATTCATGGTTTTAAAAGGGGTAAGTTCAAAGCATCTCTGTCCTGGCTAGGGCTGTTTAAGCAAGTAAAGAATAGTGGCTAGGAAAAGAACAAACGCCACTGTATCCAAAAAAATGTGTTCAATACTCAGTGTGGCAACAGAGTTCACATGAAATATCCAAACAAGTAGCTGAAAATAAATGTAATAGGTCCTAGGTCATGGGATTCAGGATTATACATAACAGGGCAGATCCAAGTTTCAACTCTATGAAATAGCTGTGAACTCCATCTGCCATAGACATGACTGAGTCTTAGATCCTGTCAAGGTTCCTTCCCCACTCTGAACGCTAGGGTACAGATGTGGGGACCTGCATGAAAAACCTCCTAAGCTTATCTTTACCAGCTTAGGTCAAAACTTCCCCAAGGTACAAAATATTCCACCCTTTGTCCTTGGATTGGCCGCTATGACCACCAAACAAATACTGGTTACTAGGGAAGAGCTGTTTGGAAACGTCTTTCCCCCCAAAATACTTCCCAAAACCTTGCACCCCACTTCCTGGGCAAAGTTTGGTAAAAAGCCTCACCAATTTGCCTAGGTGACTACAGACCCAGACCCTTGGATCTTAAGAACAATGAACAATCCTCCCAACACTTGCACCCCCCCTTTCCTGGGAAATGTTGGATAAAAAGCCTCACCAATTTGCATAGGTGACCACAGACCCAAACCCTTGGATCTGAGAACAATGAAAAAGCATTCAGTTTTCTTACAAGAAGACTTTTAATAGAAATAGAAGTAAATAGAAGTAAAGAAATCACCTCTGTAAAATCAGGATGGTAGATACCTTACAGGGTAATTAGATTCAAAACATAGAGAATCCTTCTAGGCAAAAACTTAAGTTACAAAAAAGATACACAGACAGAAATAGTTATTCTATTCAGCACAATTCTTTTCTCAGCCATTTAAAGAAATCATAATCTAACACGTACCTAGCTAGATTACTTACTAAAAGTTCTAAGACTCCATTCGTGGTCTATCCCCGGCAGAAACAGCATATAGACAGACAGAGACCCTTTGTTTCTCTCCCTCCTCCCAGCTTTTGAAAGTATCTTGTCTCCTCATTGGTCATTTTGGTCAGGTGCCAGCGAGGTTACCTTTAGCTTCTTAACCCTTTACAGGTGAGAGGAGCTTTCCCCTGGCCAGGAGGGATTTCAAAGGGGTTTACCCTTCCCTTTATATTTATGACAGATCCCCTATACAAAAACTATAAGTAAAAAATGGACACGACATTCCCCATAACTGCCACCATCCAAGGGCAGGGATAGCGGAGAATATGACAAACATTCCATAGATATTACAGGGCGAAGCTAGATGGGACGGAACAGACTGTTTGGGCTGCAAGACACGAGGAGGAATTACTGGGGCCTATTATTAGTCAGACAGTGCCCTAAGTGAGACAGAATTTTGTTCTTCCTCCCAGTGACTGCATAGAATTAGTTGTCTCGCATTTACATTTTAAAATTGGCAAATGAATTCCATGTCTGCATCCAGAGCCCTGTATCTATTCACACAAACACATACATCTTCCCAAAAGTACTCAGGCAAAAACAGAAGGAATGCTAATACTCACTCAATGATAGATCATCCATTCTGTCCTAGGAAAGCCTCATACAACAATAGGAAGTAAGCATCAGACAATATAGGGAAATCAGTGGGTGGTCACCCATTAAACTGGACCGTGATGGAGCACTCATCCTAAAGTGAGATGAATGAAAAGAAATATTAGCACCAGCTGAGCATCTTCTCCTGTACCTTCCTGCACTTAAGCCATAATTAAAGATAAGATTATGTCAAAGAGGTCACAGATTCTGTGACTTTCAGAGACTTCCATGACATTTTCTGCTTCAGTGCCAGGGCAGCAGGGCCGGAGCTGTCAGCCAGCGGCGGGCCCCACAGCTCTAAGCCACTGTGGGGGGCCCAGCAGCTGTCAGCTGGCATGTGTCGGAGCGGGTGTTGGACTCCCCCCTCCCACAGTGGGGCTCAGGCTCTCATCCCTTGCCCGCTCAGGCTTTAGTCACCCCCTGTCAGCGCCCACCCCACCCCCCCATTATTTTTAGTAAAAGTCACAGACAGGTCACAGGCTTCTGTGAATTTTTGTTTATTGCCCGCATCCTGTCTGTGACTTTTACTAAAAATAACGATGACAAAAGCTTAACCTTAGCCATAATCTATATTAATAATGTCCCATGACCCCATATCCCAGTAAGATTACTAATTCACCTCCCTTTTATCTTCCAGTAAAATCTGGATTGTTTTATCAGCAGAATTTCAAACCTGATTTGGGAAACTGGGCTCCAGCATGTTCCTACATTCTCACACCACCTAACTGGGTGAGACAGAGGAACAACAGTGAGCTCCATGGCGACCTAATCCCTGTTTGACTTTCAACCACCTTACCAAGTGCTTTGTTCCATCACATATTGTTCTTGGCCTTGGTCATTACAGGAGAAAAGAAATTCCATCTGATCAGGGATGGAGCATTACGTTACCCATAGGCAACAGATTTTAGGCAATGTTCTCCTTACAAGTGATTATAGGGATCTTTGGAGGAGCTGTCAGGCCCTTTTCCTCATAGTGGACAGTGAAATACCTATATCAATCCATTCTCATCATATTGGAAGTGGTCCTCACCCCAGCCTGCCCTATGGTTTCAGTGAAATACAGAGAGGGATGCTGTATTCACACTAGAGATGTGATTGCTGCATATTATATTCATAACTCCCTTCTTTCTAGAGAGGGGCCTCAAAAACCTAGAAAAATGGGTCCAAGGCGGCAGGCCTGAGTATTCTCAGTCTCTTAAACCTGCACTTTACTGGGGTATAGTGAGGACGCAGACCTCTGGCTGTGAAAGAGGTGTTTGTTTTTTTTTAACCGGACTGCATCTACATTTTCAGACAGGTGGGAACCCTGTTCTATAGCTGCATGCTCCAAGTACTGTACCCTCAGGAAAGAGGGCTGATCCCAGAATTACCTGCGGAATGAGGGCTGACCTGCCTTTATAACTGACGAAGATGCTTCCTTTGAAAAGAAGAAGTAGATGAGGGGCCGAAAAGAAGCAGCAAATTTGCTGCAGATACATGGACTAGCCCTAAATGGAGTCTCCATCCTAAGTGAAATGGAAACAAAATATTAGTTGCAGCTGCACAATTTCCCTTTGCTGTTACATGTACGAACACCGCCTTCCCCATTAACTCCACCTATCAGAAACATCAGCATTAACCCTCCTTCCCTCCCTCTTCGTGTAAACACTGCATCTTATTAGCAGAAACCTGAAAGCCAGTCTGCCCAGAGTGAGACGCTGAAAGGAGTCAGAGTGCATTCGTGTATGCTGGAAACGTGCAGTATGTTTATTATTACGTATCACTGTGTAAAAATCACAGACAAGAGGTCTGAGAGGGCCTGAAAATAATATGGTACCAATCAGTAATGCAATGCGGGGGCATGTGATGACTCTAGCAGTTAGCTGCAAACTCCATGTAAAAAAGGTCATAATGAGTCTCTGAGGCACCTAGAAAAAACAGTTGACAAAGCAGGGATTTCTCAGAGGAGCCTAGGCATTCAATTACAAAACAGTCAAGGGGTTAAGGAGGAGATATGATATACTATCAGTTTAACCAGAACTGCTTACAGGGCTCTTTCTGAACATTTTATGTGGCCTACGTGACCAACTGAGGTTCTTTAGGTTAACTGTGGTGTCCCGAAAACTCACCATTCTCTCCCAACATCGCATACACAGTACAACATCTGCAGTGCAAAACTCTTTTCTTAACAACAAGCCGCCATTTATTCCATATAGTTCATGATCCTCATACCTTAAATGGACAAAAACAGAGACATTCACATTCGGGCTATCTTCTATGCAGTTAAAGAGAGATGACCTAACAATGGGAGTAAACTGCCTAAAGAAGCACTAGGGTAGACAGATTTATAGTGGGATTAATACAGTGAAGAATCCTAAATGATGCAAGGGGTTGGAGTGAATGAACTACTAAATCCCATTAAATCCTAACCATCCAGGAGCCCAGTGCTGAAAGTTTAGGTTTCTCATCATGACCATCATCTTGTCTCATTATCACCATCCTTTGAAGAAGCAAGATATATAGATACTGTGGTGATTGGTTCTATATAAATACCTACTATCACTAGCTAGACAGAGGATTAAAATTGACATTGGAATAGAAGACTATTTTCCTAGTTGGTCACGAGCTCTTTAATGACAAAGGAGGGGAATTTATCAGATAATGCTGTGATCTCTGTAGCTGGCTATGGCAGTAAAACTGCTTCCCTATCTCATATAATAGTTATAATTAAGGGAATTCCCAGTAGAAGCACCCAGTAAAGTAAGGTGGCAATGCGGTAGTTCTTTTAGGACAAGTCCAAAACAAGGCTTATATCCACAAAGAACTGGGGTGAAAGCCATGTCATCCCACAACTCAATTCAAAAATAACAGAACCCTAGTTCTCTTACACTGGAAAAGCGAGAAAAGAATCACTCACTTCTAGCCAAGGCTTGAATGCCAGATCTTGAATCCAGTATAGTAGGAATTTCCAGAATAGCTGCCATACAGGACAGCATCAACCAGCTCTTCCCAATGTCAGACTGAGTACTGACTTGAGTTCAATGCATAGATTGCTGTGCTTGGGTCAGGTGATGTCATAATGAGGGGGGAATAAATGCCATGACAACCAGGTAATAGCTCCATAAAAGTGCAATGCACTGACTTAATTATGTGCACATTTCTGCTTCTCTTGCTCAAGTGTTTGTGACATATTACCCTCTCTAGAGAGTAGCCCACAAGGTCTATCGAAGCCCAATATAAATATCAATATGTTGATACATTTTAAAAATATTGATAAATATCCTTATACATATTGAACTTTTAATTTAAAGCATCATATTTATTTATAATAGTATTAGTGTCTGCACTAAGATAGCACCTGGCTTCCAAAGATCAATATGTGCAAAACAATAAGTAAGCCACAAAACACACCACCCAGAGTAGGTATTATCTCCATTTTAAAGATGGATAAACTCAGGGACAGTGAGAATTAATATTCATATATATCCTGTTAACTATCAAACATTGACTGCATCACTTATTTAGATGAGTAACATGGTTTGCATTTATTATCTGTCTCACTGAAAGTCCAACATAGTCCATAGGGCAGGGGTGGGCAAACTTTGTGGCCTGAGGGCCACATCTGGGTATAGAAATTGTATGGTGGGCCATGAATACTCACAAAATTGGGATTGGGGTGCGGGGAGGGGTGAGGGCTCTGGCTGGGGGTTTGAGCTCTGCGGTGGGGCCAGAAATGAGGAGTTCAGGGCGTTGGAGGGTGTTCTGGGCTGGGATCGAGGTGTTCGGTGGGTGGGAGGGGGATCAGGGCTGGGGCAGGGAGCTGGGGCATGGGGGGTGGTTCAAGGGATCAGGCAGTGGGTGGCGCTTACCTGAAGCAGCTCCAGGAAGCAGCGGCATGTTCTCTCTCCAGCTCCTACACAGAGGCGTGGCTAGGCGGCTCTACTGTGTGCTGCCCTGTCCGCAGGTGCCGCCCCTGCAGCTCCAATTGGCTGCAGTTCCCAACCAATCGGAGCTGCGGGGGTGGTGCTTGGGACACGGGCAGCATGTGGAGCAGAGCCCCCTGGCTGTCCCTATGCGTAGTAGCCAGAGGTGGGGACATGCCGTTGTTTCCAGGAGCTGCGCGGAGCAGCTCCAGATCCTGCTTTCTGGTTGGAACACCAGAGCAGGGCAAGCCCCGGAGCCCGCTCCCCAGCGGGAACTCAAGGGCGGATTAAAACGGTTAGTGGGCCAGATGGGCCCGCGGGCCGTAGTTTGCCCACCCCTGCCATAGGGTCTCTCCATAGACTGCAGTAGGATTTGTATCAGGCCATAACATAACAACTTGTGTCCAAGTATCTCAAGGTGCCAAACAATAATTCAGTCATCCAAACCCAGGTCAGGTAGGTTAGCATTACCTGTGTTTTAAAAGGTGAATAAACTGAGGCACGGTTAATATAAGAGGCTTGCCCAAGAACCACAGCAAATTAATAGTTGAAGTGAGAATGGAACCCAGGAGTCCTGTCTCCCTAATTTAACTTCCAAAACCTGAGTTAGCCAGAATTCCCCCTGGGATCCCAGCTGCATCACAGCCCCATCACATGGGCCATGCCTTAAATCCAAAGAGAAGGGCTTTAATTCAAGACAGGGGATTTTGTATTTAATAAAGTTTGGGAATAAGTGACTAGAAAATTCCAACTATATTACAATCGGACTTAACGTCCCAGTGGACATTCTCAATTTCCTAACCTGCCACCTTCTATTTATTCCTCTTATTTCCCGTGGGAATAATCTTGTTTCAGATAGGCAGGGAAAAAACACTTGAAACACACATTAACAACTAGACTGAGATCCGCTTATGACAATTCATATTGAACTTATACAATTCTATGTTGTTGGCTACATGAGAAAATGCACTTCTCCCTAAGGCCTGAAAGCCAAATCTCAAGACCAAGAAAGCAGGAATTTCCAGAATACCTGCAATACAGCATAGCACCAGGCAGCTCTCTCTGAGGCCAGTCTGAGCACTGACTTGAGCTCAGTGTCCCAATAGCTGGGCTTGGTCTAGGAAATGTCATAATAAAAGATGTGGAACATTTGCCATGTTAACTCCCATAAGGGGCAATGCACTGGCTGTTATGTATGTGTACATCCCTGCCTGGCCCGGTCTGCCTGAGTGTTTGTGATTATTTTGCCCTCTCTAGGGACTAGCTCAGAAAGAGAATAAAAGCCCAAACATTAGAGAGAGCTGAAGGGAATTCTCCTTTAGCTCAAGTGGCAGAAGCCTTTTTTAAACTGAGGATTCTCAGTTCTGCTTCTCAGACCATAGTGACTCCTGGTTTCTGTTGTGTCTGTCTGCTTTCAGCCATGGAGGTGGCTTATCATGTAAGGAATAATATGTACTACTAAGGAGACAGTTACAGAAGGAGATTGAGAGTCAGGAGAATTAGGTTCTTTTTGTGGTTCTGCCATTGATTGATTACGATGTGTATAAGTTACTTAAAATCTCTGCCTCAGTGATAGACTGGGGATAATATTTTAAGCCAAATACTCTGTTCTTTGTAGGTGAAGCACTTTGACACCCTCTGAAGAAAGGCATTATAGGTCAGGTTTTTAGCGTTTAGGTACCTAAAGAGGCAGTTAGGTATCTAGTGGGATTTTCAGAAGTGCCTAGCTGCCTATCTGCATCTTTAGGAACCTATATACCATTAAAAATCTGGCCCTATACAGCTTTCTTATCCAACTATATACTATATAGACATCTGAAGTCTTTGATATAGCAAAAACTGAAAAGCGCTAAACGTCAGACATTAAATCAACACTTGTAGTTAACTCTTTCTGATCCCTTCATCCAAGGATCTCAGAGTGCCAAACATTAAACAAGCCACACTACACCTTTCTGAAGTAGGAACTACTATTATCCCCAATTTAACTGTGGTGGAGTGATTGAAAGTGATTTACCCAGGGACCTACAGGACGTCAGTTCCAGTTAGGAATTGAACCCAAGTCCTGACTTTCAGACCCCTGCTCTATTTTCTAGAAAACATTGATAAGATATTAAGACATTTTATATTATGGCAGGTTAACTGACTTTATGTTTAGAAACAAAAGTGCTGTATGCATGCAGTCTCAGCACATACACAGATACATAAAACCGTAATAAGAGGATGGTACAACTACCTTAATTTCCTTTGGTCATTTTTCATCTCACTCTAATTTCCTAACTACGGTACTGTATATGAAAGATTTCTGTAGCAAGAGTTTTAGATTCATAGATACTAAAGTCAGAAGGGACCATTATGATTATCTAGTCTGACCTCCTACACAACGCAGGCCACAGAATCTCACCCATTCACTCCTGCGAAAAACCTCTCGCCTATGTCTGAGCTATTGAAGTCCTCAAATCGTGGTTTAAAGATTTCAAGGAGCAGAGAATCCTCCAGCAAGTGACCCGTGCCCCATGCTACAGAGGAAGGTGAAAAACCTCCAGGGCCTCTTCCAGTCTGCCCTGGAGGAAAATTCCTTCCTGACCCCAAATATGGCGATCAGCTAAACCCTGAGCATATGGGCAAGATTCACCAGCCAGATACCCAGAAAAGAATTTTCTATAGTAACTCAGATCCCACCCCATCTAACATCCCATCACAGGCCATTGGGCCTATTTACCATGAATATTTAAAGATCAATTAATTACCAAAATCAAGTTATCCCGTCATACCATCTCCTCCATAAACTAATCGAGTTTAATCTTAAAGCCAGATAGGTCTTTTGCCCCCACTGCTTCCTTTGGAAGGCTATTCCAAAACTTCACTCCTCTGATGGTTAGAAACCTTCATCTAATTTCAAGTCTAAACTTCCCAAAGACCAGTTTATATCCTACACGATTATGCCCATAAAGGCTTCAATTAAAGTCCAAGATCTGCCAGTATATGACCACAAAACAGAAACTATTGTAATCTGAATGTTCCTTAAAAAGAGGTTGCTAGCTTTCAGTATTATAAGTTACTCAATTTTCTAAAAGAATGCATTTTAAATAAGTTCACAATTACAAAGGAAGCTAGGTGAAAAGAAAGAGTCTGACCAAGCAGCTTCTAATGTGAGCTAAAGGAAAATTTAACAGAGATGGATCAAAGAAAGGAAAGGGGAGAGAAATCTGAATTAAAAATCAAAAGGAACTTGTTTTAATAGAAGCATCTGGATGCAAATCTATTAAATTTGGAGTATTGTGTGCTGTCCACCCCTACCCTGTTTCACCACCTATAGACTTAAATCAAGACAGACTCGAGCATTCCAAGAGAAATGAGAACATGAGGGGTGCTTTCATGACAATATGTGTGCTTGGGATAATCAAAAATCTGAGAGTCTCAGCTAAACATCACTGTCCCAAAGGAGACATCTGGGACTGGTTGTCTGCCCCCTCATCTGTTACAGAAACCTGGAGGAGCATGATCCTTCAAAGGCTGCACAGATTGTTGGTGCTTGTCGTCATGGAGCTGCTGTCACAGAGGTTTCCGAGTTGTTCTAGAACCTGGATGGCGACCAGCTACAGGAAGAAAGGGGTAGCTGCACCTGGTCTCTTAGAAGGCTTTACTCATGAGGTGCAGCAGTACCATGGAGGCTTTGGGAGAGGCGCTTTCCTGCCCAGTGTGCTTGGAGCTGTTCACTCCACCAGTACTGGTCCTAACTTGTGCTCACAACTTCTGCAAGCAATGCCTGGAAAAGATCCTCATCCGCCAGAACTGCAGTCACGTCAATGGACAGTTCTGCTGCCCTATGTGCAGGAAAGTAAGTAGAGACGCTCGTTTAATCTTCTCTGTAGTCAGAGCTCTTCTCTTTATTTGCAAGACAAGGGTCTGCCCAAACTGTTCCCAACTGAAGGGGCACATTGCCAACTTGCAAGAAGCCTTAGGCCATGCCTAGTTTAATTTAATAAGATGGAGCAGATGGTTGTGACTTCCCATGGAGACTATAGGTCCAAGCATGTAATGTTCTATCCTGATCCAATCACAAGAACCTGGCAGGACGATTCTTAAAGTCTTTCAGAAAATGTTACTTAAATTGTTGGCAAACATGTTTTAAAAGGAAAGATATGGAACAAGGATATGCTGGAACACTTGCTATAAAATGTAAGTCATAAACTAAACATTTCCATGGATTTTAGTCAAACAGCATGTTTCCTTGACGTTGTTTTTTCAAAATCTACAGGACTTGTGCTTATATCACATGTAAATTAATTCCTTCTCTTGCATTAATTTAGACTGTAGCTAGCATAATACTCCTGTGGTTTTATAGACTTTAGCAAGTTAATTGAAGCCCCTCTTTTAGAGTCAGAATCTGCTACCATTATTCACATGGAGCAATACTTTACTTCTCAAGTGGTGCTACGCTGTGTGAAAAATGGTGACAAAATCTGGTCCTAGGTTTTTACATAGTTCTTACTGGAGCAAAACTCCCACTGACTTCAATGATGTTTTGCCCAAGTAAGAATGGAGGAGTCTGTCCTGCAGCTCTTATTCATATGAATGATCCCATTGATTTAAATAGTAAGAGCTCCTGGACTGGAACCTCAGTCAAGCCTTCAGGATTTAGCTCTGAATGAGGGGTTTTTGTTTAACTATTAACAGAAGCCATGCAAGGGTCTCTGCTTAAGTACAAGGGGCTAATTCTGCATGTGGGAGCGCACATTCAGTTCCAAATGTGGGTTTTGCACACACTTATTCAAAGGCAGAATTTGGACCACTGATGTTCATGAGCCTTAGATTTATAAGGTATACATTAGGAGGAAATTGCTGTCTAGATCATTTAGCTGCAGTACTGTATTTCAGTACAAGATCAAATTAATATAAACCACAACTGAAGAATGCTGATGCACTGTTTCTACATTACACAGCTATGAAACTATCAAAAAAGCAAAGTGTCTCCTGCATCTCTCAAATAGTATGTAACAGTTTTTCCTCACTTTTAGGTCATATATTTGAGGGGCAGAGGAATAATTGGATTACCGAGAAATATTCTGGTTGAAAGTATATTGGAAAAATTTAAGGATGAACTTGAAAACATTCGTGCCCAGGAGCAAAACCAGCTGTCCCAAATATGTGAAGAACATGGGGAAAATATGAATTTGGTATACATTTACATATTTCTTATTTTTCCTTTATTTAGTTATTTGCACACCAAATCTGTCCTGTAAATGTTCAATATTCACTTAATCAAAATGAATTCTATTGGTTGGATCTTGTAGCAGAATGGTCATATTCTAAACAAGCTAGTCCTTTATACCATGTTCAGTGACGAATAAACCACATCATTTGAATTTTAGACTATAAAAACACAAGTAAAGGGCAAATCCTACCATTTGAATTGTTTCTTTCCCAAATGGATAACTTCCATCTAGATGAGGAGTCTAGTTGGTGGTTTGCAGTTGGAAGAACTATCAGCCTCCTAATGAAATTCATGAAATGAAATTCACCCTGCAAAAACAAAACATAATTATATAAAAGAGATCATTATTAATTAGTGCTTTACATTTTCAAAGCACTGCACAAAGATTAAGTGATTTACTAATTAGGGACAGAGTTTTGCTACCTGTAGTCACATTGAGTAGTGCTTTATTCCACAAGCAGTCCTACTGATTTCTGTGGGGCTACCCACAGAGGCCACAACTCAGAATGTTACATAAACATGTGCCTAGCTAGAAGCACATGAGTAGTCGCACTGAAGTCAATAGCTCAGGATTTCCTAGCTCTCATTCCTGTGGTCAGGCCACTGGACCTCTCACACCTTCTCAATGGCCCAACAACAAGCAACAACTGTCACTCCTGCAACGACATTAGACAAAAGGGCATCAAAACAGTACTAAATTATTTAGTTCAAGAGACACTAAAACCTCACTCACTCCAACAATTGGGAGACCCACTAAAAATTACTGTAGTTTGAGAATTAGTAACTGAATGAACCCAAAAAACAAGGAAAAACTCTTCAGAAGATGTACATTGCCCATTTAATTTGAGAGCCACACCACCACTTAGAAACTTTCCACTGGCTTCCTATTTCACAGCATCTAGTTCAAGTTTCTTATCCTCACACTCCAAGCCCTTAATAAATTTGCCGCTCCCTGCTCGTCTGCTTTTATCCCTTACCAAGTCACTGCACCAGTGAAGCCACTCATATCCACCTGTTCAGCCGCTTCTCGCACAGACAATTCTGTGCCTTCCTCCAGGCACAGAATACCCTTCATGAACAAATCTGTAAATCACTGTTCTTTTCCAACCGAAAGACCTATTTTTGCCATGATGCATATAAGAAATCAACCATTTAATAAAGACTTGATGGACCAATGAGAACAGTTCAACTTCACCTCCTTCCGTAATTTTGTTTCCTGACAATTATAAATCTAAAGTGTATAAAATCTGTGTCTCCCCCCTCCAAACTTTATACATTACTTGTCTTCTAAGACAATAAGGTCTTCAGGGCAGTGATTGTGATTTCATATGTGCTTGTGCAACACTTACTACAATCCCTAATTATGGGTGGGCACTACTGTGATGTATGTAGTACTTGCAAAATGCCTGTTGAACGTAAAGTGCAACATAGCTTGAGTAACAATTAACCTCCTTACAGGATCTGTTCTTAAGAATTTTTTAAGAAGTAGGGAGAGAGTATTTCTTTTGGGGTAGAAAATCTAATGTGTGTCGCTTGGAGGAGTTTGGATTAATAAGGTTCCACAGGAGAATGCCAATAGAACTGAAGGTTGCTGCAGCATGAATTTCTCCCTTTTGAAGACAACCATCTCAGCTTCATTCTGAACATTTGTTTTCGACAGTTGAACCAGTATTTACTTAGCAGACCGAGCCTAATGTCCTGGGTCAGTGTGCTACGTAGCTAACAACATGTAAGCATACATGGCTGTACTAGAAAATGACTGTGTTCTTTTCTCAGATGTGTCTGACTGATGATGAACCAATTTGTGCAATCTGCAAGCTCTTTGGAAACCATGAGCATCACAGTGTTGCAAAAATGTCTGAAGCTTACACAGCAAGAAAAATTACTTTTATTAAAGATATAGACTTGTTGCTTCAGAAATCTGAAGACACAGTACAATCTAGGAAGGTATAGTACAAGTGACTCACTTTCTTTCGGTTTTATTAACAGAATGACATGACCTGATGTTTGATACAAGTGTAGGTAGATAGCCCTTAGGAAAGGATTAAGTTATATAAAATGATGTGGTTTAGTGGTGTGAGCGTGAGACTAAGTTGTATTCCTGACTCTTGACTCCTTTTGTGATGTTGCCAAATCACATAACTGCTTTGCCTTTAGTTTCCCCATAGGAAAAATGGAGTTCATAAAGCTTACCTCACAGGAGTGTGAGGAAGATTAATTAATCAATGCCTATCAAACACTTTGATGATGAAGTTTTAAGTATTATCATAGAACTCAGAGTCATGAACAGTCACACACCTTGGCTGATGCTATTTGCAAAGCAGGTACATGCAACCCTGTCCTCCAGAATAACCTCAGTGGGGTAGCAGAGGCCATGGTCTTTACCTGGTGCAGCAGGTTTGGGAGAGGCCACCCAGTACACCTGAAGGCCCTTGGGAGGAGCAAATTGGAGCCAGGCCCCCACCCAAAATCATCCAAGGTTGGATAGATCCCAGGTCTGGAAGGAGTGAGTGGCTCTGGAGAGTTGGTAGAGCACACTCTGAGGGAAGGGTTGGAAATTCTCTGAATGGACCCTGCAGGGTTCAGTTTGTGCGGCCCATCGTTAACCCTGCAGTTTGTACACCACTAGTATCGAGCCCAATATCCTGACTTCAGCAATGACCAGTGTCTGATGTCTTAGAGAAAGGCAAAAAAGCTATAAGGCAAATGTATAATGCTGTACATTGGGTGGGGGGGGGGGGAGGGAATGGGAATCCTACCTGATCCTTGTGGCAATCTTGTTACACCTTGAAGCAAAGGATTTATTTGCAGGTCCAAGAGAATATACAGCCCTCGCTGGTGCACGCAGTAGAGTGTGCTTTCGTTTTCTGAGCCTAGTTATTTGCAGGATGCATATAATCACTGGCTCCAGGATCCAGTAGTCTGGAACTCTTCTTGTTTGCCTGGCCAGCCCCTCCTTTGGCTTAACAAAGATAACACTACATTCAACTGACAGCAATCCAGCCTTTTATATTTATACTTGCTTGCTTGACTGGAGGCAAGCTTTTGGGTTCCTGGCCCTGGGAGCTCTAAACAATTAGTCTGTCTGCCCCCAAGTAGCCTCAACCCACCTGGCTTCTTCCCAGGGCCACTTCCTATACTCTCGAGCCCTCCTGGTCTTTTATAAATCACAAACTCCAAAGGCTATTTTCCCTGGAGTCCCTCACAGTTGGCTCCCTCTTACAACTGCAGGCTGCTCTTATTTTCCTAGAAAGACTACCCTTAGTCACCTGACCATTTGTCATGTGACTTCACTCATCTGACACTAAATCTGACACCAGTGCAGCTGATCCCCAACCTTCTTGAAGGGCCAACTGACCCTCTGAAAGAGTGCCTAAAATATCTTTAGATTTTTCATTGTCAACATCAGAAGGGTAGGCATGTAGATTGTATGTGGCTTGGCAAAATTTGATGACAATTTTGCAAGAGTTAATGGTATGGGAGGCTTCCCTGGTGACTTTACTTTGTCCCTTGCTATTTGGGGTCATGTGAGCTTGCTAACCCTATTCCTTCCCAGCTTCTCAATCTTCTGTGGATGCCTGACCTCCACTTGGCTGGGATATAGAGAGTCACACAAGAAGATTTGGATGACCTTGAAAGCTGGAGTAACAGAAATGGGATGAAATTAAATAGTACAAAGTGCACGGTCATCCACTTAAGGACTAACAACAAGAGTTTTTGCTAGAAGCTGGGAACTTACCAATTGGAAGTGATAAAGGAAAAGAAAGACTGGGTGTATTGATTGATCATAGGATGACTATGAGCCACCAGTGCACTGCAGCAGTGAAAAAGTCTTGTGCAATCCTAGGATGCATTAGGCAAGATAATTCCAGTAGAGCTAGGGAAGCATTATTACCATTGTACAAGGCACTGGTGAGCCCTCATTCGGAATACTGTGTGCAATTCTGGTCTCCCATGTTTAAGAAAGATGGATTCAAACTGTAATATGTGCAGAAAAGGGCTACTGGGATGATCAGAGGAATGGAGAACCTGCCTTAAGAGAGGAAATGTATGGAGCTTGACTTGTTTAGCCTAATAAACTGAAGGCTGAGGGGAGATATGATATGATTACTCTCTATAAATACATCACAGAGATAAGCACCAGGGATGAAGATGAGTTACTTAAGTTAATGGCTAATGCTGGCATAAGAACAAATGAATATAAACTGGGTATCAACAAGTTTAGGCTTGAAATTCAACCAAGATTTCTAACCCTCAGAGGAGTAAAGTTTTGGAACTGGCTTCCAAAAGGAGTACTAGGGGCAAAAAACCTAGCTTGTTTCAAGACTGAGCTTGATAAGTTTGGGGGCGGGGGCAGTTTATGAGGTCACCTACGATGGCATATGAACCATTGGTGATTGATTTAGCAAATATCTCCGATGACCAGAGGTGGGACTCTAGATGAGGAGGCCTCTGAGTTACTATAAAGAATTCTATCCCTGGTGTCTGACTGGCAGGTCTTGCCCACACGTTCAGGGTGTATGGATTGCCATATAGGGTCAGGAAGAATTTTTCCCCCAGGTCTGATTGGTAGAGACTCTGGGATTTTTTCTTTTGCCTTCCTCTGCAGCATGGGGCAAATATCACTTGCGGGTTTGAACTAGATGCTCTGAAACTTGCAGTCTTTAAATCAAGATTTGAGACTTCAGTAATTCAGCCAGGTTAGGGCCTTCTGTAGGAGTGGATGGGTGAGGTATTGCGGCCTGCAATGTGCAGGAGGTTAGAGAAGGTGATCATGATGGTCCCTTGTGGCCTTAAAGACTGTGAGTTGTACACAATACAATCAGGAAACTATTTGCCCTTGAAAAGGCCTAAGGGCCTGCCTGACCTTAGCAAAACTCTGAAAGCAAAGTGCTATAAAATGTAATCGCAATTATTTACAACTATAACTGCTTTTGAGCATAAATGAGAGGCAAAGTTGAAACCACTTTAAAATTTAAGGCCTAAAATGTATATCTAGATCCGAAATTATGTTTGAAAGTTAAAATAACTTCTCACACTTTTAACTATTTTGAATACTACTTGTGGACATTACTAAGAAACCTTGCATAAACTTTTTTTAAACAGGAAACAGAAAAGCTGATCAGTGAACTCCTATCCAGCACTACAGACACCAAGGTAATGATTGACACAGTTGGGATCAGTTTACTGAAAGGGATAAGGTGCAGAATTGCAGAACTGAAGACAAAATTACACAAGGACTATTCAACAAAATTAGAAAAACTGCACCTACTAGAGAGTGAAAGTGAAGCCCCCAGGCAGCTTTATCAGCAAATGAAAACTCTTTTGGAACAACATTCAAATTCAGTACAGTTTCTTCAAGAGGATAAAAAACTCAGGAACAAGATGGAAAAACTTATCGAAGGAAGGTCATTGTACCAGGATCCATCAAAGTATAAAATTTCAGTGAGACGATATTTTGAAGAATTGATCAGAGGAATCAACATCAAGGAGTATATCTCTACTACATCAGATGAAATGTTTGCAAGTACTAGTGACCTGTATGAAGCATGCAGGCCAGAATGCCCTGCTTTTGCTTTTTCAGGTGAAAGTCCTGATCAGTCCTTCTGCAAAAGAGTATTAGGCTTATTTGAGAAATCAGGTAGCAAGGAGCAAGATCTTTTCACAAAAGCATCCTGTCCTGACTGTAGCAGTACACCAGGTACTAGCGTTGATTCTTCACTCTTGAAAGATGAGTCAAAAATGTAAAATACTAAAAAAAAAAATCTCCTGCAGTTTACTTGTTGGAATTTGCCAATCATATATGCTGCCTATGTTTCCTACAAACCAAAAAATAAAATAGTTGTAAATGTAAACAGGTTGAATTGACACATACCCTCTTGTGTGCCTTATTGCTTCATTATTATTTCACAGAATAACATTGTTTGGAAGGCTGTGGTAGGAAAGCAACCTAAAAGAAGGTGGAATAAGTTACAAGTTAATTTAGAAAAATTAAGCAGAAGAAACAGATTCTGTGCAGCAAACTGTAGTATGTATAACATTTCTCACTGTGGCCTCATTTTTGTAAGTGCTGAGCAACCACAAACAATGGGAACTGCAGACAATGGGAACTGCAGGTGCTCAGCACCTCTGGAAAAAAATCAGAAGTTTAATGCTTATGTTTGAGCCCTTGGAAACTTATTCTGACTCGCCATATTTGGCCAAGCACAATGAATTGCTCATAAATTTACCTATTAATGCAAATGAATGTGGTCCATGAAGGAAGTGTCAACATTATTTAAAATGTATGTCTCAGGAAAGAAAGAAAGGGACCAGCCTACTGTATATATGGCAGTCCGCAGTGTGTATTTCTCTCTGATCGTCCTTTTCCACTGCTGGAGCACACAAGAGCCACAAGTATATTATTCTGAACATGTGTGATTTTACATTTTATTTGCTGAGTACAGTGTCCATTCCCCCCTTTTTTCCTTATATTAATTAATAAATCAGAATATATGCATTCCTGATAGACAAGGTAATGCCTGCTTGCTGTCTACGTGGGTTTTCTGTGAGCAAAACATTATTGAGCTTATGAGCTTGGGTTTCCATTGGCTCATGAATTTTATACCCAGACACTTACAGATTCATAGATACTAAGGTCAGAAGGGACCATTATGATCGTCTAGTCCGACCTCCTGCACAACGCAGGCCACAGAATCTCACCCACCCACTCCTGCGAAAAACCTCTCACCTATGTCTGAGCTATTGAAGTCCTCAAATTGTGGTTTAAAGACTTCAAGGAGCAGAGAATCCTCCAGCAAGTGACCTGTGCCCCATGCTACAGAGGAAGGCTTTTGAAATATGGCTACAAGTCTCAGAACTTCATATGAGTAATTTGTAAGAATCCCTCTCCTCCCCACACTTTGGGACTTCATTATCTTTACCACAGGTTTCAAGAGTTGTAGAGAGCCATCCCATGAATACCAGTTGATATTCACGAAAGACAGTACAGAATTGTAACAAGTAAAGAATAAGCTCAAACAACACTATTTGGTGTGGGCAGAGGACTGGAGGAGTCAGGGGATTGATAGTAGTATATAAAGGCTACCCCTGTAGCATGCCATTTCAAATCAGGCCCAGAACTGGTAATGACCAAAGCTCCAATCCTGCATGCTGCTCTGTATGGTCAGACCCCTGTGTCCACAAGCAACCCACGGATCTTCATATGGGCCTACGTGTGTCACCTATGTAGAGCAGCTTGAAAGATCTGGGTCTAAAAGTTGTTACCCTTTTATAGCTCTTTGTGAAATGAGTGGATGGGCATAAGGGAGGGAGTGCCAAAAAAGGGTGGAATTAATTCTAAGGAGAGGGATTTAAGAACATGAACCTATTTTGCATACAATTGTCTCAAAGTTATTGCTCTTGGTTTCCTAACTGCTGCCATAGATTCTTTCAAGTTCACACACACTACCACCTTTTTTCCTCAATCACTATCTTGAGTGTCACCAATGACAGTAGAGCCATTTCTCAAGTCACCAATTTACATCTTCTCCATATTCATTAGTTTGAGATGCTTTGCCTCCCATGTCTACCCTGTCGAGGTCTCCTAGATACCATTCTTCCTCCTCTTTGGCAGTTTGACCAAAGCTCTGAGTTTTGTATCACCGACAAGTTATACATCTTCCTCCTACAGGCCATTGTTGTATAGAGTGAACAAGATTAGGACTAACACCCATTCCTGTGGTCCTTTCATCAGTCACTTTTTTTCTTACATGTGAGCTGCTAAGGTGCTGAGCACTCTTTATTCCTATTGGAAATTGTATTCAATAGGTGATGAGAATTTCAGAATACTGAGAGCACTATCTGTGTCCACTTACTACTGCTCCCCGACAATGGTTATTAGGTCAATTTTTAATAATGTTTTAATAATAATTTCTAATCTTGCATACTCTTTAATACGACTGTGTAAGTAGATCGTCAGCCAGATCCTCAGATGGTATAAATTGATGTAGCTCCACAGCAGTTAATGGCAGTGTGCCAATTTATACCAGATGAGGATCAGACTCTGCATTTTCTTCATCATCCCTATGAATTCGCTGATTTTCTCAGTACCCAGCCTAATTTTAGTATAGTCGACCTTTTCCATACCTCCGTATGTATGAAAAGGAAAAAAGTTTTAGGCACCCACGCCATAAAGAAAGGGAGGGTGGTCAAAAAAACCCTTAGAATTGTTGGCAATCTCCCTGTGGATTGTGACTCCCAAGCTGAGAATCCATGCTAGGGAGTCTTCCCTAATATTTTATACTTAAACTATAATTTCTTAGTCCCTCCATCAATACCATTTTAAAAATATTGGTGCTAAACAGTAAACTTCTCAACTCAAAATTAAATTCAGGCTGACCAACAGGATTGATGAACAGCTGTCCCTTCTTTAAAAACAAACAAACAAGAACTTCAGCCAACCAGAAATTGATAAAAAAATTATTCACTCTCTGAGGAAAAAACAAACACTTCAGTAGCAGGGTAGTTTATGACTGAATGAAGTGCAGACCAGTTCTATTCCCTAAGACAATAGAAATGAAACTTTCTAATTAGGACATAGTGAGCAATTGTCAGTGATGAAGCCATGGCCATCAGTCAAAGTGACAGCCTCAGTAGAGTACAGTCACTGAATAAATATTTCCTGCTTTGGAAAGAAACGCTTCAGCTATGGAACTCTTCATTTTTGAGGAATACCATAGGTCCACTCCATCATTCATCTAGCAGAAGGAGACCTTTTTCCTTAGGAGCATTTTGTTCCATTGACATCAGCATGGCACATTAAACATCCCACAGGGCCCTCCAGAAATATCCAATATATGGCATTGGACTGTGTGACACATTAGCTGTCAGAAATTTGGTTAGGAACCCCTCGAGGGAGATACATCACTTAACTGAACTCTTGCTCACTGTGACTCATGCAAAATAATATAAAATGTAACAACTATTTTTCTTCGGTGAGTCAGTTCTTGTTTCCAAGCCAGTAATGAGTTATTGTAGGCCAGGGGGAAGGCACATGGCTCAAGAAGTGAGGATACTGGTTCTGAGAGACTGTATTTCACCATTGAATGCCACTATTGGCAAGTCTCTCTACTGGGTATTCACACTCCATCTTGTGACCACAGGCAGAACTGCAGGATCTGTCAGTCATACAGCAGAGCCTTAATCCAACCCAAACCGAAGTTTCTGGCACTGCAGCAAAACCACTCCCTCTGTATGCAGGGCAAAATGTATCAATTTACAACCAAGTGTAAAGACAAAAGGTATCTTGGCAACAGGCAGTCTGTTTGGGACACAGCTTTGCCTGCCGTGTGAGAGAGATTGAATTTTAGCTTGGTTTTGGGCACTCAACAGAGGCATCAGAGCTTAACTTGTTCTACTTCCAAGATGGCAGCCTCACCCAGGGAGGTGTCAAGTCAGCCTAAGAAACACCATGAACGCATCCCTAATTTAAGGCTAAACCAAAAGGCTCGCTCAGGCAGCAGGACAGACACCAGAATGAAAGCTATCTCATCCCTAAACAGCAGGGATTGGTGAAAACGATATCAAAGGGATGATGGACAATCACCTGAAACTGCTCACCAAGACAGCCCTGACAGACACTCAGCTTCATGGATTAATCATTTTTCAACTGCTTCCTTCATCTGGGGGGAGGGGCAACCTTAAAAGATTCCCCTTGGTATTGGCTATTAGCCAAAATGGAACCCCATGCTCCTGGTGTACCTAAAGCTCTGACTGCCAGAACCTGGGACTGGATGACTGGGGATGGATCACTCAAACTGCCCTGTTCTGTTCATTCCTGCTGAACCATCTGGCACTGATCACTGTCGGAGGACAAAATACTGAGCTAGATGGACCATTGGTCTGACCCCGTATGGCCATTCTTACGTTCTTATTGTTTCTCATACTGAACATAGAGCTGCCTGGGACAGGGGCAGTTTCCCCCAGGCCTCCTGTTTGCGAAGGCACCAAAATGATGGTGGGGTGGCTGGGCCAAATTTAAGTGGGTGGCATTGCAACCTGGCACACAGAGTGGCAGCACCGCTCAGGTTTGGTGCCCACCATCAACACTGCAGGGAGCAACTCACTCACGCACCCCAGCTGGGGCCAGATCCCACTGTCACTGCCTCTGGCATTATCGTACTTGGCCCAAGGCAATCCATCAGGCTGGGAGCCTGGGGATAGGAGTAGAGTTGGGGATACCGTTCCCACTGACATTGGGGCTGAAGCTCAGTGAAAGGCAGAACTGGGAGCGGCCTTCCAGCTGCATGCAGAGCAATGCCTCCCATCCGCATGGCGAAGACAGCAACCCCACAGGCCTCTGCCCTCTCCCACTTATCATACAAATAATTTCCTAGGTGAATTATTGCTTTGCTCATTAAAACCCAGGCACAGACCCTCTTTTCCCTTTCTGTGGCTGACAAATATATTGTCAGTTTCTCTACTTGTACCCAAACAAAGAGACAGACACAAAAAAATCCTACTGGTACCTCAGTTCTAGCTCCTCTCTCCTCTCATGCACAGAGCCTAATAAAAGAGAATGATAAAACTGACAAACCAAGATACACTATCACTGCTCTTCCACCTCCATGCTTCCTGACTCATTCTCCTCTAAAAAGAAGATGAATCAGAAAGGTTAGATAATGAGACCTAGGCCACGGTTTCCAAGGGAAATTGTATTAAATGAGTTAGAAAGGTCATAAAGACCAGACAAAACTCAAAGGACAAGATCAAACGATGAAAAGTACTCTAAAACCAGAAAGAAAGGGAAACATTTGCCCTCTACCAGTTAAACTGAATGTAAGCATTCCACTCCTCTTTCAATCAGGGTATAGTCAAAAAAGAGTGAGATTTCTTCGCTAAATAGAAGAGATGCAACATACAGAATATGGAATACTACAATATTCCTAGGAACAAGTCTGATTAAGTTGATCTCCCAAAAATTGATCATTGATTTCTTTCCTAAAGTTCTAAAAGCTGGAAAAGCACTTACAAAGATTCATGAGACTCCAGCTGCATCTACACGTTTTCCCAGGGACTGCCTTTGTTGAGCCTAATGATCTTACAGAAAATTGAGGGGCACAGAACATAGATACCATGTCACTGCTTAAAATATGTATTACACATAATTATAGCATTTACCTTCATGACTGGTCCAAGAGAGACCCTTGTTTTCAGATACACTTATGAGTGAGAAAACCAGAAAAGCTCCCAGTCTGAGAAGATCTGTTTTCACAGGGCTCTATTCTCAACATACTCCCAAAACTTCCTGATGACTACATGGGACGTCATAGATTTCAAGGCCAGAAGGGACCCATGTGATAATCTAGACTGACTTCCTATATAATACAGGTCATAGAATTCCCCTAAAATAATTCCTAGAGCAGATCTTTTAGAAAAACATCCCATCTTGATTTAAAAATTGTCAATGATGGAGAATCCACCACAGCTCTTGGTAATTGTTCCAAGGCTGAATTACTCTCACAGTTAAAAATGTACACCTTATTTCTAATCTGAATGTGTCTAGCTTCAACTTCCAGCCATTGGATCGTGTTATACCTTTCTCTGTTAGATTAAACGGCCCATTATTAAATATTTGTTCCTCATGTAAGTACTTATAGACTGTAATCAAGTCACTCCTTAACCTTCTCTGTGTTAAGCTAAATAGATTAAGCTCTTTGAGTCTATCACTATAAGGCATGCTTTCTAATCCTTTCATAATTCTTTTCTGAACCATCCCCAATTTTTCAACATCCTTCCTAAAATGTGGATGGCAGAAGTGGACACGGTACTCCAGCAGTGGTTGCACCAGTGCCAAATACAGAAGTCAAATAACTTCTCAACTCCTAGTTGAGATTCCCCTTCTTATGCATCCACGGATCATATGAGCCCTTTAAGCCACAGTGTTGCACTGGGGGCTCATGTTCCGCTGATTATCCACCCTAACCCCCAAATCCTTTTCAGAGTCACTGCTTACCAGGATAGAGTCCACCATCCTGTAAGTATGGCCTACATTTTTTATCATTAGATGCATACATTTAGCTGTATTAAAACACATATTATTTGTTTGCACTTAGTTTACCAAGAAATCTAGATAGCTTTGTATTAATGGCCTCTCATCTTCCTTATTTACCACTCCCCCAATTTTTATGTCATTTGCAAACTTGAACAATGATGATTTTACGTTCTTCCAGGTCACTGATAAAAATTTTAAATTGCATAGGGCCAAGAACAATCTCTGGAGGACCCCACTAGAAACACACTGCTTGATGATGATTCTCCATATAACAATTACATTTTGAGACCTATCAGTTAGCAAGCTTTTAATCCCTTTAATGTATGCTGTATGCATTTTATATCACTCTAGTTTTTCAATAAAAATGTTAGGTGGCATGAAGTCAAATGCCTTGCAGAAGTCCAAGTATATTACTTCAACAATATTACCTTTATCAACCAAACTTGTAATCTCATAAAGAAATCTAGTTTGAATGCATTCATTTTCCATAAACTCATGTTGATTGGCATTAATTATATTACTCTTCTTTACTTCTTTATTAATCAAGTCCAATATCAGCTGCTCCATTCACTGGCCTGGGCTTGATGTCTGGCTGACAGACTTATAATTACCTGGGTCATCCTATTTTACTCTTTTTAAAGTATTATCACAACTTTAGCTTTCTTCCAGTCTTAGAACACCAGGGAAGTTCCAGAAGACTTATTGAAAATAAACATTAATGGTCCGGTGAGCTCCTCAGCCAGCTCTTTTAAACTCTTGGATGCAAGTTTATCTGGATCTGGGGATTTAAAAATGTCTAACTTTAGTAGCTGCTGTTTAACATACTCCTGAGATACTAGTGAAATGGAAAGCATGTTACCATCATCATATGATGAGATTACATCCATCTGTTTTTTTCCCAAATACAGAACAGAAATATTTATTGAACGCTTCTGTCTTTTCTGCATTATTATTGATAAATGTACTATTTCCCGATAGTAATGGACTAACACCGTTGTCAGGATTCATTTTGTTCCAAATATACTTTAAAAATACCTTCTTGTTGTCCTTAACACTGCTAGACATCAATTTCTCCTTCTGTTCCTTTGCTTCCCTTATTAGTTTTCTACTATTCCTATCTTCTGATTTATATTCATTACTATCAACTTCCAATTTCTTCCATTTGCTATTTATTATTTTTTAATTTTATAATTTTAATTTTATAGCTGCCTTCACTTCTCCTCCAAACAAGGTCAGTTTTTTAACCAATATGGCTTTAGTCTTCAATTGTAGCTTTTTGGGCATCTAGTCAGTGGAAAAGCTACTCTGATCAAGTCAGCAACACATCCATGTTACCTAGGAAACAATCTAGTTTAAAACCATATGCTAGAATTTGGATAAAATTCAAGTATGGGGTGTGTGTGTGTGTGTGTGTGTAGAGAGAACAGTGTGCAAACAAATGCTGCCAAAATTCACAATACTCTAAAGTTCCAAGAGCAAAGTAAAGCTTAAGAACATAAGAATGGCCATACTGGGTCAGACCAAAGGTCCATCCAGCCCAGTATCCTGTCTACCAACAGTGGCCAATGCCAGCTGCCCCAGAGGGAGTGAACCTAACAGGTAATGATCAGTGCCTGCCATCCATCTTCACCCTCTGACAAACAGAGGCTAGGGACACCATTCCTTACCCATCCTGGCTAATAGCCATTAATGGACTTAGCCTCCATGAATTTATCCAGTTCTCTTTTAAACCCTGTTATAGTCCTAGCCTTCACAACCTCCTCAGGCAAGGAGTTCCTTGTTAGTTAGTTCATGGTTAGTTCATGCAGCTTCATTGTACAATATTTTCACAGCCCATAAAGCAAGATCATACCTTGCCATCATAACACTGGGTTTCCAAATTTCTCAAAGCATGACTCTCCTGAATCCACACATCAGCCACAGATTTTCAACATGGAACTTAAATACAGTTCTGCAAACTCTGTTAAAGTCAACAACTGAACTATTTCAATTAATAACTATATTTATCAAAACTAAAAGTTACCCTCTTCACAGCCATGATGTCAGTGAGAAAAGTATCTGAATTACCAGCCTTTTCTATTGAAGATCAAATCCTATCTTTCATCAAGATACTATCATCTTAATCTCACCAGAGGGAGTTATACCACTTTCCACAGGTCTCAGGACATAATTCTTCATTTTCTTCCAATTCCAGAAACATGCAAAAAAAGACATGGCATATGCTGGAATTCAGGGGGTTAATGCAGGTCTAAACAGCTGGGCAAATCTGTGAGAAAAATATTCTGCCCGGTTGTATTAGTGAGAGAAACAAAATATCAGAGGTTTATAGTTAGGTGTGTGAATTGTGTTTAATACAATTCACACACCTTAAAAGCTTGTGATTCAGAATATTGCAGTCACATGAAGAAATGAGGCAAACTGTTCCAGATCCAGAGCTTCTGCTCCAACTGAGAAATTAGCCATGACATATCATGAAATTATTTGGCAATCAGTAACATTTTCAATGTAGTTGACTTTCAGTGGGACTTAGGAGTCTAAGCCACGTAGGCACTTTTGAAAGTTTTACCTTGAAACTCCAAGCTGGGATGACAAACAAACAAACAACCCCTCCCCCGCAGACTCTTGTGAAAAATGCAGCAGCCCCTTCTTTTTAAGCTTCCTCCCTTGCCTCTCATCACTATCTACATTCCAATATGAGGGCTGTCAGACATGAACCTTGACAGAGAAAGGAAAATATGCTCACCAAGTCATTTTATTTATATGAGCGTTTGTGTCCTAAAATCCAAACTTCAACAAAATTCATGCTTATACAAATGTAAGCAGAGTCTGAATGAGCTCTCCCTTGACATCTAGTGGTGAGCTGTGGAAAAAGACTTGAGCTGATCTTGTTTGCATGGACACACCCACCCTGCCTAGGTGCTCAGCATGGTGGGATTGCTTGCCCAAATGATCACTTGTGGCTGGTGCTAGATCCCCAGTCTGCTTGTTATTTGTGCAGGAGTAATAAAGCGTTGTTATCCTTGTTGTGTGAACCGAGGGCAGCAGAGCCGTACCTGGCATACCCTGATGGAGGGACTCTTCCTCAGCTGAATGGCACTTGGTAGACAGGGAACATACATTCCAAAGCTTAATGAGTGGGAAGAGTTATGGATGTCAGTTGATTTGTCATGGTATAATAAATGAGCTAATTTAGATTCAGTTGAGAGTATTGTACTCTTTGGAGCTGAAATCACTGATACCTAGGTTTAAGGATTAGACCTACTTTGGGACAGTGTGTTTATTGCAAGAGGTTGCCTAGTGTGCACTAGCCGTGAGGCTTTCCCACTAACAGCTGAAATCACTGAGAGCTGTGTTAAGTGGGGACATCTTGGTGAGTGGCTAGCAAAGAGGACCAGAGCAGAGCCCTGCTGAGAGGCGTGACAATCAGCTGTTGGGGTGATGAGTGACTGCCTGTGTGTAAGGTGCCTTCTTACCACCTCCTCTGCATGGGGTAGGTGAACTTTGCAGATGAACCTCTGAACTCTGGGGCTGCACTGGCCAAGGACAGCAACTGTGAGTGGGGTACAGAGAAGGGACGGGAACGTTAAAGGGACTTTTGGGTTGCTGGACTTAAGAACCTGAGGGGAAATGGACATTGCCCAACTTACTTCGGGGTGGGTCTGTTGCTCATGGTTTATGTTTATGAACCCTAGTTGTGGTGTTTTCCCAAATTAATGCTTAGTTACTTCCCTCCTTTTATTAAAAGTTTTTGCTACACTTGGACTCTGTGCTTCCGAGAGGGAAAGTATGAAGGCAGAGCTGCCGCCAGCAGCAACGCAGAAGTAAGGGTGGCATGGTATGGTATTTCCACCCTTACTTCTGTGCTGCTGCTGACAGGGTGCTGCCTTCAGAGTTGGGCCCTAGACCAGCAGCTGCTGTGCTCAGGCCGCCCAGCTCTGAAGACAGCACAGAAGTAAGGGTGGCAATACCACGATCTTAACTAAAATAACCTTGTGACCCCCCTGCAACTTACTTTTAGGTCAGGGCCCCTAATTTGAGAAACACTGGTTTCCCTGTGAAATATGTATAGCAGGGGTCCCCAACGCGGTGCCCGCGGGCGCCATGGTGCCCACCAGGGCATTTATGTGCTCCCGCCTACTGACAAGGGAGCGCTTCCACCGGACAACCAGCCGCCGAAATGCCGCCGAGAAGCTTCTTGGCATTGCCGCTTCTCGGCAGCGACACTTTGTGATGAGGCTGCTTCTCTGCAGCATTTCGGCAGCATGTTGTCCAGTGCCCACCACACTTTTCTGGGAACAAGAATATGCTATTGCATCAGAAAGGTTGGGGACCTCTGATGTATAGTATAGCATAAAAGCACACAAAAGAACAGATTTCATGGTTCATGATGTGTTTTTCATGGCTGTGAATTTGGTAGGGCCCTACATATATAGAATAGAGTTGTGGTGGATGAGGGGTGTGGCCCTACCTAGCACTGTACACTCCACGGGTGTACGTGCCCATGCACATGTACGTTTGCAAGGCTGCTGGAGTCGTTAACTTCTCTCAGAATATATTTTTTCTCTGACCCCATTTTCCCCTTCTTGCCATTATACAGAATGATGCAACATAGCATCACCACATAGCACTGAGACCTGTGATGGCAGCTCCTCTTCCTGTTTTGAACTACTTTAATGGCAGGGCTGCACATCAGCATACAACTTACTCTTTGCACAAGCCAATTTAAAATACAATCATTCCCGTTTCTCAAACTGATTTTTGGATTAAAGGCTTGGATTATTGGGAGCCAGCTCTGTAGGTTGGACCAAGGCTGATCATAAGACTGATGAAATGGACTAATGTTCCTTTTTCCTCCGAAGGACAAATCCTGCCGTTCTGGTTATGAACACATGTTCTGAACGTACAAAGGTGGAGGAATTCAGGGCCACAGATTTTACAGAACAGTAGATCCCGGGACACTCATGCTAGACAATGAAAATACCTTTTTATTAGTCTCAGAACTGTGACGCTAACGTCCTGTTTCCTCAAGTGAGTGCAAGGTGCTCTCGGCTAAAGAGAGCGTGCCTCATGATCCCAATTACCTGGCTCTTAACAGGGCAACTCAACACGATGAGAGACGGCACACAGACTGTCCTGGAAAAACTGGGACAGAGGGATGGGACCTAGGGGCGTGGGACATGCTCCCGCACCCCTGGGCTTGACGTGGTTTCCATTATATATAGGGTTTATTTGGTTCCATGGCTCTCAGCACCCCCACTATACAAATGGTCCCAGCATCCCTGGAGAAGGGCAGCTCCCCAGACTGGATTTGCTCTGCCTCCAGCAGGGTGCGGAATGCAAATCCCCCCTTCCCCGCATTGTGTGCGACTGAGAAAGAGCGAGAGCGCGCGCGCGCGAGCGAGCCCCGCCCCACCCCGCTCCCCCACGAGGGAGGGTCTGAGCTCCGGCCCCTTCGGCTCCCGGAGCGGGGAGGGAACAGAAGCTGAAGCCGCGTGCCGCGATTCGAGAACTCGGCTCCTCCTCCGAGTTTCGGCGGCGGGCGCGGGGGCTGGAGCCACCCTCGTCCCCCTTCCAGTTAGGTAGTAGGCAAGTGTGCGGCGGGGCTCTCCTCCAATGGGAGACCAGTCTCCTCGACAAAGGCGGTGTCACCCGGTCTTCGGTCCAATGAGAGTGGAGAATCTCCGGTGAGGGACGGCTCGCTCTACCACCCCCGGCAACGTAACGGGGGCGGTGCCTGCCGCCCTCTTCTCCAATGAGCGGGGCGACGCGATATTGCCCCCCTTCCCGTGATGCATCGCGACGAGCGGCCACAGGGCAGCTGCGACGAGCGACTCTATCCGGGTCCTGGGCGTCGCTCCGGGTCAGCCTGCAGCAGGTAATGGGGCTGCAGCGCCGCCATGGCTCGCAGGGCAGCGCCCGGCTAAAGGCTTCCGGGGCTGGCGGCCCTAGGGCGAATGGGGGCTTCCCGGCGGCCAGAGAGGCCTGGGGCCTGCAGGGGAAGCGGTGCGGCTCCCTACTGGCTGAGGGGCGGTGCTGGCTGCCCGCCGAGCTCGCCCTAGCGGCTGCCTGCTCGGTAGGAAGCGGCGGCTGGACCGTGTCCTCTTCTGGCGGCTGCCTGTGGTGCGGGACCGCGTGCGTGGGGCGGGCTGCACCATGGCTCCTTCCCGGGGGCGCCGCGGCCGCGCTCTTCCATGGCGCTGCTGCCGCGGCCGCCGCGGGTGGGGACTTTCAACCATCTCCCTCCGCTCACGTGTTTTTGCATTTAAGGTTTTTTCACCTCCCCCCCTTCTCAGACTAACATGAAGCCCCGGAAGTGCCGCCCTTGGGCGCTGCTGATTCGCTATATGGTTTCCGTTCCCATGAGTGATAGGCTACGGGGGCTACTAGGGGCTGGTAACGTCACTTCCGCTATCATGTTTGTGGGCAGGGGAGACCTTGGCGGGGAGGGGTGCTCTCTTCCCCCCGAAACCCTCCGGACAAGAGGAGCCACTGATTCCTCAGCGGCCGGACCGGAGCGATCGGTGGCGTGAGCCGCCCACCCCCGCTCGGCTGCCGGCCCTTCTCGGGGAGACTCTCAGTTATGCCTCCTTAATGGCGCGGGGAGGCAGGTGAGCCCCAGCTCCCGCTGCTCTGCGGGGCCGCCGGGAAACCCGGCATCCCCGGTGCCCTTGGCCGAAGTCGCAAGCGTCAGGCGGCTGTGGTGCGGCAGGAGGATGCTGTGGGTGGGATGGGCAGTTCGCAGCTAATAAGCCCGGATGAGATGAAGTGATTGGGGAAGCGAATGTAACTCACTTCACCGAAGGTTTTCACGCTGCAGTGCCCTTTGAACAGGTAACGGACTGTTAATGCGCTTTATCTCTTGGTTCGGCTTCAACAGATTTGACCAAAAACGTTTGAAGCTTTGAAACTGCTGCTACGACCTGCAGAGTATTGACAACTGTGACCCGGCTTTAAAACAGACCTGGTGGAGTAAGTAAAGGCTCCTTGAAGAAAAAAAGGTGTTTCTGTTTGCAGAATGAATTCCATGCTTAATAAAGTGCAAAGTGCAAGGCGCTTGTGTTGTATATTTAAGCACTAGCATTTTGAAGTATGTCTAGGTTGCAGCTATTATGCATAGCTGCTTCTATCTAACACAGATAGGGATGATAATACATTCTAGATTGGGAATAATCAGTTGTGTTATGTATTGCTGTAATATAGTTACCAGTGCTTATCATGCAATCTAGTACTTATACTGGCTGCTGTAATTTTCATAAAACAAACGTTTGGATTATGTTCAGCTGTAGAGAGAAGAGCTGCCAATGTAATTCTGATTTATTCAGGAGCAAGTGTTAACTGATGACAATGACATGTGTGATCTGCAATTATAAGACTGATAAATGTACTAATGTTCCTTTTTCCTTTTCTGCAGCTGGGGGAAGGCAGAGTTTCAAGTTTATCAGACACCTATTGCCCAGAGGCTACAAAATATTGAGCCTAGGAGCAGAGTACTGAGGAAGTACACTGGTGGGAATTCAGGGACCAGATAGTGGGAGCTTGGTTCTTCACCTGGATACTGTACTTGAAAATTGGACTCTTCATTTTAATTGTCTTTTGGTAAATAGGTGTCTAATAAATTTTGGAAGCCCTGTGTATGAGTAGGTTGGTGGAAATGCTGATGAGGATAAATTCAGAGAGGCAAATGGAGTATCGAATTTTTGTTTCTGTTTTTTAACTGAGGGTGGGATAGTGTGGAAATTGACTTGATTAATCTGTAAATATCTACATCAAGAATAAATACTTGATGATGGACTTTTCAGTCTACAGAAAAAGTTATATATAACACCAATACTGGAAGTTGAAGCTAGATAAATTCTGACTGGAAGTAACAGTGAGGGTAATTTAAAAGTAGAAAATATTTACCAAGGGTTGTGATGGATTCTCCATTACTGGCAATTTTTAAATCAAGATTGGATTTAAAAAAAAAAAATACTCTAGGAATTTTTGCAGGGGAAATTCTATAGCCTGCAACTAACAGGGAGTCAGACTACATGATCACAAAAGTCCCTTCGGATCTTGGACTCTATGCATCTGTGAAGCTAGTAGGAGAGAAAGGTAAAGTCAGAGAGAGACTAAATTGTGTTGTTAAAAAAGAAGTTGACTGATTCACATTTAAATACATAAATATTATGTAGCTGTTGCAGGAGCTGCGGTGGCACAGGTTAACTTTCATCCTGGCTAGTAGTTGTCAGTTAAATTTTAGTCTGTTAAAGGCTAGAGCGCAAAACAACATTGTACCCAAGTAGGTCTTGCCATTACCTTGTATTACTATAAAATCCTTAAAGTTGTGGTGTATGCTATTAATATACTACTAATGATTTTCTTGCACTGCTTAATCTTCAACTGTCTCTAAGGTTTTTTAATCTATAGTAAGTGTAAACTAATTCCCTCTGACTCAAGGTCATCATAGTCACTTACCCCCATTTATAACTCATTTCTCTCTAAAAATTATATTCTTAGATCTATTAGAAAGATTTGCTCTTACCCAGGAAGTATCATGAGAAATAAATAAAATGCTAAAAATTTGCTAGTTAGATCTTTTTTTTAGAAGAATCTAACTAGGATATAAATGTACATTTAGTGCCTAAAGAATAAAATTGATCATGGAAAAATAGGATCAAATTCTGCTGGGGGTTTGAGATAGCATTTGTTGATCAGAATTACCTTTTTTTTTGTACTTCAGAAAGCATTTAATGATTTTATTTTTATTGAACTTCTAATTCTTTACAGTAGAGGTGAATGTATCTTAAAACCCCAAGATATAGGAAAAAATCCAGAGTTTTTAGTAAATGGGACTTCACTTTAACAGGTCTCTAATAAATGGTTCCTATAATCAAATTTGGCTTGATCTGTTTGTCATAACATTTTATATATTGATGGTGTAGGCTTTAATTTCAGTGTAGGCTTGTTTAGCTATAGTCTCCAGAGAATCAGAGTAGCAGCCGTGTTAGTCTGTATCCGCAAAAAGAACAGGAGTACTTGTGGCACCGTAGAGATTAACAAATTTGAGGGCTACAGTCCACTTCATCGGATGCATAGAATGGAACATATAGTAAGGAGATAACAGAGAACATTAAAAGGTGGAGTAAGAGGCTAATTAAGATGAGCTATTATCAGCAGGAGGAAAAAAACTTTTGTAGTGAAAATCAAGATGGCCCATTTAGACAGTTGACAAGAAGGTGCCCCTCTGCCATGTACATTGGCCAAACCGGACAATCTCTATGTAAAAGAATAAATGGACACAAATCAGATATCAAGAATTATAACATTCAAAAACGAGTCGGAGAACACTTCAGTCTCTCTGGTCATTCGATTACAGACCTAAAAGTCACAATATTACAACAAAAAAACTTCAAAATCAGACTCCAACGAGTGACTGCTGAATTGGAATTAATTTGCAAACTGGACAGCATTAAATTAGGCTTGAATAAAGACTGGAAGTGGATGTGTCATTACACAAAGTGAAACTATTTCCCCATGTTTATTTTCCCCCGTACTGTACCTCACACGTTCTTGTCAACAGCTGGAAAAGGCCCATCTTGATTATCACTACAAAAGGTTTTTTTCCTCTCCTGCTGGTAATAACTCACCTTAACTGAAAAGGAGTACTTGTGGCACCTTAGAGACTAACCAGTTTATTTGAGCATAAGCTTTCGTGAGCTACAGCTCACTTCTTTGGATCACTCTCGTTACAGTGTGTATGGTAACACACATTGTTTTATTTTCTGTGTATATAAAATCATCCTATTGTATTTTCCACTGCATGCATCTGATGAAGTGGGCTGTAGCCCACGAAAGCTTATGCTCTAATAAATTTGTTAGTCTCTAAGGTGCCACAAGTACTCCTGTTCTTTTTAAGAAGGTGTGAGGATACTTAACATGGAGAAATAGTCAATATGTGTAATGACCCAGCCACTCCCAGTCTCTATTCAAACCCACAGTTTGTTAAACCTTTAATTATTCAGTCCTTTAATCAGTTTATATTGACACCTGAAATTAACATAGGAGTGAGACAACTGCTCTGTTAATGGGAACAAATCAACTATTTGTCTCGGGTGTTAATCCTCACAGAAAAACACAAGGGAATGAAGTAGGAAAACAAGGATGCATGTGGACATCTTGTTACATTGTCTTTTAAAAGAATGACACCTTAATTTTGATTCAGGCATAAGTCCAACTTATGCTTTTCCTTTTATTAAATTTCTCTCTTAATAAGCCACCCTCTGAAAAGCATATCAGGTGGGGAATTAAATATCAGAAGTAAACAATTGATACTTGATATGATAAAGTAAACATTCCCCATCCTGGGAGTACATAATATCATAATGGAAACACATGCATTATGAAACAGACATTTCAGGGGAAATAAATAACTGGCACTCTAATTGTTCTGTGAAATACAGTCATTCAGAATGCTGTAGTTCTTCAGCTAACTAAAAAAGGAAATGGCAATCTTCAGTGGAAGACTGTATTACTAGAGCAGTTGATTCGAAAAGATAGTGAGATCAGCAATGTTTATGTAAAAATTGGGCAACAGTTCGGAGTGGTTGTAGTCAGAAGAAACAGTGCTTTGTTCTATACTTTTATTTCAGTTATGTCAAACATTTTTGTTTCCAGATTAAAATGTTTGTTCCAGCATCAGCACTGCATGCTCAACCTGATATCTAATTGGTTTTTCTGCTGTACACATAACCTACCTTCAGTAGTTTATGGTCTTGGAGTTAGGAGTAGCTGGTGACTTTGATACAGCAGATAAAACTAGATTGCTGCTTGCAGGCTTACTGTTATGTTGCTTGACAAATCTATGGCTTCAAGGCCCTTCATGTATGTAAAACGGTTTCAACCTCTGGAGGAAGGTAAACACTTGCATCTGTTTTACAGATGGTAAAATGAAATACAGATTAAATGACTTGAAAGTTACACAGCAAGTTACTGGCAGAGCTGTTTGATTAGAAGGCAGGACTCCAAGATTCGTTGTTCAAATCTCGATTATATTGTCTTTAAGTAAACTAAGCAAATATTTGGGCATCAGGGTGTGTTGTGTACTTCTCTGACCATAGCACTATCACTTGTACATTAAGTTATTACCGATATTTATGTTAATGTATCATCTTGTCTGAAGAGATTTGATCTATAGCATGCTGTTTACTATAACAATCTATAGCAGATTGTTTACTACCCTAGAAGTAATACACTGAAGTTAACAGCTTTTTAAAGTTTGTTGGTGACAGTAGGCAGTAGTCACTTTCTAATTTTGTTTTTGTAAATCTTTTATCTCCAAACATGTCTAGTACTCTTGGCAGGTACCCCTCAGTTCTTAAAAACACAGACCTCAATATCTGATATTCCTGTTTGCAATCATTTACTGAAATTAGAAGTAATGTAAAATGCTTTGATACAGTCACTTTGAACCATTGATTTAAATCAGATTTAGGCTTTGTAAATCCATTTGAAAACTTGTGCTATTGAAATTTAAAATTCATATGCTACATTATAAATATTGTAAGGAGCCAGTAGTTGCAGAGTATTTTGAGTAGTACAAAATTAACTACAGCAAAAAAGTGAAAATTATTGTTCTGATCTTGTAAACACTGAAGTAAATACATAACTATATTCACCATGTATAGTCCAGTTGTCTTTAGTGGGACTATTCAGGCTTAAAGTTAAGTATGTTTGGATTATTGAGGGCTAAAACTATTTTTATTCAGTTCTTCTCCTAATGGCGTAAACTCTGTTCCTACAAAGCAAAATGGTCTGTGTTAACAAAGTTTAGACTTTCAGTACATTTAAAAAAAAAGCAAGCCTAAGTTTAGGCACGAAAGCCCATAGTTGTGCTCTGAAAATTGCACCCTTCATTGCCTAAGTCCCCTTAATTTCAAATTGCAAACTCTGATAAAGTATATCCTTGTTGGGGCATTTTAGCTTTCTTGATTTGTGGAAGTTCAATATACTGTATCAGAAGGTGGAGTAGCTGCAAATTTAGCTGGGGCTACTTGCTGATTTTGTTTGTTTCTGATGCTTTTACAGTGAGGATATTAGTGACCCTAGACATGTGTTTAGTATAGATGACCATTTTAAGTTTAAAATTTATAAGAAGAAAAATCATTAAACAAGTAAAAAAACCCTCTACTTCAGTAGTTTGACTATAAAATGGGATGAAAGTAAAGAACTAGCACCCTGCAAATAAAAATTTAAATTTTAAAAAGTTATTGAAAATTTTCCCACTATGCTTAGAATCTTCAGTTTTCTCCTTTGTATTTTCCAAAAAAAAAAAAAAAAACGTATTGGAGCTTTGATTTAAATTGAGAAACTTGTACTTTAACAGGTTGCCTACAACTGGTTGTGTGCTGTCTTGCAGAGTTAAAATTTTTATTCCTTTGCCTTTAGAGAAAATTTGGATCAGAATAGTCTGTCATTTTGTAGTGTATTAAAGCTGTATCCGTCTCACAGCTAACGGGTTTTTATAGTTTGCTGGTAAGCTCCTACAACGACTGCTCAGTCATCTTTAGTAACTGCTACTCCTGAGCTGAAAATTGAATATGGAAACAGAACAGTGTCACCATTCCAAGGACCTAGATAAGATGAAATGGAACTTCACTAGAATTTTTTCTTGCAAATTTGTATACCTTGTCATCTCCAGAATTGTAATAGACGAAAATCCACTAGCAACCATTTCCTGGGGCCAGTTTCCCTTCTTTCACAGTTGGAGAATGTGTTAGTGGGCATGAGCTATTTGTGTCTTATGTTGTAATGTAGTAAGACACAGATCAAACAAAAGAGAAATAACATATAAGCAAATAATTCATCTTTTTAAAACTTAAGCCTACACATTTTAGCAAGTCTCATAATGGTCATGAACAATTCCCCACACAGGTTAGTCAGTATATTATAGTGTATTAGAATTTTAAATGCATTCTGAAAGCTCAGTGAAAAATAGTTGCAGAATGATGATCACGTTTAAAAAAAAAAAAAAAAAGAAAAAGACCCAATAATAACAGAAGCAATCTGAAGGTAGTCAGGTGGGACCTGGTGTACAAATGAGTCCCAGCAGCATTGGGAAGAGTGGCTGGATTTGTAGGTAGCCCAACTCGGGTTCTACTGTAGCTATGAACACCTTGGGAATGGAGGCTGTTCATTACTCTGAAATGTTAGTAAAGGAACAAAACGTTAGGGTTCTTTCAAGCTTACAACTGAACATTGACTTAATACTGCTTTGAAACTGTACTATGCAGAAGAAAAATGCAGTTTTCCCTTTATTTTTTAGTTGTTTACATTTAACACAGTGTACTGCATTGTATTTGCTTTTCCCTCCCTCTGCTTCTGCCTGATTGGAACCAGAAGTGTGCAAATGAGGAGTGTGGGTGACTGGTCAGTTCATAACTCTGGTGTTTAATTCTGAGGTTGTAATGTACTGTAGAGCTGCTACTTCTCTACAGGAGATTTGGGACTGAAATTAAAGCCCAGATTGGAAGCTTAGACCTCTGTCCTCTATAGGGAATCCTGCTAGTCTGGTGGAGACTAGGATGCCCTGAATTCATTTCTGCCGACTACTGCAGCTGGAATGGGGAGGTCTGGTACTTTGGTAGATGGTCCTGGATCACCACCTGGTGAAGTTGTATGCAGGGGAGAAGCAGCACCTGGTGACCACAGACAACTCCCATTGGAGCAGAGTAATGAGCAGTAAACTTGCCCTTTGCACCCTGTTGGTCCTATATGAAAATATAAATGAATCAATTTTATCTTGCTTATTCAGTACAGTACCATACTTCTTCACTTCTGTAGTTGAAGATTAAGACATGTGGAACTTGCATTTCACTTATTTCAATGAATTTAAGATATACTATAACTAAATGTGACAATCACTAGTTGACTGTAGAATGCAAAACTTACAGGTGTGACTGCTTGTACTGTAGGCATTTACTACTTGTGCATCTCAAGCTGAGGTAACCACTAACTGTAAAAATACAAATTGAAATTCCAAACACCTGATTATTCTTTTTTTAGAACTTTAATTTTGTTCCAGTGGGTTCTTAGTCTGCCTACATTTTATAAACATACATAAAGACATCTGCTATAAAACTTCTTGAGATATTTTAAAATGTGGTCATTTTCTGGAAGTTATGTTTGCTAAACTTCCAAAATACAAAAATTCTCTATTTAATTCTTTCATCTAGTTCGGGGAAGAGGAAGTCATCAATTCTGTATTGCACTGCTCTATAAAAATACCACAGTAGTTCCAGTCAGGAATAGTAAATTCTAAGTTTCTCCCTAGGAAAAAGAAATTGGAATTTATAGAAACTTTTTTGGAATAAAAACTGAGAATTAATCCACAACTTCACCCATCAGAGGATTAAAAGGTGCTGGGCTTCTAGAAAGCAGAGAAATCCTTTAAATAACTTCAGATACCTGTTTATAAATTATAGTCCAAAAGACAGGTTTTTTTCATTAAGAATAAACTTTATTAAGATTTAAAGGCCGCAGAAACCCATTTTCAATCATTTTGAAAAAATGGACTTCAATATCTTGAGTGATGCATATTTATTTTCACAACTGGATAATGTAACAAACATAGGATGCTTTTTCCATTCGGATGGAAGTGAGCACTGAGAGATGTTGGATTAAATTTATAGCTCAAAACAGTGAAGAAAATGAGTGATGGTAGCCTGACCATCTAGTTATTGCAGCATGTAATCAACAGCCATTATCTTTAAGCATAATCTGATGGACAGACTATAAGACCTGGTGTCACACTGAGTCTGCTTCCCACTCTGGCGTGCTGTATGATGACCAGTGACATTTTCCTCATTGGTAAAATGAGGACTGAACGTACTCAGACTGGTATTTGAGATTTCATTAAAATGTTTTAAGACCCTATAAGCACTATAAAAGTACTATATTAGAAAGATAAAACAGGGTTAGTAGAGTTTAATTTCATTACATCCTTGTTCAGGTATGGTTTGTCTGCTCTTAAACTTAATACCAAAAAGTGCCTGTATGGGGGAAATGTGTTTTCTTACATTGAGTTGAAAGCAACTACAGGCACTTGTATATTGAGGAACAGCAAGCTGGTCTAGTGATGGAAAAGGTGATGGAGAGGGGAAATGATTTACAGCCTCCCAATTTCTTGTAACAAGTTAATATGGGAATTTTGTAGCTTCAGAAGTAAAACTAAGGCAGAGCCTTGCATGCTTTTTATGGTTTCCAATATGTTGTCTTAACCTCTGTAATTCAAAATTATGAAAAAGCCACACTGGTTTCAACAACATTTACAATATAAACTTCCAAAAACAGTCTACTTTATGTATGAGAGTTAGAGCAATGGGCTTCTAGTAATGCAGTTTTACTGTCTTTATACTTTGTGTTTTTGGTATGCTATGTTGCTGCCATGTAAACACTTGTTACAGACAATTTTAGACACATTTAAAACTATAAATAACTTTGGATTTTAAGGGTGTAGTGTAGAAATTTAGACCTGTGCTTTTGCAGATTTGTTATGCATCTTGGATTTCATTAAACCCACTGGATTCACTGTCTCAGTGAGTGATAGAGGAACAGCTTTGGCTTACACCTGTTTGGCTTAATCTGACATAGTTCACCGCACTGCACAGAGAAGGCATCAGCAGACTCTGTGTCTTGGATATGAGTTACCTTTGCACAGCTCTCTGCTTTGCTAGTGAAAACTCATATGGAAAAGCAAAGAATCTCATGAAAAGATTTTTAGTCTTTCTGCACGTATTTTTTTTATTTCACATCTGACTCCAGGATCTTTGCCTACCCTGAGCTAATCTAAATAAGGTTGTGCCAAATCTGTATAATAGCTTCTGATCTTGTTCCAATGCTACTGTTCAAATTTATTTCTGTTTTGGGAATTAGGACCAACAGCTTATGCCCATCTGTGCAATGAATACTTAAAAAAATTAAATTATGATAGGCATAAGGTTCATGAAAGCAGGTCTGGGGTTTATGCTAATCCATGGCAGAATCTTAAAAGCAATCCACTAAAATTCATTGTCAGTATTTTGTACAAATGAAGGTACAGAATTGAAGAATTTTGGAAACATTTTTTTGCTTTTGTTTGCTGTTCATGGAGGAATAATGTCATCCGTTTGTGTGTAAATGCACTGGATCACTGGTTGTATTAAGGCTTAGTTTGAAGACTTGTCTGAGAATCTTAAAGTAGAATTGTGAAGAAAATCTAGTACATGCATAGTATTTGAACTGTTTAGAAAGCTTCACTGCTAAATACTTATTTCAGGCTGTTAATTATTTTTCCAAGTATAAATCAGCTTTCCTCCCCCATTCCCTGTTTTCAAGCTACCTTTGCCAAGGAGTGGATTCTAAATCATACGTATCTGCCTGGCCCACGCTTAGATTTAGGTCCCGTCCCCACCCCGCCCTGTTCAGGATCATAGTCAACTGAAGTGCTAGTAAAAAGAAAAGGAGTACTTGTGGCACTTTAGAGACTATTTGAGCATAAGCTTTCGTGAGCTTCAGCTCACTTCATCGGATGCTAGTGTGGAAACTGCCTTTAAATTTACATCCGACTGAATTAGTACATCTTGTTAACTTTTTTAAAAGTTAAGTACATTTTAAGTTGCTTTTGGAGAAACAAGTTGAATTCATATTGTAGAGCCTAGAGGGGCCCAATCAGGATCAAAGCAGTATTGTGCTGCATGCTGTACATCAAGGTAGTCTCTGCCCCCAAGAAGTTAATCTAAGATCTGTGGTAACAATTTGCTGACTGATACACTGCAAAGTAGCACTTTTGTACTGTTAGATTTAAAGTTAGCATTTAACTGCCATACGCTAAATCAGTTTAAAACACTGGTAGTTCATGGTATTACATTTTGTATTTGGTCTAGTTTATAGGCATTAAGCCCTTACACTGGTACAACTAGAAACATTGGCTGAAGAAAGCCATGGTATTTAGGTTTCACTGTTACTGTTAATTCACAAGAGGAATAAGTGATGTAGGTCTGTATGTAAGATTTCTGATACTGTCTTTGTTCTACTTTCAGATTTGAGATTACATCTATGGAAGAAGATTGTAATTTAACCCATTTTTAAAAGAAAATTGAGTTTTAGATACCTTTCTTGCTCTGCATCTTGCTGTCTATCCAGTGGTGAAGTCTTGAGAGCCCCAATGGTTGGTATAATTTTTAAAAAAGTCTGAGATCAAAATCTTTCTAAGTAACTTGTTGCATGGGGAAACTTTCTCTCTGGTAAACTGTTATGTATAATATAGATGCTGTCTTGTAGCTAACTTGTCTTTAGTAAAACAACATTCCCTCTACATCTGAACTAAGAAGATGCCTGCACTGTGGGATGAGGTAGTAGGTTGTATAGTTTTAGGGTCATACCCACAACTGGGAGATAACTATACAATCTACTGTCTTTCCTAAAGCAGCAGAAAATCAGCAATGTCAGATCTTTTGCTTTAAAGTTTATTGTCCAGTTCTTCAGACCTTCTCTAGGTCAAAGGGCTTGTGGGCAGAGGAAATACATTTCTGTAGCATAGCAGAGTTGATATGTATGTCTGGATTTGTTTATCCCAGGAAAGTCAGTTTCTTTACCATTCTGATTTTCAAGTTAGATATTTTTTTTTTAATTCTCTTTAGGGGAGAAACACAGGTATGGAAGAATAGATTTCATCTTAACTGTATATTGCATGGGGTAATTTAAAAACTAAAACTTGCATTTCTAATTAAGCAAAATACTAGTAGTGGTAATTGGTGCCATAAGATACAACTTGTTCAAAGCTGAATAGCTGTGCAGCTAAGCTATATTTCCTGAAACTAGGACTGTTAAGTACAAATTTCTCTATTGGAGTGAGGTAGTAGATTGTATAGTTGTAGGGTAGTTATTTTACCCTGTTCAGGAGATAACTATACAATCTATTGCCTTCCCCGAGGAGTAAAAAAAAATCTGCAGTTCCTTTGCATGCTAGTTGAGCATCCTGAGTTTACAGTTGGTGAGTGGACTTTCAGGTGATTTGAGTGGCTGGATTTATAGCACTAAATGCTAATGTGGCACACCCTAACATTGGATTTTGCTACTGTGCTGAATTTTTTTTCAAAGGTGAGTGATGTGTTTATATACAAATGGTCTTTCAAATGTGTTCTGTTACATTACTAATCTTGACTTAAAGTGGTCAGACAGTCACACACAAGTTTCAAAATTCATGGGTGCCCTGATAGCATGTAGCCTGTAAACTGATTTGTGAGAAAATGACTTCAGCAGTACTATCTTGTATAAACATTTCACTGTCTCTCTCCACTTCTTCTCCCCCACCCCAAGGCTAGGGAGTGAGATTCAGTTAGTGGTTCTCCACTTTTTCTTTGCACCTTACTAAATGGGAGGGTAATCCCCATCAGAGTGTAGGATGGCTATGATCCCCTGATGCCTGTTTTAACCATCCTGGTGGATTATGAGCCCCAGAAGGTTTTCTTTACCCAATAAATCTGAGCTGGTTACATTTTATTTTTTAAATGGCATAGGCTCAAACTTGTTCTTTCACTGCCTAAAATGGTTAAACCCTGACTTGTTTATTGTGTGGGAGAAGGAGCTACCTGATAAGTGATTAATTTTAGGGGCTGTTCTGACTGAACAAGTGGTAGTGGACTTATACTGCTTCAGATTCACCTTAATTATCAGTCATCAAGGTTTTTAGTCTAGAGACAACTTCTGTAACTGATCCACCATTCCTGACTTATTACCAAATATAGTGAAATAAAGCTGAGGTTATCTGGAAATATAAATGAATGTAAAAGTCACAGTATATGTATGTCTGAAAACAAAGTCAAAAGAAACTGCAATAAAAGTTAACAGCTGAGTTCACAGTGCAGCTGCTAAATAGAAGAACTGCAGAAGAAACAGTGGGCTCCTAGGAAGAGGTAGTAGGTTGCATAGTTTTAGGGCAGGGATTTTGCTCACAAGGAGTTAACTATACAACCTGCTGCCTTTCTTAGGGCTTTATTATTACAACAGGACCATTTTGGCTCAGTCTAAACTTCTGCAGCTTTGATATGTGAAGAAAAAACTGGTGTAAGCCAAACATATTTGATCATAAGTTTTAATGAAAGTAAGTGTGGCAGCAACAGACTCATTCTGACAACCCATGTACAGTACTAACCTCAAGGTTGTAGCAGTATAGTGTTGCTTTTGAGGACAAATGAACACACTATTTGCTCTTTTAGTAAAAGTGAGTGATGTAATATGGTAAGAGTCTCTCTCTCCTGCCTTTCAAGATTAGCTAAGATTTTCCAGCACTGAATGAGAGAGTTAAGGTATATTGATTCAGGTGACTTTTAATGATATTAGAAGTGAGGGATGTACCTCTTAAAGTACTCAATGCTTATGAAAGTCTCAGGTTCCTAATGACAACTCAGATTTTCTATAAGATGAATAAAATCAAGCTTTAAAACTCTTTATCCATGATTAAACATCTAAAATGGTTTTCTTAAGGGCAGACTTGCAGCCAGCTTAAAAACAAATAATGTTGAATGAATCACAAGCAATGGAAGGAAGTATAGGGGTCCTTTCCTGTAGATGTGTGAAAGAACAAACTGTTCTGTGACTACACCATTGCAATATAAATGTATAGCAGAGTTATGTACTTTTTTCAAGACTTCATGTTGGTCTAAATCTTGCAGGTGTGGAAAAGATGTCTCCTATGTTACTTAGGGGTAGTTAGTATGTACTTCAGTACTTGACAGAGTATCATACATCTTCTGGATAAAACACCATGCCAGGAGATGTTGCACTGAACCACACTATACTGACCAAGAATTGTTTCCTTCCTCTATTTTTTTGCATTAAAGCATGTATTGAGTATTTCCTATGAGCCTAATTGTACTTTGCTGCAGAGCCAATAAATTTCAAACTGTTGTATGACTCTTTATTTAGGGTAAGTGTACCTAAATTTTCATAATGGAAAGTGAAGTTTACTTATTGAGATACTGCATTCTAAAGGCTATAATATAAATAGCCATGGCATCACTGAAATTAGTGTATTTTAAAGGACTATTTTTATTCCACAATTGTACTAGATGAAGTACAGCTTAGGTATGATCTCTAGACATTGTGGTTAAACTTCAGTATATATGCTACGTGGTGGTAGCATTATTTTTATGGCTACCACACAGGCTTTTACTTGACCCCACAGCTGATGGTTTCTGAGTGAGGGGACCTAGCTTCATGGTGCTCATCAGCATCTCTTCTATTCAAAGGGGGGTGTTCACAAAGCTTATCACAGTATATTGCTCAAAGGGAACACCTCTAGCTAAGAAACACCCACAACTGCAGCTAAAATGAAGGACTATTAAATGTTTCTCCATTTACAGGTTAAAGGAATATGCTCTTAAAATACTTGTTTCGTCACTTTCAGCTACCACACCTACGATGCTGATGTTGTCACAGGCCACATCTGTAAAGCCCCTGTTGCGGGAAAAATTGTGAACAGAACAAGTTAAATTGAAAACCTTTTAACAAGGAGCTAGTTTTACAATTAATGTGTTTAAACTTTAAAAACAATATTATTTTAATCTAGCAGCCCAAAGCACTTAGGTACCCTAAACTTTCAGAGTGTGGCAGGAGGAGAGCCTGAATATTGCCTTGGCAGTATGTTGCATAAGCTCTGCCTGGAATTTAAACTCCATTACACTGCAGCTTCTCAAAACATAGATACAACTTACTGAAAAATAAAGGTGTGACTTTGACAGATGGTTTACAGCAGAAATTGACTTTACAAAAGAATACTATACAAGAACCACATGCTCAGTTCACTAGAAATTTTTTTACATATAAAAAGGCTTGAATGACTGAAGGTGATGTATCTTCCACAGCTGTTTGAACAGCAGGGTAATTTATTCCTAAAAAGGTCATTTTAGTTTGATGGGGGGCACTGCTGCTGTCTTCAAAGAAAATCTGCCTCATGTCAATTGCCAATGTCAGTTCAGCTTTCAATGTATTGAGTTATTCACATGTTTTTGTAAGTGGAAGAAAATTAATCATATAATAAACAAAGGCTTGATTTATATCACAACTTGCTAGGTTTATCTAGTTACCAATTGAGCTTTCTTACCTTGACCATCTGTGGGTTCCCCCTAGTAAGTAATAGCGACTTGTCAGTGAAGAGATTTTGTTTACTTTTTTCCATGTGTAAACACGGAGTGAGAGATCCAAAGATGATGTGACAACATGAAAAGAATCCTTCCAATTTAAAATAAAATACTGTAGTTAAAGTACAGTAAACAATGCAAAAAAAATTAGTATTAAACAGTTGAGGCACATACCACCCATATTGAAGTGATTGTATTGTTGTGATGCTGGAAAGCTTCTAATTGAGTCCCAAAAATTGAATATAGTTTCAAGTTTGATCCACATCCTAGAAGAATTGTTTCTGTTCCGTGCCCTTCCATGAGAATTGTTGTAGGCCAAGTGCTTTGTGGCAGTGTGAAACTTGCAATCTGTTGAGCTTTTATAAAGAAAATACAGTACTTGTAAACACACATACTCCAAAGATTACATTTCAACTCTAAAATCACTTCTATTACAATCTGCAGTATAAAGAGTTTAGATATATATATCTATAGCAATATATCTATTTTTAAAAAGAAACCCCTTCTCTGGTGCCCAGACAGCTGGGGCCTCCTTATTATGAGCATGATATCAATGTTCTCTTCCATGATCTACCTCTACCATCCCATGATAGGTCTCCCTCTCTTTGTGATAGAGCTACATAGTCAGGAGAAGCAGTTGAACAGGAGCCCTATTTTTACATAAGGGGCTGCAGGCTTTGTGTTCTCGATGAGGGTCCCTTGACTTTGGAAATCACTTTCTAACCACTAGGGACTGTGTGTGTATATTTTAATTTAGCCTCTTATCCTTTTGCATTCTGCAAGGGATACAGGGTGGAAAAAAAAACCTCTCTACACTCCTTAAGTAACTTCTTGAGAACAAAGGGGAACCTGCCACTGTACCCCAATGGTCAGCTGGCTCTGTTGGAGCAGTGCTAGTGATTGTTTCCAGAGTTGAGTAGTCCTAGATATGTGTGTCAGTGTGCCCTAGCTGAGCTTGACTGCTGGGACAGTACATAAGGAAATTGTTGGCTTCAGTAAGGACACAAGCTATGCACAGCTTTACAGATCAATTTCAAACACCTCAAACTGCAACCAGAAGCCAATTAGCATAGTTTCTGAAGAACAGCTGCAACAAATGCAACTTATTTTTTCCAGTCTCCTATAACAAGTAACAATGGATTTTACCCACATTTAAAAAAAATCTTGAGACACCAAGTATAGAAAATTCCATCCCCAAAATAAAATGTTTTGGAAAGAGTTTTGTATCCTGAACTATAATAGTAGACATTTGTGATTACTACTGAAAAAAACAAAACCACAAATGGAATAAAATTATTTCTCTGCTATGAAGTGTTTATAGGCAATAGTTATCAAAACATACCTAGAACTTCCGTTTTATATTTAGACTTTTTGACAGCTAGATCAAACACTATGATGTTCCTTTGAACAGCCATGCGATCTTGGTGCATTACTGCTATTCTTGCTGGTGCTTTTGGTAACCAGCAGACAACAGCACAATTGTTGACAGGCATAGAACTAGATACGGGTGGTTCATCCACTGGGTTAATCAAGCAATCTGTATAAAACATCTGGTGTAGGGAAAAACAAAGACAAATATACTATTCAGTCTGCAGTGCCATCTATGAAAAAACCTTAAAGACTTCATAATTCTTGCTAAGGATTTTTTCCATAAAGAAAAGCTTTTTGCTAAATCAGATTTATTGAAGTTTATCTTTCGATGGTTTATTAAAAGTCATCACAGTCTTAATGAAAAATGTGAGTTTGATGCTTGTGAAAGTATGGGATAGGACCTGGCATAGCTGAGCCTTAGAGCTTGCCTCCATTTAGCAGGGGATTGACAGCCAGTGATCGATCCACCAAGGGTCAGTTTAGCGGGTCTAGTGAAAACCCGCTAAATCAACCACTGATCACTCTCCCGTAGACTCCACTGGAACCAGAAGCGTAAGGTAAGTCGATGAGAGAGTTTCTCCCGTCGACCAAGTGCAGTGTAGACACAGCAATAAGTCAACCTAAGGTACGTCGACTCCAGCTACATTATTCACATAGCTGGAGTTGCGTAACTTAGGTCCATTTAGCCCAGTACCGTAGAGCTGCCCATAGACTGAGCTGGATTCCTTACACAGCTCTGCCAGTGTATCTGAATGTTTAATGACATCATTCTCTGCTATTCCACTCCACTCCTTTTGTCCAAGAGGCAGTTGTGCTAAAATGTGCATGTGGAAAGGGTGTAGGGGGTGTTGGATGCTAGCAGAGTACTGCCGAAAGTGGAACTTTCTGCACGAAGAAGGATCACAAATGACTTGTGGCTTGGTTTATTATTTTGTGAGGTGTTTCTAGTAAACTTTTCAGTGTCCATTCTAAAACATAATCTGATCTGTCAAGGGCGGTTGAAACTTTGTTGTTGCTCAAGTTATCTAATTTATGGTAGAATCTCTCTTATACAAATACAAGTCTAGGGTGAATTCAAAGCTGGTTGGGAAACATTTTCTGCAAAAATGTATCCGGAATTGGGACAAAAATGCCAAAACCTCAAATTTTCACAGAACTGAAATCCCACATTATTTTGTTTCAGAAACACTGAAACATGGTGTTTCCAAAATGAAATGTGCTCCCTAGGATCCCTGGCTGCCCATCTAGTAGGCTGCAGTGGAGATGGGGACCCCAGAAACCCTGACAGCCGCTAAGGAAAGTAATGATTGTCTCACTGCTGCCCATCACTGAATAACAGTTGTGAAATTGACCAGATTCTGGTCAAGTTACTCATCTTGTCAGTTTCACTGCTGCTATTTAGTGGTGGGCAGCAGTGAAACTGAAAATAATGGTCAGTTTGTCTGCCTCTGCCAGAGTTCTTGGGTCCTCTATAGCCTACCTGGTGAACTGACTGGGAGTGTTGATTCACAAGCTCCTGTTACAGCCAGGGCTCTCAGAAGCTGGGCAATAGAGGGAAGTAACTGGCCTGGAAGATACAGGGTCCTGAATCCAGGGAAGTCCGCGTAGGCAAGCTGGCAGAAAACCAGGCAGGAGTCCAATATAAATTTGTCAAAATCTACCCCTCTCCAAAAACACCATTTAGGTTTTGACAAATCAACAAATTCCGATGAAGAAAGTGTCTTGTTGGAATTTAGCTGAACCTAGCCGTTAGCAAGGAAATCCAGTTGTAAGATTTCTCATTCTGTAAAGATCAAGAGCTTGACAGTAACCCCACTAGGTGCGTCAGATGCCCAATACTGAGAACAAGTTATTTGTTTACTCTTCCAGCAAAGGTTCTACGGTATTTTTATTTTTCTAATTTTCACATTAGTTATTAGCAGATATGGAAAATTGCTACATAGGCTCTACTTGCACCACAAAAAATATAATGCAACATTTTAGATATTCAAATTCAGCCTGTTGCATTACAAGCAGAGTGTTTTGTAACAGAGAAAGGTGCATTATAAATTATGTGTAATGCCATTAAGATTTATGGGATAAAATACATTGAGCACTTCGTTCAGGAAGGGCAAATTCTTTATGTGAATTAGGAAAATATTCTAACAAAGGAAGAATAAATATTTTCCTACTTTGAGATAGAGATTGTTCTAGTGTATATAAATGCTGCCGAGTCCATTAGTCAGTAAGATATGCCAATAGATCCAAGAGGAAGGCAAGACACTATATTAAAACGTTGTAGAGACCCTATATTTAAATGCAGTTTCCAATTTTATGTGAAGCATACTGTACCTTTGGAAATGTATTTGCATTCTCAGTAGATCCAGCAACTAGCCATTGCTTGTCCGGTGAACAAAGTAATAAATCAATGCTAGAGTTTTGAAATGCTGCAATACATGAAACCTGATTTAGATGAGGAACTTCTAACGTATAGATAGCACCTCCTGCAGTAGCCACCTACAATAAAGAAAAGATGAGTAAGAAACATGGTTACATCCCAGCTTCTGTAAAAAAAGAATTTATATGAATCCGAAGGTTTCATGCTCATGACATCAAGCATTTTTGTCTCATTTGAATTTAAACTTCGAGTGGTACTATCAGCACCAGGCTTGAAGACTAAAGTGTATCTTACATCAAGATGTGCATAGCACAGAATCCCCCACATAGTCCATTCAAAAGAAAAGGAAACTTCCTACTGAGGCTTTTAAAAAGAAAAAGCAGAGTCCATTTTTAGGGGTCATCACAGATGGTTTCCCGATGCTCTTACAGCAGTTGGCATACAGGATGAACCACCTCCTTATATGTGGTGAATCAGACACCTTCTATGTATTGTATATCAGGAGCAGCAGAAACAAAAGGTAGTGGAGAGAGATTTCCTAATGATTCAACGTCTTTGATTCCAGTCTCTGAAGTGGGAATTCAATTCTCCGCCAGTCCATCAAGTGCTACTGCAGTAGCACAATGCCACTATGCTGTAATTTTGAACTGCTATAATATACATTCAGTCCTCTTAACCCTGTTCCCAGCAGTTATGAGAAATACAGGAATGTGTAGTACTCATCCCCTCGCTAGCAGCACTAACTCCACAGAGGGCTGAAACAGTCACTTCCCAAATAAACCCCACAGACACAACTATAAATAAAGCCTTTTTCTATTCCTATCCAAAATAAGCTCAAATTCTATTGTCCTGCTCTGGCATACTTCCACACCACACATGCCTGTACTTGTTCCATTGTAATAGCTAGGCGGAAAATGTACATTACAACCATTTGTGTAAGCACTTAGTATGTGGCATTTTCCTGTGTTCTAGATACTTTGTTCCAAAAAGATGTAGACAAACTCAGGGGAGTCCAAGGAAGAGGGCTTGGAGGAAAGATTAGAAGAACTAAATATAATGTGGATAAGGAGCAACTCGAAGGGGATATGATGGTCTCCAAAGTGTATAAACACAAGGGAGCATGACTGTGCTATAATCAACAAAAAAAGAATGAAGTTAGTAAAATAATAAATTTGAAGCTAAATATCAGAACTCCAGGCTGTGAGAACTAAAGCCCTTGGAAGAGACACATCTACACAGTCTAGTGGTTAAAGTTCCATCCCTGAAGACTTTTGAAATGAGACTGGATGAAGCACTAGATCATAGATCATCCAGTGCAGAATAATTAATTCTTTACAGACTGTCCTAGGATGAAATCCTGGCCTCAGTGAAGTTAATTGAAGTTTTGCCATTGATTCCAATAGGGCTGAGATTTTACCTGAAGTCTCTTTCAATAAATTTTATGCACCTTTAATTCCTATCTCCCAGTGCTTAAAATGCACCATATCAGAAGCGTATTCCTCATTATTTTAAGTGAGCACATATCTAGGTGTAGCTGATCTTGTTAGATAAGTGGTCATTAATTTACAGTCACCTTGGTTTACTTACAGTTAGGAAGGGCTTATTGTTCACTGAGTAGGTAACCAGACTGGACGAGGACGACGATGTAGAGAATGCAGCAAGCTCTTCCCCAGTTTCTCCATGCCAGACTTTAATGGTTCCAAAGGCGTCTGTGCTGATTGCTAGTTTGTACTGTGGGACAGTAATAACCTTTACAAATGGCACTTCCTGGGAGGGACTTGACCAGATCTGTGTACCCTGAACAAAAATATGCAGTTAGAGGCCAGCTTATGGGCATTTTAAATAGATTTAAATTGTTATCAATAATGCATCCCCTTTTTCCCAGTTGCTTGTTTTCATATGTATATACCATTGAAGATATTACCTATTTCAATAACCTTTTCCTTGGTATTTTCCAGTCTGTGTGTTGAAATAGTTTTCCTTTAACAAGATAGCCATTATTTTCTCCTTGTTGGAACTCTCTTCCCCCACTGGATTCTACTAATGACTCAGCTTACTCCATTGTATTTCAAAAATCCTAAATTGCAGCCAAGAAGCTGTTTCCAAAGATGACATCATTTTAAATAACCTGATGTTTCCTTTGCACCACAAATCTCACTTGTTCTCCCCACACCCAATGACTGCAGACCACAGGACTGGAAAATTCCACTCCTTCACCCCCACTTGATAGCAAGAATCTGCAATAGTTCCTAAATCTTCCTTCTCTCCTTTTCTCTTTTACTGTCCCTACCATCTTTAGGGTACCATCACAAACTGGTCTGCATTGAGAATTAAAAGCACATTTTAGAGCCACATGTACATGCAGGCAGACTACACAGCAACATTTGCTACCTTGCTATGCAGATTCATCTCAGTTTGGACCCTTTGGTACTCAAGTCCCGGGTCTCTCCTGAGCAGGAACTGCCAGTAGCATTTCACTCTGCCAAAATGGATGGTGGTTTCTGAAGTGGTCTAATGATCACAAGAATTAAATTGAGACCAAGCACACTTCCACAAGTCATCTTTGCAAGAATTGATTCTAGTGGCCCAGTTCACCTTTGGCATAATTCTGTTCAGGTCAACTGATACAAGCGGAGGTGCACCTGCTTGCTTCCATGGGTCAAGTTCTATCCTGTTGTAACTGATACAGAAATCCTGGGCTGAACTCAACAGTAACAAACAGTGTTGTAAATTAGTCAGAAGATGGGTGTGCATGTCAGATGATTGATGGTATTGGTCACGGTCCATCGATTTACCATTTAATAGGCATGCAAATTGTAGGTGTGTAACAGTGCACGCCAAAGGTTTGTAGGGGGGAAATACTACCAATACTGGCATCAGCTAACTTAAAAGTTTGCCATATTATTGCACTCATTTCCCCAACCATGTTTACAAGGGTCTGTCTCTCATAGTTGATCTTGAATGCTTTACATTTGGCCAGTTAAACGACACTGGTTCAATTTAAGGTGTATTTTCTAACTGTACATGATAATGTGCAGTCCTGGAGTACCTTAATATTACCATTTTAAATTTTGATTGCATTTAACAAGTCTAGTTTCTCTAAAAGTAATATTCCCCAATAGCTCTTTTCAGGGGCACCAACCTAAAGCTTATTCAGTGACTACCTTAAAAAAAAAAAAAAAGAAATCAACACATACGGCACTTTAATCTTATTGCAAAATTTCACATGAACCTTTAGGCAAGACTGTCAGGCTAAACATTGTGTAGTCTGTCCCCCCCCGACAAAGCAACTACAGCAAATACTTTTGCTCTTAGAAATGCTGATCTAAGATCTTATTCAAATGAAGCCAATGGAGCTTTGATGCATGAAGAACCTTCACAGTAATAGGACAGAATACTAGAAATATGAATTGCTTGCATACTCTGCCAGATCTCTTTGTTCCTCTCAAATGTGGACAGAGAAGTCAGGGAAGAAAAGTCTGATCTCATTAATATACCATGGTTTTTGTGCTGTGATTTGAATTAGATATTGAACATTATGGATGGACCACAAGCCTGCATCTCTAGTCAGAATTTAAGGCCGGAAGGAACCATCCAACACCCACACGCTAAACCCCACAATCAAAATGAGACTAAAGGACTAGCCTATTCTGTGCCACAGGCAGAGAATAGGAGCGCCCAACCTGCACCAGTGCCCGAGGCCCCCACAATGGCAGGGAAATGTCAGACTCTCCTAAAAACAAATTGTTTGCTCCTACAACTCCTATTGGGAGAGTGTTCGAGAACCTCTTTCCTCTGATGGTTAGAAGCCTTCTAAATTTCAGCCTGAATTTGTTCATGGACAGTTTACATTCAATTGCTTTTGTGCCAACATTGTCCTTTATCTTAAATAGCTCTTTGCCTCCCTGGTATTTACCCCTCCTCCCCCAACATATTTATAGATAATCATCCCTTCTCAGACTTTTGCTAGCCTAAATAAGCCAAGCTCTTCCAGTCTGTCATAAAATACGCCCTCCAGTCCCCAGTCATCCTATTTCCTGAATGTGGATGACCACAATTGTATCCAGTATCCCAAGCGAGGTGTTACTAGTACTTTGTACAATGGCATCATTGTTTCTTTGTCTCTACTGGAAATGCCTCTCCTAATACATCCTAGGATCGCATTTGCCTTTTTCACAGCCACATTAAATTGATGACTCAGTTATCCTGTTCTTGACCCTCTCCTCCTCTGTCGCTTCCAACTGATGGACTCCACATGAGTACCCGGGGTGTTAATCTTTTGTGATCAAGACTGGCACTACTGCTAAAAAGGGCTTTAAACTAGGAGATGAGGTTGCAAGAGGCTCATGAAGTCTCCAGTGTACTGAAGCCAGGGTCTGAGGGAAACAACTGAAGTGCTTGTACACAAATGCAAGGAATCTGGGCAACAGAATGGAGGAACTGGTACTACTGGTGCAGGAGGTTAAACCAGCAATAGGGATTATAGAAATGTGGTGGGAAAGCACTCATGGCTGGAATAGAGGTATTGAAGGTTATGTACTGTTTAAGAGAGAGAAGAATAAAGGTAAAGATGGTGGGGTAGCATTGTACATCAACCAAGCTGTAAACTTAAAGAAGTGATAGTACAGACAAAATCTGCTTGGGTCAAAATCACATTGGGAAAGGGTTGTAAAAGGAGGTTCTCCTGGGATAGTATTAGGGGTCTGCTATAGACTCGAAGAGTCAGACTCTGTTATGGATAGCAATCACTTCAGTATTATTAGAGAAATACTTTGCGGACTTGTGTCATAATGGGAAACTTTAAACTTCCTTGATATAGATTGTAGAATAAATACTACTGATAATAAATACTACTAATAATACTTGTAAGGCCCAGTTATTCCTGGATGTGATAGATGACAGTTGTCTTCATCAAATAGTCACTGAACCAACAAGAGGTGATGCAATTTTAGACTTAATTTTGTTAAGTAGCGAGACATCACAGAAGAGCAGGTCATAGGAAATAATCTTGGATTGAGTGATCACAAATTGATTCGCTTTAAATTAAATGAAGGACAACCCAAACCATGTCATCAACTCTGTTTTTTTATTTCCAAAGGGCAGACTTGGGGAAAGTAAGGAAATTACTTTAAGTCAGTTGGAGTGAAGAGCTCAAGGACTTAAATCCGAAAGAGGCTTGAAATTTCTTCGAATCAACTATACAAAAACAATCTGTATTTTGCAAAACTTGTAGGGAAAGGTTCCAGACCCCTCCTAGATGAATAGCCACCTCAAAAAAGGTTCATAGGAGGAAGCAGAGAGCTTATAGGGAACGGGAAAAGGGGCTTATCAGCAAACAAAACTATATTGTAAAAGTTAGAAAAATGTAGGAATAAAGTGAGAATTGCTAAAAGTCAAGCTGAATTAGCTCTTGCCAAGGAAATTAAATAATAGGGTTTTTTTTTTTATGTAAATAAAAAGGAAGGATGAGGTTGGGCCACTATGCAGTGTGAGTGGCAAAGAGATTTAAGATCTAGGTATGGCCCCAAAACTAAAACTAGTGGGTGTTCTCTTCTGAACATTAAAAAATGCCACGATTTCCCCCTGCATAACATTAGAGAGATGACACTAGGAACAAAAACTGGGTTATCTGTAGTCCCCCTTCCTTATTTACATATTAGCCATCTTATGGCATCTGTTTTTTTGGAATAGTTCACTCAGTTTGAATTGAAAAGCATGGGCAATGTTTGACCTGTATTTTAACTATTACCTTCTGATGATTTACAGCTATTCTAGAACAACAAATTGTGTAAGAGGAGTTGGATACATAACTGTTTTTTAAATGAGGGTATCACTATTCTTGATTGTGACACTGGACTTGTAAAGGAGTGTGCATCTCACCTCTTGGACCTGCCATGCTCGGATAGTGCCATCAGTAGATGCAGTGCAAACCACAGACCTCAGCTTTCCAGCGCCAAACACATGCTCGTTGTCTGAGAGATAAGCCAGACCAACTATTTTACCTACAATAATAAAATACAACAAAAATATCAGTATGACCGTCAACTAATTTCATGCCCACCAGGAACAGTAAGGCCCCTATCCAGCAAAGCATTAAATAGGAGACTAATGGCATTAAGCAGAATGGGGATGCAAATCTGGGGAGGTCTGGATTGCTTCCTGGCACGTTATCATTCTGCACTTTCAAACACGGCCTAGTAGTTTGTTCCTAATATTCAGAGGAACGGTAGATACAGTGTTCCATTTTTCATGAGTGTGATGACTCACTTATTAGCGTAGCCCATGCTGTTATCCAAAACCTGTTCAGTCAAAATAAAAAAAAACTTTTCATGCAACAACAACAACAAAAGCGTCTGCAGGAGAGAAAATAAATCACAAATTATTCCCGATGCTGACGAGGTGATTAAACAATATTTATTTCAGCAAATAACTCTTCAGAATAATACCTGGGTAGCAATAAAATGCCTTAGTTAAAACTGTTAACCCTTTGCTTGACAATCTTACTGTTTGAAAATATGATGTATTCCAAGACTTGCATTCTAGTTGGTTTTATAATATGATGCCTTCATGGCTTGAGTTAGCATGAAATTAAAGGGTAAATTGCACTATCTGAAGGGAATAGAATAAATTAGATTCAACTTTTATTTGTATGTAGAATCCAGAGTCCAGTCTTATTTTTATGTGTGAGTGCTATTTAATTTGGACTTCACTGAAGGTGACATGCAACTCAGAGGATATAGGGCCAGATTTTTAAAAGGTATGTGTGTGTCTGAAGATAAAGATAGGCACCTAACTCCCTTTAAAAATCTGGCCATAGTTATCAGTGAAGAGAGAATTTATTTAAGCAGCATGGAATAACAGATGAGATTTTTATTTGGTTTTATGTCACTGTCTTTGAAGATGACATTTTCTGCAAAATGTTATGGGATGAAGCTAGTAATTTTAAAACATTCAGGCTCTGCTCTCCCGAGAATGTGCACACCCCATCATACCATACAGCCAATTTTCCAAGGTGCTTCAACTGAATCTGAAGATTTTCCTCATGGTTTTGTACCAGTAAAACTTTCCAGCTTTTGGATTTGTGGGATTTGCATGTAAAAAAATGCATGTTCAAACTGGGAACAACAATTTTTCAGGCTGCTAAAGTCTTTATTGCTAATGTATAAAGCATTTGTCTGCCTAGATCCCATGAGGGGTTGGATCCATTTGTACAAAACACCTAACAACAGAAGTAACCATTCTTTTTACCGTTTTCTCACATACCTTTATGCCCCCTCATGGACCTACATATATAATCAGCTGATGGCCGGCCTGATGCCATTTCATGCTCAAGTTTGGAGCGGTGGAGATAGTACTGTTTCCATGTCTGCATACCCGGAGTCAGGTTGGAAATATTGCAAAAGGTCCAACGATCTAGGCACATCCTTCTATAAAACATAAAGGTGACACTATTCAGTTAAAAGTAGGGGATGGTCATTCTGCAACACTTTTCCTTAACGATTCACATTTGCTGGATGTCACTAGCTAGGTACATGCAAATATTTGTCATGGATAAAAGCATGATTTTGTTATTTACTTGGGGAATTTAAGATGTGGCAATGGAGAAAGGGAATTCTTCCCCAGTCACAAAACAAGACCCTGCAGTTACCATCATGAAATATGAAGAGATGGAAACAAGGAAATGCCATCATGGATTGAGAGTACAAACATCGATTTGTCTGCCTCCACTATTTTGCTCACTGCAACATGCTGAAAATGTTTTTTTTTTTAAAAAAAAAAAAAAGCCTGGTTGCATATAATGCATTGGAGAAAACATTCTAGAACTGTTTGAGTGAAAGTGTAACTTCCTGAAGTACGGACAGTCAGTGAGAGACTTACAGCAATCCCCAGAGTGGGTGTGATTCAGCAGCACTTGAGTCTGTGTGCTTTTCCACTGACTTTATTAGGCAGAAGATCAGGCCCAGAATGCACAATTTCTACTCCCTATAAAGGCACTTGTGGAAAGATGTGACTGAGAACCAGTTTTTCCTCTAAGATGTCCCCAACCTCTACAAGGGAGTGCCAGACCTTTGGAGAGTCTGACTGTACAAAAACAAGGTTTGTAAGCTCAAAATATGGTCACCTAAAATGAAAATGTCCCTGTGATAGTAAACATGCTCCCAGCCAATAGCGGTAAACTCTCCCGGAACCTGAACTGATCTGTTCTTTCCTAATTCTGGAATTTATTAATTTATTTGTAAATAATTTAAAAGAAAACATGCTAATGAAAGGTGCCAGCCTGTAGACCAAAGGCCTGTATTTGTCTGCTGAATAGATACAGCCCACTTGGTGGCAGCAGAAGCTTCCCCACTAGGGTGACCAGATGTCTTGATATTATAGGGGGACAGTCCCGATATTCAGGGCTTTTTCTTATATAGGTGCCTATTACCCCCCATCCCTGTCTCGATTTTTCACACTTGCTATCTGGTCACCCTATTCCCCACCCTGCCCTGTCAATGTACTTAGAAGGAAAATCTCTATAAGAGTTAGAAGATAGCAGTGAGGCCATAGGCTCACACAGATGCCAATTAAGTTATAAGTCAACTGTGTTGCTGCTGGGGTAACAGATGGGTCTGCCTTATTCATTACTGTATTTTTAAAAGATTATCCAGGGTGTCCAAAGCACTGGAGGGGTGCTCTTATTGCAGAGCAGTAACAAAGTTATTAAAATAAGGTGGTATTTGTATGACGTGGCTATAGTTTCATATCAGCCAAAGGGAATGGATTCCAAACACTATGGTGGTTGAAAAACAGTGTGCACACACATATACATGCCATACAATCAAGCCTGGGAGCCTTTTGTCCACCATGTTGTATGCTCTTCAACTTTATGTAGTTTAAATTCTTGGGTCACAAGTATTTCCAGGTTTCTCATTCTGTGTATGCCCCAAGAGAGACTGGGTTCTCTCAGTCCCCATCAGAGTCAGTGAGGGGTGAGGGCACGCAAATTGATGTTCAGCACCTTGCAGGACTGGTCTGTTTGAACTTGGTAGCCATGAAGCCCCTGAAAGGGCCCACCCACAGGAACACTAAATGACCACCTTCTTAGGAAAGGAGGTGCCAAAATGGGAACCAAAGGCTACTAAAAAAGGCAAAGCAAAAGTACCGGGCAGGTGGCTATAAAAGAATGCCAATGCGGGACACTGAGCAGGGAACCCCAGGCAGTGCCCACGCTACCCCAAAAAGATCACCTTGCAGCTTGTCAGCTATTACAATACCCAGACTGGACTCCTTGAAACACTAAAAGGGGCACTCACCTCCATAGGGAAGTTGTGCCTGCGGCTTCGTTCCATGCCTATTACAAAGGGAAGGGAGAAAGACGAGACGTTTTAGAATGAAGGAAGCTGAGTTTCAGACTTTTCAGTGTTACTGTGACTGACAGAAAAGAGAAGATAACACCAGTCATTGGAGAGGGAAGGGGTCCAGGAAATCTTTCTAGGTCTGCCGTGCACCCCCATTTCTTTGAATCATCACTCTAAGTTTACATTTTGTTTGAATGTTTAGCACAACACAGTAAGGGGGAATTTTCAAATCAATTAATTGGTTATAGTTTTACATTGATTTTTATAGGAATTATACAGTTAAAATCATGAACAAAGTTTTGTAAATTTGGACATATGTATAGGGACTGGCCTAGCAAGCTTTTTAGTTAAGTAGTTCAGGCTTAATCCCAAAATTTGAAAATAATCATTGTGATGTGAAAGATCAATAAAGATCTAAGCTTCAAACACCCAAATAACTTGCTACTAGCGGAAATAACATCAAATGGAGAGTAAAAACTCATTTTTACAAGATCCAATAAGCTGAATGTATGTGATCAGATATAGATAGTGTATAGATCTTAAAGGATTGTTAACAGTTCAGTTTATACCACCCACTGCACATTTAGTGTAGGATATTAAAGCCATACAGAACACAGTAATATGGAGTATACTACTGATTCAGAAATGTGCTAGATAACTATTCAAGATTGTATTTTGTTGACATTTCCTTCAGTGTTTGTGTACACACGCTTTATCTGTATGTCTGTTTACTTCGCCATACTAAAAGCTATATAACTATTTAAAGAGTGCCATCCTGCACCATCGAGGTATTTAAGGTAGCACAGTAAAAGCAATCTAAAACAGAAAAGCAGGTTAATATTGTAACATTAAAATGGGTTATTGCCACCTGCAGATGAAAAGAACAGACCGAGGACCTGTGACACAAGGATAAAAATAGAGGAAAAGAGGTTATAAATATGGGGCCAACAGTGGCCATAACAAACACATGCCTTCGGGGAAAAACCAAACCAACTCACCCACCCTTATATATTGTTTAAAGAGTATTCCACACCCTGGGGCCAACCAAAGCAAAGTCTTGATCTCTTGCCAACCTAAAACATGGCAACTGGATTCTCAAAAGATGAGTGACATCTCAACATAGGTACCTGTCAGGTTCCTCCAGGAGGCCTCAAATATATAAAGGAAAGTGCCAATTTGATATATCAGGTTTAAAAGGTATGCAGGATGGGTCTAATGCAATCCTGGCTGCTCATACCAGTAAGCATATGCACAGCTGCACTCTGAACACACTGCAAGTGATAAACATTCATTTGGAAAGAGCATTTCCCAACAGCAGGATGGACTACACACTGCAGCTGGATTCCTGACAGCAGAGAAGTTGAAACGTCAAGCTGATATTTTTCATTGTTGTTCTCTCCCCATGCTCCCAGTTCCGTCTAGGATGGGTTTACTCAAGACTTTGTACTCAGTGTGCTTGTTCTGAACTGGCTCAAATAAAATAATCTCCTGAACTTTGCTTCAGTGGTTTGCCAACCAACTGCCATCTGTGTAAAAGCAGTTTTTAGAAACTGTTTGCAAAATAAGCACTGCATTATAATAAATAATGCTACTAATAATTTGCATTTTATAGAATCTTCCAGCCAGAGATCATAAAGTGCTTTACTTTTATTAATGAATTTAGCCTCACTACTCTCCGGTGAGGTAGTAAAGTCTGAGTTCCATATATTAAATGGGGAACTCAGCGCACAGTTAAACAATTTATTGAAAGTTAGACAGGAGTTTTATGCATAGCAAGGCAAACAGCCCAAATCGTTTGGCTCCCAGTGCTGTCCTTTACCTGGTAGGTATTGCATCCTCTCTATTCCAGTGGAGAGGATCAGTCTTTTGGTTACAGTTATCACTGATAAACCATTACTGCAGATCACATGGGATGGGCAGAGCTTTACGTCAAGTGTGAAATAAAACAGACTAGCTTTCTCACCTGGTCTAGCTGCTTTGAGTCATTCTGGAGAATCCAAAGGGGATCCCCAACTGGCATACAGCTGCTGTAATGGCTGTACACCCAATCCCAAACTTGGTCCCTGCTGTGCTCACTAGCAGGAGCACCTGACATTGTGTGTCACTATGAACGAGTCCCTATTTTCCTCCTCAAGATCTGCTCATCCCCACAGAGTAGGAGCAGGCATGGGGGCTAGGCAGGAGCCTATGTGCCTCCACATTGCAGAAACAAGATGGTGTTTGCTAGGGGAGGTTAAGAGATCCTGCAGCAGCTTCTGTTGCTGCCCTCCATTTTTTATCCTCCTCTGCCTCATTCTCTGCCCTGACCCTCCCACCTCTCTGGCGACAGCTGCTTCCCCCATGATGGCTTGGATGCAGCATAGGGAGTATGGAGAGTTTGGATGCGATAGCATGCTATACGCAATTCTTCTGCCATGGCAGCCAGACAGAGACTAGAGAAGAGAAAACCTGCAGGCTCATGGGGGTGTGATCTCAGAGAGGCTGGGGCTGCAGCCCTGAGCATGGATCAGAGTGGGGTGATGATAGAGGTGAAAGAAAGGCTGGCTCAAGGGAGAGGCTCATTGCCAGTGGTCACGAAGGGTGGGAAGGGAACACTTATGTGCAGTGATGATGGTTGTCTCCAGACTTGTGTGTGCTCCTCCAGCCCGCAGGTGCTGGAACTACTGGTGGGGAGGGGAGGGTGCTGCTGCACCCCCTGGCTTTAAGTGATTTCCATTATATATAGGTTTCAGAGTAGCAGCCGTGTTAGTCTGTATCTGCAAAAAGAAAGGGAGTACTTGTGGCACCTTAGAGACTTTAATTTATTTGAGCATAAGCTTTTGTGAACTACAGCTCACTTCATCGGATGCCCGATGAAGTGAGCTGTAGCTCACGAAAACTTTATGCTCAAATAAATTTGTTAGTCTCTAGGGTGCCACAAGTACTTCTTTTATTATATACAGGGTTTACAGTTTGGTTCAATGACAGCACCCCTGCTCCAGCCTGTGTCAATTTCACAGCTCAGACAGCTGGTGCCGGTGGCTGCTCTGCTGGGGTTTCTAAACGTCAGGGCAAAACAAACACCCCCCAGGGCCACGCAGGTACTTTATTTGTGAAGCAGGCTCCCCTACTGCTCTGCAGGGTGTGCTCAGGTGCAGTGGCAGGGAACTCGGGGGGGGGGAGGAGAGAGAGAGAACAGGAACCACTGCATCCGATGAAGTGAGCTGTAGCTCAAGAAAGCTTATGCTCATATAATTTGGTTAGTCTCTAAGGTGCCACAAGTCCTCCTGTTCTTTTTGCGAATAGAGACTAACAGGGCTGCTACTCTGAAGCAGGAACCAGTGTTATTTTGGTGGGAAAAGGCATCCCCGGGAGTAGGAAGAAGCGCTAAGGCAGCTCTGGTGGGCCCGGGAGCTCTAGGAAATGGGCTTGCAAAGGCCCTTTCATTCCTCCAGCGCCAGGGCTCGCCCAGCCTGGTGCAGCGCGTCTGGGGAAAGAGAGAAGCCCCCACCCCAGGGGCACGGGCCGTGCAGCGGCCCCCAGGGCTGGGCTGACGCCACCCGTGTCCTGCCAACGGGGTGCGACCGACACGAGCCCGCGTCTCCCTGCGCTACACGCGCGGCTGCGGGCGCTGGAGCAGAGCCGAGGCGCCCCCCGCCGCGGGTGCGGCCAGCCCCAGCTGGGTACCTGGTTCACCCGCGCGGCGCGGAGCAGATCCGGTGCCTCCAGGTAGGAGAAGACGTGGACGAGGCAGTCCAGCGTGAGCAGCTCGCTGCCCATCTCCAGCCCGCACCCCCGCCGCGCCGGGGAGCGCCCAGCCGCTTCCACGCCTGGGCCTCACCTCTCTCCGCTTCCGGACCAAGTGTCCTGCTTCAGCTACAGCGGCTGCTCCGGGGCGGAGCTAGCGCGCCTGGCGATCAGCTGGCTGCGCTGATTACACCGGCACCGCCCCTTGCCCCAGGCACAGCGCGCCTGGCCCCTGCCAGCCAAAATACTTCATGGGCGCGGCCAGCTAGTTGCACGAGGGCTGCTAAAGTGTAACGCAGCGCTCCGGGCGCGGGAATAATCTGCTCAGGACAGGATTAAATACTTTGTTTGAGGCTTGTCCTCTGTGCCCATTTGTAATCCTCTTTCTAAGCCCCAAGCCCCCTTCTCTCCTTTATTCCCTTCAACCTGTGTCAAGGCCCCATCCTCTCATCCCTACCTGTGAGAGCAGAGTGGGCCACCCAGTGTTGAGATGCAGCTACTTCTAGGGTGGCACATGGTAGCTTGACTACCATACAATAACATCACATCTCTACTTAGGGCAGGCAGTGAAGGTGAATCCTTGATCCGGCTGAAATGGCAGGGGGACTATCCATAGCCTGAATGCAGTTACCTGAATTGAAATAGGACAAAGATTAAAGACACCCTCGCCCTCTTACTGAAAGTGCCATGGAACAATTAATGACCATCCGTGGTCATGACCTTTCTGTTGTCTCATCCAAAAACACCAGAGAAGCATTCTTTCCTCTAGAGGAGGGACCATGACATATGATGGGAGCCAAGCAAGAAGACTTAGGGTAGCTAGTGGAAGGGGAAGGCTAAAAGCCTGGGGGCAAAGTTTCTGTGGGTTTAGGCTGTAGTTTTGCTTTAATGCTTTTCTACAAGTTTTACTGTGATCTACAGCTATACTGAGTGAAAGAAGAAAGTGAGCCTGATGGAAACCTGGAGAGCTTCCTTAGCTCTCGTCCCCTAACACCTCTACTCTACTTGCACTACATTGTTGACATCTTCATCATCTGGACACATGGAAAAGAAGCCCTTGAGGAATTCCACCATCATTTCAACAATTTCCATCCCACCATCAACCTCAGCCGAGACCAATCCACGCAAGCGGTCCATTTCCTGGACACTACTGTACAAATAAGTGATGGTCACATAAACACCACCTACACCGGAAAACTACTGACCACTATGCTTACCTACATGCCTCCAGCTTCCATCCAGGACACACCACACAATCCATTGTCTACAGCCAAGCTCTAAAATACAACCGCATTTGCTCCAAGCTCTCAGACAGAGACAAACACCTACAAGATCTCTATCAAGCATTCTTAAAACTACAATACCCACCTGCTGAAGTGAAAAAACAGATTGACAGAGCCAGAAGAGTACCCAGAAGTCATCTACTACAGGACAGGCCCAACAAAGAAAATAACAGAATGCCACTAGCTGTCACCTTCAGCCCCCAACTAAAACCTCTCCAGCGCATCATCAAAGATTTACAACCTATCCTGAAAAATGATCCCTCACGCTCACAGATCTTGGGAGACACACCAGTCCTCGCTTACAGACAGCCCCCCAACCTGAAGCATATACTCACCAGCAACCACACATCACACAACAAAAACACTAACCCAGGAACCTATCCTTGCAACAAAGCCTGATGCCAAGAAGTGAGCTGTAGCTCACGAAAGCTCATGCTCAAATAAATTGGTTAGTCTCTAAGGTGCCACAAGTACTCCTTTTCTTTTTGCGAATACAGACTAACACGGCTGTTCCTCTGAAATCTGTCCACATATTTATTCAAGTGACACCATCATAGGACCTAATCACATTAGCCACGCCATCAGGGGCTCGTTCACCTGCACATCTGCCAATGTGATATATGCCATCATGTGCCAGCAATGCCCCACTGCCATGTACATTGGCCAAACTGGACAGTCTCTACACAAAAGAATAAATGGACACAAATCTGATATCAGGGATCATAACATTCAAAAACCGGTAGGACAACACTTCAATCTCTGTGGCTACTCAGTAAAAGATTTAAGAATGGCAATTTTGCAACAGAAAAGCTTCAAAAACAGACTCCAATGAGACACTGCTGAGCTTGAATTAATATGCAAACTAGATACCATTAACTTGGGTTTGAGTAGAGACTGGGAGTGGCTGGGTCATTACACATATTGAATCTATTTCCTTAAGTTAAGTATCCTCACACCTTCTTGTCAACTGTCTAAATGGGCCATCTTGATTATCACTATAAAAGTTTTTTTCTCCTGCTGATAATAGCTCATCTTAACTAATTAGCCTCTCACAGTTTGTATGGTAACTTCCAACTTATATATATATATATATATGTTCCATTCTATGCATCCGATGAAGTGAGCTATAGCTCACAAAAGCTTATGCTCTAATAAATTTGTTAGTCTCCAAGGTGCCACAAGTACTCCTGTTCTTTTTTTGGAGAAAGATAGGTAAGTAGTTAAGTGTAGGAGACCATTGGTTCAGACACATACACACACAAGGAATGCAAAAAGAAAAGGAGTACTTGTAGCACCTTAGAGACTAACCAGTTTATTTGAGCATGAGCTTTCGTGAGCTACAGCTCACTTCATCATGCATCTGATGAAGTGAGCTATAGCTCACGAAAGCTCATGCTCAAATAAATTGGTTAGTCTCTAAGGTGCCACAAGTACTCCTTTTCTTTTCGCGAATACAGACTAACACGGCTGTTACTCTGAAACCTGACACAAGGAATGGGAATATTGGGTTGGTTGGGGAGGAGGAGGGAAATACTTTTTGCTATAGGATTATGTCTTTAAAACTGGTGAAATAAGTTTTAATGTGATTTTAGCTGAAATTAATTCATACCTGGAGAAAGTAGGGAGTAAAGGGCAGTCTGTTTTTGACAGAATAATGAGTATATTAAATGAGGACTCTTAGATGTGACTAGAAGAATCCTCTATATAATATGACAAGGCCATTTACTGAAACTTCCCATAGAAGACAAAGAAAGAGAGAGACCTTATCATTTATGCTTCATTAGCTACAGGATTTGGGGGGACTTGGGTTTTTGTTTGTTTTTTTTAAGAAGAAAGCAGCTTAAAGAGGTCTCCGGTTCAAGAAAGGGTAATGAATTAAGATAAAACAGGTCAGAAAGCAGCAGAAACAGGACTCTGGCAGAGGGAGAAGAAGTCAGAAGAAAAGAAACTGTGAAAGTGAAGATGGGAGGTGAAGGAAAACCTGCAGCCCGATGGCCCAGCAAAATTAGATTGTACTTAACTACACAGGTAAATGCAAAGTGAAAAAACCTAGTCTAGGAAACACAAATTCCTCCCGGAGTCTAGTTAGCAAGAGTTGAGAACTGGTAAATCAGCCCTTTAGAGAGGCAGAATTACCCTTTTGGTGGAGAAGACGACATCTCTGCACCCCAAGAGGATTATTTGGGCACCTGACTGTTGTCCATGGATTCCTGCTGGTTCCAGTGACCAAATCCAACTGTGGAATTGTCTGAAAATACATGAGGACCAGAACAAACCATGAAGAGAGACTGAACATACATTGAGAAGGAGAGAAGCAGAGAGCCCTATGTCTCCAGCCACCTGCCATACATCTTGTGTCAGTTACGCCCACCTGCAAAGAGTAAGTTTAACCAGCACAAAACAGATTTTACATATAAGGACCTAGCTGGAATAAAACTTCTAAATTTAATATCTAGCTGAGACTTCTTTGCTAAAACACAGGCTCATACTTGTTCTTTTAACCTCTGCAGTTTGCAGGAGAGAAAATAAACAACATAAGTTATCTCTTTTCAGCAGAAGATTTGATTGCTGCAATAAATGTTTAAATAACTTAGATTTTCATGATACATGAGTAATACAAAACTTTTGCTCATTAGTTTTGTTAACTCTGTGCTTCCTGTTATTTGAACAAAATATATTGTTTTCCATACATAACATAGTGTGGTGGATTTTGTAACATGATGTATAAAAAGGGTAACAAAGCTCATTGAATTCTTCTAATTTACTATATGGGTGGAGTTCAGAGTTCTCTGTCTTGGGAAAACTAATCACTTAAACTTTCAAAAGGCTGATTTTCTTAAAGTCTACAGCTTGTGCGCATGGCAAGTTACTGTACTATAAGCCAGTGTGTGAATCTACAGCGCAGCAATCTTACTGCGTTGTAACAGGGTCCACACAGGATGTGACTGCAGGGCAAGCGGGTGAACTGTAGAGTCACACCCTAGCTTGGAGCACAGCAACTTGACATCTAGACAAGCCCAAAGGCTTTGTCAGTTTCCCAAGTGAGTTCTTTCCCTCACAAGGCAGAATTGCTTCCTTGACTGAGTCACCAAGTTTCTGCTGACTCTTTATCCTATGAAGAAACATCCATTGTACACTCTACAAAACTATATTGCAGTATGTTGTATTTGCCAACATGCAGGACTTGCCATCCAAAGATAACACGCATTACACTGCAGAACAGAGATGGCGCAGAGTGAGTCAAAGGCAGCAACAAACCCCAGGGCTCCTGGCTTGCAATCCTGTGTCCTGGAAGCACTGCCTCCCCAATGGGCACTTTCAAACTGGTTTTAAGCCCCGTTCAGACTGTATTTTTTCATATACTATAAAACTTGACTCAATTTGTGCCAGAAACTGCCAGGTTTTGGGTTTTATTTTCCATCTGTGAATTATGTTTCCTTAAAAAACCACAGCCCTCTTGAAGTACCTTAGAAATGCACCATAAGCACTAAGCCAATGTTAGACAGTAATTAATGAGGCAAATTACATGTCAGGATGTGCTGGTGATAACTGTTTTCCACTGAGGACAGAAGCAGTGAAATTTTCCAGCACAACAACAGAAGCACTGTTTCCCTTACCTCCCAGCAAGACAAAAAATGAACTCCACCTCACACAAATCATAGAAGATTAGGGTTGGAAGAGGCCTCAGGAGGTCATCTAGTCCAACCCCCTGCTCAAAGCAGGATACTCTACTGCAGCCCTGCAAATACTCTACTGCAGCCCTGCAAACATTCACCGACCTGAGACTATCCCATTAGCAACACTTGGAATGACCTATGTGCTGCAGTTAGGTAGGCCAACCTGGGGAAGTCTGACCTTTAACCCCCTCACTCTTTTTTTGTCTGCATGCCCAAGAGGAAATCACATGCATGGCACAAGCCTGACCCAGAATATTGCAGGGAGGAGGATATTTTGTGCGAATAAGGAAGGGCAGGGACTGCAAGATGAATCACCGAAACAATAATTATCCTGAGGAAAAACCTTGGAGGGTGGATTAACTGTGATAACTGCCTTTTCAAGGTAACAACGTGAACTGTCAACTCTCCTGAACTGTTCGAAACACTTTAGCACAAAAAGAGAAAAAGAAAAAAAAAAAAATTGGAAGAGCATAAAAAGTGATCTGGCCAAAGAGGCACCCTTCAATTCCAAACTGATAGGATTGAAGCTTGTAATTGTTACACACTATGCAATAGTAACTGCTTCCAAAACTATTTTTAGCATACCGCACATATAGTGAAAATAAATAAAAAGACAGAGTTGCCATAAAGCCAGGAAATAAACTTTTGAAACTATTTAGCTTTTGGCTAAGCAAGGCAATTGAGCTACAGAATTCCTGAGTGTGCATGACAGTCTCTGATAAAGTGAACTCTAAACCATCATTTTCTCTTCCAACTCCAAGCTGTAAAGTAACAATCAGCACTTTTAAAATCCACTACACTTGAATCTTAAGCCCCTGTGTTCACTACAGGGCCAGCAGTGGTTTTATATCTAGTTTACTACTCATCTGACCTGGTTAGAACAAACGTGGCTGAGTCATGTTCACACATCAACATTTTTTGCTCCACAACACAATTGCGCGTGTATCTATATCTACCACTCTGGCTAACCATGTTTGTATCAGTGCAGGCTGGGGAAATCTGGGCAGTGGCCCCTTAGTGCTTCAGCAGGAGCTAGTGTCCAGAGGGCATGCACACAGAATAGGATCAGCAGCAAGTCAGACAATGCACTCAGAGATGTCCTCCTGCCCAGAGCTAGAAGGAAGGAGTGGTAGCCAAACTGGTTACTCAGCTATGCTTGTTTATGGGCTACTCTCTAAAATACAAAAAAACAAAACAAACAAACAAACAAAAAAAAAACCAAGAGTGCCAGGCCAGGCCAGACCACCAATAAGGCTCATTGGTAAGCATTGTTACCAATCAAGCATTAGCCACAGTGTGTGGGCAGACAAGTCATGGGCCTGACTCCACTCCCACTGAAGACAATGGTAAAACTTCCATTGACTCCAACGATGATGGATCAAGCTCCCTGTTTACAGCCCTCCAGGCCACTGTGGTCTTAGCTACAGCCAGGAATTTTAACAAAATATTCCCAGCCTTGCTGCTATTGGTGGGAGCCCTAATGTACACAGGCACCAGCTTCCTCAAGGCCCTGGGGGTGCTCAACCCCTGCTCCGCCCCCTCCCTCAAGTGCGCCCCATCCCTGCTCCTCCTCCTACCCCTCCCACCACCTCCTGCATGCTGTGGAACACCAGATCATGGCTAGGGTGACCAGACAGCATGTGTGAAAAATTGGGACGGGGTGGGGGGTAATAGGTGCCTTTATAAGACAACCCCAAATATCGGGACTGTCCCTATAAAATTGGGACATTTTGTCACCCTAATCACTGTGGGCGGGAGGCACTGGGAGGGAGGGGGAGGAGTTGATCGACGGGACTGCCGGCAGAGAGGAGGCCCTGGAGGAGAGTGGGGGAGCTTACTGCCAGTGCGTGTTCCAGCCCTGGGGCACCCATGGAGTCAGTGCCTATGCTAATGTAGACAAGACACCAGTGCCTTCCAGTGTTTTCACCACTAGGTGAATTAAATCTGCTTACGATATTTTAAACACTGGTTGCTGCCGGAGCCTTCACTACACTAGGGTTCCCATCAGCATGCTTAACCTGATGACAGCACTTTTGCTAAAATTGCCTTGTGTAGTCTTGGCCTGACAGAGTTACTTACTTGGTTAAAATATCTTGTATCACTCATTCTCTGTATTGCACCGGATCAGAAAAGATCACTATCAAATTTGTACTAACACCATTTGTCAAATAAGCCAGAATTAGAAAGATACAAAACAGTGGCAAACAATTTCTCACGCTGCTTTGTGGTAACATTATTTTGCTTTGACGTGCAGGCTCCTCTCCTCTCCCCGTGCAGACACAAAGGTAAAAAAATCACACATTTTGCACCTGAGGAATGCAGTACCAGGCTCATAGTGATGTGTTTTAAATAAATGCTTTTCCTGCCGTATTTAGAAACAAGCTCAACATCTGCCAGAAACACACAAGTTTAAGACAGTTATGAAAAGTATAAGCAGATATAGACTTCCCAGAATAAAAATGAGTTTGGAAGAGGGGATTGGAAAGTCTGGACTGGGTGCTTCTCAGGCACTTCTTTCTCACCCTGATTGCGAGGGCTTAAATTTCATGACCACAGGCTGTTCTGAAAACAAACCTCCACCAATTTAACACTCTAAAATCTACTGCTGTGTAGTTAACTACATACATTATTTACAGTGAAATACTCAATCATAGCAGTTGTCCATCCACTCCAGTATCCAGTCTCAGAGTGATCGATACCAGATGCTTCAGAGGAAGGTGTAAGCCCCCATAATGGGCAATTGCACAGTAGCTGATCATAGGAAATATTGCTTCCTAACCCCAAGTGGTTAGTGTTGGCTTATGCCCCAAAGCATGAATGTTTATATCCTTGATATATTTCAGCCTAACTGTGGATGCTTTCATTATCCATACAAGTGTCTAGTCCTTTTCTGAATCCAACTAAATTCCATCAGGCCTAGCGGCAATGAGTTCTACAGGCTAATTACGTGTTGTGTAAAAAAACCCGCCACACACGCATTTCCTTATACCAATTTTATATGGATGCTTTTCAATTTCATTGAGTTTGAGAGTAAATAAGGACCTTCCATTTGACAGTCTCTAGACTAATCATTATTTTATATATGTCTGTCATGTCTCCCATCTAAATTAAGCAGTCCTGATCTTTTCAGTCTCTCTTCACACAAAGACTCTCCATGTCCAGAATAATTTTCATTGCCTGTCTTTGAACTCCAACTTACCCTAAAAAGAAAAGGAGTACTTGTGGCACCTTAGAGACTAACCAATTTATTTGAGCATAAGCTTTCGTGAGCTACAGCTCACTTGATCGGATGCATGCTGTGGAAAGTATAGAAGATCTTTTTATACACACAAAGCATGAAAAAAATGGGTGTTTACCACTACAAAAGGTTTTCTCTCCCCCCACCCCACTCTCCTGCTGGTAATAGTTTATCTAAAGTGATCACTCTCCTTACAATGTGTATGATAATCAAGGTGGGCCATTTCCAGCACAAATCCAGGGTTTAACAAGAACGTCTGAGGAGGGGAGGGGTAGGAAAAAACAAGGGGAAATAGGTTACCTTGCATAATGACTTAGCCACTCCCAGTCTCTATTCAAGCCTAAGTTAATTGTATCCAATTTGCAAATGAATTCCAATTCAACAGTCTCTCGCTGGAGTCTGGTTTTGAAGTTTTTTTGTTGTAATATCGCAACTTTCATGTCTGTAATCGCGTGACCAGAGAGATTGAAGTGTTTTCCGACTGGTTTATAAATGTTATAATTCTTGACATCTGATTTGTGTCCATTTGTTCTTTTACGTAGAGACTGTCCAGTTTGATCAATGTACATGGCAGAGGGGCATTGCTGGCACATGATGGCATATATCACATTGGTGGATGTGCAGGTGAACGAGCCTCTGATAGTGTGGCTGATGTTATTAGGCCCTGTGATGGTGTCCCCTGAATAGATATGTGGGCACAGTTGGCAACGGGCTTTGTTGCAAGGATAGGTTCCTGGGTTAGTGGTTCTGTTGTGTGGTATGTGGTTGCTGGTGAGTATTTGCTTCAGGTTGGGGGGCTGTCTGTAGGCAAGGACTGGCCTGTCTCCCAAGATTTGTGAGTGTGTTGGGTCATCCTTCAGGATAGGTTGTAGATCCTTAATAATGCGTTGGAGGGGTTTTAGTTGGGGGCTGAAGGTGATGGCTAGTGGCGTTCTGTTATTTTCTTTGTTAGGTGTCCTGTAGTAGGTGATTTCTGGGAACTCTTCTGGCTCTATCAATCTGTTTCTTCACTTCCGCAGGTGGGTATTGTAGTTGTAAGAATACTTGATAGAGATCTTGTCGGTGTTTGTCTCTGTCTGAGGGGTTGGAGCAAATGTGGTTGTATCGCAGAGCTTGGCTGTAGACAATGGATCGTGTGGTGTAGTCAGGGTGAAAGCTGGAGGCATGTAGGTAGGAATAGCGGTCAGTAGGTTTCCGGTATAGGGTGGTGTTTATGTGACCATCGTTTATTAGCGCTGTAGTGTCCAGGAAGTGGATCTCTTGTGTGGACTGGACCAGGATGAGGTTGATGGTGGGATGGAAATTGTTGAAATGATGGTGGAATTCCTCAAGGGCTTCTTTTCCATAGGTCCAGATGATGAAGATGTCATCAATGTAGCGCAAGTAGAGTAGGGGCGTTAGGGGACTAGAGCTGAGGAAGCGTTGTTCTAAATCAGCCATAAAAATGTTGGCATACTGTGGGGCCATGTGGGTACCCATAGCAGTGCCGCTGATTTGAAGGTATACCTTGTCCCCAAATGTAAAATAGTTATGGGTAAGGACAAAGTCACAAAGTTCAGCCACCAGGTTAGCCGTGACATTATCGGGGATAGTGTTCTTGATGGCTTGTAGTCCATCTTTGTGTGGAATTTTGGTGTAGAGGGCTTCTACATCCATAGTGGCCAGGATGGTGTTATCAGGAAGATCACTGATGGATTGTAGTTTCCTCAGGAAGTCAGTGGTGTCTTGAAGGTAGCTGGGAGTGCTGGTAGCATAAGGCCTGAGGAGGGAGTCTACATAGCCAGACAATCCTGCTGTCAGGGTGCCAATGCCTGAGATGATGGGGCGCCCAGGATTTCCAGGTTTATGGATCTTGGGTAGTAGATAGAATATCCCAGGTCGGGGTTCCAGGGGTGTGTCTGTGCGGATTTGATCTTGTGCTTTTTCAGGGAGTTTCTTGAGCAACTGCTGTAGTTTCTTTTGGTAACTCTCAGTGGGATCAGAGGGTAATGGCTTGTAGAAAGTGGTGTTGGAGAGCTGCCGAGCAGCCTCTTGTTCATATTCCGACCTATTCATGATGACAACAGCACCTCCTTTGTCAGCCTTTTTGATTATGATGTCAGAGTTGTTTCTGAGGCTGTGGATGGCATTGTGTTCTGCACGGCTGAGGTTGTGGGGGCAAGTGATGCTGCTTTTCCACAATTTCAGCCCGGACACGTCGGCAGAAGCACTCTATGTAGAAGTCCAGTCTGCTGTCTCGACCTTCAGGAGGAGTCCACCTAGAATCCTTCTTTTTGTAGTGTTGGTAGGGAGGTCTCTGTGGATTAGTATGTTGTTCAGAGGTGTGTTGGAAATATTCCTTGAGTTGGAGACGTCGAAAATAGGATTCTAGGTCACCACAGAACTGTATCATGTTCGTAGGGGTGGAGGGGCAGAAGGAGAGGCCCCGAGATAGGACAGCTGCTTCTGCTGGGCTAAGAGTATAGTTGGATAGGTTAACAATATTGCTGGGTGGGTTGAAGGAACCATTGCTGTGGCCCCTTGTGGCATGTAGTAGTTTAGAAAGTTTAGTGTCCTTTTTCTTTTGTAGAGAAGCAAAGTGTGTGTTGTAAATGGCTTGTATAATTTTAGTAAAGTCCAGCCACGAGGAAGTTTGTGTGGAAGGTTGTAAGGAGAGTGATCACTTTAGATAAGCTATTACCAACAGGATAGTGGGTTTGGGGGGCAGAGGGGGGAGAAAACCTGGATTTGTGCTGGAAATGGCCCAACTTGATTATCATACACATTGTAAGGAGAGTGATCCCTTTAGATAAGCTATTACCAGCAGGAGAATGGGGGGGGGGGGAGAGAAAACCTTTTGTAGTGGTAAACACCCATTTTTTCATGCTTTGTGTGTATAAAAAGATCTTCTATACTTTCCACAGTATGCATCCGATGAAGTGAGCTGTAGCTCACGAAAGCTCATGCTCAGATAAATTGGTTAGTCTCTAAGGTGCCACAAGTACTCCTTTTCTTTTTGCGAATACAGACTAACACGGCTGTTACTCTGAAACTTACCCTAAATCATTTAAAGATGGAGTGACCAGAACTTAATATAGTATTCCATGTGATGAAGGTATATCATTGACATTACAATATTCTATAGTTCATTCAATTCAATCCACAGCAACAGTCCAAAAAAGAAGAGAGAGAGAGAGAGAGAGTGTGTGTGTGTGTTTACAAACATACATTTTATTTGCTTTTTTGACTGCATATTGAGGAGATATTTTCCAAGCTGCCCACAATGACATCTTGGTCTTTTCCCCTGAGTGGTTATAATTTTATTTATGACCTAGGGGGAAAGGCTTTAATATTTTTCAACTATAACTCCAAAAAGTTTTAAAAGGGTGTAAAACACCTCTGTTCCCCAACTTTGACTCAGTTGTGACGAGTACTGTCACTAGAAGAAAATATAACATCTACTGGAACAGATCAGTTTCCTTTACTATGAGCTTTTTGTTTTTAGGGCTTTCCTTTGCATACTATAGAAGCTAGAGCTAAAAAGTGTTCAACTAGAAACTAGTATTAATTTTTCCTCATGTCTAAATTATGAGAGTAAGTAATCACTGCAGTAAGAGTGAGAAAACCCACAGCCTGTTTGTCAATGCCAGGAAAACAATAGTGCACTTTGCCTCTGAAAAGTCACTACACTGAAACAGGAAGCGTGCTGCCAGTTTAATATTAGCCTGATGACTGATGGGAGGAGTGGTACGATTACAAATGTTGTTTGGGAAAAGTTTTTTTTTTCTTTTCTCCCCCCACATCCTCACTATGTTTAAAGAAATATTCACATTTATAAGGACACAACTAGTGGCATGGAGTCTAATTCTGTAGTGAATAAATTTAGGATGCTAGTCAGCCAAAGACTGTACCTAATACTTATGTGTGAGCTGCCTCCATGGGCCTTGGTCTGTGAAGTACAATGGTATTAGAAGATAAAGTGCTTTATTATAGCACTGATGTAACATATGCTTCTGTGCTTCTTTTAGTGCCACCTGCTGTAGGGGTTGGATAACTATTTCTTAAATGGACAGAAGAACACAGGTCTGGAGGGTAGCAAAAAATGGCTATACACAGAGGCCAATGTAATGGTTTTAAAATAAAAGTGGTTTTAATTCAGTGCTGCTTGCTTAACAGCCCTGAAGACTCAGGTCCCATGTTAATCTACAGGCCAGGTACAGCCTGGACAGTGATAGTGCAAGCTTCCCCACCCTGCCCCTTTCCCACCTGCCTCTCTTCCGATCAGCAGGGCTGTAGGAGTAGGTTAGCCCTTGCGCCCTTTCTGTCCTTGTCCACTCTGCTAGGATTGCCGGGCAGCATTCACTTGGTTGTTGGATATTTGTTTGTAATATTTTATGAGGTCCTGTTTTTTCCAACAGTCTACCCTGGAAATTTGGAGTCTTAAAACAGGACACCTCGGTGTCCTCCTGTGTTCAGGAGCAACTCCTTATTCTTCCTTTCCAGCAGGGGGCACTGCTGCAGGCTTTGGAAAGCCATCCGCCCCAGACCCCAGAGAAAGCAGCTGCAGCAGCACTTTCAGGTGGAGGATGGTAGCTGCCGTGCCACCTTATCACCACCTCCAGAGCCTGATGGGTGGCACCAGCCCAGGTGGTGAGGGGTCTGTGGGGAGGGGACAGGTGACCCTGCTTGTCTCTCACCTTACGTATACACAGTAAGAACTCAACAACCAATTTTGAATTGGAGACGGTTGTCACTAAGTGCATTTACACCTTCCTTCCTTTGGGCAAATTGATTTCTGGGATCAAGTGATAGTCGAGGTTAAAATCCCTGTTATAGAGCTTTGGGTGTTAGTTCATTAAGGGACACCATTTAATCCATCTCAGGACACAAGGGGTGGACGCAAAAGGTCACTGTGTGTCATCTTTATGCCTCCCCCACAATCCTGGGGCCAGTTCACTCCTAGGTATAAGCAAGAGTAGTTTCTGAGGCCTTTCTAGCAGCTGGGGATTGGGAGAACATGCGGGCACACTGGATACACCTAACCTCAAGATGGTTCAGGCTGGAGTGGTGCAAAGCTAGCTATGCTGGCCCAATGCCAAGGAATCCTTGGGTGGCTAGCCAGCCAAACTGGCCTTGCACCACCAAACAGAAATCACCTGCAATAGGGGCCTGCATCTGGCCCATGTTTTCTGCATTGAAGCAGCACAAACTGCAATTGGGGGAGGTTTTTTGTGGGGGAGGGAAAAATCAGTGTTTTAAACGTTGTTAATTAAAAAAAAAAAGTTGCACAAACTCCCCTGCAGTGAATTTAGGGCTAAGGAAGGATTCCAGAGAGGCAGCCAGGGAGACTAACTCTCTCTACCACACAGATCCAGCATGGGCCTCCACAGCCCAGTGGGTGGCAACAGCACCAGCCCAGGAGAAGTGTGTGTGCGCCTGGGGGCGGGTGACAGATGTCTCTGTTTGTCATTCTGACATTTGGTTAAGGAGATTTAGAAAATTTTTCCTAATATGTTACCTAACTCTAAGGGTAATTCAGTATTGGAACAGGTTGCCTAGAGAGGTTGTAGAATCCGCACCATTAGAGGCTTTTAAGAACAGGTTAAACAAACATCTGGTAGGGATGATCTAGGTATGCTTGGTCCAGCTGTTCACTAGATGACCTCTGGAGAGCTCTTCCAGCCCTGTTTTCCTATGATTATGTGTTTCTATGGGCAGCAGAAGACTGGTCAGAAAATGGAGAAATAAATGCATTACATTACTTGAAAGTGGTTCTTGTTTAAAAAAATTTTTTTTTGCTTTCTTTCTTTGCCTGATTTGGATTTTTTTTTTTAAAGCGATGGCTGGGGAAGGAATTTTCAACAACCAGGAAAAGAAAAAGATGGAAAAAAGAGGAAAAAAAAAGAAAAATATCAAAAGAAAATATTGAAAAAAAATCAAATATGGATACATTTGTCAGAGATGGACAATATCCAGAACAAACCTTGTTGAATTAGGGTTAATTCCATAAGATTTAGGTTAATACCTTTGGGGTTAAAACCATTGTGTTAAAAATGCAATAATATAGATGTTGTTGTGGCATTGCATGTACCTTTTCTAGTCGGGAGGGGGGATGCTAATGTACTTCCTCCATCATCAGCCTTTGAAGCCACCCTTCCCCTCTTCCCCCAGGGAGATTTGCACATACCTGCACCTTGTTTTTAATATGTCTTCTCTGTAATGCTTTTAAACCTTCAGAATAAAGGCTTACTTAGAAAGAGCTGAGTGGTAACTTATATCTGTAGCGATCACTTATCAGTCTCTGACAAGAAAGCAAGCAGATCTGTATAGGCAGACTGTCTTTGCTGGGAAATACCCGGTGAAGGCAGGGAGCTGTGCAGCCTGGACATATCCTAGTCAAAGGGGTGACTCCACCCAAGAAAGGCAACAGCTGGGGAACTGGAAGCTTGAGAACAGATGTCCTTGCTGGACCACTGAGGGGAAATACAGCTGCAGTTGCCCTGAACTGTGACTGTCAAGGTTCCTTCCCCACTCTGAACTCTAGGGTACAGATGTGGGGACCTGCAAGAAAACTCCCTAAGCTTATTTTTACCAGCTTAGGTTAAAACTTCCCCAAGGTACAAACTATTTTACCTTTTGCCCTTGGACTTTATTGCTGCCACCACCAAGCGTCTAACAGATATATAACTGGGAAAAAGCCCGCTTGGAAACGTCTTTCCCCCCCAAATCCTCCCCAAACCCTACACCCCCTTTCCTGGGGAAGGCTTGATAAAAATCCGCACCAATTTGCATAGGTGAACACAGACCCAAACCCTTGGATCTTAAGAACAATGAAAAAGCAATCAGGTTCTTAAAAGAAGAATTTTAATTGAAGAAAAAAAGTAAAAGAATAACCTCTGTAAAATCAGGATGGTAAATACCTTACAGGGTAATCAGATTCAATCATTTTCTGTTCCCAGCAAAAGCATCACACAGACAGAGAGAACCTTTGTTTCTCCCCCCATCCAGCTTTGAAAATATCTTGTCTCCTCAATGGTCATTTTGGTCAGGTGCCAGCGAGGTTATCCTAGCTTCTTAACCCTTTACAGGTGAAAGGGTTTTTCCTCTGGCCAGGAGGGATTTTAAAGGTGTTTACCCTTCCCTTTATATTTATGACAGTGACATATGGCAGCAGTGTTTGTGGGATCTGTAACAATGTAAATTGATTGAGTACTGTAGAAGTACACAGAGAAAAAGGTTTCAGTAGTCTTTTCAGAAAAGGAATAACAAAAAGAGAGATGGGGAAAATGAATGATGAGCAGCTGAAGACAAGTCAGCGGATTGATTTATGTGAACAAAGGGAGGTCAGCTCTGAAGACAGAACCAAACCACAGTTAGCTGAGTTGCTGTATTCTAGTGACCAGCTGAGAAATGATGGTCTGGGTTTGCAAAGAACCTCCAGCCTGCTTACAGGAGGGTCCATCTGATGGGGAGAATCTTGGCGCCAATGCCTGAAGGGAAGCCAGGAAGAAGCTGACAGAGGGAGCAGCTGTGTTCCATCAAGACCACGTACACCACTGCAACCACCAGCACTGCCAGCGCCACCATGAGATAGAGAAGTGAAGGAAACCAGCACCAGCGCAAGGATGCCAGCACGCAGGGCTGGCTCTAGGTGTTTTGCTGCCCCAAGCTCTGAAAGCGCAACTGCAAAAGCAAAAAAAAAAAAAAAAAAAAGGATGGCCAGAATGCCGCCCCTGGAATTGTGCCACCCCAAGCACATGCTTGCTTTGCTGGTACCTAGAGCTGGTCCTGCCAGCACCAAGGAACACCAATGCCAGCATGAGAGAGAAGAGAAGGAGAAGCAGCGTAGGCATGAGGAGAGAGAAACGGACAGGGACTATCAATATCAGATTGAGATGGAGAAATTACACAAGCAGAACCATAGTCCAGTAGGTAGAACCAGTCCCCAGGTCCCTGTCCTGGTAGGTGGTGTAGACTCCAAATTTCTCCTTCGCTTTAGGGAGGGGATGACATGGATGTGTTCCTGCATGCTTTTGAAATGGGGTGTGACTTGAACATGGTGGGGAAAGGGGACATGGTAAGGTATCTGGCTCCACTACAGTCTGGGACAAAGGCCTCCGATGTTTTCATCCTAACAGGAAGGGAGGATTATAAAGATTATGATAATTGTAAACATGTTTAAACTGATCCTTGAAGCGTACAGGAGATGGTTTTGGGGAGTTCAGAAAAAAGGGGACATGACCTTGGCTGAGGTTTCAACTCAAATTAGGGGTTATGTAAGGAAATGGGGAACTGGTTGGGGGGTTACTATGATCAAAGAGGTCTACGGGTTAATGGGGATAGAAGAAGTCTATAAACTCTTCCACTTGGACCTGAAAACATGGTTAATAAACAAAAATCCTAGAGATATTTGTTATGATAGCTGGAGAACTGGAAGACCAGCATGTGGATAGTTGTCCTGAGTTTGATAGAAAACCAACAGGGAAGGAATGGGATCAGAGGACAAGGATCGGGCTCAAGCCGAGATTCACACCCGGTGGCTGGGAAACCACCTCCACGAAGCTCTGGGAAAGTGAGGAGAAGGGGTGTGCCAGACGTGGCCAGCAGGGTCACTTTGCTGAGTCCCCATGAAGTGCTGGTAAGGCCAGCTGCACCTCCCCTCACAGAGTTAACTGTGTGACTGAACCTCCAGAGGGAGGGAGTCACCAAGCCATTTGGCCAATGGCATATAATGTTCACCCCTTCCCCCCGCACAGCGTACATGTCATACAGCCGATGGCCAGTGGGAGCAGAAGGGGGTGGTTAATGGGGAGACAATCACAGGATGGAGAGATACTGGGCCTGCTAAGATGACAGTTAAGCCCCATGGAGTGAAACCCCATCAAATGTCCCAGGGGATGAAATGCGGGTTCAGGTTCCTGGTGTAAAAGCCCTCACTTGACCTACAGCACAGCTCTCAATACAGACCCAGGAAGGGCTGGGCTGCTGGGGGTAGGTGTGTTGTCAGATATTCTGTATTCTTTGCTTCTGTGAAATGATGTTACACATCACTGAAAAGAGAAAGGGTAAATGAGGCTCCCCCAGTTATTCTCAGACAGGCGGGAGGGAGTGAGAGCAAAAATGCAAATAGACTAGCTGAGGTGTGTGTGTGTGTGTGTGTGTGACATTCCCTCAGGAAGTGTCCAAGAGGACTCAGGTTACATCCCCAGCTAAAGCAGACAAGTGCCCGAGGAGAGAAGAGATGAGATCACTGCCTGCTCCAGAGAAGGGACCAGACCTACTAACTTCAAAGGGAAACGTGCTGGGCCCTAAAGCCCAGATCAGGCAATTAAGCTCTCTGCCAACCCTTCCAGGGACCCAGGGGGCAGTAAAGCATGATGCTGGCAGTGTCTCCAGCCAAAATAGGGACACTGAGGCAGCTGTGGTGCACTGTCAAATCTATAACACCCACCTCAGGATGGGAAATGCCCCAGTAGAGAGTCAGACATCTGCTTGGGAGATGACAAAAGTAACCTGTAGCCAGGACGGAAGAGAGTGCAAATCTCCCACAGTCTGCTTGCCTGATGGGCTGCGAAAACAAAGGATCCTGAGGTAGGTGGGAGAGGGAATTCCGCTCATCTTTACTCAGGGTGTGGGGAACAAAAGGCCACCCTGATAGGGGATCAATATACCTCCCTCTCTCTCCAGAGAAACTGAGGTGAGGTCAGCAGCTGGAGTCCCCAGGCCCTGACCCTAGGGGAGGTGGGGCAGAATCTGGCTATGGGGGGTGAAGAGTCTCCGTGGTTCGACTCTTCCGCTGTTAAAAGCAGTGCATGGTTGAGAGCCGCTATACAGGGAGGAAGCCCTGACAGATTTCTCCCTTTGGTCCAAAGAATAGCTGCTTGTAATATTCTCAGGGGCTGGGGAACCTCAATCCAGACCTGAGTGAACCATGGGACACCACACACGCTCCCTAAAACCACATGGGAGGTAGAAGTGGGAGAATCAGGTCTTAAGTTTAAACTCAGATGTTCTGGGGTAACAAGAGTAAGAATGGGCATGTGAAAGCTCAGTCCCATAGATTCCAAAGAGAGAATTTATGCAGGATCATTGTCAAATAACTCCGTACAGATTTCTAAAGGAAATATGCTGGCTTGATAGCAGGAGATTTATTATCTGAACAGGAGATATATGAAATTGTGAAAAGTAATGGCAAAATGGCCATGCAGGGACTAAACCTGTCCAGGGAATAAGTCAGTGTGTTCCCCATGGGTGCCAGTCAGCAACCTAGTTGCACTCACTTCTGGGGGGAGGGGGGGGAATGTGACAGACTGACACTATCACGTAATATCCTAAACAAACCTTATGGAATTAACAAACTTTAATGAATTAGGGTGAATGCCTTTGGGACACCTTGTATTAAAAAGGCAATTGGGTATGTGTTGTCGTGGCATTGCATGTACCTTCTCTAGTAGGGCGGGGTGTGTGTGTGTGCTAATGTACTTCCTCCATCATCCTTTGAAGCCACTCCTCTGGGGAGATTTGCATATGCTAGTTCAAAGTGGATCCTCCAATGTCCAGACAAAAAAAAAAAGACTTCTGGATAAAAGCCTGGGCTTTAACGTGATTCAGGGCCTTCTTCCTGATGCTGCACACGGGCAGAACCCCGATCCACAGAAGGCTCCATTCCTTACGGGAGGATTGGATGGAGTTGGCCTACAGAGGCCTCATAAGACTTTGTGCTTGTTCTGAGCTGAAGCTCTGACGAACTTGTGACCTCAAAGAAACTACTCAGGTGGGGGTGATGCCCGATAAGATTATTAGCATGCATGTAGGTTCTTTCATTGTTTTTAATATGTCTTTTCTGTAATGCTTTTAAACCTTCAGAATAAAGTAGGCTTACTTGGAAAGAGCTGAGTGGTAATGTATAGCTGTAACAACCACTCTGTTATCAGTCGCTGACAAGAAAGCAAGCAGTTCTATTTAGGCTTTGCTGGGAATGACACACTGAAGGCAGGGAGCTGTGCAGCCTGTCAGAAGAGGTGAGATGTGGGTCTCCACCCAAGAAAGGCAACAGCTGGGGAGCCGGAAGGCTGAGAGTGGGTGTCCTTGCTGGTTCACTGAGGGGAAACACAGCCCTGCACTGTGACATTTTCTAGAAAAAAGTTAATAAAAAAAATGTTTTAAATAAGAAATTTTTCAACCAGGTCTAGACAGCAGCAGTGCAAGCTTTGCAATAGAACTGCCTTGACAAAGTGTCATAGAGTTCAATCTGTGCGTCCATTCAGTCTTTGTCCTCTCTGCTGTAGGGTAAAATTCAATGGTAATGCAAATTTAATGGTAACACCTTTCAGTTGATTCTGAATGCCTTGGGCCACATTACAATTACTGCACAAAAACCTACATTTAGATAAGGTATTTGCATGTGCATCCGTTAGAGAGCATGACCAAATTATCTCAGAATGTTTTCCATGAATACCTCACTCTAATAAAAGGAGGAGTTGCTGGGCCTGGGCTTGCGTCTGTTGCATTTGCTTTGGGTGAACATGCTGGCAAATCAGTGTGATGGCAAGAGCATTCACACAAACTGCATGTTAGAGAACTTTCACAGAAAGCAACTTTTGAACTCACATGAGCTAACGATGGTTTCGTCTCAAGATCACAGATTCAGTTCAAAGCAGGATGAACAGTGATCAAATCTTTTGTTTACCCTCCATGGCTGTTCGGTGGCCTCGGACCAATTGTAAGTGCACACAAAATTCTCCACAGAAATTGGTACTGTTGTTGGCTCTTGGAGCAAACAGGCCCAAGAACTGAGTGATTGAATCTACAAGATGCAGAGCATTCTCAGCTCCCATTGACTAGGCTCTAGAGACAAAAAGAATGTAGTCTCCTCAGGTAGGGCTGTACCTGTGCTGTGGATAAAGACCTTCACTCCAGTATCCTTAATGTAGCACCTTTCACAAATTTACACGGTGCTGGATCCTCAGCTGGTGCAAATCAGCAGAGCTCTACTGAAGCCAATGGGGTTACACAAATTTACACCAACTAAGGATCTGTCCCAACACTCCTAAAAATCTAAACAAAACTGAACCCTTTGTGCCCTAATACTAGTTTGCCTCTATCTAGGGTGACAAGATGCCCCGATTTTATAGGCCTGGTCTTGATCTTCAGGGCAACCTCCCATCCTCTGTCCTGATTTTTCACACTTGGTGTCTGGTCACCCTACCTCTATCTGACATGGTAACCTTTATATTTTCTCAGTCATACAAAGGTCATGTTAGAACTTGATCAATTTTCTCCTATGCCATTATACCTCTGCAGTTTACAGGTATGTGTGTGATACCTTTCATTTATTTACTCTACAATTGCGGTTTGGAAATTTATATCTGAAGGGCAGTAAGAATCATCTTGAAGAGGTTAACTGACCCCATGGTAAACAGATGTGTATTAAGTAACACTTCCTATAAACACAAATTAGCGTTTTAGCTTCGTCAGGCATTTTCCAGGAAAACACGTTTTGATAGATTAGCACTGTTTATATAGTTTTAAAGAAAATACTGAATGCAAGTTCTTTTGCTTTACATCATGAGATAAAACACACTTCCAATTATGTAAATAGAGAGAATTTCCTGGCCTCATGAGGTAGTAGGAAGTTCTTTGTAGGACCGTGGAATCCTACTTTCTGCAATGCTGGGGTTCACAGTTAGCAATTAAAGTTATTTGCTACTAGCAAAGGTTACTTGAACAACAATCAAATCCAGTACAGTACTTTCCCCTCCTTATACTTCACTGCTGATTTAAGAATAGTTGTTAGGTTATAAGACGGGCCAGGGCTGAAGTTTCAATGTATGTTGTAACAAAGTCTGATTAACTTCTTGTATCTAGCATGGTTTACTACTGTGGGTGTTAAACAGGGCTGACCGTGTCCACACTAGCAGGACTAATGTTTTCAACACCAGCTGAATGGGGTTAGAGGAGCCATGTTTGACACCCATTTTCATAGCATAGCCACAGCCTTGGCTGGCTGTGTTTCCTCACTGTGAGGATGTTCTCCCCATTGTTCACTTTTTCCTCTTTTCACATTATTTGCTCCTCCATCCCCTATATATTCCCCAAGCACAACAAACTCTCCTCTACACAAGCCAGCATCTCTAGCTTTCTGGTTCTTGCACCACTTAAAGCCACGTCAAATATTTTCTGGATCAGGTCCACCGTGATCAAGGCCTTCGTCTAGCAACAATTATCATCTTTTCACCTCCACATCCATTTATAAATGTGCAAAGGAAATGTCAGTGTTAAAGACAAAAACAGCAAATGCCTAAGTGCATATTGTGATGAGCTGGGATTTTTTTTTTTTTATGAATATGGTACAAGTATCTGTGTGGCTGTTTATGATGGGTTGCTTGCTATGGGGTAATATCAAAAGGGACTGCTAAAGAAACCAAGCAGGAAAGGTAAAACGTTGGCCCAGATAAGGAGTATCCATAGACACACTCAAACACAATAGCCAGATTTTATGAGAAGAGAAAGATCAAAGGGAACAATAAACCATTACAGGAACAGGGGCCTAGAAGAGAAGGAGTGAGAGGAAGTGTTCAGCGTGTGGGGAGGCTGACACAGACTGGAGCTGCAGGCAGGCAGGCCCACCCTCTCTAAGCAAGGCTTAAGCATCTAGGCCAGGAGCAGCTAAAAGGTTTAGTAAGATGCATGCTGTTAGGCCTCCCTGTGCTATTTTTAACCTAAGTCTCTGGATGCTGCATTCCTACTGTAAATATTAATCAATACTCTCTCAGAAGGCTGTGCGGTCCCTGTGTATTAACCATTAGTCACAGCCCAGCGTCCAGACCCCTGCTGGGCGAGCTGAAGTAGTCCTGGTTGGTACCCAGGGGTTGTAAACCAGCTCTCAGTCTAAGCGTGGATGAATTGCGGAACTCCACCCCAGGAGAGGTAAAGGCCTAAGGCGTGGCACCTGTGGGGGTGTACTCAGACCATGAGAAGGGTCAGTAGTGCAGCTAGCCCCACAAAAAAGGCAAGAGTAACAATTTCAAAAGTGCCTCTGTCACTTAGATTCCTAAGCCCTGGTCTACACTAGGACTTTAGGTCGAATTTAGCAGCGTTAAATCGATGTAAACCTGCACCCGTCCACACAATGAAGCCCTTTATTTCGACTTAAAGGGCTCTTAAAATCGATTTCCTTACTCCACCCCTGACAAGTGGATTAGCGCTTAAATCGGCCTTGCCGGGTCGAATTCAGGGTACTGTGAACACAATTAGACGGTATTGGCCTCCGGGAGCTATCCCAGAGTGCTCCATTGTGACTGCTCTGGACAGCACTCTCAACTCAGATGCACGATTGTTTGCCGTTGCTCTGACTCAGGGAGGGGCGACTGACGACACGGCTTACAGGGTTGGCTTACAGGGAGTTAAAATCAACAAAGGGGGTGGCTTTACATCAAGGAGTATTTCAGGCAGGACTTCACGGAGGGTTCCAATAAGAAATGGTGCACCTAAGTTATTGTTCTTATTGGAACAAGGAGGTTAGTCTGGCCTCTGATTGATACATGACTAGATTTACCTCGCTGCACCTTCTCTGTGAGTGACTGCAGTGTGACCTAGAGGAATGAGTCCCCTAGACGGGGGGCAAAAGGGGGGGGTTGCAAATGAGTACAAAACAAAACTGGTCTATTTCTTGTTTTGATCCACTCCATCTATCTTTTACATCTTTGGCTGGCAGCAGACGGTGCAGAAGGACTGCATGCCATCCACATCTCATGGCTGCTCGGCAGAAGATGGTACAATAGGACTGCTAGCCATCCTCATCTCTTGCCTGCCCGGCGGAAGATGATGCAATAGGACTGCTAGCAATCCGTATCACCTGCCTGCTCACCATAAGATGGTTCAATAGGACTGACTGCAGGACTAAAGAGAATGACCTGATCAAGTCACTCCATATTTAGTCCCTGCGCCCATGTCTGCCCAGGCGCTCCTGATTGACCTCACAGAGGCAACCAGGAGCACCTCGGACATGACGATGATGGCTACCAGTCCTATTGCACCATCTGCTACCACAAGGCAATGGGTTGCTGCTGCTGTGTAGCAATGCAGTACCGCGTCTGCCAGCACCCAGGAGACATACGGTGACAGTGAGCTGAGCGGGCTCCATGCTTGCCGTGGTATGGTGTCTGCACAGGTAACTCAGGAAACGATTGTCTGCCCTTGCTTTCACGGAGAGAGGGAGGGAGGGAACAGGGGCCTGACGATATGTACCCAGAACCACCCGCGACAATGTTTTAGCCCCATCAGGCAATGGGATCTCAACCCAGAATTCCAATGGGCAGCAGAGACTGCGGGAACTGTGGGATAGCTCCCCACAGTGCAACATTCCGGAAGTCGACTCTAGCCTTGGTACTATGGAAGCGCTCCGCCGAGTTAATGCACTTAGAGCATTTTCTGTGGGGACACACATACTCGAATATATAAAACCGATTTCTAAAAAAACGACTTCTATAAATTCGACCTAATTTCATAGTGTAGACATACCCTAAGTCACTTACAGAGAAACTTAAACATTCTGAAAATGTTACTCTTGTTTTTTTCTGTGTTGTTACGTGTCTCGGTTACTAGGCTGCACTGCAGTCTCTTTTTGGAGTCTCACCAACATTATTCAAGGTACATTAGAATGGCAGGTCCATACAGTACTCAGAGGATAATCATGTGGGTCTCTCTTTTTACATTTCCTCAATTGTGGAGAATCCATACCATCTGAAACCCAAAGCACACAAAGTACCTAGAAGAGACCCTCCATTAACCAACAGGAATAGAACTGTGCAGAGGCCAGCAGTTTGGGTTTGCAGGGGTTCGTGTAGACCTTTTATTTTATTTGTACCCCTTGATTTCCACTTGGAGTCAGGTGTTTGAGTGAACCCAAAATTCAAAGAGAAACTTGGCCAATACCCCCTGGTTTCATGTGGGAACCTCTGAGTTGTACTTGGTTCACACTCAAAACTAAAAGTCAGCACACGTGTGACAAGCTAAAGTTGCATCAGAGAGATAGTTGGGTGCCCATGTTTAATATGAACAACTCTCTCCAAGAGCTGGCGTTTAACCAAGGTGGTACAAACTTGGCAGAAATCTCTGGCTGCTTTCCTTCCAAGAAGCTTAACAGTCAGCAAACTCCAAAAACACAGAAACTAAACAAGACAACTCTTAGCTTTACCCAGAGCTTTCATCCTGGCTTCTCTTCTGCTCTGCTCAGCTCAGCTCCTTGTCTAGGTCTCCCCCTGGGGAGTAACTTAATTCTTCTAAGGCATGATGGGAGATGATCAGTTACTAAGGTCAGCTGTACCTAATTAGCTTTCAGCTGGAAGAGCTTCCCTGTGCTAATGCTACACTCTGTTTGGGAATTAACCCCTTGAAACCACAGGCCACTGTATATCTTGGCAGGGCTTTCTCTCAGGAACACCATTAGAGTGACAGTCAGAAGGACTGCAGATTCCCCACCCAGGGGGCACAAAAATCCCACAGGTCCTCTCTCAGCATCCTCAAGACTGTGTCCTGGGCTCACTTCTAGTGTTCCCAATTTTGGTTGGAGGGACTCCTGGAGCTTTGATCACATGACCTAACCTTTAATTAAAGATTAATTTTTAATTCCTGGCGACTCCCGGACAATCCTGGAGGGTTGGCAACCCTACTTGAGATTCTCAACAGAGCTTTCAAATGGTTTGTAAATTCTGCATTTCAAAATCTAAAACTGGTCTAAGTCCCCAATATTGCTCCTGGCATTCTGAATGTCGGAGTCTGGACACTGAGGGACATAGACAATGGGTTACATGGGCCCCTGGCCTGCCAACATTCTGGAAAGCAGGCCCAGCCCCACCAATGTTTGAGCTGGGTTGCAACCAGAATTTTGCTAAGGCTGGGGGCCAGGTTATCTGCCTGGCTACCACCTAAATTTGAGTGGCATTGCAACTTGGTACATGGGGTTGCCAGACGGTAGGGTAGCTGGGCTAAATTTGAGTAGCATTGTGAGCAGGTGCATGGGTGGCCCTGCCGCCCCTCCATCATCCATGCCTACTTTGGGGGTTTTACTCCTCAGGCCCTCAAGTATAAGGGCTTGGCCACTTATATCCCTACTGGGGGCTTTGCCCCTGACCCCCAGCAAAAATTTTACAAACCCAGCAGCTATGCCAAGGGACTCTGTTTCATCCTTCCTGAATCCTGACCTGCAGCAACTGCTTACATAATTTACCCATCCCAGGATGCACTTCTGCAGCCTGCTATTTATTATTTGTTTTACTATTCACTTGGCAGTCTGTAAATGAAGTTGTAAAACTGAGATTTTAAAAAGAGGCATTATGGCAGTCAGCCTTGTGATGTATTACAATAGCAGACAACAATGTACCCTGGAAATTTGTAAATGTTATTTATTTATTGTATTTATTGTTTTAAAAACAACCATTTAGGACATAAGTGTATTAACCTCTCAAATTCTGCCCCTGAAAAGATTCCCCAGACTGACTATTATAGGAGATGTTTTGACAACAGAACAGTGCAGCTATCATTAACCTGATAAAAGGGAGCCAGAATTTGGAATATTGATGGTATGTGTTTCTAGGATCTAGTTACAAAATGGGCTTTTAATCACATTCCCTACCATGAATTTGTGTTGTAAGAGGCCATCTTTTTAAAGCTTTCTTTTTTGGGGGTAACTTTGGATCTTTATGCTTATGAAAAATAAGACATCAATAACCCTGACCAGAGCCAAGCACTGTGCAAACTTCCTTACTAGGCTTAGCCAAGGCAGCAGTGAATCTATCGTATGCAGAGTGTCACTGTTGCTAGCCTGTTTTCTGGGTTTATGATAGAATCCAAAGGACTATATCAAGGTGACCAGACTCATCTTGCTCTTCTGACCTAATCCATATTTGAGCCTACAGTTTCACAGCTGATCTGCTAGATATTAACTCACTGTACCACCTAAATCCTAAAAGCAACCCAGATAGAAAATTAATAGAAAACAATTGTGGAAACAAATGATGAATGATTCAAGGGTCTAACTTGGGTCTTGTCTTTGTTCAGGAGAAAGTTGTCACTGCTAAATAAAGAGATGGAAATGCATTCTTTGAGTAGCATATGATGACAGTGAATGTATCAGATCTGGAAAAAACGGCTCCCACTTCTCCAGAACATACGCTTTCTCAGAATTGTGAACATCTTGCAAGAAAGATGAGGGCTGTTGGCAGGTCCAGAGAGGCCCGGGCCACTTCCAGCTTTTGAGGCCCCTAGCTATAATAAAAATAAAAAATGATGACACATGAAAACAAAATAAGGCACCAAAATAGAGTGAGACAATTTGAATATTTTTTTTATTTGACAAATGCTTTTCTAACCTTTTTCTGTGCAAACACACTAATTATTGAGGAAAAATCTAGCTTTTGTGCAATGTCACAGTTGATATTAAAGCATGGTGAGTCCATTTAAATGCTCTTGTCCCATAGTTGAATGGTGATAGTTCTATACTTGCTTCAACACATTGAAGGTGCATTCACCTGAAGCCACTGATGCAGGCAAATTGACAAAAATACACAATGCAATTGTGATATTAGGAAACACCCCAGAGAGTCCAAGTTCAAGTATTTTTTGAAGCAATTCCTTTGGCTTGCAATCCAATTTAAAGGTAGTGGAATATATTCGTTTGGGGAAGATGACCTTCTCATTGAGGTCTTTTGAGATTTCTTTGTTGTGCTGTTGCTGAAATTGTTCAGCTGCAGAAAGTAGATCTTCGTTACTCAGTCTCTTGAACTGCCAAAGAAACCCCAAAAGGGAACAAATTAGTTGCAGTGACTCAAATCAACGTGTAAGACCTGATTGAATAGAGTCAATGATGACAAGGAAGAAGCTCGGCATTGGATTCAGTAGGTAAGTTGAGATTGGTGGAGAGCTCATGAAATGCCAATATTCTGTGCTACTAATTTGGACTCAGTCAGGATCGCCTCCCATTGTTCACGAATCTGTTGAATGGCATTGATAAGACTTTCAATGTTATCCCTCTCAACATCAAGTGTAGCATTGCATGCTTCAATTACCAGATTAGTTTGGTGAATCATTGCAAGTAGCTTCATCCACAAAGATGACATCAGAATGCATTCAAATTTGGACATGTGCTTCTGAATAGGCTGAAGTTCAGTTCAAGCCTGTGCAGTGAGATTGAGAGATTCAAGCTCATTTAAAGCCTTTCTCACTGAATTCAAATGCTGCTCCACAGGTTGAACACCATCAATCCGTGCAGACCATCTAGTTTTGGACATCCCATGCAGTGAAAAAGGAAGATATTGCTTCAGAATTTCCCACCTTTGTGGACTGCTACAGAAGAGATTGTACATTTGCTGAACAGTTCCAAAGGAAGTAATTGCCTCCTTGCATGATTCAACACAGTCAACACCTACAAGGTTTAGTGTGTGGTTTCCACAGCTGGAGAAAATATAGTTTGAATTATACTCAAGCAGAACTGCTTGTACACTTTTGTACTTCCCAGCCATATTAGATCCATTGTCATAGGCTTGACCAATGCAGACTTGAAAATCTAACTAAAAACCTTCTAGAATTGCTAGTACTTGAGCAGCAATTTCTTTCCCAGTTTTTCTTGTGAAATTATCAAACAAAATAAACCTTTCTTCAATTGAAAATTTTGAACTGTTTACAATCTTAACATAGCGAATAAACAATGTAGTCTGTTCCTCCTGAGAACAATCTGGAGTGGCATCAACAATATTTGAAAAATACTTGACATTTCAAACCTCATCAAGAATTGTTGTTTGTATGAATGACCCACATTACACAGCTCAATAAACTTGTTTTCTATGCATGTGGAGAGATAATGGACTTGCATGCACTTTTGACTCTCTTGCAATTCTCGAACATGTTTAACATGCTCTAAGAAAAGTGGGCCATATTTGCTGAGAAGCTCAACTATGCCTAGAAATTTGCCATTTGCATGATTACCAATATGTTGACTGGAACCAAAGAAAGCCAATCCCTGCTCAGAAAGAAAAAGGATAACAGTCAGGACGTGCTCAAGAAGGGTTTTTTTTGCCAGTTATTAGTTTCTGTAGAGAGTTCAGTCAAGAGTAAATTCTCAACTGAACTTTTAGCTGATGCTGCCCTACTGGCTGATTTCCATGCAACATAGTTTTCTTTGTGTGACGTTGAACTCTCATGTGATGGTATTCGATCTTCCAACTTCCTCCAAACTCTGTTCATGCTCCATCCTGATTGATCAGAGAGAACTGATGCATTAGCAGCACTTTTGTTCAAAATGAAGCAGGGTGCACAGTACAGAGATTGTTTTTCCATATTCCAGCATAACCAGTCTCTTGTGCAGGTCTCACCATTTGGAAGTTTTTGTCAGCAGACAAGTAGGGAAAGCATGGTTATCAGCATCTCATGGAATGTTACTTGGAATTTCAAAACAACTAATTTGAAGAAAAGATTGCATTTGGGCAGCATTGCTCTTGTCAATAATTCCAATGTCTGTCACAGTTAAACCTGTAGTACTCATAAATTGCTCTTGCTGTGTAAGATCTACATCTTCCTGTTGCTGTTGAGTTTCTTGATCGTACACAGGATCTTCTGCTGCATCTGTTACTGTTGGCACATCTCCTTCTTGACTACTGTTCCCATGTTCAGGTATTGGCATTGAAATATCACCTGTTGCAGTTCTGGAGTTTTCATTATCTCTAGCATTGTTTGTTGGGTAAGGTGTGTTTTCCAGTGGTTTAAGAAATGAAGTTATTGGCTTTGAGCTCTTCGCTGCTGCTTCACTCAGTCTCTTGCTTGCACCACTTTCTAATCTCCTCTTCATAGTGATCTATCTGGTCAATATGTAGCCTATCCACACTTGAAATATTTTGCTTTAAATAAGTAGCTTATCTACTCTTGAAATCTTCTACTGTAAACATGTACACAAATGCTGAATGGTACACAAATGCTGAAAAGACTTAAAATGAAGGAATACTAATTAAGACCACAAAATGAAACAGTAAGATAGGTTATTATCCTTATCACTGAATCAAAACTCAAGCACGCAAGGTATAATATAACAGGCTGAGCTGAAGACAAAGGGATGACATGTATATAGTAAACACAGCCATGGATACAGACAGAGGGATAATGTCCAAAAATTTCAAATGTGTGTCCTCACAAAACTCACTGTACAAGACGGTCCTCACAAATTTTGCCTTGAATCTGGGCCTATAGACTACGAAAGCTTAAGATAATGTCCAAGCTGCCAAGCTAGGGCTCAACCAACCAACCAGTCACGTCTTTTAGCTACCATATGAAGATAATAATGAGGAATTTTCACACATAAATAATTCCTTAGTCAACTCGACGTAAAATTATAAAGACACTAAAATGTAACAATTCTCTACCTTTCAACACACACTTGATCCAGCACCAGCCACTAGTAGTGGTTTGTTTATATAATTAGCTGATCTGAAAGGACACGTTCATCACAGTCTAATCTTGTGCCATCAAACCGATATATTTTTATTAAAATTTATGAACATTTTTAATTCTTTAATATGACAAAATCTATATTGGTTAACAAAAAAAAATTATGTCTTTTACCAAATCACATCTCTTATTTGCTTAAATTTGCAGCTCTAAGCTGAGAGAGTGTGTCACATTTTGGTCCGATAGGGATGCGCATAAAAACAAGTTGTGAAACTTATCAAATGCCAAAAAATTAACATGTGTCTAAATTTGAGGCACCCTTTGAGCTTGAGACCCAGGCCAAGTGGCCCTCCTAGCCCCCCCTCTTATTGGCTCTGGCTGTTGGTCTGAAGAGAGGGCTGAGAGTCAGGAACTTACAAGTTCCAGTCCTAATTCTACACGTCAACTCACCCTATGGCCCTGGACAGAACACTTAGCCTCTCTAAGCATTAGATCTCTTCATCTGCCATATAGAAATAATGGAGAGACAAGGTGGGTGAGTGAATATCTTTTATTGGACCCACTTCTGTTGGTGAGAGAGATAAGCTTTTGAATAATGGCAAAATGGAGTTTACCTACCTCACCATGCAGCCCAATACCCAGCAAAGTATTATCTTACAGAATAGGTGAATATGTCAGTACTATTAGTTAATTATTATTTGTATTATCATAGCACCTAGAAGGCCTCATCATGGACCAGGACCCCATTGGCCTAGGCATAGTGAAGCCTTTTTTCTAAATGATCGGGTCAGCAGAACACAGTACTGCTGGTTTGGCTCCTTAGGCCAGGAGCAAGTATCCAGTGTAACAGTCCTCTGAGATTTCCACTTGTTTCCAGAAGACCAAATGACAAAATTTACAGCCTTAGTGTTGGTAAAAAAAAAAAGCCACTGATTGAAACAGTAGCAGGGTGTAAGGCAACATTCTGAGGCAGGCTGGCTCAGTGGCTCTAGATTCTATCAGGGTTGCACCATGGTTAGATTAATAGTCTTTGTTCAGGATTTTAATCTTTAGAATACTCCCCCAGTGAACCATGGGTTCTGAGGTTCCTTGTCGGCTACTTTTAAGGCCCATTTATATTTTGGTTGTGTTAGGCCTTGCTGGTTTCTATGCTCCCTCCTTTGTTCTCACATCTCTGTGGTATATTCGCTAGTCCCTTTTTTTGCCCTGTATTTGTGTTAACTTTCCTGAAGTCCACAGGTTTTGCTCTTGTACCACAATTTTCTGTTGAAATCAATGTTGTATGTCAGAGGGCTCCATATTTTTTTATTTTAATGAGTTGTACTGGTTTTATTGTATAATGTTTAAATGCTATCTAATAGGCACACTGTAAAGGAAAATGGTGCGTATAGACACATTATAGGCTAGGCAAAACAAGTGAGAAGTCTAGATTAGGCTCCAGAGACTGTTGGGAGGGTCTATAGAGCAATTTAGGACTAATACACTATCAGACACCTCACCAAGCCAGATACCCTGTCTTCACACATTACACTCTGCAAAGGCTCACTATATACACACACCTCAGCACAAAGTAAATATCATGTGAACCAACAGAATAAGAGAAAGTCAACAGCACAGTAAGCGATTTGACTCCACTTTCTGAGGAGGGTTTTGTGCTTCATGCTTTTGCTGTGGTGTTGAACCATAAGGAGACAACAATGTGCTTGGTCTTAACCTAGACTGTTACTTCTTCAGACAAACAGCTGACCTAGAGTTTTTCATGCTACTCATATCAGCTGGGAAAATCAAATGTTTCTAGGTTCAGTATCAGAGACAACAAAGAAAAAAACAGGGATTGAATTCTAAAGAGCTCCTGAATTTTATCTTATTTTGCATATCAAATTAGAAGACAGCAGGGAACATGAATTGAATCTGGAGTGGGCATTTTAAATTACTCTCTTATTTCTTCAATGTTTAGAGATGAGTTTGGTCTCAACACCCAATGTACATTTCTGAATTTATAACAACTACAGCTGGTCAAGATCTCAGCACTGTAGACTGGGTATAACCTTCCACACAATCTGTTCCCATTATATGTGGAGTTCAAGCAAAAGTGTGGGTAAGAGAACTATTGTTTTACAGCATCATTAGAAACATCAGTATTATTGTTAATGCAGCACTTAAATTTGAAGTGTCATTTAAAACTTGCTTTGGGCGTAAGCACTAACCCATAGGAAAGATATGATACTGTCATATATATATATGCATCGATAACTATTGTTAGGGCAGAAGTCACCAGATGGCACTATTACACAGTCTCAAGAATTCTCTCAGTGTGTGAACAGTGTTGAATTTTTGATGAAATGCTGCATTGTTGTTAATTTTTTTATGTCTATTCTTTTAGGGGGGCTGTGGCAAGCAGCAAGGGAGCTTGTTTTCTGCGTTAATATCTTTAACTAGTCAATTTCTTGGGGCAGAAATTAGCTCAGGGAAGCAGACATTGGTGTTTGGGCTGAGATTCCGGAAAGGGGATTGTCTGCCTGCTGTTTGTGATCACATCTGTTCAATGACTGTTGAATATAGTGTAAATAAAACAAGTTACACTAAAAAAATACCCAGGCTCTGCATCACTGATTTCTCTTCCAATGAGAAACAAAACTGCAGGGCTCCGAAGTCTACCACCACTTGGCCAAGGAGCAACAATATACAGAAAATCATGCAAGGTCTGGAATTCTAAAATGTACAGAAACAGGAGTACATTGTGCACCTCTTTAACGTGAATACAAAACCATTTAATCACATGTCAGCAAGACGGAAGAAGAAGAGCTCTCTGTAAGAGCAAAAGCTTGTCTCTCTCTCCAGCAGAGGCTGGTCCAATAAAAGATATTACCTCACCGGCCTTCTTTCTCTAATATCCTGGGACTGATATGGCTACAGCACTGCATGACAGCAAAGTAGTAAGAGACAAAAAACCAAAAGTTAAATAACAGTGTTGTGAAAAAAAGTCTTGGGATCATCCACATGGAAGTGTGGGGATTATTTTCATATGGGAGGCTTGGAGGTGCAGTTTAAGTCTGTCACAGTCTGGCTTCCTTGAGGGAGGTTTATAGGGCACTTAGTGGCCAGGGTAATGGCCTCCCACTCTCATGTAAGGCCAAGATCCCTGGGTAGAAACTCCTCAAATCCCATGGAACTGCCTGTATTATTATGGCAGTAGTGACTAGATGCCCCACCGTCATGGATCAGAACCCCATTGTGCTAGGTGCTGTACAAACACAAAAAATATGGTCCCTGCCCTAATTCGGTACAGGCAAAGCATATGCTATGGCAATAGGTACTTTGGAAATGCAGATAGGTTAGAAAGATAAATTGTGTTTCCAACATCTGCAGCACTTCTGCACAGTGTAAAATTGGGGGTCTGGGAAACACAGATAGTGCATATGCTTCCCTACTAAACCAATGTAACTTGGGTGTGAAACACATTCACGGGAAAATGTTCCTCTGTGCAACACTGTCCTACACAGTCCAAATAGGCTGTTTATATACTCTCCAGGGGCCCATTTGAATACAAATGCGATCAATTCTGAGAGTGTGTATGTTCAGGACACCATGCTCTCCAAAGTACTCAGCATGCCTACTACAGAATGCTATTGTCCCCCTCTTCCACACCTGATCCATATGGCAGTAGATGGTGTTACATGCATTTTCCAGCATGATAGCCAGCGGTGGGGCTCACTGTGAGAAACAACACAAAGTGATAAGCCATGCTGATCTGGGGGGATAATGCAGTGCAAATAGGAACAACATTTTTATGCATGCCTTTTCATGGATTTCACCCTTTTCCATGGGTTTTCCTACAGTAGGAATCATTATAATTAATATTTTATCATTAGTATCTAAAATTAACATTTATTTGCTGCCTTGCTTCTAAGAAATATGCCCTTTGAGGTGCTTGGAAAATACCGTATGCAATATAGAACATGTGTAATACTGCTCTGGACATGGTGCTGGGTAACTTTCTGACCTAGTGTAGGTTGTAGTCATACCTTAAAACATTTTCCATCTGAGACTGCAAATGCCTTGGGCAGGAAACACGGCCAAAAAGTTCAAACCCAAGTGCCCAAAGTTAACCTCCCAAATCCACAATTAGGTATCTAAATGAAAGTGGCCTGATTTTCAGAAGTGCTGAGCTCCCACTGATTTCAGTGGGAGCTGCTGGATGTTGACCTTAAGGTTCTAATTTTGACTCCTGGTTTTGAAAAATTGAGCTGTCTTGTGCAGTGCAAACTAGACTGCCAGTGCTAACACTTCAATAAGTGATTTAAAACACCACCAAAAAATTTCTGTCTTATCTGAATTCTGGGTTCCGCAAGTTTTTTTTAAAAGCAGAACATTTTAGTTGAGACCAAAGTCAAATCCCCCCGTGGGGTTTACTCATAATTTTCTCTCAGGTACTGACGTTAACATTTAGTGCTAGATGCAGGACCCATTTTCTTCCACTAGATGGTGCATTTACAAAGAAAACTTACCTTGTCTCCTCTCTAGGTATGATCAGAACAAATCTGTGGTTCATCTGTGCTTCAAATAGTCCCCTCCCCCGTCCCCCCGGTGTGTGTGTAAAGTTTGCACATGTGGTTTCCCCCTCACATTTTATTTTGTTTTGATCACAAGGTGCAGAGCTGATCATCCACCTCATGCAGTCTGAACCAGGCTAAATATATGCCTAAGGGAACAGTTGCCAAAGAAACTTGATATAAAAATGAAACTTTTGTTACATCAAAACACACAGAAAGAAGAACCACCCTCACAGTACACATGTATACACACAAATGATTGTGAACATAGCTCAGAATAATGGTGATTTGTTTTTGTGTTAACGCCAAAGGGTTACAATCTCACACCTATCTGGGGGATCTTCGTGGGGTAGAGCCACCCAGTTCCATAAGCAAACACTTCAGGATTTAAGTGTGGATTTTTTAACAGCTCATATTGCCTTGAGTACCAGTGCCCAGCCACTAACCAGTCAATTAATAGAACGTTTGTACATTGCTTTCCTATTCCTAGCTTTTCAAACTTACTCAGTTATTTCAAATCAACTTTCTAGTACAAATCATGAAGCCCTGTCATTGTTTTTGGTTTTCAGAAAAATACTATGAGCAGAACAATTCCAGCACCACACCCCTGTTATCATTTAGGTAACCCTCCCTGTCTGATATATTTTAAGCAGATAAAAATATAGTCACCGTATCCGCGTTAATTCCCGCAACCCCATGACCGCACAAAACCCTCTCCAACAAGTGAGCATTGTTAAAGGCTCCTGCTCACGGTGTTTTAAGCAGCAAAATCAGCCCCCACCCCCAAACCTGACAAACAACTGTAAGAAGGTAATCAAGAACTACAGCTATGGGGAATAGGCACATATGCTGCAAAACCAGTGAGGTTCGCTAGCAACCAGGCAACAAACAAGGTTAAGAAAGTGAAGGGCAAGCAGACTAGGTAAATGCTTCAGCCGGTTTGTATAGAATTGCTTTCTCTTAAAAGCATTGTACTGATGATGATGTCCAGTAGCTCCTTGCTATACACTTTCTCCTGATGGGGGACAGCTAGTAGGCTAATGCCCAGTGATACCTGATCCGAAACCATCCTTTCGGCTTTGACACAAAGAGCCCCTAGCAGGACACTTGACTGCCACCGGGCGAGCAGCTAAATGCCCCCATCTTTGTCATTAAATACATCAATCAAAAAATAAGTGGAAAGGGCAACCGACGAAGTCTTTAGGCAACAATGAGCTTTTTCTCTCTCGGCTGTTGTCTGGTAGTCTAGCCTTCCTTTAATACAAGTAGATACGATCTAAATTGTCCTGGGCTGAGGACTTCGCTCAGTGGTGCTGAACACAGAAAGAGTTCTCTTTCTCAAGCAGCCTCTGCCATGCCCCTGGCTGACAGGGACGCTGCTGCTGGGAGAGGGTTTATCTCAGTGATCATTTGTTAATCCTGACTCGGAAATCGGGGGGGGGGGGGCGGTGAGGGGGACGGGGGTGCAGGGAAGTGAGATGAAAAAATTAAGAAGTGGGTAGGCAGAAAGAGGGGAGGAGCATTTGGGCTGGTGGCAAACACATAAAACCAGCCGGTATGTTCACCCCACAGAGCAAAACAGGAAAACTATCCCCACATAAAACTTCAGATCCCCCTTCCCTCCCTGACAGGGAACAAAACCACACAACAACGAAGCGAGAGTACGGCGGGGGGTGGGGGGTGGGGGGGGGGAGGGAAAGAAAGCTTGGAAAACCCTAAACGATGAAGAGAAAGGAGAAGGGAAAACGGATCATCCTAGCGAAAGATTAAAGCAATGCAGATCGGTGTAGCCTAGCATACTAAAGTGTCAGGAGGTTTGCACACCTTTGGGGGGTTCTGCATAGCTTCACAAGCGTATTTACTGCAGTGTCTCATAAGGAAATTAACCTGTTACACTCCTTCTAGTTGGGGCTGTCATTCAGTAGAGTCTATGCTCCTTTCCCTGATCCTTGACTTAAGGAAGGACTGCAGAAACCCACCTTCCGCTTAGGAGAATCGGTGGTGCTTCTTTACAAGCAGGTGGTCTGTTTGCGCTTTCTTATTCCCTTCTCCCCCCTCACTCCCCCACCTCCCGGCTGGACAACTCCCTCCTTTGGAGAACACGCCCAAGTAGCTGAAGAAGAGAGGGGAAAAAAGAAGAGATAGATAGTAACATTGAACCTGAGGAGAGATCCAGAGCTGCTGCGTGCAGAGAGCGATCACTGCAGCCTATACATTCCCAGCACTAAAGTATTACGTGTGACAGGCATACAAATCCGGAATAAAAAGAAAAAGAGAGAGAGAGAGACAGACAGACACAGGGTGGGTGAGTGAGAGAGAGAGAGAGAGAGAGAGAGAGAGACCCAGCTGAGGGATATGGTGTTTGTCTCTTGGGATTTACAAACACACACCGCCTGTTCAGATCACAAGAGGGTTTGTCTGTTTTGTCTGCACTACCTTGACCCGGAGCTGCACTGTCTGAGGCAACGAGAAATTAACCAGCACGAATAGCATTAGAGGCATCCTTTTGCATGGTGATCTGAAAAACAGCAAACAAGGAATATGAACAGGAAAACAAGGCGTTGGATTTTCCATATCTTTCTGAGCCTAGGGATTGTATATATCAAAATTGGGTAAGTAACTTAAAAAAAAAAAAAAACCCACACACAAACGATTTCTCTCTGCCTATCCTGTCCAGACCTGTTAATATTTATCTGGGAAAGTTTGGAAGACTGTTGTTATTTTTTATTAAAGACAGAGCAGAAATGCTATTGCCTTTCAGTGAATTCTTGGTGTGTCGTGTAGAGCTGGGGAATGTGAAAGTCATTGGTGATGTGCCGGAAGCATGACTGGAATGGCAATGTGCTGGGGTTATTTTTATGCTCTTTCTGTACCTACCGTATCCCCTGAAATCAAACCAAACTCTGCTTTCACATGCATGGCGAGTATCGCTTCAATGGGATCTGAAAGGACATTTGTCAGCCGTTCAGGAGAGCGAGCACCGGCGAGAGTAGCCGCCGGCTCCCTACCCTTTCCTCCCCCGGGACCTCCGGGGAAACCATCTCCTCTCTTCCCAGGTGCAAACTACTTGATGGACTGTTGCTGAGGGGGGATAAGGACCTGCGCCTGTCCCCTGGGCGCGCAACAGCGATCTCGCAGGGCCGCCATGGGTCACCCTGCCATTAGCTGCTGGACTGGTCAAAGTGGGCGCTTTTATTTATTAAAAGCAACGGGAAATAAAATACGCGCCAGCGCTCCGGCTATCCGGAGCCAGACCCGCTCCGCTCACTTGTAGATCAGCAGCACCTTTTAGCATTACACCTCACCCAAGTCAGAGGCGTTATTCTGCAAGGGCGGGGAGTGGGGCGGCAGCCCAGGATCGGAGGGGAGGGGCCGCTTTATTTTTCCTAACTGCACTAATTTAATAGCTTAATAAAACAACGACGATGATAATAATAATAACCCCCCAGCCCTTGGAGCGTGTCCCTGTTCTGGGCGCTAGAGTTGCATGCGCTCTAATTTATGAATCAGGAAGTTGGGTCACGTTATGGCAAAGCCCACGCGCTCTTTATCTCTCTTTTAATTATAGACCGAAAAAAAATGATGGGGGGGGGGGAGGGGAGGGCGAGGCTCTGATGTCCGTGAAATTGATCCGCTCTTTCCTTTAAACGTCATTATTCTAGTCTTATCCCCAGGCTCCGCAAGGGACGGTCTGGGGAGGGCAACAAGCCCAGCAGAAAGTTGGGGTGGTCTTGGCCAGGGGCTGGTTGAGTAAAATGATGGTTTGGTTTTGCTGGAGTATGTGCCGTAATCTATCAGTGGCATGAGCCAACAGCCGGGGGAGGGCTTTAAACGCACGGTGCCTCGTGAATACCCCAGCAGGGTTACAGAGGATGGGGCTTTCTCTGTCCTCCGCTGGGGATCAGCCCCTTTATCTCCTTTACACCAGTCTATTGACTGACACAAAGCGGCCTGAAAACCGCTTGCTCCGGGGAGAGGTCACTAAAGGTACTGTCACAGCGTGAATGTGACAGGTTTCAGAGTAGCAGCCGTGTTAGTTGTTCGTCTCTTAGGTGCCACAAGTGCTCCTTTTCTTTTCGCGTGAATGTGGAAATCCTAGGTTGAAAGCGCTTTCAAGGCAGAGAACATGCTTTGAAGTGAGAAGATGCCTCCCTCTGAAAGCGCCTGTAAGAAGGCTGCCGCCTCAGGAATCGATTGGCTCTGAAAGCTGCGGTACTAATTTTATTTGTTCTGAGTCTTTCCCCCTTCTTCTCTCATTCCAGGGGTTTTTCCTCTGTGGTGGCTCTGGGGGCCAGCATCATCTGTAACAAGATCCCGGGTTTAGCTCCTAGACAGAGGGCAATCTGTCAGAGCAGACCCGATGCTATCATAGTGATCGGAGAAGGGTCTCAAATGGGAATCAACGAATGTCAATTTCAATTCCGAAATGGACGCTGGAATTGCTCTGCCTTGGGGGAAAGGACGGTCTTTGGAAAAGAGCTGAAAGTGGGTATGTTACCTCTTTACTGGTTATTGCAAGGTTTGGACCTGAAGTCCACCAAAAGGTTAGCAAAAAGGGTTTGGTACACATCAAAATGTCACAGAATCATACATGCTAGGGCTGGGAAAGACCTGCCAGGGCACCCAGTCTGTGCCAGCCAGTGCAGGATCAGTCCCTTTAGTGTATTTTCACCTGCCCCCTTCTCTAGGATTACCAAAATAGATATCTGTGAATTTTCCCTATAGGATATCTAGTGAAACCCTCCCAAATACTCTAAAAAAGCACTTATATAACAAATAAGCCATCTTCCTCTAAATATCCCACAGTCCTATACTTGTAAAGCCTGTGCCCTGTGCCTTTTTTCATGTATGTACAACACACAACAGGACTTGGAGATTTGGATCTGGTTCGGGGTTTTGTTGGGAGACAGGGTATTGAAGAGAAGCTAGATTTTGGACTCTACACACAAAGCTCATGAGCCATTCTCTTTAGATATCAGCCCCAAAGGGTGGACTATTTAGACCAGTTTTCAGAGTAGCAGCCGTGTTAATCTGTATTCACAAAAAGAAAAGGAGTACTTGTGGCACCTTAGCGACTAACACATTTATTTGAGCATAAGCTTTGGTGAGCTACATCGGATGAAGTGAGCTGTAGCTCACGAAAGCTTATGTTCAAATAAATTGGTTAGTCTCTAAGGTGCCACAAGTCCTCCTTTTCTTTTTATTTAGACCAGTAAGCTCAAGAAAGCTAACTGTTTATTTGGTGAGAGATTGGTTCCTTCGAAAACAGAATCAGAAAACACACACCTGCCAGTTTAGAATTCAACCTAACCCAAACCTTAGATGCAGTTAATATCTGGGCATTCAAGTCTGAACCACATCCACAGTCAAAGGGGTTCTAATCTGATTTTCCAATTTGGGCGCATCTCTCTCAGTCACACATGTTGGGTTTTTTTGTACTAACAGCTGAAGCTACATTTTAAAATTGCACTCAAATAGCATCAATAAAAATACAAATTTAGATGTGAGGAAATTTCTAAGGAAGGGGGAAACACTGTCTTCAGACCTAGTATTGTAGAACTTATGGCACCTGAGGGCTTCTTTGTGTTTGTTGATCATGTCATACTTGGGAACAGTGAGAAGAGTTAAGGATAAAATTTCAGCCTTAAGGGCCATAGTCACCTTTCAATTCCCAATTTAAAATGGTCACTGATACCATTATGAGTTCCATGTTCGACAGTAGAATCCACAGATCTGCGGTTGTATGCCTTGGACTGTGACAGTGCCCAGGGACCCAACGAGTTTAGATTCAGGAGGGAACGCTGTCACAATAGAGAGCTAAAGTATTCTGTGGGACTTGGGAAGCAAGATGTAGCATTGGCAAGGCAAGGAGCCAAGAGTGCCAGGGGCACTTTTACACCAGGAGTATTGGGCTCTTTGATTTGTTGTGCAGGGCCTTTGGTTCGTTGCGAAACACTTTGGTTGGATTGGATTCAGGCCCCACTTTGTCTTAATCCAGCCAGGGCAGGTGGACCAGGGCAGGATATGGCCTAACTATAATACCAGTATGGCATTCCTTGTGCACCCAAGATACCTATCAAAGTCATTGGGATTGGTACACAAAGAATGGAGCATTGGCATCTATATAGCTGAAGTTCCTCACTTAGGCAGGTTTAAGTACATGTTTTAGTATTACTCAAATGTAGGTGTGTGTGATTTCCAGTGCTCATGGTTTTATGCAAGAACAAAAACAGGGAAAAGTCTGAAGATTTTTTATTGAAGGCCATTGGGCTCTCAACACCTCTGAAATCCGGCACTATGTCTCAGATTGGTCACCCAAAGACTGGGGCATACAACATTAGTGAATACTTCTCAAATTGTGTCCGTTACACTGGAAAACTGTAACTGCTTCAATAGAGTTGGCTCATTCTGGCCACTGATTTATGCAGGCATGTGTCTGACTGATCTCAACCATAGGTCTGCTTGGAAGGCTGGTAGGATTGGACCACTCTAATCCAACAGTTACATATATATCTGTAAAAAGAAAATGTGTGTGCCCAAGAGCAACAAACATGCAGAGTTATTGTGGTATGTTGGGTAACACTGTCAGTTTTTTTCAAAATTGATTTAGCTGGTAGGCTATATTTAGGTACTTTTAAAGAAAGTCAATATTAAAGGAAGTGGATTTGATCCATCTTTGAAGTGTTACCTCATATCTAATTACCTATTATAATGTTTACATAGATAGGTGTATTCAAACATATCAGGCCAAAGTCATCCCTGGTGTAGCTCCATCAGAACTTATACCAGCATTGAATGTGGACCATAATGAACAAAACTCACTTAAAATGCATAAGTTTTATGTTCAGATTTAAACAATGTTTACACTTGCATTTCAAAATACACTATATGCATCTTGCTCGCAAAGTGCATAAGAAAGACAATCAATCCCATGCAAAAAAGCAGCTTTTTTGGAGCTCAGGAGTACACCCTTGGGATCTTTAATGGCAAGTCTGATTTCAGTACAAACTGTTATGGCTGAGTTAACTCACTGAAAAATAGTGGGTCTATTGGGTGCCACTAAATATTAATAACATTAGTGACAGGTTTCAGAGTAACAGCCGTGTTAGTCTGTATTTGCAAAAAGAAAAGGAGTACTTGTGGCACCTTAGAGACTAACCAATTTATTTGACAGGTTTCAAAGGAACAGCCGTGTTAGTCTGTATTCGCAAAAAGAAAAGGAGTACTTGTGGTACCTTAGAGACTAACCAATTTATTGAGCTTTCGTGATGCTCAAATAAATTGGTTAGTCTCTGAGGTGCCACAAGTACTCCTTTTCTTTTTGCAATTTATTTGAGCATCACGAAAGCTTATGCTCAAATAAACTGGTTAGTCTCTAAGGTGCCACAAGTACTCCTTTTCTTTTTGCAAATAACATTAGTGTAACCATTTGTGTTCTTCTATGTTTCTTGTCTGTAACAGCATGTGTGGGAACCCTTGCACATTTGATTCAGACAATATCATTTTATAAGAAGATGGGGAAAAAATCATTCAGTTCCTAGGATTCTCTAAGCTGCTCACTGTTTTCCATTCCCCTTTATCAACTGTTCATTCCATCTCATCACACCCTGTAAAGAACCAGTAGGAACTACAATTTACAATAATCTAAGCTAATATTTCACTGTGTTAAGAAGGGCAAATCCTATACCTAGTAAATACAAAGGCCAGATTTAATGCCCACAACGAAGATAAGATAAAAGAGAAAGTCTCAGATTTGTTATCATAAATACTGGCAGTGGGGACAGGAATGACACGTGCAATATGAAATGTTAAACCTAAAATATCTCCCATATTGTAACCAATGCATTAATTACAATGCAATTGAATATTAATCTTCAAAATATTTTTCACTACTATATTTTTCTATATGAGTAGTAGCTGTAGATCTCTACTTTCTTATTCCTTTCACACGATTACTCCAGATTGCCATTAGAATGCTACAAGTGTAAAAGGTACTAAAATATTAGTTAATGTGTGAACACTGATGATGTTTCTCAGTATGGTTGAATCTTTAAGATTGTTATCTTGGAAGTAGGCAGGATCCCACAACTGCAATTTGCAATAAAATCATTTGACCGCATGACATCATTCTGCCTTCTCTATTAGTTGAGTGCCATGTGACATTAAAGTGGCATTGTGGTGCCTGTACTAAGATTAGGATGCAAATTCAAAAAGACTGTAATGTAACTTGTTGAAATGTGTCATTCAGTGATTACAACACGGGCGTATATGTGTACTAATACTATACAAAGTACCCCAAAAGAAATTCTATCAGTCTGTGCCGATTCAGCCATACAACTCCTATGCTAACTGGAGTTGTGTGTGTAAATCTATGATAATAGGTTACCTTGACAACTGCATAGTCATGCATCCTAGACTGTTCTATACTTAGTACCTATCTTTAAAAAAGGGAAACAAAGAAGACCTCAGGAACTATAGATCTCGTCACCCTAACTTCAATATCTGGAAAGATACTGGAACAAATTATTGAACAATCAATTACTGTGCATCTAGAGGATAATAGGGCGATAGCCAACATGGATTTGTCAAGAACAAATAATAATAAACCAACCTAAGTTCCTTCTTTGACAGAGTTACTGGCCTAACTAATGTGGGGAAGCAGTGATATATCTTGATTTTAGTAAGGTGTTTGACATATTATCACACAATATTTTCACAAGAAAATTAGGGAAATGTCATCTAGATGAAAATACTATAAGGTGGGTGAACAACTGGTTGAAAGACCATACTCAAGTAGTCATCAATGGTTACTATTCAATATTTTCATTAATGACTTGAATAAATGGGGTGGAGAGTATGCTTATAACATTTGCGGATGACACCATGCAGGGAGGAATTGCAATCACTTTGGAGGAAAGGATTAGAATTCAAAATGACCTTGACAAATTGGTCTGAAATCAACAAGATGAACTTCAGTAAAGACAAGTGCAAAGTACTGCACTTAGGAAGGAAAAATTAAATGCACAAATACAAAGTGTGTATGACTGGCTAGTCAGTAGTACTGCTGAGAAGGATCTGGGGGTTATAGTGGATGAGAGTCAACAATGTGATGCAGTGGTGAAAAAGGCTAATATCATGCTGGAGTGTATTAAGAGGAGTAAGACATGGGAGGTAATTGTTCCACTCTACTCAGTGCTGGTAAGGTTCGAATGGATTATTATGTTCGGTTTTGGGTACTAAGCTTTAAGAAAGATGTGGACAAATTGGAAACAGTCCAGAGGAGAGCAACGAAAGTGATAAAAGGTTTAGAAAACCTTACCTATAAGAAAAGCTTAAAAAAACTGGATATGTTTAATCTTGAGAAAAGAAAAGAGAGAGAGGGGACCTTTTGAGGTCTTCAAATATATTAAGGGCTATTATAAAGAGGATGTAATCAACTGCCCTCCATGTGTATAGGTGGGACAAGAAATAATCATCTTAAACTGCAGCAAGGGAGATTTAGGTTAGAGATTAGGAAAAACTTCCTAACTATAAATACTGTTAAGTACTAGAATGGGCTATCAAGGGAAGTTGTGGAATCCCCATTAAGAACAGAATAGACAAACACCTGTCAGACATGGTCTAAGTATATTTGATACTGCTTCAGTGCATGGGAATGGAGTAGATGATCTTTTGGGGTCGCCTCCAGCCCTATCTTTCTATGACATCAGATACAGTTTTATTATCAATCTGAATCCTGGGATATCATTATTTTATTACTTTTGTCTTTACTTGGTAGTCTGAATTCTGATATTGTGCAAGTGTAACCAAACTGATACAAGTTTAATTTTCTTTCTTTTGTTGATTCTGGACTGTGACTCAGGAGATCTGGGTTCTAATCCTAACTCTGCCATTGATCTGCTGGGTAACACTGGGCAAGTCATGTCCCCTTCTCTCTGATTCACTTTATCCATCTGTAAAATAGGGATAAAGATTTTGACCTCCTTTGTTAAGATCATTGAGGTCTATGAATGAAAAGCACCACATAAGAGCTAGATATTATTATTTGTAAAGTTTTTTGGAGAAGTCACATATAACTTTGCTAATCTGTTTTTCAAAGATAGTTTTGGACAAAGGATTATAGCTAGTGACCACTTAAATTTATTCACTATCAACATGGCATATTTCTGTTCAGGTACTGGGTTCCCAAATATATTCACAGTGAGTCTTCATCCCATTTACTGCATATATTTCATTTCTAGTGTTATACAGTATACAGTAGTTTGTCCTTCAAGAGCAAGACTTTACTGATATTTGAATATGGATATCTGGTCATAACAATTGGTAATGATAATGTCAATAACAGTGCAGGTGATGTGGTGATTCAATTATGAGTGTTTTTTAAATTAACAAATGCATAACGATGTCCACACTTCAGCATTTTGGGACTTTCCATCACCAAAGCCATAAAGTCTTCAGAGTAAGACAGCCCAAGGATTCTGCTCACATCTATTCAAATGAAGTGTCAGAGAGGATCCAAAGGCCTGACCATGCAGATGTGTCTTTTGCAACAACATGAAGCTCCAGTTTGGGCTTTCATGGAACTCTGAAAGAACAAATTAAACCCTGAGGGGTTTCCACTGAATACTCAGCAGACCAACCCAGAGGATGTAATACCATGCACAGAGCAAACGTGAACCTGCTAATTGCCATAGCTATGACAGGACACGAACAGAGTGTTAATCTCTCAAACAACTGAGTCCTGACTCCTAGTTCCTGTGGCGATTAACTGCACCCAGAATACGAGAGTATCAAGTTGATGTGATGATGCAAGACACAAGGAAAAAGATGTTTCTGTTTCTGATTACCTTAATGACACTATGATACAGTTGTGCCTTTGCAATGTGACAAGACAAAGTTGAAAGCAAATTCAATGCAAGTCAATAGAAACCTGGCAAAACTAAAACCAACTTCAGTGAAGGTCTTTGAAGATCCTGTGACAGACATTAAACAGGAAGAACTTCAACACAAGTCTATTAAGACCCTATGACTCTGCCATAACGTGACACAGCAAAACTAAAAGTAATTTCAAGGCAAGTCTGTGGAGACTCCCCTCACTGAGACATTGCCTGTGAAAAACATTGAACACAACCTTTGGAGAGAGGACACGATGATCCGATTACACAGAAAACACATGAGACACTATTGCCATGCATGTGCCTGAGACTAAAAAAGTCAACTTTAGACAAAAGGATCTCACTGCAGATTTGAATGTTAAAAAACCTAAAAATAATGAAGACATACATTATACAACAAAAGCAAGAATATCCTGAGTGACACATCTGCCAAACATTGTTAAATTAACTCATTGTGTCCATAACTTCCATCGTGATGGACAATCCTCTTGGCCTTGCCTATGCTAGCAAAAATGGGACCTTGGATTGATTGCTGGTACAGTCAATAGTGCAGCTTTAGTAGGCAGGGATGATTAGAAGAGACTGATAAATAGCTGAGTCCTGCTTACGCTGCAGCTGACAACATTGGTACCACTGGCAGAGCTCAACAAATGAGGACACATTTTGGGGAATGTATGTGCAGCCTCAGTGTGTGTGGGCGTGGGGTGGGGGGAGGGAGGCTCACTATAATGTGGAAAGTTACGTTCCACAGACCTTTATCCTGCACATACTACTCATGTGAGTAGTGCAACTGAAGTCAAAGGGACTACCCATGTGAATGACGTGAACAGAATCTGGCCCATGTGCATTACAATCGGCCAAATTCAGCACTGATTTGCACTTTGTGCAATACTTTTAACTTAGGGAGAATCTCAGTCAAAGAAGTTAAGTGATCTATGCAGGTTCATAGAGGGGACAAGGTGTTAGGAGTTATTAGCTCCTACCTACTTACATTCTCAGACCAACAGACCATGCTTCTCTTCCAGCAACATCCTTAACTCTTGTTCACTGAGTGATTTACATTCCACATAGTCTCATGATAGTAATGGGAGAGAAACTTCTTGGAGTGGTCTGAGTGAAAGTGGAGTCTTCCATTCTCACACTTCCCCATGAATGACAAATATTCTGAAGGCCAAATTATGCCCTCTGTAATACCAGTGTAACCCTCTTATCTTCCATGGGCTTGCAGTGTAACTAGCTAGCCTTGTAATTGGAATTTATTAAACAATTGTTTTATAGATGCACAAAAGTGAAAAGAATTCAGCTCATTTTCCCATACCTGAGGTAGCAGGAGAAAAACGTAGTGACACTTATTTTGTCACTAATGTGTACAGATCTGACTTGCAGTAAACACACATCTGTCCAGTAAAAAAAATTACCATCTTTAGTCACTTTTCAGATTAGAAATGCATTTTCAATTATATTATTTCATCAGAATTATTTTTCTATCACGTCTTTGGACCAACATTTTTTGGTATTCAATTCCAGGGTAATTTCATGGTACAGGCTTTAAAATTTTTGATTTTTTGAATTCCAAAGAGCAAATATTAGGCCTAGGAGATCACAATAAAATGATTTGCAGAAGGAAAGTAGGTTAAAATTAAATTAGTTTTTATAGTCAGAGAGAAGATATTTGCCCAAGGAAACAAACAGGCAAAGCTGCCATCTTAGCAAAAGGTTTCTGTTTGGTATTGTGCCATTAATACAATACAGACCTTACTTTTTCCAAATGCAACCAGTGATTGATTAAAGATCGACAAATACTATATATTTTGAACCACTGGCACTCATGAGCCCCCAAGATATACTGAAAGGGCCAAATACAGATCCCAGTGAAATTAATGGGAATTTTACCATTTTCCTCCGTGGGATGAGGACTTGCATTTATGTGCTGGATTTTCATCTCCTGCCACTATATTTTAGCATATGTATAGTATTTGCATATGCAGTAATGCAGGCTTAGTTATTCACAGACAAAAAACTGTTCCTGCAAAAACAGAGGTGAGGCTGAAAATCTGGCATAATATATCTAAAAACCAGCATGTTGCTTTATGCCAAAGAGTCAATCTTTCTAGGCTGTGACTATCACAGTAAGATAAAAACATTGCCCCAAGGTCACATTAGTTGGAATTCACATCAGAAGGCTCTCATACCTGCCTTCAAATGTATCTTGTGAGTACATGTTTTAGAGAAACAAAAAGATTACATTACATTAGAACGTAGAATAACTAAATGCCTATTGCAGGGTCACTATATAGGGTTTTTCTGAAAGAAAATATAACTACATAAAACACATTTTGACACAGTGTCGTATAAGAAGTGAAGATATATAAAAGGGACGATCCATATCTTCTGAAATACCGAATGATAGGTCTGATTTTACAATATCTGTGCCTTGAGTAACTATTTTATACGCTTAAAATAGAATTTGCTTTTGAAATGGAATATACCTGTTTGTATCCCATTTCAGAATTTCATATTATTAATCTGTGTTGATGAAACATCATAAAATGTAGACTGATAAATGGGCAATAACTAAAGCCTCTGAAGATGGGAAATATTTCCTGCTTACCTTTTTAAATACAATTCACCCTATTTCTTTAAACTGGTGAGCTAAGAATTTTTAATTTGGCATCCTCAACTTCATTTCAAGTCAGCAGAATTGTTGGGAGCTCTCAGCACCCAGGTTTAGGCCCTTAACTGGAAAAATGGTCATACTTTAATTTTTAAAGCTGCCTTTTAAAATTAATTACACATGCTACTTTAAGAATCAAGCCCGTGCGCGCTCTCTTGCTCTCAAAAAGGCAGACCGAGATAAGTAGTCAGAGGATGAGTTCTGCTCTCCATTTTACTAGCTATGAATTATGATCTCTATAGAGATGTGAAGTAATGTTAGTCATGGCACATAATTGGCAAGGTACGCTGTATTTTCCATCTTTCTATTTTCACAATCAACATATATTTCAGTTCATGTCACTGCAGATAACTCCCTCCCTGACCCCTTGGCTTTAAATAGCAGAAAATACAACGTATGTTTTCCAGTGAGATAAATACAAATTTGTCTTTTTTATTTCCCAGATTAGTCAATTTATGGTTGGGCTGATATGGGGGGAACAAAACTTTTTAAAAATATACTTAGAATCTTAGAGTTGAGCTGCTCAACACCACCAGCTCTCACTGACTTCTTTGGGAGTGGAGGGCACTCAGCACCTTACAGGATTAGATCCTGATTTCCTATGTAATGCCAAACATACCCTGATTATTACGGCACTGATACACATACATTTTACAAAAGGGTTTAGTTTAAATTAATTACAAATGAAGAACTCTCTTTTAAAGAAGAACAGAAATGTTTGGGGCAGGGGGGAAAAGACTGGCAATCCCAAATCAAGTAACAGAATATAGATCTATGTTTGCCTCAAGTACACAAACAGATCCCGCACTGACTTGCCAGATCCCAGTCCTGTCAACACTTTATTCATGGGGGTAAAGTGATGGATGTGCAGGTTTGTAGGATTAGGGCTGTATTGTACAGTATGCATTTCCTATAGTTACATTAAATGTTAGAAGAGCCACACTGTGGCCAACTTAACAAGTGTTAAGTTTATGCTGCACTCTCTTCTTGACTTCAGTAGCTGTTCTGTGCAAGAAGCAACTGTCATACATACACTTTTAAGTACAAATAAACACATTTAAAAACTAAAAGGGTCAAAACATCATTCCCTCATTCAAGTATTTGCTAAATCTGAGTTCAAAGTTTCCCCCTGAAGCAGCTGATGGTGTAACTGATGCTAAACTCACAGAAGTTCGAGATAGAAGAGACCTAGTAGATCACCAAGCCCATCCCCTGAAAGGTCAGGATATTGTTCTTTTCATAGAATATAACTTTGCTTTAGATGTTGCAAGAAAAACACAAGAACCTGAAAGCATGAATTTGTGTCTTGGCAGCTAAAAGACGTAACACCACTCCTTAAGTATTTTTTACCTACTGTTTATGGCATATTTCATACCCTTTATTTCTATGTATTGAATAATCAACAGAACAAGTGATCTCTTCACCAAAAAGCACTTCATATTTGACCATGCACTGATATCTTGGTATTGCTTGTCTATCTATGGATTTGTACTGCCCAAACAAAAGAATTCTTCGTGTTTTACAGCTTACTAAATACTTGATCTGATATTCAGCAACAGAGGGAGTTTCCATTCATAAAGTGTGAGCAGTATGGAACTGGTGGTATTTATGGTTTAGTTTATTCATGATAATCCCAGTGCTTTTATTTATGACATGTAATGAGCTTTCTCAGCATCTCTTGTGGTTGGTATTACTGTGCAGTCCTTGGTGACAGGACTGAAGACAGCTTTGGAATTATCACATGCTACAATGAGAAGGATCTATTCCATTGTCCAAAGACAGAACTCCAGTGAATCAGAAGACAGATAAGGCACTACCAGTTGCTCTGTGATAGTGAAGTCTCAATGGTTTTTAGAGCCATGAATACCAAACTATATTCCATCAAAGCAAACAGTACTATGGTACTGGTAGAGCAAGACGTGCGGGAGAGCAAGAATTTCTTCCAATAGCCCAGTGCATAGGTTAAGTCCAGAAGAAAGTAGAAAAAGCAGAAGATATTCATGTCCAACACTGAAGAAGAAACCCGTGTTCCTAGAGCACTGAAGGACTTGTTCAAGTATAGTTCAGCTTAACGTAAAGATTGTACCTGTAATGTAGCCAAGATCAGAAAAAGCTTGATCATCTCCCATGTAATTACAGGTGCAACCTTTACTTGCACAAATAGATATTTTTCTAAAGGTTTCTAAAATCTGATGTTCTAAAGTTATTATCCTTTGTAGGCCTTGCTCACCATAGACAAAAAGGAGGGAATAAGTTACTAGCTGGTTAGGGGGCTTAAGGACAATTTCCTCACTGTGACTTTGTCTCTATGCTTGAATTTCTCCCCCATCCCTGTCTTTAGCTTTGCATCAACTTTTGCAAAGCAGAAAGAGTGGAGAGTAGGGCAGTGTACCAGTCCATCAATTGCCTTCTTAGCCTAAGTGGATTTTGCCAAGTTGTTTATCAGTATTTATGCAATACAAGCCAAAATATGGCTTCCCCTTCATGGGCACTTCATGGGAACAAGAGGCAGACATAATGCAGCTGCTTGGGAGAGCATGGGAAAGATTGAGGGGTAGCCTAGCATTACTAGAGGGGTGCTGCATATCCTAACGGGGGCACGTCAAAATGAGTTTAACTCTAGCTAGAATACCAGTCAGTACAAGCTACAACTTTTGTACAAAAGTAGAAAACTCTCCACCCTCCCCCAGCAATCCTAGGAGGCTTATGTAGGCACCACACCTCATTCCACCCCCCACTCAGATGCCCCAGGCATTCTGCACCCCAGCACTCCATTGGCTGGAAGAATCATAATTTGGATGTATGACATTTCCTTCACTGACCCAACCTCCTGGACTGTGGTTTGCATGGATCCTACTCATCCCCTCTTAGTTTGTTCATTGTATAGATTTATATTAAATTGAAGCTCCAAGAGGAGTTGTCAGTAAAGATTATTAAGATTTGCTATGGATGTCACCACCTTGCAAATATTTTTTTTTTAATTTCTGGGTCCCTTTCTGATGTTTTTAGCTGTTGGGTTGGAGGATTGTTCATGTGACATATTTCCAGTCTGGCAGATCATTCCTATGAATATATTCTGTCTCTTCAGAGTTCCCCCTTAAGACATGCTCTTTCGCTTTTACACCCCATGTCTGACTTTCTTAGGCATTTACAGAGTGCCAAGCAATGCTGTTTGGGGTTCTCCAACCTTTCAGGTTCTACAGATGAGAGAGGATCACTGACACAAGCTTTCCTAATCACCCTCCTTCCCCCAGGGAAAGTGTTGTGAGTGTTCTGGATATCCCCCAAAGAGGGCTCCATGGTCAATAGTGTGGAAACCACTGCTCTGAGCCCTATTCATCTTTCCCTTCCTTCTTTACAGCATCCCTTTGTCATCCCCTCACAATAAAAACTTGGCAGGAATAATTACTTGCTTCTTTGCCCTTGATTTTCTTTGACTCTAACAATCTTTTTATGCCACTTTACCTCTTTTCCTTGTACAAGTGTTTCTGGTCCCGTCTATAAAGCACTTTTGATGCTATAATCATCAGTAGCTCTGGATTTAAAAATACTTCTACTACTACTAAAATAACTGCACTGGATTGCGGTTAAAGCCTGAGCCCTTACAATGGTACTTCTAGCAATAAGAACGCGAATTTTACACTGCTAAATCTTTGCAGGAAAGTGAAGGTAAGGGAGCTAATTTGGCTGTGAGACGCATATACATACATTCCTGACAGATGGAGGAAGTAGAGTGAAATTATTCCACTTTAGTTCTGGCTCTTTCAAAACTCACCGTGGGTTGTTCCCCATGTTGTCCTTACATGGTGCTGTAGCAACATTTCAAGGTGAAGACTAACTGTAAGCAGGTGTAGTTAGTGTATTTTAAGACATCTTGTGCCCAGCCTCATCCCTTCCCCTCCTTAATAGATTACTCCTGCTGTGACATATACCTGCACATAAAGATGTGTGCGGCAGAAGCTGGCCAGAAATTGAACACACTGCAACAGTGCTTTTGATGTGTTAATGCGCACCTGTTTTCTGGCCAAATCCAGAGTGTGCCAAAACCTGGCTCAAAAAAACTTAAAAAAAAATCTTTATTCAGTAAAAGAAAAAAAGAGACATGTCCCACCCCTCCCTTAGTTAATCTCGCTCACTCTCTTTTTTAAAAAAGTATAATCTATGCAGTGTTCTGAGCAAAACACATATTACAGAGTAGGTTAAATCTTGCACTTTATAACTTACTTGCTTGAATACAAAGGTAAAAGTCCTGTTGCACCTTTTGAGTATTTAAAGCACAATCATGGAACTGGCACAAAAGCAGTAAAATTAGATAAACACAAAATTACATATACTAATGCCAGAATGTCTCACTACACCATTTATATTCCTAAGGACAGAACAAGTGTAACTGCTTCAGCATATGAGTCATCTATGCAAAACACAGCAGCCTGAAATAGATGAGACAAGTGTGTGATACATTATGAATACTGTATGAGGCTTTGAGTCTTCCCATGTGGTGAATTCCTTTGGATACCTGCCTTCTTTACAGTGCAATCTCCTGTCCTTCAGCACTGAAGAGCTGACAACTGTTTTTCCACAAAAGAGGAGATTTTTTTTTAAAATTTGACATTACTTCTGATTTACAGTGGTTTAAGTAGGATTAGAGTCAGGACCATGTCTTTTTCTTATGTGAAGAAAAGCAATTCCTGAAAACAACCTTTGTTAGATGAGAAATGGTGCATCTAAAGCAAAAATACGAACAGATGTAAATGTAGACCTAAAGAATCCACTCCCTTCCACAGAATAATCTAATGAGAAATAATTTTGCTTAGTATCTCTGCAAGGCTCACCCCACAAAGTTGCCAAGTCATCCCTTAAAGGGTTTTAGGCCCATTTACTATAGAGATGCCCCATAAACTGTAGGAAATCCTAGAGATCTCAGTGCATCCAACTTTGACAGCCTCCTTCCTGGCAGCACAACCTCTTTAGTAGCCTCCTTAGTAAACTAGGTAGGATGTCCCAGTTTACCATAACTGTCTGAAGAGGAAGGCTTTTATGAAGACAAATCATACTTCACTGATCTATTAGAATTCTTTGAGGGGGTCAAAGAAACACGAGGACAAGGATGCTCCAATGGATATAGTGTACTTGGACTTTAAGAAAGCCTTTGACAAAGTCCCTCATCAAAGGCTCTTAAGCAAACTAAGCAATCTCTTAGGGAGCCTAGTTCACCAAGGGTATGTCTACACGACAACTAAAGACCTGTGGGATGGCCTTGGTTGGCCTGGGTCAGCTGACTGGGAATCAGGCCATGAGGTTAAAAATGCAGTGTAAATGTTCAGGCTCGGGCTGGAGCTCTGGCTCTGAGATCCCGTGTGGGGAGAGGGTCTCCAAACCTTGGCTCCAATCTTAGCCAGAATGTCTACACTGCTATTTTTAGCCCTACAGCCTGCGCCCTGGAGTCAATTTACCTGGGTTCTGACACTTGGAGCTGTGGGTTTTTTATTGCAGGGTAGATGTACCCTCAGTGTTTTGGAGTTGTAGACCAGGATCTTGAACTGGAGGCTACTGGAGACTTCTCCTTCTCCTTTAAATTTTCATGACAAACCAGTAGTCCAACAATAATAGATCGGCAGAGTCTGCAGAGGCATAAATATCCCATCAATTCAACATTGATATAAATTGTTTCTTTTACGAAGGACAAATCAAGAAATCTTTTAGGAAAGTCTTTGATTGCTAGTTCATTTGTAAACATAGCACACAGTACCATCAGTGGAAAGACTGTTCATGCTGATAATTGGCAAAGAAGTTTCCTTATTAATAGATTGTTGTTTTTTTTCTCTCCATTATGCTTCCTTGCCATGAGGTAAGAAAGTAGATATTTTTCATTAAAAGAATGAACCACTTAGAGACAAACATAAAAATATAGATCACATATGTGAAGAGAGATGCTGCTGAGAATGAAGTGTCTGTAATATTTCCTTCCTAAACTGATGTTTCTCATGAAGTCTGATGAATAACAGAAATTTGCTTGTTCCATGAATCATAAGCTATCACCAGTAGTTGTTTGGAATATGACAGGGCTGAGTTGGCAGATGTTTAACAAGGGGATTACATCTTCCTATCCGTCCTCTCTTTATAAAAGGCCTGATTCTATTCCTATTGAAGCAAATAAGAATTTTGTCACCCACTACAGTGGTGACAAAAATTTGAAATTTTTCCTTTAAAGTGGGAAAGTTTGATAATTTTGGAAAAAAAAATCTAAATTTTTTTTCAAATTGGGAGTTTTATCAATTTTCCACAAACAGTTCTGATGAATTGACATTTTTCAGCAAAAAACATTTAGTTGGAAAACACCCAACTAGCTCTAATGATAACCCAGAAAAATATGTATGTGGTTATCTGGATAACACCTACGCTTAAATATACTGCAGCCTGGAGCTCTATTTTTTCAGAGAGTGCCTAAACATCAACAAAAATCAAAACTTTGAATGGTGGAGTACTGCTTATGTCTGCATGTTTACAACACTTCTAATTATAACCATATGGCATTTGCACCGCACTGACTTGCACATATTTTTCTAAATAACCCTATCACAAATGTTGTCCCATATATTTACAGCACTGTTTTAATTTCAGGTAGCAGAGAAGCAGCTTTCACATATGCCATCATTGCTGCTGGAGTAGCACATGCGATCACTGCTGCCTGTACCCAGGGAAACCTAAGCGACTGTGGTTGTGATAAAGAAAAACAAGGACAGTACCATAAAGACGAAGGATGGAAATGGGGAGGCTGTTCTGCTGACATCAGATATGGAATAGGATTCGCCAAAGTGTTTGTGGATGCAAGGGAGATTAAACAGAACGCAAGGACTCTCATGAACTTGCACAACAACGAGGCGGGGCGTAAGGTAGGTATCTCTCTGCTCTCCACCGTCATATGACAATTCCTTGTCTAGAATCAGAGGTCTGATTACAACACAATGTTCAGAATGAAATGTGCTTTAAGGCTAATGCCATTTTACAGTAGCCGAATAGGCACTTTTGTAAGCTACACAAACTTGTTGGATGATCCATCTGTCAAATATTTGTCTAAATGTTGCTCTTTCCAGTCATAAAACAGAAAATGCAAACAAACAGTTTAGCTGGAAAGTCAAATGGTGCTTAAGATAGAAAGCTTGCCTGCTACTGTGTGGCTGAATCTGCTTCTCTTCAGGTTCAGACATGAACTTCTCATCATTCAGTTGAAAAGGGATCACTTTCAACCCAACTGTCTAAACCTTGCTCTTTGTGTGGGGACTACAGCTAAAGGAAAAAAAACTTGAGTGAAGTGGAACTAAGAGACCACAGACTGACTCATTTTAACACAACATAATATATACACACGTAAGGCAGGGTTATCATTTTAAATGGAGCGCTCCCCCACAATTCCTTAGAACCAGCAGCTTAAAGCACATTCATACAGAAACAATGTTTGAACTCTTGTCTCCCTGGCAGCTTTAAACATGTACATTTTATGTGGAATCTACACAGCAATTCTGGGAATCTTGACATCTCTTGGTTTTGCTTCCTTTGCAATATATTGCAGTGTATTCAGATTTCCTATTGTCATGTGGCAAAGACGGAGGCCTTGGCACTCCTGTGTAGCAGAGCTGTGCTCAGCACAGGACTCGTGAAGCGGGCCACCAGTGTCCTCCTCAGATCCTCGTGAGCTGGGTTGATCCCCAGGGTACATGAGAGCAGCCTCGGAGCACTCTAACTTGTGATAGCTAGAAATTGCCCAATGTGGGTCTTTACACTGGCCAGTGGCACAAAGGGGCCAGGATCTCTGGCCCATAGGACATTAAATTACTATGCGCGAGTGTGGTCCTACTCTGAAAAGCAACTGTGTAAAAACACCTTCTTATTGAACAGATCTGCTCCCTGTGGTTTAGAGTCCTGTCTGCTGACTTTAGTGGTTAGTGATTTTTTTACCGCCTTTTAAATACTGTTAAGTATTACAGAGCAAGAGAGCTAAGGACAGTGAGCTGGAGTCTGTTCCTTCAGGTGCATCATCAACAGAATGGTTCACCAAATAATGGCCTCAGTGACTCCTGTGCAGCCCCATGGCCTTTGCTGGGTTTGCACAGTGTAACTGAATGAAACTCAGCAAACAGTTCTGTTATTGATACACAGTTCCCTTCCAGAGTAGAAGGGCTCTTGAACGTAGTAATTCACTGTCCTACAGCCCCATCTTGGCCCTTGCTCCAGCCCCTTGAGTTAAAATAATTCCCATGCTTTCTTAGCTCTTTATTTCACTTTCTCCACTGCTGGCATTTCAATGGAATTTTTCAGCCAGCCCATAAGTGGTGGCTTTGTCTTTGTCTTGGTGTGATTCAGTGCTGGATTTGAGTAGATTGAAGTGGAAAGTGGCTTGAAGACACTAATATTTCTGTTGCAGTAACAATAATTAGGGCTCTGAGCGATCACAAGACCACAGCATTTGGGACTTGAAAAAGAACAACGGCTTCTGTCACAAACAACAGCATAACCTTCCTCAGACTTATTCCCGCTGAAAGCTAGAGAGGTTATGTTAACAATTTCTTTTTTCAGTGTTCCAAATGCCTGGGTCTGGCACTCCAGTGCAGAGATGATCTCTCAGAACACTAAGTTGTTATCACAACAGAATATTAATGTCTCCTGAACTTATCTCATATAGAGTAACTGTTCAAAGAGCTTGATTCTAACAGTCCCTGTGCTAGGCTCCAGTGCTCTGAGAATCAGCCTCTTGGCTGCTAGGCTCCTTACAGCAGATGAGTTAGCATACCTGTTTGTATTCCACCATCTTGTTTAACACATAGGGTCACATTTATTCTGTTACACCAGTGTAACTCCACTGAAGTCAACGATAACAGAGGAAATTGGACCATTATATGTGGATTCCCACCTTTTGTGTTGTCACTTGCAAGAGCTGGTTCATGGAGAGGCTCATTTCCACCTAACTGGTACAGCTCAGGGCTGGCAGAAAGAGAAGAAGCTTAAAATGGCTTACTGAAATCTGGCTGGCTGTAAGCTTGTTTGGCACTGGGGATTGTTTTAGGAAAGCATCACTAGTGCACAGCTGAAGGATGGGGCAAAGCATCCCAAACTTTACATATTATAGTTACAGGGCCCAGGTTTTCAGAATTATATAGACAAAAATGTATTAGACATCAGGGTCCTAGGATGTGATTTTGGGCCCCACTATAGCCGTACGTATGTTTCTGTGGCAGAGCACAGGGGTTGTAGAAGTCCTGGAGCCAGCCAAGGCAGAGGCACATTTGCCTCTTGTCTTGCTAGACTGTGAGCTTTGTGTTGTGCCTCTGAGACATGCAGCACAAAATGTTCTTCCTGGTCCTTTGCTTTTAGCACCAGTGTGCACACAATCACAATGACTTTATGGCTAATTTGTGTGCACAAATTTGTGTGTCCTAAAAAACTGGAGCCTGGGAAGTTTCACTGTGTTTGTGTTACTATCTGGAAGAGCTTGTGGTGTGTGCTATCTTTGGCAAACTGCCAGGTCTCCAGCAGGCTCAGAAACTATTCTGATATGGAGATATTTATATGCCTGTTACTGAAACCCTCACAGTGCCCAACTACTGATCTTATTTGAAATCTTTAATGATCCAGTGGGGTGCGAGACCAACACAAGCCTGGGAAGGTGTTATTGCATGTCCACAAACCAGTAGAGAATGAAGAACTAATGACTGTGTTTAGTACAGAGATCAGGCTTTGCTCCCATATACCTGTGAGGGATCACAATGTTTTCATCACCTGTTCCATTCTACAGCAAGCACTGATTGAGGGCTTACATCAACGTGGGAGAGACTGCTGACTTTAAATGCTGAAATTGGACACGCAAAAGATTGGCATGTTGTGTGTCAACAGGCAGCACTCGAGGAATATCTGAGATCCGTATATTTTTGGGGCTCTTTTTCCAAGAGATTCCAAATACTAGGAATAACCTGGTCTACTCTAGGAGATTTACCTACTGCTGACAACAGTTGCCAGCAATTGGTTCTCTGGAACAGCCTATAGTTTAACTGCTAGTGCAGACAGGATAAGAGAGTTATCAGCTGGGTTTCAGCAAGCGTGTTTGAGACTGATTAAGTAAGAAGAGTAACAAGGGAAGAACGTTAGTAGGTATCGGTAGGTACTTCAGGTGTAGGTGTTGATTTTTGCCATGCATTTTTTAGTTTATTCTGATTTTAATCTCAGCCTCCTTCTCTTGACAGGTTTCAGCGTAGCAGCCGTGTTAGTCTGTATCTGCAAAAAGAACAGGAGTACTTTTGGCACCTCAGAGACTAACAAATTTATTTGAGCATAAGCTTTTGTGAGCTACAGCTCACATCATCGGATGCATACAGTAGAAAATACAGTGGGGAGATTTTATATACACAGACAACATGAAACAATGGGTGTTACCATACACACTGTAACGAGAGTGATGAGGTAAGGTGAGCTATTATCAGCAGGAGAGAAAAAAAACCTTTTGTAGTGACAGATTGACAGACCCAGAAGAGTACCCAGAAGTCACCTACTACAGGACAGGCCCAACAAAGAAAATAATAGAATGCCACTAGCTGTCACCTTCAGCCCCCAACTAAAACCTCTCCAGCGCATCATCAAGGATCTACATCCTATCCTGGAGGACGACCCATCACTCTCACAGATCTTGGGAGACAGGCTAGTCCTTGCTTACAGACAGCCCCCCAACCTGAAGCAAATACTCACCAGCAACCACATACCACACAACAAAAACACTAACCCAGGAACCTATCCTTGTAACAAAGCCAGTTGCCAACTGTGTCCACATCTATTCAGGGGACACCATCATAGGGCCTAATCACATCAGCCACACTATCAGAGGCTCGTTCACCTGCACATCTACCAATGTGATATATGCCATCATGTGCCAGCAATGCCCCTCTACCATATACATTGGCCAAGCTGGACAGTTTCTATGTAAAAGAATAAATGGACACAAATCAGACATCAAGAATTATAACATTCAAAAACCAATTGGAGAACACTTCAATCTCTCTGGTCACTCGATTACAGACCTAAAAGTGGCAATTCTTTAACAAAAAAACTTCAAAAACAGACTCCAACGAGAGACTGCTGAATTGGAATTAATTTGCAAACTGGTCACAATTAACTTAGGCTTGAATAAAGACTGGGAGTGGATGGGTCATGACATAAAGTAAAAGTATTTCCCCATGTTTATTCCTCCCCCCCGCCCCCCCACTGTTCCTCAGCCGTTCTTGTCAACTGCTGGAAATGGCCCTCCTTGATTATCACTACAAAAAGTTTTTTTTCTCTCCTGCTGGTAATAGCTCACCTTACCTGATCACTCTCGTTACAGTGTGTATGGTAACACCCATTGTTTCATGTTGTCTGTGTTTATAAAATCTCCCCACTGTATTTTCTACTGAATGAATCTGATGAAGTGAGCTGTAGCTCATGAAAGCTTATGCTCAGATCAGTTTGTTAGTCTCTGAGGTGCCACAAGTACACCTGTTCTTCTCCTGACAGTGTCTCACTAGTGTAATAGCTAATGAACTCTGACGCCTAGAAAGCAGTAACATTCAGATCAAGGATAATATAATGAGTGCCCTCATGTAGAATCAATTTGTACAATGTGTTCCTGGTCTCTAACCCCATCTATGCTAGGAAATAGACCCAGTACTGACAATGGGTGTCAGCAACTGGTCTCATGTATGTACGGTATCTACAAAGGTTTATCTGCTTGGGTCAAGGGATAAACAGTTTTCATCTGTATCTCTGCGTTTCCGTCTGACCTGTGCAAGCAGAAGTTCTCCCAGTTTCTTCAGCAGTTGCTCCTGTAGTGCAGCGCTGGAGTTCCCAGAAACTCTTTTTAGGGTACATCTGCACTGCAGCTGGAGGTATAATTCCCAGCTTGGGTAGGCATCCACATGCTCACTTTGATTGAGGTAGCACTAAACATAGCAGCATAGCTGCAGCGGTGCAGGTTAGCCACCCAAGTAAAATCCCCTCCAGGCCCTCCTCATTAAGTACTTGCATAGCTAGCCCATGCCACCGCCCGGGATACACTGCTATTTTTAGTGCACTAGCTCAATCAAAGTTCGCACATGAACATCTACCCAAGATGGAAATTACAAATTACAGTCCTGGAAGTGATTTTTGCATGCACCCTGAAAAATGGCCCAATCAATGTTAGAAGCCGTAGTTCATTTGTCTGGCATGTCTGTCTCTGTTAAGAGGGCTCCTGTAGTTCTCTCCCATATCTGAGACATGTCACATCAGGTGTCCCTTGCTTCAGTGAATTAGTATGTCCTGAAATGCTGATTTACCACAGTGAGAAGCAAGCAACATAGGGAGAATTGTAGGAGAATTCATAACAGCTGTGTCAGAAAATGGAGATAAAGCTCCTATTAATTTGTAGGCATGATTCAACTACTGACCTGCTCTTAGAATTTCCACTAACTGCATGGGAATCCCATACAAGGAACAACTGTGGAACTGAATCCTCAGTTAGCAAATTAGACTTACCACATACAGAGGTACTTGAATTATTGCAGGTAACTCCCACTGCTGAAGGGTAGTTCTGGTCCAGGGGGAAAAGATTACATTTCTACCAGTATAACTGCTAAAATAGCAAAGTACGCATGAAAGGGCCTAGAGATTTTGGTGATTTGACTGAAAGATTTTCATTCTGAGTCAGAGGCAAGGACATTATCAAATTGCTCTCTCTCTCTCCCTCTCTCTCTGACATTGCAGTTCTGTGAATGACATCTTGCATCAGAGTTACATCATATTAAATATAACGCCACATTATGAGTCATTGTTATAAATCATGACACAGGCTACATTAGAAGGCTTTTGCAATCCAAGGGCACATCAAGGTGGATTTTTATTTGATGTTTCTCTTTGCAGACACACATAGGTGTGCTAACTTGTAATTCTATCATGCATTGGTAGTGCTCCAATGCTTTTTGGGCTCTTGAGTTTAAATATGCATTGTAGACGAGGTTCAGAGCGAGCATAACAGAGGATTACCGTAACTATCAAGCAAGGCTGTGAGAAATTACAAGGGGTGCAGCCCCCCAAATTGATCCAGTAACTCTGAGAATTAATCTACTGTAATATTTACTGTCCTATTTTTTGGGAAGAGGAAGTTGAGATGAAACCGTGCCATAGGATTCCCACAAAACTATTGTGTGATGCCTAACGTGATATTCTAGTCCCCTTTCCTGTCCATGTCTCTTTTATTGCCTAGCAAAGAGTTTAACCTCAGAAATAGGTTTGGATTCCTCAGACATGCTGCCTTGTAACTTTCCCCACCCTCTTTTGGTGCTAGTATCACCAGACCCCCACAGTGAGGTCAAAGAAGTTAACTGCAAATCTGCAGTTGACAGCAGTTCTCACTCAATTCAATCTGAACATGTTTGACTTCAGTCCATGCATGCTGACCAACATGGTAACATGAACATGAAATAACAGTGTCAGCTCTTGGGGGTGGGAACTATTTTTTTAACATAGCACCCTGCACACTATTGACACTTAAAACAACAGTAAGCAATAGCTTGAAAAAATGTGTGAAATTAAAGGCCAGGTAAATATTTTAAAATTTCAAATTGATGCATGAGCTTTAAAGGAACTAACAACATTGCCTGGAGCCAGACAAAATGCAGTCAGGCATTGTAAAAGCTACCAAGAGTTCTACCACTGTACCCCACCCCCTGCCTGTGCATGCTTGAGGCTTGATTCACCCTTGCTGGTGTGGAATAGGGACGGAATGCAGTTGATCAAATGGGAGCAGCTGCACCTGAGGGAGGATACCTCCATTGCTGTCCTTCCAAGGGGTCCAGCCAGGGGAGGGCAGTTTTAAAGTACAATCTGGGTGCCATAGGTGCTCCATGTGTGAAGACTGTCAAGGATTTATGCTGGCTGGCTCCAGGCCCTCCAGAAGAACGCATTTGTGGATTGTCTTGCACAGCTACAACCTCTTGTCTAGTCAGATTTTCTGCGATGAGGGACCTACTTCTTGGGCTCCGCCAGCTTGTGTAATGCTGACAGACGCCAGCATTACAAACCTAGGACCTCTGAAGCTCAGTGTATGTAGCTAGCCTTTGATGTATGAGCTAAAAGCCACCTGGCTACATCAAAGGACCTCTAAAGCTCAGTCTGTCTCGGTAGCAGACTCATCAATCTCTAGGTTGTCTGGGTGCCCCTAGAGTGGAACAGAGCACCATACCAAGCAGGCATGGGTGACACTTGCATGGGTGGAACCCCAGGGGAAATCAAGCCTGTGGCAACCCTTGAACAGACTGCCACTCACCATCATTTGTGTTGCAGCTTTGTTATGTATTTATAAAAAGAAAAGGAGGACTTGTGGCACCTTAGGGACTAACCAATTTATTTGAGCATAAGCTTTCGTGAGCTACAGCTCACTTCATCGGATGCATACTGAGCTGTAGCTCACGAACGCTTATGCTCAAATAAATTGGTTAGTCTCTAAGGTGCCACAAGTACTCCTTTTCTTTTTGCGAATACAGACTAACACGGCTGTTACTCCGAAACCTATGTATTTATAGTGTCTCTTGGAGAGCGCAGTCATTGTACTATCCTTTAGCAAGGTGCAAAGCAGGGTGCAAAACCCTCCCTGAGCTAGCCACTGTGGAACAGAGATGGAGCTAAGGCCATGCCTGCCCTCCCCACCTCATCAGAGATGGCTGTGTCACAAGAGTGCTAGCAGGGAGCAGCCACAGCGCCATGACAGCACGAGGAGTGAGCACGGGGAGAATGCCCCTTGTACTGGGAAAAGAGCCTGCCACAATCTGGCTCTTAGAGAGCTTTGAACGGAGACCAACTGACCAATGTACAGTAACCAAACGTATGTACTTTTGTATTCAAATATCCCAACAGTCACACTAACAGGAGTGTCTTAAATGGGTTATACATCAGGATAAATGCTCCACTGTGTCTGGAGCTGCTGAAAATTAAGGTAGACTCCAGAGAGTCCAAGAGACCAATTTATAGTGGAATAATTAAAACCTGGGTGAGGCTGCTCTGTTACCATAATATCACTTGATCACTGATACCAAAAGTATCTGCAGCAGAGCCGTATGTTTCTTGAAGCTCAGAACTTGCTAATGCCCTTTAAAAAGTTACACTAGTTATTTTCTAACTTTGCTTCAAAAACCTACTGATCTTTGCTTTTAGAAACGTCCAGTGTTTCACTTTTTGCATGCCCTTTAAATGTAAAGCTGATAATCCACTTTCCCCATTACAGTTAGGCAGTAAATATGAATGGAATAACCACAATTGCTAGTTATTCCTGAGTGAAAATAGTTTAAAGTTGTAAATAGTCTCTCAGGAGTTGATTCTCCACCTTCTGTTCAGTTGCTCATATCACTGGGTGTCGGGAACGTTTGGAGAGGCAAATATATCCAGGAGAACTGGCTGTGGCACCATACCGTTTCAAAAGGGGATGTAACATGTAGAAACACCAATATGTCTGGCTTCGGAGTGTGGAAAGCCACTTAGTCACAGAAATCCCAAAAGTGCCTGTATGGTGTACTGAACTGGTCCGATCTTTTCTCTTTTCTTTGTCTGTTTGCTTCTACAATGAATGGTAAATCTGTCATGTACAACGCTGAAGTATTAACAGCCAAATCCTGTCCCACTGAAGACAATGGCCAAATTCCCACGGACTACAAAGAAGTAGGATTGGCCTTACGCCTGGGAGTCTGTCACTGTATTGTACTATGAAACAAAGGATCAGAGTTTGGGTCCTAGGCCCCTGAGGAACGGAGGCTGGGAGCCTTGTGGAGACAAACAGACTACGTCACTGGTTTAACTTCATTGCCTTCAGTGGATTTGCTCCTAACATGCAATGATGTGAGCTCAGGATAAAGCCTAGTATGTGTTCATTCCTTTATGAAGAGGGAATGCTTTTTACGTAGGTCATTTTTTCCTTCTGGATGGTAGCTGGAGAGATGTTGTCAGGTTCCACTAGGAGCTGTATTTAGTCCTTCTGGCCAGAGGAGGTTATTGCAATACTGGAGTCCAAAAGTGTGGGGCAGGGTGAGTGAGGACATAGAGGAGTCAGGGATGCATAGAGCTGAAGAAATAAAGGGAATCTCAAAGGAAACTCACCAAAAACACAAATGAAAATATCTTACACGATAAACTGTCAAAAGCAGCGTGCGGCATTTCACTCAAACCTGTGATCTCAATATATGGAAGCTCTACTGCTAAAACTGCATGTACCATTTTGAAAATACTCCTCTAGGCACCAAAATATCCCCACACATTGGCTTGCTCAATGATTTAACAGTGTTTCAAGTCAGCTTGGTTGAAGCCAGGAGAAGAACAAACCAAAAAAATTGGGGACTTACGGGGCTCATCCAAATGTTTATGGGTATAAACAAAGGTAACAAGGCTGCTCCCAGCAAGCTGCTTCCAACTTCCCAGTTGGTGTGGTTCCTAGGTCCAGCCAAATGCAGAAGAAGAGGATGAGTCAGCCCAATTTAGAGTCCTTTCCTGACAGAGCAGCTTGTTTTAGTGAGACCTGGACATATCCCACCCCTGCAATCCCTGCACTATTATAGACATTCTGCTCAGGGAGAGTGTATTTACCTTCTCCTTGATGACCACCGAATGGGGCCTGTACAACCCATCACTATAACGATGCCCTGATGTCATAGTTCCAGGCAATCTCCTGAAGAGGCATTAGACACAGCAAGTTGTTTCTGGCAAGCCCACCTACAACTCCTTTGACATGCAGTTTGTAAGGTAGGATTTTCAGGAGGGCCCAGCATTGAATGAACGCTGCTCCCAGTAAAGTCAATGGTGAAACTTCCATTCATTTCAATGGGAACAAAGTAAGGGAAATGAGGAACAATTTGGAACCTCCACCCTCCATTTTCCTCTCTTAACGCTCCCCCCCCCCCGCAGCCGGCATGAATGTTTGCACTACACCTGACAGGCCTATGCAGGGTAATTTCCTAGGTGTGAAAAAAAAATTACAGTTCCTGGGCTCTCTCATAGTATTTTGTTTGTATTTGAAGGGATCAAAGATCTATTTTATGGCTTTCCTACTGCTTTTAGATAATAGTCTTAAAACAAGACTAAACTTGACAGACAAGCTCTGCATCTTCTCAACAGCCCAGAGTAAAGATAAAGGGAACATTAATGTTATTCTAAATTATGAGAAGGAATCAGACTGCACAAGAGCTGTAATCCACAAGAATGAATTTTCATTCCACTTGTCCTCCACTTTCAACTCATCAGAAGTTGTGATACATGGTCCTACTTGTATTTTGGCTTTCAACTCCCTCTTATATCTTATGTGGTTGAAAATTGAATTCCTGATTTACATTGAAGATTAGGGAATGATAAATGCTATCACTTACCTGCAGTCACAATTTTAGAGGATTCTGGCATTATGAGCAAAACAGGCATTTCATGTGGGTGATTACTAGTGCTGACAATGATAGGTAAGAAAGGGCCATGTCCTGTTAATAAATAATAAAACCCCTCTCAAGTTCCACATTTAATATCATGAATTTTTCATAACAGAAACAATCAGAGGATCACTATAATGATTAATTTGCTTAAATAATACAAAGTCACTGGCTGTGTCACAAACTTTTCAAGGAACATGGGAGATGTTTCCAAAGTTAATCCATGTTTGCTCTTTGGATAGTTGGCAGCATATGTCATTTAGAGACCACTGAGATCCACGACTGTCACGGGGTCCACTCACCACAGCGGCACCTCCTGCTGGCCATCCTGGGGATTAGCTCTGTCAGTTGTGCGCCCTCTTCAGGGGGTGCCTCTCCTGTTGTCCTCTCACCCTGCGGACCCGCCTCACTCCAGGAACTGCAGCATCCTCTTCATTATTCTCCCTTCTGGAGTTACCTAAAGTCCTTCTATAGAAATAGTCCCAGGCAGTCTTCTCCTGTGCTGCCCTGATGATGCCATTTACTCAGTGGCCGGTAGGGGAACCTGGGCCTGCCCTGTACTCTGGGTTCCAATCCAGGGATCCTCAGCTTAGCAGTTCTGAGCTCTACCCTCTCAGCCCTCACTGCTCCTTTCCTGGACTGCTTCCTACTCTTCCTTGTTCCCCCCTTCTCTGAGAGTACCAGCTCCAAACCAACTTCTTCCTCTCTCTTCCAAGGGAGTGACTGCCCTTTTCCCCAGGCACCCTGTCTGTTCTCAGCTCCTGGGGTTTAGGCCCCATTTATTTCTGTTCACCATCAATTCCCTGCTCCCTGGCTCTCCCTCCAGGTGCAGCATGTGGAGTTAATTGGTCTACCTGGCCACTTTAACCCCTTCAAATCCCTGGACACCCCATCACAAGTACCCTAGGAGAAATGAAGGATTATTTTAGACATTATATAGTCCACTGCTCTATAGGTCTGATCCAGTTCCCACTGAAGTCTATGGAAAGATGCCCTATGACTTCAGTGTGCTTTAGATTAGGCCCTCTAAGAGTTGTTGGTGTCCCATTAATATTCCAAAACCAAAACACTTTGTTTTACACTTGTTTAGAGACAACAGTGTACTTACTTATCACATCGCTTACAAAACCTAAACACTGAAAGCAAAGAAATGGAATGTTTAAGAGCATTGTAAATCTTACCCTACTCACATACTAAAAACCACAAACATATTACTGTGGTCAAGATAAAGAAATGCACATTACATTACATCACAACACGGCAATCTTAACTCTGTCCCATGGATGGTAGAGGCTTTTTCTGTATAATTTCTGTTATCTTGATCTTGGTTATGTTGAAATATGTTTTCCTTTGTACTTGTTTTTGGAATTTCCCTGTGTAGTTGGGTGTGTGGGTCAGTGACTTTGTTTGTGTTTTTGATGTTCATTTGCCTACATAAAGGGAAAAGAACATCATAGGCTAACATTTTCAAACTTGGCACTTAAAGTTAGGACTCTTAAAGTGGTGGTAAGATTTTCAGAGGTAGGTGCTTAACATGACTGGACTGACATTAAATTTCATTGGGAGTTATAGGTATCCAGTACCTCTGAAATTCAAGTCTCTTATTTAGGTGTCTAAATATGGATTTGTGCATCTACCCTAGGCATGACAATATGGATATTTTGGCCATTAAAAATTAAATAAATGGAATAGAGGAGCCCCCAGATTTTAAAGGATTTATTGGTGCTTGGCAAGTTAACTTCTTTGCAAGTTTTTGACAATCTAATAACTGTTTGGCTAGGTCCTTCTGGAATGCCATTTTCCACACACCTAAAGAGATGGGTGTTTATACCACACATAACCTACAACACGTATTAGACTAAGGCTCCTATGCAGTCTTGCTTCATTCAGTGCATTCCTGAGAAGATATATTCATTCACTATGCAGTTACATGAGTTATACATGTTTAATGCTCCTCCCATCATGAGGTGTCAGCAGGAATGGAACCTGGGGCCTTCAGCACAAGCCTCTACAACCTGAGCCAAAGAAGTGTTGCTGTACCTGACTCTTACCCTATGTGTGGGCCAGATATTGTGGTCTGTGTGTGAGACACAATACCCATAGCTCAGGTATTACATATGCATGCCTCTTCCTCCAAACATTGGTAAACAGTGCTAGAAAGGTCTAACAAGTTCCATAACTGACAATACAAAAACCCATGCTCTTAAAGAGCCTTGCAAAGGTGAGTAAGCATTATAAGCCCACTTTTACAGTTGGCCTAAATAAAGATGTTTGAAGCAATGCATGTGAGAGGCACTTGGCTTCAATGGAGTTGCAATAGTTTAAACCAGCAGACAGTTTAGCCCAATGAATGTAAGTTTCTCAAAGTAGCCTGTAGTGGCCCGGTGGGTGAGGGAATATCTTTTATTGGTTATGTTGGTGAGAGTGATGAGCTTTCAAGCTTACACAGATGACCTGAAGAAAGGCTCACCTACCTTATCTCTCTAATGTCCTGGGACGAACACGGCTACAGCAACACTACATACTATAAAGGCTGCTTAAGAAGTTTGTAGCACAGAGGCGACTAGAACCCTGCGCTCTGCAAAGCCATGAGCTCTGAGAATGCGAACTGCAATCCAGACATACAAAGGACTTGGCACTAGCCTAGGCCATTCAGATGGGCTAGAAAGGTTTGATTTAATGAAAAGAAGTGCGCAGAAATCTGGAAGCAAGCAGTTTAAAACCCACTCAGTAAAAAACCAGCATATCATCTTGGGAAAACAATGGCAAAAGTTAAGATGCCTGTCGTGGAAACATGAGAGAGTGACATGCTCTTTAAAAGGCTAACCTGCAGAGTATGCGCTGTGAGAGCTTGTGAAGGAGCAGAGTCTTTGCACAGCCAGGAAAAGATAAGACCCATATTGCCAGACATAGAGCTGAAGATGAAATGCCCATTATAATTCCGAGCATTCTACTAATCAGCACAGAGTAACAGGTACAAGTACTGTTAGATGACTGTGTAGCTAATATTTCCTGGCACTCTACTAGTGAGTACAGAGTAATAGGTACATGTACTGTTACATGACTATATAGCTAAAGTGGGAATTAATGCCAGAACTAGCATTTGTGTTTTCAAAAATGATGTACTGAAAACTTGTGCACAAAAGATTTGAGGTTTTAGAAAAATGATCTGAGTAGAAACATATTCTGGACTTCACTTTAACAACATATTCAGATTTGTTTCAGAGGAACAGCCGTGTTAGTCTGTATTCGCAAAAAGAAAAGGAGTACTTGTGGCACCTTAGAGACTAACCAATTTATTTGAGCATCAAATAAATTGGTTAGTCTCTAAGGTGCCACAAGTACTCCTTTTCTTTTTATATTCAGATTTATCATCATTGGGTCATAAATGGTTAACAGCACTTAACACCTAAACTGATCCAAGGTATCTAAAATACCTAATATTCTAGAAAGGTTAGATGAAAAATATATTGAAGTGCTTGCTCCTATAATGGCTTTAGTAAAATGCTAAGTCACATATGGCTGCAGAGGAGATGCCAGATTCATCAAGACCAGATATTGAAGTGCTTGCTCCTGTAATGGCTTTAGTAAAATGCTAAGTCACATATGGCTGCAGAGGAGATGCCAGATTCATCAAGACCAGATATTGAAGTGCTTGCTCCTGTAATGGCTTTAGTAAAATGCTAAGTCACATATGGCTGCAGAGGAGATGCCAGATTCAAGACCAGAGCAGTGCCATAAGTCAAAAGCAGGGACTGTTGCAAAATCTTTAGGAGAACTGGTTAGCCAAGGTGTCCTGACATTTTTGGAACCTGCAAAGCACACAATGGACCAAACTCCTTTAGAATTTGGTCCATTGTGGGCATACAGAAAGAAGATGGCAGTGTCCACATTTGCAGAAACTATGAAGTAGATTTGGATCCATTTCCAGTGCTAAAAACAGAGCATCTTTTTCCACTGCTAGAAGGTGGCAATATTAATGAAATTAGATTTGCCTTAAGCATACTAGTAGGTGAAACACAATCAAGAGCCTTTAAATATCTGACCATCAATATTCTTATGGGGCTATTTCCATATGGCTTTTCCCTGGAGTGGCTAGCACATTGGCTATATTACGACATATAAATGGTCCAGTATGAAAGTGTTTAAGTGAAGTGATCAACCATTTGGATGGCATACTAATGAAGGTGACAATGATGAAATTTATTTGAGGAGCTTGGAATGCATGTTAAAAGAACCCAAAAGGTTTGGTTTACAGGGTTGTTTTTTTGTTTTGTTTTTTTAAAGGAGAAACTTGCCTTTTTTTCTAGTCAGGAGACGTAAGATAAATGATGCAAGTAGAAGGGTTAAAACCTCTTCCAGAAAAAAAAAGTGTAACAGTTTCCAAAATAACTATGCCTAGGCATGCCACAGTAGTCAGATCCCTAGTTAACTGGGTGACACTTTATATTTAAGGTTCCTTTTGTAGATGGTTTATACAGGGCTAATAAGTGATTAATAAATGATTAATAAAATAGATGTTGTAAGCATATTACAGGCATGAGTGATATGTATTATAGATGGGTATACGCACACCAGTACAAGATGTGATAGGTAGTTATAAGCCATGATTGCAAGCAATCTATTGTCCTGTTAAACTCTAACTGATTAACCCTTTACTAAAAGATTATTTATTAACCCCTTATAAGCAATTTCTAAATTGAACCTTAATATAAAGAGGGGCCATTCATTTTATTTGGGAACTTTGCTATCTAACATGTCTACAGTAGTAAATAGAAAGACGATTGTTAATAAAGAATACGAGTACTTGTGGCACCTTAGAGACTAACCAATTTATTTGAGCATAAGCTTTTATTTGAGCATGAGCTGTAGCTCACGAAAGCTCATGCTCAAATAAATTGGTTAGTCTCTAAGGTGCCACAAGTACTCCTTTTCTTTTTGTGAATACAGACTAACACGGCTGTTACTCTGAAACCTGTTAATAAAGAATAGTAACTGGGTTCGGAATGAAGAAGGTAATAGGGCATTTGAGCACACCAAGAATTTATTAATATGTAGCGAGGTGTCAGTACATCTGAATCCCAAATTAGAACTTTTAGCATGTGGTGTCCCACCTGTAGGTATAGATGCCATCATACCACATAAAATGCCTGTTGGGACCAAGACAAATTAATTACAGATTCTGTAAGCAAAACCAAAACACTAAACAAACCTTTGTTTAGAAAAAGAATCTCTGGGTATTATATTTGGAATCAGGAAATTCCAGGTACTTATGCATGGGAGGAAATTTTCATTGACAGCAGGCCAGAAGCTCCTTGTTAAAATTCTTGGCCTGAAGAAGAGTATGCTAATCTTTGTAACCTAGCAGCTGCTGAGATAGGCTCTGATGGTAGGATCTTATCTCTGATAAGTATAATCTATCTGAAAACATGGAAGTGCTGATGTATTATCCCAGTTGCAATTAGAGGTTGCAAATCCTTTAAAGCCAAGTCCAATTTTTAGAATTTTTGTTTTTGGAAGAAGTTCCTATTTCTGCAAGAAGAATGCAGCAGTGACAAAGAGCCAGTTCTTAAACTAAATTAATTAAAACTGCATATTTCAGAGGGCGATGTGAATGTTTTGTATGGTGAACATACACAGTGTGGAAAGATGAACTCACAACAGAGTGACTCTATACTGTTGGGTTTCTGTGCGATGACAATGAAATCCTTGCAAGTCACAGTGTTGGAAAAATTGCATGAAGGCCACACTTTAGCTGAAAAAGCTAAAGCTGTCACTGTCACTATTTTTTTAAAAGCCAGATTTGTATCAAGATATTGAGTTGGTGAGTGTACAATGTGATGTGTCACCACAGGCCCATAACGTGCCTACTCCTAGATCCCGATATCTTTGGAAATACGATTTGAACCCATGACAAAGAATTCATGTCAATTGTGTAAACCAAAAAGACTTGAGCCTAACTGGGTATTCTTTCCTAAAGAATACTCTTGGAGATTGCAGGGGAGGAGACAGGAGAAAATTGAATAAAAGTGTAATTTAAAAAGTAATTAGTTCAGGGACATATCTTCTGACTGTAAAAGTAACGTTAAGAGATAAATACATCAGTAATTTACTGTGAAGTATAAAATGTTATTAGACTCCGAAGCTTAAAAACACTAACTCTGTGAACGAAACGTGAAGAAATACTGTGCCTTTTCCGGATTCAGAGGATTTATTTCCCTTTATGGGCAAAGCAGAGGCTTGACAGTCTGTCAGTTTTGCCTTTATCAAGACACTGTCAGAGACAGTGCTTCCTAACTGAGAGATTTGGATAGAAGTAGCCGGGAAATCACCTGAAAAGTCTGAATTATAATGAGAAAAAATACACTGGCTGCATTTTTGGGATATATATGCTTTGCACAGTTTTATTTATCCAATAACTGGAGGGTTAATTATCTCAATTCATGCACACAGGTACATGAGCCTCTGTGAGTTATATTGGTTAGAAATGTTTGGAACCAATAAGAGGTGATATTACTTTGTAACTAGTATTCTTGCCACTACAGGGTTTAACTAAAATAGCACAAAAGAGATGTTTTCTGATGAGCTGTCTGGAAATTGGTGAGGCTGTTGTTTTTGTTTCTATCACTCTTTGGAAGCCATTTTCTGGATAGCTTAAGCATTTGTTAAAGAGATCTAGTTGGGTCACTCATGATTCTTCGATGTAGAACACCAGCATCTCTTAACTCAAAGTACTTGACTCCCAATGGAGAAAGTTGCAAGGAAGATGGAATTCAATGGAAATCAGTCAACAATCAAACACATCACTTTGTGGACATTCGCTGTGACAAGAATGGATTCCAGTTGTGTCATTTCTTGCTTCCATTACAGTCTTTGCACAATAATGAGGAATGAATCATTCCCTGCAACTAAGATTGCAGTGACAACTGTCAATGACAAGACACAGGAATATTCCATTCCTAGTAGAGTAAGGTTGTAATTAAACCTGAATAAGACAGAACTTTCATTCATTCTATTCTCAAACTCATCACTGTAAATAAGTTTATATTATTACAGCACATTTTATCCAGAAGTACCTTCAAAGCACTTCATAAATAACTTACAGAAATGTGTACTATACATTCAGCAACTTTGAGTGAAAAAGCACAACTATCCTGCCTTATAATGGTAACTTCACACACTACTAATGGAAGAAGCAAGTCTGAAAGCAAAACGTAGGCTAAAGATTCCTCTTTTGTGGCCCACTGGATTTTTGCCTGTACTTGGACTGCAGTACTGAGCTCCTAGGTCGAAGTGTGCACAAAGAAAGTGACTTTTTAAACCATGACCATGTCTTTGCTTTTCTTACGTCTTGCAGAGTACAACACCAGTCATTTATTTTATAGATGATCTATCTGTGAACATGCAGCAAGGAAGATAGATCAAAAGGTAATAAGTTGTTATGGTGATGTCAGGTATAATTCCAGAATATCACTACCGTCGTCTTCCTTGCAAGTTAATGAAAGTTGCCTCCAGGTTAGGGGAGTTCACCTAATCTGCTTTTTTCTTTTCCACATCCATCATCTTTTCCTTCATTTTTGGCTTGAACATGCCATCCATTATCTCTTTGGAGATGAAGGTAATGCACAGTAAGGCACAATCTTATATCAAAAGGGAGATGGACTAGATAATATAATGTTCACCCCACAACCCAAACACCTATAATTTCATGACACCAGCACTTTTTCCAATCAGTTTCAATGTCACTTCATGAAAAAGCCAGTACTTTAGGGCAACAGGGCCATTTAATCTCATATATTGCAATCTGTCATCTCCACAAAGCGTCAGAATTTTACTTGGATGAGAGCAAGCGACAATCCCAAATAAAACTTTCCTTGTGTCATTGTCCCGTTTCACCCAGGACATCATACTTCTGGTTATATTTTATAATACATGTAACTATGTATTGAATCGTTCTATGGTTTGGTTACCTTCCAGTGATTGCTGTTGACAATACTTTTAGCCCATGGCAGAACAGGTAGTTTCCTCCCAATGCAGCACAGAAATCAGATGAAATAAATAATCAGATAGTTGCTTTTTCCTATTAAAATTAAGAAAAAGCTGGAAAATTTAGATTTTTTTTTCAAAAGCTGTTTTTCCAAGTACCTTTTTATTACTCTATTTTTTATATTTCCTATGTGATGACACTTATTTGGCCCTGCACTATCTAACCTAATCTAGGTGATAATGGATCTTCCTATGGTTATTTTTTAAAAACAAATGGTTGCCGTTTAGCAACAACAGTGATAGTTATGTTTTCAAACATAATTCCATTTTCTCTGTGAAAATATTTGGATTAACATTTGCAGTCTGTAGATTCTGACGTTTAAACGAAACTGGTGCCAGCCTTGGAGGTAGCTGGTCTTTGATATTCACCAAGAACAACAGTAGCCACTGGTCTGATATAAACAAAATTCGAATTTTCTTTTCTAAAACTACTTGTAAGTGCAGAGATGTTTTATTTGCAACTTTATTTTAAAAGCTTGATTGCCAATGAAGTAATGGGGATAAGTAATTTGCAATGCATTTCCTGATACAGGAACTCATGTAGTCATACTGGTAAAAAGGCTTGAATGCATAATCATGAAATACTTTTGTTATTAGTCCAGAGCCAACTGTCAGAAGAAAGGGTGGTTTAAAATGTTTGCCATTAGATTGCAAGCTTAGTCACTGACATTCACCTTAGGAGTATGTTTGAAATCCAACCTTGAGCCAAGTGATTAAATCATTCATTTCAAAGGTCCTAATTAAACAAGCTGAATTTGTTAGTTTCAATCTATATTTTGATGGACAGTGGGTGGCAGCTGAGGTCTGTTCATATGATATCTAAAAGGAAGCAATCCAGGAGACCACTGTGTTATCAAACATGATAGAACTGGGAGAAAGGAGGGAAGGGGAAGTAAGAATCTTAATATATGGTTCTACTCTGAAAAGGGACTCAAATATGGAGCATTCTATGTTTATTGTGCCTCGGATTCGATATCAGATTTGCTCAGTTATCTACAGGTGTTGCTGAGATAGAAGTAACTGTGGGCATAATATGGCAAGCAGCATCTTGGTGAAGACACCTGAGAACTTAGGAATCTAGTTTGACCTCTGGGTCCAAAATTATGTTTTCAGGGTTGTCGGGGGAGGGGGGGAGGGGGATTAAGTACTGAGCAAGTTTGATACAGAATCTTTGAGACATATACATGGAATCCTATCAGGCCATTTTTATAATCACTTTTCAGAATTGAGCAGGGCTAGAAAGCATTATACCTTGGGGGGAAGGGTTATCCCCGAACTGGCTAGTGCAGGGTTTTTTCCTCTGAAGCTGCTGGTGCTAGCTGTGGTCACTGACAGGACATTGGACTAGATAGATCCCTGGTCTGATCACGTATGACAGTTCCTATGATTTGAAGGAGAGGGTCCTGTCTTGTGGATTAAGTCAGGGAGGGCATTCCATGCACGCATTTAGGAAGAATGGGAGAATCTGTGTCACTTACTGTCCATATTCTTCAAAAGTTATATTGTTTCTGCAGAGTTCTATTCTCTTTTCAAAACTATTCTTTAAAACAATAACTCACATTAATGGGTCCTGTAAAGTGTATTTTCTTCCTCTCTTTGTTTCTTTGATATCAACAGAGGTGAAAAAAAAATCACTTAGAGCAGTGGTTCTCAATCAGGTGTCCGGGTCCCCTTAGGGGGCCTTGAGCAGGTTTCAGGGAGGCCTCTAAGCAGGGCCAGCATTAGACTTGCTGGGGCCCAGGGCAGAAAGCTGATGCCCCACCACATGGGGTTGAAGCCCGGGTCCCTGAGCCCTGCCACCCAGGGCTGAAGCTGAAGCCTGAACAATGTAGCTTTGTGGGGGGCCCCTGTGGGGCCCCAGGCAGTTGTCCTGCTTGCTACCCCCTACTGACAACCCTGGTTTTTATATGCAGAAAACCAGTTATTGTGGCACAGGTGGGCTGTGGAGTTTTTATAGCATGTGGGGGAGGGGGAGTGGGGAAGGAGGGAGGAGCTCAGAAAGAAAAAAGGTTAAGAACCTCTGATTTAGAGCACAGTAGTCCAGTGTGGTATTTATCATCATCACAGGAAAATCAGACATAGGATAGTCTAAAAAAAACAGTTTCACTACATTCCTCCCAACTTTTCTCTTCAGACTTCTTCTGTGTCCTTCTGGGTATTTTTCCTCTTTTTTTCTATACAGTGCTGATCAATAAAATATACAATAGCTCTTCTTCCCCAATGACATCGACCTCAGGGAGAAACAAACTAACATTTATTTGAATACTACTCAATTTTCCTGGGCTGACAGCGACAGGGGGTAGCGTGCCTGTGCAATGACATTAGTTTCTTTACTTGTTTATCTCATGCAAATACAAAGCATGTTTGGAAAACAGTTATTATGGGATGGCGACTTTTCCATAATGCAAAAGCAAAGGGACGGTTGATATCCAAGGGTAACACGTGTAAGATTAGGGTGTTGTGTTTTTTAAACCCTCGTCAACTATGTATAAGAAAACTCTGGAACTCAGCATGGAGGCCAAGAATCAAAGCCATCATATGACTGCATAAGCCATGAAAAAGTTACACGGAATACCAGTCTTCACGTTTAGGCTCATATGGAGGTCATCAGCTAGAATCAGGAAGAAATCTATTTGCCCTTCAGAAACAGACCATTTATTATCAAGGTAGGATTATTTATTGGGTGAAATTCTTGAGTTATGTCCCAAAGCAGAAAATACTGCACCTTAGAAAGCACCTCTTGCATGGTCACTACCAGGCGTATGTTTCGTCTATCAATAGTATTCTGGGCATCCTCAAGGACAAGTGAACAATGGTCCTGCTTGATTTTGTTTAGCTGTCTTCTGTTCCTAGCGTAAGATTGACTCTTATGGGTGGTGGTGGGGGTAAAGATGCCACATGACCTTGGCATAGATGATTGGCAGTTTGCCAGCCACTTTCTATTTGAAACTGAACATTCACCTGCAATCAATGGGGTTGACTGTTCAGAATTCTTGTTGTAATATTTCTTCTGTAGTAGTCGGCTGCCATATTAGTTTTTTGCTAACAGCTTCAGGGGTAATGGCCTTTAACTCAAGAAGATTGTTAGATGCTGAAGTCCTTTCCCCCCAGTTTACCATGGAATTTCAATTTAAAATGTTACTACATTACTACAGGTTTCAGAATAGCAGCCGTGTTAGTCTGTATTCGCAAAAAGAAAAGGAGGACTTGTGGCAACTTAGCGACTAACACATTTATTTGAGCATAAGCTTTCGTGAGCTACAGCTCACTTCATCGGCATCTGATGTGTTAGTCGCTAAGGTGCCACAAGTACTCCTTTTCTTTTTACATTACTACACACTGTTTTGCAACAGCTCCCTTTTAAAAAAGAGAGATTTAGTAGTAGTCCACTGAACAGAGATCATCTTTCCTGGTTAATTCAACTAGATCTTTGCTAACCTTGGAGCAAGGTTAATCAAGTAGTTTCAGTGCTCTTCCAAGTTGTTTCAAGCAGATTTCACACTTATCTTTGATAGCAGCATTCATGCCTGGCCAGAAATTGACATCTCAGGCTCTCTTCATACACTGCTCAATGGATAGAGGGGTCTTGTATACAAAGCTTAGCATTTCTGACGTCATGCTGTATAGTACTATAAACAAGATGTCCTTCATACAGAATATGCAACAGTTTAATCTGTATGGTTCAGATCCACAAAAGCACTTGGACACCTAAGTCCCAGTGGCAGGTGCCACTGCGATCCACAAAATTGCCACTTGGCTGCCTGCTAAACTCACTCAGTTCCTAAATTTTCAGGGTCAAAGTTCCCTAGGTGACTAAGTTTCTGCCTCTGGGCATGTGCATTGCTGCCTCACTCTAGGCTTCCAGATGCCCATCTCAGAGCTAAGTCCCAGTGCAATCCACAAAAGTGGGGAAAGATAGGTTCAGCAGTGCCTATCTCACCTGTGGTGCCCAATCCAGTAGCCCGTGCTCAGAGGCCACCCAGTGGGTCAGGTCCCATTCAAATTCTGGCTGGGGGAGCAGGTAGTGGTGCCCACCTTATAACTTTTAGCCCAATGGTTAGAGCACTCACTTGGGATGTGGGAGATCAGGTTAAATTCCTCCCTCAGGCAGATGGGGAGAAAGGGTTTGAACAGGGATCTCCTCCACCTCTCGGAAGAGTGCTCTAGCCACTGAGCTATGGGATGTTCAGATATAGGGTTCCCTCAGTCCTTCCTGTTGAAGCTGTTCCACTTTGGTTAAATAAAGAGTCATTGGTGCAGGGGGACTGGACTTTGGTCTCCCACCTCCCAGGTGTCATTCTCCCTCTCTCTCTCTCTGGTCCAATTTGAACAAATGCCTTTACCTTTCTTGGTTATGGTCAAACTCCTCCGAACCTGATTGTCACACATTGTATACTCTCTCATGGTATTGCCAATGTTTTTACCCCAAATCAACAGATCCTCAGGTATTATTTCCAGATCCTCAAAGGTCTGGGGTACGATGCTTTGATACACTTCCTGTTCAAGGCAATCCCAAAGGGAAGTTGCTCAAACATATCTACCACAGTGAGAGTTGAAGGTACACAGTTTTGTACTTTCAGTATGAAATTGGACCTGCCAAAACTCTTGGCATACATCCCAAACTTAAACAACTCTTACATTTGGAAGCAGAGACATGATCTTATTTTACCATCTGGCTAAGCTCCCATTACTAATAGGACTTTATCAGTTGTGCCACCAAAAATATGTGTATCATATATTTATATTGATGTACTTATTTGATCTGTAATGCAACCCATGCTGTTAAACCCCTCATCATATTGTTTTGCCTCCTGTTCAGGTAAGTTATACCCCTGTTTGATCACAGGCATGTGGACTCTGCTCTTCAACTCAAATACACTTGTCTTTCCCTTCCATTATTCTAAACTCTGAGTGAAACCTGTCCTTATGTAGGCATTCGAGTGTGGCTTTGCCACCGAGCTCATTTTATACCAGCTACGTGAACCAAGCTTAGTTTTGACATTGGGTGGTCACTAATCTTTTTGTGTGTATGCATTCTGGGGTTACAGTTCACCCTGCTCCAGTCTCTAATCCAATGTCACCAACCCAACCTGTTGTAGAAACTTGATTTGTAAATGTATTTACAGACTCAAAGAACTGTTTCTGCCTTATCATTTTATCCTGAAAGTGTATGTTTGTGAATCTATCTTACCGTTAAGGCATCACACTTCTGCAAATTGAATACGAGCCAACAATGTGATGCAGTTGCGAAAAAAAACATTTGGGACATATTAACAAGAGTATCATATACAAGACACAAGAGGTAATTGTTTTACTCTACGTAGCCCTGGTGAGGCCTCGGCTGGAGTACTGTGTCCAGTTTTGGGCACCACACTTTAAGGAAGATGTGAACGCATTAGAAAGTCCAGAGGAGAGCAACAAAAAATGATAAGAGGTTTGGAAAATCTGACCTATGAGGAAGGGTTGAAAGATTTTAGCATTTTTAGTCTAAAGAGATTAGAAGAATGAGGGGGAACCTAGTAACTGTCTTCAAATATATAAAAGGCTGTTATAAAGAGGATGGTGATCAACTGTTCACCAAGCATAGGACAGATAGTAATCGGCTTAATCTGCAACAAGGGAGATTTAGGTTAGATATGAGGAAAACCTTTCTAACTGGAAGAATAGTTAAGCAATGGAACAAGTTACTTAGGGAAGTTGTGGAATGCCCAACATTGGAGTTTTTAAAGAACAGCTTAGACAAAACACCTATCTGGGATGGTCTAGGTATACTTGGTCCTGCCTCACCATGAGGGGATGGACTAGATGGCTTCTCAAGGTCCCTTCCAGCCCCTACATTTCTATGGTTCTATGGAAATGCTTGCTCTTATTGCATGGATGACAACACACCCCTTATGCTTGACCCCCTTTGCATCATCTTGTGATTGCCCTCACATTGATAGTAAACAAATCTGGTCTCTGCTATTTGTTTGCTTTTATTTTTAGGTGGTAGTAGTCATTTTTAATTAGATGCATTTCAGGTTTTTCACTGCTTGTTAACTCTTATTTGTGAAGTACAGTTTTCACTAGCTCTGCAGATCTCCACTGCTCTTTTCAAAGTCAGGTCTATTTCTTTTAATAACCTTGCTTTGCCCAGATTACCAGTTTCAGCACAAATAATTTGGTCTTTAATTAGTTCATCTGGTAACTGATCAAATTTATATGACTTAGCTTTATGACATCAGTCTGTAACACAGGGTATGTCTACACTTGGAGCTGGGAAGCGATTACCACTTTGAGGAGACATATTCACTCTTATTGAGCTAGCAAGGTAAAAGCTGTGGTGGAATGAGGAGCATGAAGAGCTAGACACCCTGAGTATGTACCCACCTGCAATGCTAGGTACATACATGGGGGAAGGGAGGCCCAGCCCCTCCCATGACTCAAGCCACCAAGGCTATACTCTATTTTTAGCACATTCTTGAGCTGAGCTAGTGCGGGTATGTCTCCTCAAGCTGGGAATTACAACCCTAGCTGAAAGGTAGACATACCCATAGAGATCAACAGTCTCTTCTGGTATGTGGTTTCTTGTAAAGAAAATGTCTCTTTCCCACGTGACATTCTTGTAAGTACTTGTCTTGAAGTTTCTGAAGGATTTTGTCTAGTGGTTGGCTTTACCCTTCATGGTCCCACTAGAAAATTATGTAGATCTCCAATATCTCTGGGTCTGGCACATGTAAATTGTGGGTGAGGTAGGGTTGCCCAGTTTTCGACCAGAACACCCTGTCAAAAAGGGACCCTGCTGGCTCCAGTCAGCACTGCTGACCAGGCCGTTAAAAGTCCAATTGGTGACACAGCGGGGCTAAGGCAGGCTCCCTTCCTGCCCTGGCTCTGCGCAGTTCCCGGAAGCAGTGGCATGTTCCCCATCCAGCTCCTACATGTAGGGGCAGCCAGGGGGCTCCACATGCTGCCCCACCCAAAGTGCCGGCTCTGCAGCTTCCATTGGCCAGGAATCACAGCCAATGGGAGCTGTGGTGGCAGTGCCTGGGGATTGGGAAGTGTACAGAGCCGCCTGGCCATGCCTCAGTGTAGGAACCGGAGAGGGGACATGCTGCTATTTCCAGGAGCTGCTTGAGGTAAGTGCCGCCTGGAACCTGCATCCCTGACCCCCTCCTGCACCCCGAACCCCTGCCCCAACCCTGATCACCTCCTGCCCTCCAAACCCCTCAGTCCCAGCCCAGAGCACCCTCCTACACCCCAAACCTCTCATCCCCAGCCCCACCCCAGTGTTTGCACCACCAGCTGTAGCCCTCACTTCCCCTGCACCCCAACCCCCTGCCCCAGCCCAGAGCCCCCTCCCACACCCTGAACCCCTCATTTCTGGCCCCACCCCAGAACCTGCACCTCCAGCCCAGAGCCTGTACCTCCTCCCACAGCCCAACCCCCGCCTCAGCCTGGAGCCCCCTCCCATACTCCAAACCCTCTGGCTCCACCCCCCCAGCCCAGAGCCCCCTCCTGCACTTTAAATACCGCATCCCTGGCCCCATCCCAGAGCCCACACCCCCCAGCTGGAGCCCTCACCCATTCTCACATCCTAACCCACGAGCCCCCTCCCACACCTTTGACTTCTCTTTTCTGGCCCCACCCTGGAGCCCGCACCCCAAACTGCAGCCCTCACTCCCTCCCGCACCTCAACCCCCTCAGCCAGCCCGCTGAAAATCAGTGGGTGAGTGAGGGTGCGGAGAGCGAGCGATAGAGGGAGGGGGGGATGGAGTGAGCAGGGTTGGGGCCTCAGAGAAGGGGCGGGGCAGGACCTCAGAGGAGGGGCAGGGTAGGGGGTGGGGCAAGGGTGTTTGGTTTTGTGCAAGTAGAAAGTTGGCAACCAGAGGGTGAGGGAATGATTTCATCCTCTCCAACTTCTCTCATACTACTTGCTTACAGTACAGCAGGTAAGTTTTGCAACCGCCTCCTCCATTTTTCTGCCACCCTCTCTTTTCATTTTTCCAATGGCTGATTTTTTTTCCTGAATGCCATGTAATAAAGGTACACATAGGAATACTTGTAGGAGACTGGTATATTTCCTGGTCCCTCACTTGACATCAGCCAAAGTTACAAAAGATTATACCCTGGTTATGGCAGGGATCAGAGTATGCTTTGACTGCAGTGGCTACATACATTCCTTCAAACACTGAGGATCCATATTTCATATATAGAACGGGGCCAGATTCATCTCTGCTGGTAGAGAGGTTCTCTCCAGCTCAGGGGTTATATTTAGGAGTCCCCAGAGCAGGGTATGCTGCAGAAACCCTGTTGGTGAAGGCTGCTCAGGAGGTATAATGACTTTGTGAATCTTATGGCCTGCCCTACTCACTTTTTGGGTGACTTTTTGCCACCAAGGGCCTGTGTCCTAGTTTGTGCTGACAGAGTAAAGCACTCTCAGTGCATTGGTGTCACACCAAACTCAGGATCTTGCATTGTCCCTGAAAGGTAGGCTATATTGACCCAGTAAAACTGTCCCAGAACAGTGTATCAATGGATTGGCAAGTGAAATTGTGAAAAATAAACTATTTTAAAAAAAGAAAGTATGGAATTCCGACTAACTTTGGTAACAGAAATGCTACAAGATCTGATCTGACAACATATTATAGAAAAGTGAGACATGAAATTAGTTCTCATCCTGTATATTTTCCTCCTACTTTTTTCTTCTTTGTCCATTGTTTAAACTCCACATGGAAGTGCCCAAAGATGGGATAGCTGCTGGTAATATCACCAGAGAGTACTTGTGCAGGTTTTCCTTTCCACACCCTTTTAATGTAAACTATTTCCCAGAGGCTAATGGCGGGTGAGAGAAAGATCAACAAATACTGACAGTTTACTGTAGGAACTTGAAAAAAAGTGGGCAAAACTAAAAACACTCCCTTTGTCAGCAATTAGCACAGTCCCGAGCATTCACTGGTACACAACAGATGTGCCTTCTGTGGCTGATAATGTTAGGTATGGTAAGTGAAGAAACAAAGGACACAGGTTTGCAATTATGCACTCCCCAGACCCCAATATTTTAAAGCAAATCAAACTATGGTAAATTAGTTCCTAGTCTAATGTGAAAAATATGAGCCACTAACTAAATCTTCAAACAAACAGATCCTGACTTCCCCAAAATATGGCAACTTGACATTTTTATATTTATTTTTTTGTAATGGAGAATGATGGGCTTTTAAGGGTAAGCTGCTTCCTTTGAGCAGCAAACATGCAGTGTGAGCTCCCGGAGGCCAATACTTTTGAATTGCGTCCACACTAACCCTAATTGGAAACGACGATGTCGATTTCAGCGCAAATCCCCTCATTGGGGAGGAGTACAGAAATTGGTTTGAAGCCCTTTATGTCGAAAAAATGGCTTCATTGTCTGGATGGGTGTAGGGTTAATTCGATTTAATGCTGCTAAATCCGACATAAACTCATAGTGTAGACCAGGCCAAAGAGAATAGCTCCACACCTCCTCACCAACTACTTTAGGTAGCCACATATCACCCAGGTCTTTCCTTGCATTTATGAAGACAACTGAATTACTGGTGGGATATTAAGGTAACCTGAAAGCATAAAGGTGCCACTGTATGTACCTTTTAATGCAGGACAAATAACCCAAGCATCTGACATCACAATACTACAGTGTAACAGACCACCATATTGCAGAGTTTTGCTTTGCTTCAGGTAGAGGATAGACTGTATACAGAGTTATGTTTTTGATTGGTCTCTTGCCGAACTTGCTCGGTAGTGGATTGGAAGCAGCAGCAGGAAGAAAGGGATAGAGGAGAATACTCTATAAGAGGGATGGTGGGTTGAAGGTAGGAAGAGTGGATTAGGAGGAAAGACAGAGGTGGGATGGGAAGTGCACTTGCATTTGCAAGTTACAATGGATCACTTATGGAGATATGTCGGGATGAATTTGGCACAGTGACTCTAAACTTGCCCCACCTAGATGATGCATAAAAACACAAAAAAAGAGTCAGCTTTTTCGTCTAAACTTACATTAAAAACAACTAAAAGGGTACCATCAGGTATGGCACAACACAAAAATAATTGTTTTGGTCTTCTAAAAGGAACCCATTATGTTTGGGTTCATTTACTATTATTCAAAAGTATCATGTTCAAATGAAGTCAGGTCTTTTTATCCCAATGGCTTGCGCCCAGTCCTAACTGAGACCAGAAAACTTCCTCAGCTAGTTCCAGCTGGCATCAAGATATGTCACACAGAACAGCAAGCTCAACACATGGCATAGATCCTTTCAATTGTTGATCCATTGCATCAGCTTACTCAGCTCTTTCCAACCGAACTGTTTATTCCCTCAGTGATCACTGTCTGTAAACGGGATGTTACTGAAAGGGAACTGAGGCTATCTAAAACGTAAACTACATTTAGGGGGGAAAAAACCTCATGACTAGATTGATAATAAAACATCCATTTCAAGACAATTTGTACTATTCCGGGATGGAGGATTCATGTGAGAATTAGTACAAGGCTATTAGGCTTTATTATTTTTCTTGCCACTCTGAATATTTGCACTAGGTTGCAAAACCAGCCTCTTGAACAAGGCAAGTTATCAAAATGAGAAATGTATCACAGATCACCTCAAAAAACGGATACATTACAAATAAGGCTGAGAGAATCTATATTATTTTCAGGTTGCTGAGCTCTGGCTCCTTTTTTGTCTCCCCATCTAGCTCCTTGGTGTACTACCATTATGAATGACTGAGCAATAACAATGCAGTAACTGAATGAGTGAGGAAGTATCTCAAAATAACCAAAATAATCCATAATGTAAGCCTAAATTTAAGCAGAGCTGCAAAGATGTTCAGATGCAGATCTGAATCTAAAAACTTTTCCAGATCTGGATTTTGGTCCATCCATTAGATAGATCACTGCTAATCATTAAATTTGGATCTGGATGCAAACTGTCCCATAATTCCCCAAAATGTGATCTATTGTACCCTAAAATTATTGCCATCGTCTGTTCAGAATTATACTCTCTAGATACTTTACCAATCCTGGCATCAGTCCAACCTCATTGATTTCCATGACAGTCCAACACATGGAACAAAAGCGAGATCAGGCCATATCTAATATTTTTTGAACTCCAACTTTTCAATGTTTGGAAAATTCAAACAAAAACACAAAAGCCTAGTAACATTTTTTGTAGCAGACACGCAATACTGTTCCAACTTTCCTCAGAAGGCTAAGCAATAGCAGTTACTATAAGACCTATAAAGCTACAGTATATAAGAACAATAAGTGTAGCACCTATACTTGCAATGCTTAAAGTAGCCTGATTGTTTCCATCTTCAGTAGCCCCAACTTGCACAAGAATTGGTCTGGTCAGCACCAGATATTAACTAAAATTCTGTGGTTGGGATTAAGTAGCACACAATTTAAGAAGCCCACCATTTGTGTTGTGATTTAAGACTCTCCTAAGTACACAGCAAACCTTTTTTTGAACATATAGAGTTTACATCGGAAGAGAAATCTACAATTGTACTACAATGAAGGCTGAGAATTTTACAGACTAAGGGGTCTTGTCTTCTTCTCCACATGGAGAATAGACTTGAGTACCTGGCACATAATAAAACTACTACATAGGAAAGTAATGTATAGATTTTCTTAGATGTAACATTAATATGCAGCATTTGTGTGTGTATGTCTATCTATACATTACCATGAGGCGAAACTGGTGAAAGTTTTTCTGCAACGTTTTTTACTAGCTTTTTTCATGCCATTTTCAGGTCTAAATACTGGAATGGAATTTATTTTCCCAGTTTGGTTTGCAAAATCCATTTGTAGCAAAAATCATTGCATTTTCAGAATTTGGTACATATGAGATTCCATGTGAAAATACCATACTCGAGGTGTGTTATTTGTGCTTCTCTGCAACTCCCCATCTTCTTGGCATATGCCAAAATTGCAATATAGACACATCAGGCTGGGCACAGTATAAACACATAGTAAGCAATGGGAAGACCACAGTTGGTGGTTAAAGACACCATTTTTGCTTTTGTTTGAAATTGGATAAAGTTCTCCTCTCTGATCAACATGGGGTAGGGAGGGAATCAGTTGACCTCAATAGGAGTTTGATGCCTGTGACAATTACACAGCCGGCACGTGAGATCTGCAGCCAGGGCGGTCATGAATTTTGACCTGGGTTTAGTAGCCGTTGCTATAAAGAGCACTTTTGAGAACAATAGTTCATTACATCCGATCAATGTCTCTTTGATGGAGTCTTATTGTTTTAACACAGTCTGTGTTCTTTCAAATCTAGATTCTTGAAGAAAACATGAAATTAGAGTGCAAATGCCATGGAGTTTCAGGATCTTGTACGACTAAGACATGCTGGACAACCCTTCCTAAATTCCGGGAGCTTGGCTACATCCTTAAGGACAAATACAATGACGCAGTTCAGGTTGAACCGGTGAGGGCGAGTCGCAACAAGCGTCCAACCTTCCTTAAAATAAAGAAGCCACTGTCCTACCGCAAACCCATGGATACAGATTTAGTGTACATCGAAAAATCTCCCAACTACTGCGAAGAAGACCCTGTCACTGGCAGCGTGGGAACACAGGGCAGAATGTGCAACAAAACAGCCCAGCAGTCCAATGGCTGTGATCTGATGTGCTGTGGTCGAGGTTACAATACTCACCAGTACTCACGCGTGTGGCAGTGCAACTGCAAATTTCACTGGTGCTGCTACGTAAAGTGTAATACGTGCAGCGAAAGAACAGAAGTGCACACCTGCAAATAGCCGCGTGGCTGGGGAAGGTGACGCCGGATCCTTAGGCATGAATACATTTGCACATGAGCTCAACAGAACTACTCAAGCCTGTAGCAAAGGCCCCGCTTCCTTCCAGAAGAAAAGCTAATGAACGGAGCTGTCTTTTCCTTTCATGTTTCAGTACCTAGGTGGCTACACATTAAAGGCTTGTATAAATTATCCCCCAAACCAAACCAAAACAGAAAAACAAGCCACCCTGACGCACAAAACCGAGGAAAAAAAAATCACCTCAGCTACTCTGCACTTCCAAAGCTTAATGCAGGGGCTGCCTTATGAAAAGAACATCCAGTCAAGTGAAAAAAATCTGAGAGCTTGGCAACTGACTCTTTCGGTTTGGAAAAAGATGATTAAATACACAAGCTACTGTGCATAAGGGATGGGTTGGGTGGGGGAAACAAAACAAAACTTTAAAATGGTCTTTGCACAGGATGGGGGTGACAATGCCCCAGTGTGAATTCCTACTTAAGTGTGGATTATGCAGATTTAGGTTTCTACACTTGTGAAAAGCTTCTGCTGGTCTTGCCTGTCTTTCCATTTCACACAATTTGCTACAGCAAGTAGAACTGTTGAAGTTTTCCATAGACACTGGTTTATCTGCCTTTCTTTTTTTGTGCTGCAGATTTTAGCACAGGGATTTGGGACATCTGGGCATAATAATAGCAATATTTAACAATTTATTCAGATAAAACTAATATTAATTTATTTAAATAAAAAAGAACTCTACAACATTTTTGGAACTATTCTGCAATTAAAGTAGATAGCTTGCTTTCTTTGTGGAATAATTATTTTGTAGATACGGCAAGGAAAAAACTGAAGCTGTATATATTATTCTTTACTTGGATATTTCTACTAGTTGGATTTGCAGGATATTTTCTGCAGTACTAGATGTTTAAGTACAAAAGCAGGCATCTTTTATAATTTTTTTCTGTTTGCTGCTAGTTGTCTGGAAAAATCAAACTGGTAGTGATTATAATCTCTTTACAATACACTTTTTTTTTTCCAATTAAAGAGGAGCATTATGAAAATCCAGTTTGGAATACATCAAAAATAAATATGAAACTCCAGACAAACTTCCATCTTTGGAAAATGAACCATAGGATAAGAGTATATTTTGTAAGAGACTATTTTTATATGAATATTTTATTTATACTATGTCTGCTTGTATAATTCTATAACCTGTACTTTTTCCTCAAAACAGGCATATAATTTGTAACTCTTAGGCTATTTAACAGATAAAGGCTGATTAGTTTGTGGACACAACAGCAGCAAGCAGGATACATTTAGCTGCAATTGGTAGATGTGTCAAAATGCAGAATGAACTTTCTCTCCGGATGTGTGTACAAACTGGCTCTTTTCCTGCAGTTCAATTTGCAGAATATGCAAAACAAGAACAGGGTATGTAGCATCAATTTTGTCACATGGCTTGAATTCATGATTGGTATTAACTGGATGCTCATTTATCCCATTCAGAAAAAAAATCTGAATTAGCTTCCCACATGCGTCAGTCATTAAACTGTGGTGTTATGACTAGCAAATGTGCTGTGTGTGCTGTCAGTTAAACCTCTATATTGTGTTACTGTCAAATTTGATTTTATCAGTGGAAGACTATAGACTATGACTGTAAAAACTAGCATGACACACATCGCCTGATTCTCATAGATAAGATACAAAGCTTACAGTTTTTGTTCAACTGGTTTTGGCATTTGCCTTATTCTTTCTCTCCAAAAAGTTCTGAGTCAAAAAACTCAAACCACATTTAGGCAAACATTAAACAATCTATTTCTCCAAAGTCCCATTAAGTCCTCCTTGTGCTTTCTTTTGATATTTCCTTTCTCATCTGGGAAACTAGAAGTGATGTGGGTGAGTAAATAAATATTCCCACTCTGGCTGGAATCTTTTTGCTTGCTTCTCCTGCCTGAATCATTTAAAGCCTGACCCACAGTTCTAATTTCAATGGTGGTTTTGCGTGAGTAAGGAATACAGGACTGTGCTCTTATTGATATCACATGTTCCAATGTTTGGGACATATGACAAACACTTCCACCGTTGAGAAATGTGAGATCACTCAGTCAAAAAGGTCGAGACAACTGACAACAAGGGAAACAAACAACTTATCTAGGAGGCTGTGCTCTCCAATGACTCCCATTGATATTAATAGGTATTAGAACAAATAGATAACAAGCAAATTAGTAATGGGTCTGATCCATTGATTTTTGTAGGCGTTTGCCTGTACTAGGACTGCAAGTTTGGGACCACTTGAGAAAGGAAATGATGGAAGTAGTACAATATAATTTTACAGGATTTGGGTAATATAATGTATTTTCAGAATTGCCCTGAATGCAGACTATTGTTTACATATACACACACACAAAATACCTGCTCCTTACAATGTACAATTAAGATTAAGGATATAGTGTTTCTTTGCAGATCTGCCATTTACCATGTTACAGCAACTCAGACACCAATATATGAGATATCAAAGTAGAAGTCGGATAAGGTTAACACAGTTTACTTTCAACCTTATGACTTGTCAACATGACACAAGTTAAAAGTAGTATTTTTTTTATAATGGAGCTTATATTTTTTCAGGATTCTAAATTTTGTGTATTAAAGATTGAAAATGGGACCTAAAATTCAAGAATATACATACAATATGGAGATTAATTAGTTATATACATGGTTTAATAATGCAGATCTCTGATATAGTTAATCATGGGGCAATTTTTTTTTAGAGTATGCATTGGCTTTCATTAAGTAGATACACAACACAGTCAACAGTTTGTTGTTCTTCACTGATTACAGTAATCTAACAAAGTGTTATTTTTGCAGTATGTTTTTACCATAGGAAAAGCATTCTGTAAAACTGCTGCTTTCTGTATATTTCGATACATTGGTGATGCACAGCGTACAACTAGCACATTAACTCTTAAAAGACAGATTTCTTTAAAGAATTTTAATCACAATAATAAAGAACTGGATGGATATACAAAGAAAATCTATTCATTTTTATTGCAGAACTAGAAAAGAGATTGATTAGCTTACCAATTCTTAAATGTTTTGCAGTGGAAATATTCTCATTTGTGAAATCAGTTTAACATTTACATAAGAAACAACACTGGCCCTGACATTGTTCCTATATTTGCAGTTTTCTGGTGGTCCAAATATTAGGAAGGGTGTCTTTCATCTGTTTTGAAGTTGAATTTCAAGTTAGGAATACTGCATTTGACAAGTAGCCCTACAAGTTCAGAAATGAGGAAAATGTAGAGCTGCAGTCTACTAGAAAGTGTCTGAAAGTTTGGCTACATCTTACCAGATAAGAGAAAGTTGGCTCATCTGAGTCAGCCATGAGTCCGGAGTTAATTAGCCATTCCCTAAATTTGACTGAATGGCATGAAGAATAAATAGGCGAAAGAAAGATTTATGATTTTGTAGATATTTTTTCCCCAAACAGTTTGTTCTTTGTCCTCAGGGAATAGAAGAGCTCTGTTTGTACTTGGTAAATAACCACACAATGGGAATGAAATGCATACAACTGCAGAGGAAGACAGCCTTCAATAGAAAAATTCATCTTTTCATTTCTACTAAATGAGTGGAGTGCTGGATTGATGTTCACGTAAATAACCTGGGTAATGTTCAGAAAGTGAACATGTTCAATATTGTAAAAACAGTAAGAAAGTTAAGAAAAACATTTGAACAAGGATAATTATGAGTTTGGAAATTTTAAAAACCTTACTTGACTTATACTCTTTTTTTTCCACATTGGAATTCCATTTTGTAAAACTGAAAATAAATTACAAGTGGAATTCTAAAGAAAATTAAAAAGGATTCCATTAATCTATTTCACTTCATGGCCCTAATTTTTTTTTAAGTTGACAACTATCTTGATCACAGTTAGCTTGCATACTTGGAAAAGTACTTGCATAAAACAAGAATCCATCAATGACCTAAAGTTTTCTTTGCCATGTTTGCACAAAACTAATGGAGACGTATCTTTCAACAGTGATAATTAAACTGAAAACCTCCCTAAAATGTAAAGTTAATTGGCTCATTTGGTAAATGGCAAGGTTATTCTGAGGTTGCACAGTTAACTTGAGACAAGGAAAGATACATATGAACCATCTCATGAGTACAGGATTTAATAGTATATTTCAGAGATTATAAAACTGTTTAAGCAAAACTCAGTTTTAAAAGCCCATTTGTATGGTTAAATTTGGAAATGGGGCAGGCTTCGGTTGCCCAAATGAAAATTCAGTATAAATACTTCAGATAACATTTGTACATTTAAATAATAGACATTTGGAAAGACCACAATGGACACCCAAGTTGGTATGCTGACACAGCAGCACACACACACCTATAAAATAAGATTAGTTGCACACAAGTCCCCCAAATCTATTGTTGCTAGGACTATTCTGCGGAGTGTATGCATATGAACCTGCCAGAACTGGGGTAGCAAGTTCTGCCATGTGCTTCTGCTGCCAATAACAAAGTTTTCCAGCATATGCACTTACATGTAGTGCAAACTACAACATAGCTTGCAGTATTTAACATAGTGGGTTTTATCATGCATCATGCCGTACTGGCAGTGGCCTATAGAATTCTCCTAAATTCTAAAACACTCAACTGAGTAATGTTGTGTGCAACTTTCAGAATATGATGCCTCCCAACTGGTTAACAAGGGATGTTTTCCTCCAGGAAAACATTAATTCGGAGTGTGTGGGAGTTCTTCTTAAAGGCATATTTTCTAACACTGAACAAAAATTCAGAGAATTCTAACTTTGGGAACAAATGTTAATGATATATTGTAAGTTAATCAACGAAGAGGTACAACTGGAGTTAAGGTACTCCTTGTTTGAAGTAAAGGTGCCAGAATCACTCAGCAATTCTCTCACTCTTACCATTCCAGATACATTTTTAAACCATTGAGACTATTTCTGATCATGCTTTTGGAGTTATGTGAAAGCACCAGTTATTTCTTGTGTATTCCTGGATTTGATCTACAGCAAAACATTGAATAGAGGGGGGCTGTGTGAGAGAGCGATCTCCCTAATTATTGACACATGTTAAGTTTCAAAATAAACATACTGGATGTGGGATCTGCAAAATGCTCGTGCGTATCTTACAAGAGAGATCACACTTCTTATTCTGTGAAGTATGGCACCCTAAGTTGCCTGTTTTCTCCACTGGCTGTCTGTTGTATCTCCTCTGATGACTGTATTTTGGACAATGAAGCCACCATATTACCACCTTCTTCGGCAAACCAACTCCACTGGAAGAAGCTATTATTTTTTTCTGGGGGAAAGGGATGCCAGATATGGCTGCGTGCATGAGAGAGCAAGTAAGTGGGGTGGTAAGAAAGGATACAATCAAAATACCCACTTCACCTGTGAGCACCTTCATGTTTAGATGCACCCGAATTTTCTCCAAATGGATAAGCCCAGCTCTAGTTTTTATGCCTGCTATACTCAATCATCCTTTCCCCCCTCAATCGGTAATGTAGACTGCAAATACCACTTCATAGTCCCAGGTTAACTGACAATTCACAAGCCTCATGCCACATAAACCTAACACTACTAGTTACAGGTCATAATCTTATTTTAAAAAAAGAGATATGCACAAGTGTGCCTTGGGATCAATGCATTGTGCACAGAACCCTATTCTGAAAACCCTTCTGTCACATTTTCACCTCTACTTGGAGCCAGTGTGCAAGTTTGGAGAATGGATGTGCTGCCTGCTCAATAGTTTAGCTAGTATTTTATATCCCTCTTGCACTGGCAGGGAAATTAATTGGGTGGGGGGGGGGTGAAATTAAGTTTAGCTATCTAGTCTACCTCCCTATATTACTGATGGTTTGCCAATTATCGTAGCAGCTAGAAGCAAGAATATGGTAAAACAGAAAGGCATATGGTATAAAACAAAAATGTCCGTCCAGTCTTGACGTGTTCCTATCATTCTATCGCATGTGGTATGAGAAGTCTGGAAACAGTCTTTACCTACAGCATGATATCCAGCTAGTAGACCAATTCAGGTCTAGAATGAAAAGTCAGACTGTTTGAAGGTTATTTCATACTAAATCAGCAGAGTAGAGAAGCTCAGCTGTTTCTTTAATTGTGCTACACAGGGAGAATTTTAAACATTCACTAGTGACCAAATTTCCACTTCCATCTGGTCTGTTGTAAATACTGGGTTGTAGTGAAAAATATGGAGGAATAGTGCTAAATTCTGACCTCAGTCATGTACACTTACTGATTTAAACGGGATTGCAGAGGTATGCAAAGAGCAAAATGCAGTGGATGGTGCCTAAGAAGATCTGTTCAAAGTATTTACTCATATTGTTTGCACCCCTTTCTTCATGCATATGTTTCCTTATTCTCATGCAGTTAGTTTTGAACTCACCGCAACAACACACAGTCTAAATTGTTGCAATGCAAACTGATTATAAGGTGGACTTATAAGATTCTGCAAATGGCCATCTCTCCTTGTATATTCAAAATCGGCTGGGGAGTTTTGTGGAGCCCTCCAATGCCGTAACTTTAAAATCTCAAGTACTTTTCTGTAGTCTCAGCAGCAGAGCATGGTGTTTTTAAAGCAATGGTATCAGGACTTTGCAGAAAAGCAGCAAGAGCTGCTGGGGGTTGGAGTGTTTGGGAAGTAGCTTTAGGCAGGGGAAGGCAGGTCAGGGGACAAGGAACATCCTAAGAAGTAGTGAAAAGAACATTATAGCCCATCACAGAGAAAGAAAGAAATGACCTCAGAGGAATAAAATGAAGCCCAGAGATGCGTTGGAGTGGAGGAAAGAAATAAAGGAAGGTCACTGAAAACCATTAAGGAAGACAGAGAAAGAAGATTATTGGATTCATTGGGGAAAGGAGGGAGGGATATTGGTAGCTTGACTAAACTGACTTGCTTTGTAACCTAAGTTAGTGCTGTCCAGCTGATGGCCCAAAGGTCAGAATTAGCCCACAAGATGATTTCACCTGTCCCATGTCCCCTTTTCAAAATTAAAAATAATATTTATTGGTGTGGTGCACTGGAGTCTAGCACCCATAGGATACATGACCAAGGAGAAAAAGCTTGAACACAGAGGAAAACATTTCTAGCTGTTAACAGCCCTTTATCAATTGCATTGAGACAGTAATAAATCTCTTTTGTGAGGAGGTTCCTCAGTTTCAGTTTATGTTCAATAACTTCACATCTATACATAAGACTATAGAGGTGCGTGCACATATGGACAATTTGTTCTGCAAATATATTGTTCATTTACAATCTGATCCTTCATTGGTTTAAAGATAGACAGATCTGGTTTAAGCAACAGGGGAAGTTAAATGCTGGCTTAAGCTATCAGGGAGCACATTTTGTCCAGAGATTTTTGATTTATCCAGATATATAGTGAGATCCATCTCAAGAAGAGAAGGAAGTACAATTGTGATGAGAGTGATGACTGAACTAAAATCTTTTACTTAAATTATATCTTGTAGAAATAAACTAAAATGTATAGGGTTTCCCTGTGTTAAGATAATTATTCTTTGCACTTTTGTAGTACTAACCAGTGAAGCAGCGAAAGTGTTCTGCAAAAAGTATAGTATTAAACCTCATGATACTCTGGTTTGATTATCCAGCATTATTATCCCCATATAATGAAGGGAAACTGAGGCACAGAAGTTAAGTGACCTGTCCACAGGCACATAGGAAGTCTGTGGAAAAGTCAGGAATAGAAACCAAGTCTCCTGACTTCTAGGATGTTACTTTAAGAACTAGATTAACGTCTGGTCTCTAAAGATAACAACAACAAACAAAATACATGTTGAGATTTAATGACAAAATTTATTTTTTAAACAGAAGTCTTTTTAAAATCAGCTTTCCTTCCTCTTACTGTATATGCCAATAACTCAGGATAGAGATTGCCTCTTTCTTCTCCTACAATGACTTCCCCAATTCCTGAATAATAATGAATAATTAATAAATAGAACCTTCACATTGCTTAATTATTAGTGATGTTGCAGTGGAACTTAGACAAAACCCGAGCTCAGGGTTTGTCTAACAATTTCACCTTTAAATACATTTTTAATACTAGCTTTAAAAAGAAGGTGATAGAGAATAGGCCTAGAAGTCAGAAGACCCGCATTCTAATCCCAGTATTGGCAGTAAATGAGCTTGGGCAAATCAAAAGCAAACATATAATGGACCAAGCTCTCCATATGTAAAATGGGAATACTACTACTTATCCACCTCTCAAGTGGTATTGTGATGCTTTATCCGGAAAGGTCTAGGAAACAGTTTGGAAATGGAAGTGGTAAATTCTATTACTTCTATATTTAAAGTCTGCAGGGAACGGCCTGCCACCTAAAGAGGGAGATGTGAGGTGACTCAATCTAGATGACAAGCTGTGCTCACACTAAGTACGCATGGTGAGACTTGGAGAATAAGTACAAAAAATGGACTGGAGTCTTTCTGAAAAGTTAGAAAGGCAATTTATCTGCTTCTGTCTCTCTCTTTGTACTAAGTTTGGGCACCAGTCAGATTATTTCAACGCTTGCCCATCTCTAATTGCATTTCTAATGAACTGAATTCAGATTAAACACTAAAGAGAAAAAACTTCTCGGAACATATATTGTGTTTATTTAGGCCAGGCCAGTTTGTATGAAAGTATAAAATCAATCAAGGCCTAAAAGGAAGCTGGCAAACAGTCAGTGCTTTAGCAGATCTTCACTTCCTCCATGAGAAAGCCAGTGGCAGAGGGCTGACAAATTCTTAGCACTTATAACATCAGTTTATTTAATAACAAGATGAGTAAAGGTGATACAATGACTTGAATTGATGACTATGGCACCAAAGTTGTCATTCTGATGACTTGTTTGGGCAGAAAGAGTGGTAGTAGCGGGGTGATAGATTGTTCATTCTTTATCCTGCTACAATGACATCTGCTTTATTCACAGATCAGCCACCAGTTGCTACAACAACGCCAGTGTGCTTTAGAAAATGTTGTTGAGCTGCTGAGAGAATCTTGGCTACCCATTAGCAAAATGTTAACTATGCAAAACCAAATAGCGTCCGGTTTTGTTGTTGGAAAAAAGTCAACGCTCTGCAATAAGTAAGACTGTCAAAAAGAATTTACATTCAAAAAGTAGAGAGGGGGTTTAACCCATGATATCACCATGATTCCACCCTCCCTCCCCCCCCCCCCCGAATTCATTAGTAAGCCATTAGGTTCAAAGAATGGAGAAAATAAATAATGAGATTTAAACAGAAAGAACAAATGCACTTTCCACAGAACAGCTTGGTGTCTGCAGCATTCTGACATGTACATTGCCCTCCATTTTCCTGTGTACTATTTTGGATTTTAACAGCAATCCTTTGCTAAGGAGAGGGTTATTTATTTACTTATTTAACACGTAACATTTTCAGAAGATGCCAAGGGCTGCTAAACACTGTGAGAAATCTGATTTGGATACCAGATAAAGTCTCTTGCTTCCAGCTCCCATGGGAGGTAAGGGAACCTTGTCTTCCTATATACCAGTCCCCACAAAGGACCAAATTATAGACAAAGTATTCACAGGCATCTGGAAGAGGGTGTCTTTTTCTTCCAGCCAGAGAATGCCTCTGTGACGCTGGGGAGGGATAGGGTACTCCTACTGGAGGGTGAATGATGTGCCCAATGAGGCAGGAGTGATGTCTGAGGAGTGGGAGAATGATCCAATTGGCACCTAGCTATGAACAGTCCAGTGAAAACTCACTCATTGTCTGGACAATGGACAAATATTCTGATACATCTAGTGTGGCAGCAACTACAGGCTTAGGAGATTAGCCCGAGCAACAAAATTTGGATCTGATTTCCCTCAAACTAGAAAAAATGTTGCTTGTCATTTTATCTTAACGGGATTAAGGCTTAGTCTGCATCCCATTGCAGCTGAGAACTAATTTGCAGCACCCATCACGCATAGAGCAGGCATTGAGGGCAGAGAGCACTCTTCTTCTTTTAAAGCAAGTAACTTCACTATATTTATTACCCAAATAAATTCTCAGTATTTTCCACAGAATAACATTTTATTCCTAATTCTTTTTATCCTGCACACCTTCCAAATGACTCATGAACCACTCTTCTCCCCTCATTTTTATTCCGTCAGCAAGATCTGCCTCATTCTTCATATTTAACCTTATTGGATGCTAAAAATATTAAGGTAATATTAATGTAAGTCTGCTGTGTTCATTTACAGTCCAAATGCGGTATGAAGGAACAGCCAGAAAGGATTTACATTAGCGTGACAGAAGTAAAAGTTTAACAGCTTTATTGACATAATTATCCAATAATTTCTAAGCAACTAATTTCAACACTTACCTCTAAAAATCATAAATATAATAACTTTAAAAAAAGTATGTCATTGAAGTTTTGAACCAGTAGATCTAAAGCTCATTCAGAGACCTGAGACCAGGGCAGATTGGAGATGATACTCATCACTACTGGGAGAAGAGGGGAGGTGGAATCTGGCCAAAAAACTGCCAGGAGCCATTGAAGCTCAGGAAGTCACAGAGATCCTACATACGAGATAGCGAGACAGTGTTAATACCTTGTGTGAGGAAGAAGAAAATAATAACAGAGAAAACAGCTACAAAAAAAGTTACATATTAAGCAATTTACTTATGCCGAGGTCAGCTGACTAAATAAACCAGTAAAGTTGTAGTATTTAACATAACAAGTATTCTACAATGAAGAACATACCTGGTTTTTGATGTTTTTTAACCCTGTCCTTGGCATCATAAGAATGGCCATACTGGGTCAGACCAACTGTCCATCAAGCCCAGTATCCTGTCCTCTGACAGTGGCCAATGGCAGGTGCCCCAAAGGGAATGAACAGACAGGTTATCACAAGTGATCCATGCCCTGTCACCCAATCCCAGCTTCTGGCAAACAGAGGCTATGGACACCGTTCCTGCCCATCCTGGCTAATAGCCATTGATGGACCTATCTTCCATGAATCTAGCTAGCTCCTTTTTGAACCCTGTTATAGGATTGGCCTTGACAACACCCTCTGGCAAGGAGTTCCAGAGATTGACAGTGCATTGCGTGACATGTAAACACTTTCTTGTGTTTGTTTTAAACCTGCTACCTATTAATTTCATTTGGTGGCCCCTTGTTCTCGTATTATGAGAAGGAGTAAATAACACTTCCTTATTTACTCCTTCTCATAATACAAGAACAAGAGGCCACCAAATGAAATTAATCTTTTGAAGTTTTCTCTGTATATGCTCTTCTTTCCCAGTACTGGGATTTCCATCTCTTCCATCACCTCTGAAATAACAAATAGACAATGTATGTTAATATTATCCTTGTCACCACCACATTGTTTATATTTGTAAAAAGATATTTCATAAAAGTGCCAACAGGCCAATGGAAATGATGGCAGTTCCTCACCATCATCTGAATGGGGGGGATCTGGAAGCTTTGTGGGATAAAATGGATCACATCCTGGATCGGTAGGGGATCTACACTCCCCATACATTGTTTGGATGGGAAGTCATGTTGTAGCCCATAAAGCTTTAGGCTGCTCAATCTCATCTTAAAGGGAAGGGGCTTCTTGATTTTCCTTGATGCTCTCCACTATTAATGTTAGTCCTGTAACCGTAAAGGCACCTGAAAAATGGGAACATGGCTTTGGATATTAGCACAGCATAAATTCTATTCTTCAAACCTTAATGGAGGGAAGATACACTTGGAAAATATTTTCCCTTCTTGAAGCTTAAAATATTGCTCAAGTTTCAGAAGTAGTGGTGGAAATTTTTGCTCCTACCCCATATCGTTGCAAGAAAACTCCTTATGCCCATATTTGGAATTCCTACTCAAAATATTTCCCATTTAGATTCCACATGTAATCTATTTTTGAAGTCTGAAGGGCAGAACACCATACCCACCTGTCAAATCACAAATACAAGAGAACATGTAAATGTAAGACCGGGGGAATGGGCAGCTTATTATGTTATTGCTCATCACTTAGAGATTCCTGGGTTCAAATTATTACTTTGTTGCTCTCAACATAGGTCCCATTTGGTCAATTAATAAAACGACCATAAGCTTTGCTACAACTGAGAGTCTCAGCTGAGCCAAAGCCTGGTAAGATATAGAGTTACTGCAGGTCAGGATTCAGGAATACTGGCAGATATATTAGGGTAACTAAGCAGTGGGCTAAATTCTGATCTCAGTTACACTGGTGTAAATCTGGAATAAGTATTTATTTTAATTAAATTACATGGGTGGAAATCCAGAGTAAGTGAGAACACAATTTGGCCCAATGTCCTATCAGTGCTTCACTTTCCTGAGATGCAATTCTCTCACAATTTAAAAAGGCATGTAGAACAAAAGACTAGGGGGATGGATCACTTGATGGTGACCTGTTCTCTTCATTCCCTCTGGAGCACTTGGCATTGGCCACTGTTGGAAGACAGGATACTGGGCTAGCTGGACCTTTGGTCTGACCCAGTATGGCCGTTCTTATGACTAAGTCAAAAGGGCTCTGTTTATTACAGGTACAGTAAGCAGGAGAAGGCGGGTGCTCCTTGTCGTCATGACTACAAACTGAAATCTCTCTGTCTTGCAAGTTTACCAGATTACATACTGTTCGAGTTGAAATAATATCTGTAAGAAGCCACTAACATCTGATAGTGACTCAGAGTCAAGGGAGAGATGGTGGAGTTGGCACAGGCCCTGAGCCTATTTGCACGATAGATTAGTGTCAATGGGTAGCATGCTCTATCAGTATCTCCCTGCTCTCCACCAACATAGGTTCCTTGTGTTATTGCTGATTTGCATGAGCAGAGCATAAGGATTTCAGCCAGCAGAGTCATTTGTTTCATGGCTGCTGAGTTTAAAAAAAGAAAACCCAACCCTGCTATCTTACAGTTTGCCATTTTAAACCTAATTATATACTTGGAGCATTATTTCCGGAAAATATGAGTATGCCCTTACCAAAGAGGCATGGATAACATCTTAATCTGCCAGAAACAGGATTAGTTTTGACAGAGTTGTGTTTACAAACATAAATTGTATCACCTTTTTTTTAAAACAGCACCTGTGTACACCTGGAACGAGACAGTAGTTAATAATTTATGTTGGACAGTGATGACGGCTGTTTTTACTGGAATTATGCCATAACTTAGTGTCTACTACTATGCCCTGTTGGGTCAAGACAATACATCAGTCAAGTAAACCACTTAAGTAAATTATTGAGCACTTAAATTTACTTTTTCCACCTAATATGTAATTACTTCCTTGAGCCAACATTCCCCTTGCATCACCTGTCTGAGATGCTCTTTGTTTTTCTGGAAGGCTGAATATTAACTGGGGTTAAATTAAAGCTGCAACGTAGTTGTTCCCCAAAATTCTGATTCTAGTGAACAAGCTCCACCAATTTATTAGCTTTGGCTGACAATTCCCTGCCATTGACCCATTAAAATCCCTCATCACCATGAGCCTAGCAGTTGTGGTTTGCCCATTAGGTTCATGGTATAAAATGAGTCTAATGAATCTGCTAAAAACCACACTGCTTAGCCACTGGGAAAGTTAAATCTCTCCCCAAGGGTTGGAGACAGTGGAGCTTGATACAGCTCATGGTATGTGAAGAATGAGATCTCAACATCATGACCTTCATCTACACATCAGTTTTGAAGTGGTGGAGGAGTTTGATGACTCTATATGAGAGAACCGAGACAGAAAGTTGGGATTTAGAAGTGAGAGATCTTCATGGAGTCTGGTGAGAAGCAGAGTCCCACAGAGTTGTACTTGAGACTAGATACTCTAAACTTGTATTAGCAATTCAGACAAAAAGTATGATCATCACCCTTGATACAAAAACAGAAGGAGAGGTTCAGACTTAGACATAGTTCACTTGAACAGAAATAATGCCAGAGCTAAGAGTAATTTAAATGGCATTTAATTAGTAAATAGAGTCATGGAAACAGATCTAGGCAGATTGATGAACCCAAACTTTAAATTCTTGGTCCAATGTGTAGTTGTAATAGGATGTTAAACTAATAAGAAGTTGGCTTGTATCAATGGGGGAAAGTGATGTGCTAGAGAGAAAAATTTTGAGTGCTACTCAGAGCCCCTTGTTAAATTTCGGACACTGAGGAAGGGGGTGTTGGAGTGATTTCTCTGTCAGAGAGATGTCACACCTTTCCAGATACTGCTCAGTTACCCTCGTCAGAGATGTCTTAATTTCAGGGGCTTATAAAATTCATTTGGAAGAGTAATTTTCTTCCCCCTTTAAGAAGGGATCAATTTGGACCAAATGCCAGGCATTTCCAAAAGGTGTCATAGAGGAGGATGCCTCTACCTCCCACTACAAGTTCTTCACACACACTTCAAATTACACAGGTTGCACGCTGGGCTATATAGTATGTTCATAATAGAGCCCACTGTGTTTTCTACACTGCTTTGGGGTGTGTTCAGAAAGTCTACCGAGCCTGAATACACCAACAAAGACCTTGACACATCCATTAGTTCTTCTATTAGTTTGGGGTCCACTACTGTAAAGGAGGTTATCACTGCCTGAAGGATGCATGAGAGGGAAAGGTATGCAGTGCCTTAGAAGGATGATTGGTGTCTCCAATGCCCGGAAAACTATCAGTGTTTTTGGGGGGTACAGACTTAACTGTGCAGCTTGATGGATTCTTTGGGGCAGCATAGCTGAACCAGCAGGTTGCTGAATTTTTTAAAGCTTATCAGTATCCTGGGGAATTTCCTTAGGATCACCAAAGCCCCAAAGGAACCTCACCAGGGTCATCATTAGCCCATGTGTCATTCTGATGTTTCTATTTCAGCAGCTTATAATGTTTACAATCAGAGTGTAAAGTTCAGAACTGTAGTTCTGTGCACCACATTTTGACCAGATGAATCTACTAAGCATAATTCTAAGTGTTACCATTTGTGTCCCCAAATAAGGCAAAAATCACCTTTCAGAACCATAAAATGTGTTTTATCAACTGTTTTCCCCGTGTTCCATCTAATTAAAAGTTCTGGAGAGAACATGCAAAACCCACAGAGTAAACATAAAATGAAACATCATGGGAATGGAATTTACATTAAAGTTCTCACTGTATTCACATAAAATGACTCTAGGCTGAAAATCTCCCCCAGGTCATGGATGACACTTTAAGTTATATTTGATAACAGAATTTGATTAGTGATATTGATAACTCCAATAAATTGCTGTGAGCAAGCATGGTTTCATAGCTCAGATTATTTATAATTTAGAGGAACTACACAATGAAGAGATGCATTATGAAGATAAACTCTTTTTCAGTTAGATAGTGTATGATCAATAGGCCATTCAGTGGTTGATTAAACAGACTTGCAAAACATGAAACAGTATCTCCAATGTTAACAATTTTAGATCTGTGTATTCACAAACCGTGCAGTGTGGCACACATGTTTTAAATTGATTTCAAAATACCATATCCGTGGCACACCAGAGACATTAGCTGTACCCAAAATAGCAGATAACATAAAGGAGCAGATCCTGCTCTAATTGAGATCAATGGCACAAGTCACATTTGTCTTTTATGAGAGCAGGCCCATTACATTCTAGGTATACTTGGCTTAGAGTAAAAGTCATCCCTGTGAGGAATGCCAACACAAGACCAATGCGATGCTCTAAGCACACTGAAGCCATATTTGATGATGACAGCGGTAACTAAATACAGAGAGCATGCGTGAGATGTTTGAGAGTATAGCTCTTGTGGTAGCCCTCTGCATAGGGGTGAATTTCACGCTTAAGATACACTAGATAACATTAATGGAAATGTAAAGTACACACGTGTGCTGTAAGCTACAATGCTCTTGATTCTTAATTGACTAAAAGAAACATTTACGGAGAGTCTGAAAGTAACTGCAAATTTGATAACATGGCCAAAGTGACCACTTAGGATTACTATCAAAACTCAAATTTACCCCTTTCCCCACATCTAAAAATAATTTTGAACCTGCATGTCAAATACACAAAGTTAAATAGCTCATCAGTCATTGAGTAGTCTGACTTAGTTCTATGATCTTAAGTTAAAAAATTGTTTTCATTTCTAATAGTTCATGTTATCCTACATTTGTATGAATATTACAGAAGTTACAAGGTGTTTTTTAGGTCAGACTCACATGTTCATGAAACTCTACTGAATCTCATTTACAGCAATCCTTTTTATTCCAACGTGAGATTATGGAAATCCACTTTTTATTTGATTTACTCTAACAGGCCCTGCTTGTATCAATTGCACTGCCATGAAAGGAAACTGCTCTGCATGTCAATAGGCAATAGAATGTTGTCATTAAGGTAGCTCATAGCTGGTTCCTGATAAGTATACAGTAGCAGACATAATTATGGCACTGAGACCTGATCCCTCTTTTACATTTTTTTCCCCCTTTCCAAGTAAGATCTGGATACCAAACACATTGAGGTTTTGTTTTTTTAAAGAGTTGGTTGATATTGGGGAAAATAGCCAGGAAAACAGAAATCGTTCAAGTTCTTCAAATGAAAAAAACAAGTGATCTGAGGGCCAGACTCTACCTCCCCAGGAGTACCATTTGTGTGTATGTACATAAGGATAAAATAAAGCCCTCTTTCTCCGCATCAGGGCTAAGCAGAATCCCGGTCCATTGAGCTCTGGTAACAACTCCTTCCCTACTCCAAAAAGGGGCAGACAGAAGATGGCACAGGGGGTAAACTGATCCACATAAGAAGTGTAAGTAGCCAGCCTCTTCCTCCCAATGCTCCATGTGTGGTTTGGCACCACCCCCAGTGGATTATGCCAGTCAAGTTCCAAGACTGAACTACCTAAGGAAGGGCCCAGGTCTTCCCTTCTATCCTGACAGTGTGCTCAGCACTGCACGGTATTTAACAGATTATAAACAATTAATTAATTAATTAGGGCAAATTTGATTCTATCCAAAGGTGGGAAAACCCTATAGATATAATAGCATGCTTTGGGGTTCATCAACTGTACTTTAGTATATGAAACATTCAGTTACTTGTGGATGGCGGGTGACTGGTTGAACATTTTGATGCTCCACTTTTTTTCTCCTCCCTATTTCATTCAGTTTCACACACAAAAAGCTCATGCAAACTCTTTCCTTTTCACTCCCCCTCAGTCCCTCACTCTAATATTCAGGAGAAAAGAAGCGCTCACAGTTGCTGCTCTCCGTGTGCTGGTTCTCCTTCTGTCCTTTCAGTCTCCCTCACAAGGAGGAGGGACCTTTGGGTCCCTTCACTCTTGCCCCTCCCCCTAAAAGCAAATTGAGAATCGAAATGCAATGATGCCATCATGAATTCATTCAGTGTGTTACCATTCATTTCAGCAGCTCTGTTGATGCCTGCGCTTTGCGCGGGTGCAGTTTCCCGCTAGCTGGTTGGGCATCACTGTTTTTGGTGGTTGTTTTTAAGGCTGAGGTGACTGTTTCTAGTAACATTGAGGCTTGTGATGAGGAGCCAGGCTGCTGGAATAAAGGACAGTAAGATCACAGGCTTGAAGGGGTTTGTTCACCTAAATTTGCAGCTCTGTTGAGCCGTTTTCAGGGACTTTAGTTATTGCTCTTCTCTGTATGTCAAGCCAGGGGTTTTGATGCTAATTTGTTGGCACTGGAAGCTCACAATGCAAGTCATAGATTCCATGACATTATTCAGTTACAGATAACACAAACTACATTTATATTTAAGTGGCATATTGATTACCTTCTGTGGGTTGCGAAAGTTTGCTTTTACCCAGTTTCTATAATTGATAAAGGGTTATGTTACAAAGGCACCTCAGAGTTTCTTCTATTGAAATCTGGCCAGTAATCTCTCTCTGTTCATGAACTGAGTTTTCAGCACTGAGTTTCATGTATTTGTTCTGCTTTAACAAGTCTACTCATTGCAAATACTTTGAGGAGATCTTCAGCAGATTGAGAAACGGACATTTCCATAGGGTGTGCACATTTTGGCACAATGTTTTCAGATTAGTTGCACTACACAGTGATCCTAACAGTAATTTTTTCTGTTCCTTATGAATCCTCTGAAGTGGTCTGTGCACAGAATGGAAAACAAATATAGGCCTGTGACAGGCGTTATCTGTAGCTGAAGTGGCTGCCACACGGAGGACTACAAGCTTGAATGAAGTTAACTAACCAGTTGTGGTAGGGGAATTATTGACACATGGGTGGTGATTGCTGGGCTAATTAGGCAATTGGTTCAGTAACTGGGAGTATATATAACTGGGGTGCGGGGTGGGACAGGAAGAAAAGTGTGAGCTGGGTGGAGGAGAGAAGCTGTGTGAAAGGCTCCTTCTGCCATGTACCCGTACTACATTCTGTCCTGTCTGGAAACGGAGGATTAAAGGTAAATGTGGCAGAAAAGAAACAGACTGTATTTGTGATTGTGAAACCATGAAAACAGGCCAGGTTGTGCTGCTCATGGGGTAGCTGAAGAGGCTCTAGTGACGAGGTCCTATGTGGCAAACCATTACTCATGCATTGACTTCAGTGGCACTAGCTGAGTGAGTAAAGGCTGTTACTTAAGGGTTAGTAGGATTGGGGCCAAGATTCTGATCTTTAAGTATGAAAGAGTTTCAGAATCCTGCAACCAAGCAACCCCCTGCAGCTAGATTGCCCTCTTATTGTCAGTAAGAAGAGGGAAAATTAGACAAAAATCTAACTATACAAAGGTCCCTACATTGTACTCTGAAGATTGTGCAGACTGGGTTTGGCACGTTCACGTTTCAAAGTTCAGCACCTCACACTGAGAAACCTATGATGTAACCCATGGAAACTTCAGTCCTCAGAACAATCAAAAAAGCATCCCAACTGATCTTGACTGCCATGTTGGAGTATACAGTGAGAGATTCTCTAAGGTAACACCATTAGAAACTGAAACCAGCAGTTGGAAGCCATGAAATAATTTTTAGAAAAGTTATGTATTCACTGCTTCTGAGTTGACTTCAGGGGTAGCACTGCATAGAGTACATTCCAATAATCTATCCTGGAAGTAACAAAGATATGAAAAGACTGTCACACAGTGTGCATTAGGAAGGAAATGTTATACCATTTGGACTAGTTGTAGATGAAAAAAGGCATTAAAGGGTATCATTGCTACCTGAGAATCTAGGAGTAGTGATGGATGCATCAAGAACCTGAGGTTTCAAAACATTTCAGCAAAACTTGGACAAGCATTACATGGTGCTTCCTCTTAAAACAACAAAAAATGCTTCCCCCTACCAACAAATATCACCTTCATCCCTACTGGGTTAAGTCAAAACCATTGTGACCTTATCCCAATTCCTTTTCTGATCAGACACTGAGGAAGTAATGAGACTGCAGAACCTGGGTTTGATGAACAAAAGCCAAGTATCATCAGTGTATTTAATTGCTCCATAGCCCTGAACATCTCAATCTTAACTGGACATTGGACAGGATGGAAGATGAGACAGAATTCTGCAACGCTCCACGTGTAAAAGCTTTGGAGTGCGGGGTGGGGGATGAGCAATTGTTCAGCATTAGCCTCCTGAAAGCCTACTCCACCTGCCTTTGCAACATCTCATGGACAAGTCAACAATACCTTGTGATCAATGATATACCATTCCAAGAAACTATCTTACAAAACAAATATCTAATAAAGTTAGTGCAGGAACATTATCCTTATCCACTGCTAGAAGGAACTCGATAACTGTGGGTAAGATAGACTTTCAAACCCAGACCTGAAACCAAATATATAGTGATCCAAGAAATCTGTTGCTCCAACATCACCTTCTGAATCACTTTCCCTAAGAAAGGGAGGCTAGAAAATGGCAAAAATGGACAAACTGCTGATGTGATAAGCAAATGTCTGATCATAGCTTGCTTACGTTTGCTTGGCATTTTGCCTACCGCACTGGGAGTAGTTAAGTTGAACTACATAGCCTAACTAGAGTCAAACAGATTTTTCTACTAACCAAACTGGGGGGCATTCAGCCCAGAAACAAGGCATCCAACAAATATCTTTCAAATATTTTTTACTATCTCTAAAATCCTCTTGACACCTCATTGTACATGAACAATATCCCACAATGTGACAACAGAAATATGTGTCCATAAGTGTAGTGAAATGAATGCTACAACAGGGCTTGTGGCATCACACAATAATGCATTCTGAGACATGCTGAGTGGAAAGGACCTCATTAAAGGTAAACTGGAAAGTTATTTCTATACTGAATGGCTCTTCAGTCTAGTGAGTGGGGGCATTCAGCACATATTTCCTTAACTCATCTCTTCTGGTCTTCCCTTCTATCCTGACACTGCTCAGCACTGCACAATATTTAACAGATTATAAACAATTAATTAATTAATTAATTAATTAGGGCAAATTTGATTCTATCCAAAGGTGAGAAAACCCTATAGATTTAATAGCGTGCTTTGGGGTTCATCAACCGTACTTTAGTATATGAAACATTCAGTTACTTGTGGATGGCAGGTGATATATTTGTTTCTGGAGATCAGTGGGAACAAAACTGCTTTTTAAATATCAACCTCTATCATAAGTTCTGAATGGACATAGCTATTTGAGAAACCTGTTGTGTTAAGACTTGCCATAACCTCATGACATTAAGGTCATGGGTCAAATCCAAGAGGCTGAATCTGGGAGAAGTTACCTTTCCTCTGACGTTATATGGCATGATCTTCAATTTCTAATAGTCGGGTTCACATCCAACTGTGCATCAATGCATTCAGAATTACCAGATTGCTGCTGTCACCTAGCACTCTGATGTGTACTTATGAATGGTGAGTGAAAGAGTACAATCTAACTCAGAAAAATCCCAGAAATAGAAGCTGGTGAATCAAGTACTATAACATGTCCATTTAATACAGTTAAGTTACACACTACCTTTTTTGGCCAACTGTTTATCAAAAGCGTTAAATTCAGTATACATCTCTTTGAACTAGATATTTCTATAAGTAGATACTATTACATAATACATAACACTAGATGATTGTGGCAAATTCCACTTTGACACAAAGGCCAAATGAAGCTCATTTGTTGCGGCCTGGCATGTTGCTGCATTTTTTCTTAAACTGCCATGTTATCACAAGATTTTTTTTTTTAAATATTCCTTATAGTCTTTCCCCATGTGGGGCTTCATTCTGCTTCCACTGAAGTTAATGGCCAATAGTTTCTCAAATAAGTTTCTCAAATCTCTGTGAAGTGAATGAAGCTCCACGTGGGTGTGACAGTTCACCTGCACACTGCATGTTGCAGGACTGAGACCTTAAATTTTAATCTCTCCTTTGCAGAGACTGTATCTCTGTGTGTATAGTTCCCAGCATAATAGAGCCCCCATCCGGATGGCTTCTGTAAAATAAATGTTTGACAACTCAAGAACATCTGAAAGGACAAATAGATAAAATTCATCAAGTACGGAAATTTTCAACCCAAAAGGCAAATCCTTCAAAATATTAAGAGTATAGTACAATAGAGTTTTATAATGGTAACTGTTTTGCAAGTTTTACAACAGCAACTGACACCCCTGTTTGCTACAAATGGCTATGTGTTTTTCACTAGAAATAGTCTCCCTTCTGCAAAATTCTTCTCTATAAGAAAAATTAACTTGGAAATGTGAAAGATCTGATGAGCTCTTGCAATTTATTGGTCTGAAATAAGAGTAGCAGGGTTAAAGAGACTGATAATCACCAAAACCTCAAGATCCGGACTATCATGCCTTAAAGATTTAATTACTAAAACATGAAAAGGACATTATTGTCCTCTTTTGCTGGAAGAGAGAAGCGCTACAGATTGATTCATACATACCAACCTGTGTGTGCTGATGGTGATCAGTAAGAAGAACTACAAATTTACCAAGAAAATAGAATGGAGGTCAATTTTGGAAAGGTTCCTTTTTAAAGTAATGGATGTGAATGTTAAATGCCTTCAGAAGTGATCTGAGCAGGAAGATAAATACATTGCAATTAAATGAGCTGTGCTTAACCTTTTAAGGCTGTGCCACTGTGTCCTTTCTAAGTGAAGGCATGAAGAGCACTTCATTCCCTGTTCAACTATTTTCAGACATGAGTTGTGTATGGTTCCAAACTTTAAAAAGACTTCAAACCCTGTTGGGTCCCCTTTCCCCATTACTTGAGAACAAATTAAAGCAGATTAATTCCAAGACATGCAAGTATTGCAAAACATTAAAACACTGCTTTTTTCTTATTTACAATGAAGCAGAAGTTTGCCCCAACTGTGTAAGATTTGCAGAGGTGGCAAAATATCTAATGGATGGAAACGGTAAATGTCTGCAAGCTTTGAAGTTTAAGGTGACTGAAGCAACTAGTTATTTCAAAACAAATACACATATTAAATAAAACATTTGCCACAGAAACATTAATTCCTAATTAGTGTGGCTAATTATCTGTTTCATTTGTTTTCAGTATGTACCACAATATTACACAGAGTATGCCTTTTCATTAGGCACCAATGCTCTTTTGTATTTGAGACACATGTACAGTATAGTCAGTATTTAAACATTACACTTCAAACAATGCAATCATCATCCTTGTATCTTGTGGGTGAAATTTTCAAAAGCAACCCCTTACTTTGTACCCATAATTTGTTCATGCATTGAAAAACCCATATTTACTCTCACAAATAGCAAAAATTAAAAACTGCAGACACAAATTTAGAGGATCAGCTGAAATTATGATCCTATATATCAACTTCAATATAGAAATAGAGCTGACATGCAAAATTCAGATTCAAACTTCCTCAAAGCCTCAGACAGATGATGTTCATGTCTGCAATTCTGGATATAACAGTCTACCTCAGTGACAACTAATGTTGAAACGGAGCCAGAAGGGACCAAATGCCTTTGATAGAAAGAGGGAAAAATTCAATGTTAAAATCAAATCTATTCTTGAAACTGAAGAGAAACAAAAACTAACCTAAAATAATGTAAGAAATGTCAGTTATATATATAAAAATTGACCAATGCTGAATAGTAATGAGAGAGCATGCAACTAGTTCTTCCTTTGATTATTTATATAGCAAATTAAGTGTGCTAGGCAAGTTACAGAAGGCTGAAAAGATATGGTCCCTGTCCCAAAGAATTTAAAAATCTCAGTGCCCAGCCCTACAAGCTGATCTATGCAGGTAGACCTTTATATCCACACAGAGCCTCATTGAAATCTACAGGACTATGAACAGAAGAATAATAGGGCTATGCACGGGAGCTCAGACAAGATGATCATGATGATCCCTTCTGGCCTTAAAGTCTATGAGTAAGAGGTCCGTCCACATAGACCAGTTTGCAGGACTGGCACCAAAGTTTAAGTATATAATGGCAGCAAGTGAGTTAAACTCCCTCTGAGCCCTGCACAGTGGGACCCAGGATAATTAAGGCATGTGACTTTCCAGCGGAAGGGCTGATACAAAAAACTTGTCCTAGGGTAAAATTTTACAAAGCACCTATGTGGCTTGGGAGCCTATGTTCCATTTTCAAAAGTGACTTTGGAGCCGAAGTCCCCCTGAAAGGCCACGAGACTCCTAAGTCACTTCTGAAAATGGGACATGGGCTTCCAAGACACTTAGGTGGTTTGGAAAATTTTATGCCTAGTCTAGTTTTCAAAAACTCAAACATCGCTACAACAGTTTGCTTTGTAATGTGTGTGGCATACAGAGAATACATTATAGTGTGATGTGGCATAAAGCATTTGTCAGAATGAATTTAGCATGGCTGGCATAAGTGACTCATGAGTGATACAGTAATGACATATCCTAAACTCATGTGGATAAAACCTTTGTAATCACACTGTCATGTAGTCCATATATATGTATATAGTCAACAGTGTACTTAAAGACGTTTTTTTTCTATTTTGCAAAATGTTATTGGTTTGAAGGAGATGAACTCCGAAGGCCTGCTTATACTAAAACATTAGGTTGACCCAGAAACATTACTGAGGGGTGTGAAAAATCCACACTCCTGAGCAATGTAGTTAAGCTGACCTAACCCTCAATGTAGACAGTCCTAGGTCTAGTCGGTGATTTGTTCCAGGTCTGCTTTAAAGGTTCAGTTATTTAGTTAACAGATCTTTCTAGAGTGATACCCATAGATGTTTATGATTTTTTAGGTTTATGACTTATTAAGTTGAATTCCCAGTAGACTCAGAACCCAAAGATCAGAGGTGGCTGTTGAAAGTATTTCCAATTGTCTGCCGTAGAACTTGCTAAAGCTTGTTAGTCAGATCCATACAGAATAAAAAAGAACGGGGTATGGTAACCACTAGTTGCATATAATTTCAGTGTTCTATGCAAACTAAAACATAGTCTAGAATGATGCTAATTTTCATTACAACCTGTATAATCATTCTTCTCTATCTTTAAGCAAATAAGCCCTGCAACATTGCTATGTCAGAATAAATCAGAGTATCCAAATGGCTCTAAGTCTGTTAAAAGAGGTTTACCAGTGTGTGTGTGATGCATTCTCTTCCCATTACTAAAGTAAAAGGCACTAGCAGATGATAGGGATGTCATGCTATTCAATTCTGCACAATATATATCCAAATCAACATTTAAACAGATCTAAAGTGTAACGGGCACACGCCGCAGAATGTGCACTCTCTCAGACGAGTGATTCTGTTGTGAGAGATTCTTCTCCTTTGTGTGTTTCCTGGAAATATTTTATTATGCACTTAATGTAGTTTAGAAAAGTAATAATCTTTTAAACCTGCTGGGACAAATTATACTGCCGGGTAACAGGACTGCACAGGTGCAGCTGAGACCCAATGTAAGTCGAACGTATCTCCAGCCCTGTGCGTCGCCATGGGGAGACTGCCAGTGGTGCAGAATGTGTGGGGCGTTTTCAGAATGCAGTAGCCATTCAGTACTGGGGGTGCGGGTGGTGGTGGGGAGGAATGGGGGGAGACGCGGGGGAGACTGTCCTCACCTCATTTTTACAACTGTGATTTAGGGGGAGATTTGAACCCAGCAGGGATCAGAAAAGCAGTAGGATAAAATGAGGCATGGCCTAAAAATTGGATGAAAGTTTAAAAATGATTAATTCTCCCTTCCTGGCCTGCAAATCCCTCGAGTGTTGGGGTTGGCTTGCTCCCACAGTATGGGAAGGACTCTTTGTGGGGGCAGCTGTGGAACTTGCTAGCCCCAATGAGTCTGACACAGAGGATAGGCACTAGAAGCACCAGTAATCCTTCCAGTGGAACCACTCGAGTGTCTTAAAACACACCATCCCTGTGGGGCTTCCCAACCACTTATCTCCCTCTTCTCCTCTCTCCCCTTCTTACATATCTACCAGTGAAGAGTAAATTATTCCACCTCTACATCCTTGGGATACCTAGATCTGCCACCTTTATTTTAATCTGTTCACCCCTTAACACACACAAGCAACTCACCAACTAAGATGGATTTTCAGAGTAGCAGCCGTGTTAGTCTGTATTCGCAAAAAGAAAAGGAGGACTTGTGGCACCTTAGAGACGAACCAATTTATTTGAGCATAAGCTTTCGTGAATGCATCCGATGAAGTGAGCTGTAGCTCACGAAAGCTTATGCTCAGATAAATTTGTTAGTCTCTAAGGTGCCACAAGTCCTCCTTTTCTTTTTAAGATGGACTTGAATCCCAGACCAGCTTTAATAGTTATAGAACCCAATCAAATGGTGCTGTGCTACACTTGCATTGTGCGTGATGTTACAATGAATTAAAAAAAAACCACATACAAAATAGAATGCATGAAAAAACAAGTTACAAAAGGAAAGTCCAATGCATAAATTATAAAGGAAGGTTGTTTTGGCACTTAGCCAAAATGTTGTTATATGATAATTACAATACCTTCATCTAGTTACAGTCAAAGCTTGTGAGGGGCCTATAGTTTCATGATGTGAAGTACACTGTCTCTTTCTTTTAACTATAAAACAGTCCAAATGGGATTTACCAAAAGGGTCTTATAGTTCTGAAGTGGAAAAAACTTTGCTATCAAGCAAGCACAAGTGAAGAACTGTACATCCGTGCAGGAAGGAGTGGAAATGGTAACATGTACACCAGGATCAGCTGACTACTATTATATTATTTATTCAGGTTACTGAATATGCATCTTATGAAAGTTATTTAACTCCCACAAAAATATCTTTCAATGAAAAATATACATTTCTTATTAAAAAAAACCCTCTATAGGAATATTAAAAAACGACCAGTGTCCCACATAAGAATGTCCAGTGGCCAACGTAATTTTCAATAAATATTCATGAACCAGGTATCTCAGAAGGGACAGCAAACACTTTAACTGCACGAGCTGGCTGCTGGCTCTGACTCTGCTCATGCTTTTAGAAACATCTGTTTCACTCTAAGTATGCTCACTGGCTTAACCCTTGCATTAGCTTAGTTGCTGCCAGACTAACATGGCTTCATCTCATTTGCAAAGTCACTCTAGTACTGGTTTCAGAGTAGCAGCCGTGTTAGTCTGTATTCGCAGAAAGAAAAGGAGTACTAGTGGCACCTTAGAGACTAACCAATTTATTCGAGCATAAGCGTTTGTGAGCTACAGATCACTTCATCGGATGAAGTGAGCTGTAGCTCACGAAAGCTTATGCTCAGATAAATTGGTTAGTCTCTAAGGTTCCACTAGTACTCCTTTTCACCCTAGTACTGGTAATTTGAGCCTTCAGTGCTCACTTCTTCCATCTCCTAGACTACCAATATTGCACAGTCAGAGTTTCTAAGGGAGAGGATCTATTCTGAGGAGGTTTGAACAAACTGATTTAGGTGAAGGACCGGATTATCTGAACCGTCACCTATGCCTCAAATTGACCTTTATCTGAAATTCAAAAAAGACTGGTTAACTTTTTGTCTGTACTGCTTGAATCTGGTTCAGAAGGGCAATGGAAGTATCAGAAGCTCTTGTGAAACTCAAAGCCCAGTGTTACAGAACAAAGAAGTTCAGATACTGAAAAATTGCCTTTCATGGTTCAGGCTGAAACACTACAGAGATGGCAAGCACAGTATGTTATGAAACAAGCCCCGCCCCCTTGAACTTTATGGGATGTACATATTCATTTTGTTCTCTTTATTAAATTCCTTAAACACCGCCTGATTTTTCTACTGTATATTCCTCAAAAAAAGTTAAAATCAATTATTCTTTAAATTAATTACCTATTTCTTCCAACTCTTAAGATAGTTGTCTTTAATCGTCTAATAGTTGCTTGCTACTCCCTATTTAATCACCACCTCAAAAGTATTGAAAATGCAACGATTCTACCTCCTCTGGTTAGTAAGACCTGTGGATTATAGTAAGCTTCTCTTCATTTATCATAGCTGGTTCATTACTTGAATCTGGAACAAACTCATCTTTTGGTTTCTATAAGGAAAAAAACCAGATGTGTAGTTTATACAAATGGATAGTTTTTCTTAATCTTCCTGACATTAGTAAATAGTCATTTTATAATCCTGCATATCAGAGTTGAACAGTTTCTTTTTCCCTTTAATTTTAAGGACTGCAAACGATTAGCAAAATGCTGCTTTAATGAACTTCATCTTTCATTTTCATTCCAGCTACTTTTGTAGTCACCTGTCAGCATAAATGAATTTCTTCCAAGGAGAATGACAATGATCTTACGTTTTATACCACACACATATAAATGAAGGGCAGCCTTAGAAAATGTAAGATTTCCCAGAGCTTCCACTACAACCACTACTCCTGAGGAAAGGGGCTGAGAGGTGGAGTCATTCACTGTGCATATAAGCAATAGCAAAAGGGTAAGGAAGGTCTTGTGCCTAAACAACAGAATCAGGACTCAGAAGATCCAAGTTGATTTCAACTCCATTATGCAGCTCCCATATAACCGTGGGATCATCACTTAAGCCAAAGTTTTCACTGATTTTACTGTGAACCTCAGTTTTTGGATACTGCATTTACAAATTTGCCTGTGGAAGATGTTTTCACAGTGCTAACCAGTGATACTAAATGGTCTCATAGCCCCCAGTGTTAGCAAACATAACTGTCCTGCATTCATAAACCCTAGTTTTTAAAATGCTTATAAGTAAGGTATTTGTTAGTTTTTAAACTTTTTTGAACAACGAAATGGCCTAAATCTCACTGGGGACTAGCCACTCTGAACATTTAATGTGGTTTTTAAGTTGTATCTGAGATAAAAAGAGTCTTAAAATTTAAATAAAATGGAGAAAAGAGGTTCCCCCAACCCCAGCTTTCAATAACTCAGAAATGGCTGAATGGATTTAGCTCAAATTTACAAGGAATTGAAAATGGGAAGTGGGGGAGAGGGACTGGCAAAAAGACTTGGCTCCCACCATTCCTCAGGACTGCATAATGAATGAAATGTTTAACAGAGGAGAGAACATAGGGCTCACAATATGTATTAGTTAAAGGGATTTTTGAAGCCATCTGTCCACCAGCTTTAGCTAATAGCTGAATGACAATTCTTTTTGAAAGCAAAAAAGGACAGACATTCTAATCTTCTAACTCTTCATCCTCCACTGCAGACAAACTAAAACCACCGCAGTTTTTAGGAACAGAGGCTGTGAACTTTTTCTGAAGGAGAACTTTTTGCAAGTGCTTTAAGTTGTGGTGTTGACAATGCTTACGTCACCATTTTGACATTTTGCATGGATAGTACCTTTGAGAGAACTACATAAAAACTTTATAAAAATAATTAAACCTCAAGGTAGCTATTATAAACATTTTACAGACACAAAAACTGAGCACGGAGAGGTTCAGTAACTTGCCCAAGATCAGACCACATGCTAGTAAGTCAGAATCAGGAATAGAACTTAGGAGGCGGACTCCTGGTCCCTTGCTTTAACCACTCAGACTATCTATGGCTGATTCTGTTCCCAGTGAAAAAATTCTCTTACTGACTTTTTCATAACTTTATTTCATCAAGGAAAGAAGGTTGAAAAAATTAATTCATGATAACTATACTTTGGAGAACTCTGAGCAAAATACAAAATGCATCAGCTGATCAGGGCAAAACTTCAAGCTGTTTTGCTTGAATCCAATAAATAGGAATGCAGGCACCTGATCAATCTCAACTTTACCATTGCGCTTATGAGGCAACCAATAATATTCTTTAGGCATAATGCTTGTGGAAGCTTGAATATTCATGATAAAATTCACCATGATTTAGCTCCTTTGATCTCCAAAAATTGTGCATTGTTGAGTCAATACAAATGTGTAAGAAAACGAAAAAATGTTTAACCACTAACCATTTATTGCCAGGCGTGGGAAGATGACGTGTTAATTTATGCAACAGGATTTGGAGAGCAATGTAAAGAGAAAGAAAAGCATCCAGGCAAATGTCTTGGGTGCATCCTGGCCTAATGGCTCTTTGCACCTGGCAAATCAGCAAATTAAAGCAAACAAATGAAAGAAATAAGTTCATATTTCTGAAGAAAAGAAAATAAGGTAATTTCCCCCATTCCCATTCAAAGTTCACATTATTATACTTTCCCAGGGCTATTCCATGTAAGTTGTTACCATCCTTCACAGCCATTGTTTAGACAGCTTGAGCAGTGGCAACGGAAGTAAAGAAGATATTTATGTAGTCAGGACTGCAGCATAGAAGTGCATCCTTGGTCCTAATTTTTAAAGCAAGAAGATGTTGCTATAAAAGATTGCATTATGAAGTGAGTTTAATCTCCTCAAAGTGATATCCAGTTTTCAGATAATCAAATCTTCTGTCCCAACGTAGCAAGTAGTACTTTAGCCATATACTATTGTGCTGTTAACTCATTTGGTTTAGATGCATAGTTTGTTACAGTGAGTTCCAATAGAATACACATTACAGTGCATAGCTGAAGTGCAACAAAAGGCTAATGTGCTGAAGCCTCGCAAGCAGACCTGTTTGATACACACCTTATAAATGGTTCAATTCTAAAGTAGAATGCAAAGAAGGGGGTTTTCAGGAGTTAAAAAACGTTTGTGCTGCTCTGCCGATGAGGCAATGCCCTACCATGCAAGAGTGTGGGATCTAGTGCATTGCTCTTGGGGCCTGTGGGTTTGATAGATGTCATGCTTAGTTCCTGAGGGGGAACTGATGGGCCTGTCCAAGCTGTCATGGAAGCCAATAGCAAAACTGTCATGGACTTCCATAGGAGCAAGCTTAGGGGCCAGCATGTCATCCCGTATCTTCCTTTCCAGCCATTTCAAGAGCTATATTGAAGAGCTCTGGAAGAAGCTGCATCTGGCTCAGCTGAAATAGGATCTATGATGATGGAGGGAGTGACAGCAAGAATTGGAAGGGCATCAATCCATCTCTGGGGTTCTTGGAGGAGAGAGGAGACAGAGAGGAAGAATATAATTTCATTTAAGTGTTTTTGGGGAAAACTATTGTAATTGTTTCAAGAACAGCAAATTATTGTTAATTTTAGCCCTGTTATATTCAGAATAAAGGTTCTAATTTAGATGTATTTTATGGTAACACATAGCTGCAGTGCCTATCATTGCAACAGAGGGACAAAAACTATGGTCAAACTCTGGTTCACGTGCTTCCATCCCAAGCACGGAAGGGAACAAATTAACTCCAATACAGTATCCTGCCTCCAGGCAGGAGGGTGGAGTGGATAGGCAGCAGAAGTTGGGGTCTGGGGCCCCCAGCACAGATTGATCCTGAGCCCATAAAACTGGACAGCTGGCAGCATGTACTAAACACTGTACATGTACTAAACACTACTTCCTGGGACTGCTACTCAAAAAACAGGGGACAATCCTGGGAAAACCTGGACTGGTGACTAAAATGCCAATGTCTCCAGTTGGGAATTTTGCCTAGGAAAGGACAGTGGGTTTGGTCCCAAAGTAGGTATCTTCAAGAAAGTATCTTTCAGTCAAATACTGCAGTACTAACAGCACCTAAAGCTGCTGTAAGCCAGAAGATGAGGATTCCCTTAGCGCAGGAGGATCCCCAGATAGCATAGCGTTAGAATATTCCACTCTTGCCATCCCCTCTCCACAGAACAGGGGGAATTCCAAGATGGGCCAGGGGGCATCAGGAGCAGGTGGGGTGATGTTTAATAAGCGTTCGGTAAAACAGTCTGTGAAGGGCCATTATCTCTCTGTACTTTCTGCACTTATAGGTAGCTGGAAACAGTAGGTATTGGCCGCAATGAAAAGGGAATAAGGAAAGCCCAGGGAATTATAGACCAGTCATCTTAACTTCAGTACCCAGAAAGATAATGGACCAAATAAATAATCAATTTGTAAGTACCTGGATGATAATAAGGTGATAAGCAACAGTCAACATGGATTTGTCAAAAACAAATAATATCAAACCAACGTAATATCCTTCTTTGACAGGGTAACAAGCCTTGTGGATGGGGGGGCGGGGAAGAGGGGGAAGCAGTAGATGAGATGTATCTCAGCTTTAGTAAGGCCTTTGATATGTCTCACATGACATTCTCATAAACAAACTAGGAAAATATAGCCCAGATGAACCTACTATAAGGTAGGTGCCCAACTGGTTGGAAAAGCATACTCAGAAAGTGGTTATCAACAGTTCACAATCAATCTGGAAGGGCATATTGAGTGGGGCCCTGTACTGGGACTGGTTCTATACAATATCTTTGTAAATGATTTGGATAATGGCATAGAGAGTACACTTATAAAGTTTGTGGATGATACCAAGCTGGGCAGCGTTGCAAGCACTGTGGAGGAAAGGATTAGAATTCAAAATGATCTCGACAAACTGGAGAAATGGTCTGAAATAAATAGGATGAAATTCCGTGAGGACAAATGCAAAATACTGCACTTTGGAAGGAATAATCAATTGCACAAATACAAAATGGGAAGTGGCTGCTGAGGAAGGAGCACTGTAGAAAAGGATCTGGGGGTCATAGTGCATCACAAACTAAATATGAGTCAATAATGTAACACTGGTACAAAAAAGTGACCATCATTCTGGGATGTATTAGCAGGAGTGTTGTAAGCAAGACACAAGAAGTAATTCTTCCACTCTACTCAGTACTGGTAAGGCCTCAACTGGAGTATTGTGTTCACAGTTTGGGGCACCATACTTTGGGAAAGATATGGACTAATTGCAGAAAGTCCAGAGGAGATCAACAAAAATGATGAAAGGTCTAGAAAACATGACCTATGAGGATAGATTGAAAAAGTTTGGTTTGTTTAGTCTAGAGAAGAGAAGACTGAGGGGTAGGGGGACATGATAACAGTCTTAAGTACATAAGAGGTTATTATAAAGAGAAGGGTGATAAATTGTTCTCCTTAACCACTGAGGACAGGACAAGAAGTAGTGGGCTTAAATTGCAGCAAGAAAGATTTAAGTTATGCATTAGTAAAAACTTCCTAACTCAGTGTAGCTAAGCACTGGAACAAATTACTTAAGGAGGTTGTGGCATCTGTCATTAGAGGTTTTTAAGAACAGGTTAGACAAACACCTATCAGGGATAGTCTAGATAACACCTAATCCTGCCTCAGTGAAAGGGACTGGACTAGATGACTTATTGAGGACCCTTCTAGTCCTACATTTCTATGATTCTATGATATCAGATTGATGGATCAATGGGATGATCCAGTATGATAAATTCTGTGATTCTAGTACATGTAAGATTGGCTAAGTCAGAAGTCAAACTTGAAAAGCACAACTGGAGAAACGCCACAATTCTCTTATAGTTTTCTTTTATAATGCTGTCATTTCTATTTTAGTTTAAAAGATTTCCTGACAGCATAGACCTCTGAGCAAGCGTGTCTATTTGGACATTATTTTTGAAATAGACAAGTCTTTGCACAAATAATACACAGGCAAAAATAATATGCAATCTATAAATAAAGACTTTAACATCAAATGGGTATTTGCTAGTGTGGTTATGTAATTCTCCATATATATGATTATATATGTAGTCAATGTGGCGAATATGAAGGCACATTTAAATATTTCTGATTTAGCATTAGGATGAGAAATAGTTGTTCATGACAAATGGCAAGTAGCAGGTTTTAAAAGACGACCTTGATCCCACAAACAAAGGTACTACTCGGGCATCAAGTTAAGCATGTGCTAAAGTGTTTGCAGCACCAGGGCACAGCTGAGCAAAAGCTGAACTTTTATTTGCTTTATCGTGTGAATAGGACAGCTGTGTAAAAAGCATGTCAAATTTTGGACCTGCATAAATAAACAACATCTACTGGTCTGAAACTAATAAAAATACCGACAGGACTGTATTTAAATTGGGACTGGGGAACAATCTGAAATAACTGTGCATCATTTTATCTGCCAGTGGGCTGATAAGTAGAGTGCGGGGACTGAATGTGGCTTTTGTTTAAAAGCATTTGAAATGATAAGAACCAAAATCCTTACAAAGAGATGTGGCCAAGCTACATTTCTAGCTGGACACAACTGAAAACTAACTAAAATGGCAAATTACTTACTTGGCAAATATAGAAACATAGCCCAAGCCCGTGCCAACTCCCAGTCCCAAGCCTACTAAGGCAATTGAACAAAGGCCTTTCACAGGCAATGTAATTTAGGCTACCTGACTTAGTAAGAATGGTCAGGTGTATAAAGGGGCCTCATGGAACACTAGACAGAGAGAAATTCACATGGAGTAAGTGAAGCGCTTTGCTGGCATGTGGACGTAGGTTCCGGAGGCTATTCTCAATACAGAAGACAATCACTGGCAGGTAATAAAGGAGGCATTTATGTGATATGTCAGCAGTTAGTGCAAAGCTTAAAAGAAATGAGATCATGTGGCAAGATAGCATTCTCTGCTTTTCCCTGAGGGGAAGGAGCATTACTGTTATTACTATAAGCCATTGTTACCGCTACTTCTTTGAAATAAAGTGTGACACAGTATCGTCAGCTGATACTTGTGCGATCGCAGCTATCATAAATTGTGGTTTTCCAGAATATTAATCTCTGGTTACACCATGCAGCTACCATACAAACATGTAGTGTAGATATAAAGGCAGTCCTCTAGATAAAATTGCTGCAATTTACTGCTTTACTTTAAGATTTCAGAAGGTTTTTTTTACATGTAAATCAGAGAAGAAGTGACAGTTTAATACAGTACCAGTTTCACTTGGCAGGGGACAGTATAAATTTAGTGGTTGTATCCCATAAGGCCAAATGCGGGAGTCCTTACGTTGACTAAACTCCCACTGATAGCAACAAGAATTTTCCTAGAATAAGGACAGATTAAAAACGGAGTAAGGACTCAGGATCTGGCTTGTATACTATAATACTGTTTAAACAGTTTACACTGCATTTCAGATTAGACTTTAAAACCCAAAGGTCTATCTGTTCAGAAGGAACATTTAAGATACAGTGTCACTTTGCTAATTGTCCTTGGCCAAAATAATACTACTTAGCACTTATACAACACTTCTCATCCACACATCTCAAAGCATTTTACAAATTCATATTCTACAGGTGAGGAAACTGAGGCAAGAAAAGGTTGAAATGACTTGTCCAAAGTCACACAGTGAGTCAATAGCAGAATAAGGAATAAAGCCCAAGTTTCTCAAATCCTGGTGCCCTATTCATGAGAAATGCTGAGATGAAGTTGCCCATAAGAACCGATTCCTATTCATTTATAAGTTTCATATTGGAAAATTAACTCTGAAAACTATCTTTAAATTTGGTCTGTAAAACCAATCACAGTCAAACACTTTTCATCAACATATTCTCATTGCACTGATACAAAACAAAAGAACACATTTACCACAGGACATGGCCTTCAAATGGAAAACTACTTTACGTGTTTAGATCAATCCAAATTCTCTTAATACTCAATTGACTTGAACTGCTTGCATGAAATTCAATACAAGCATTCAAACACAAAGATATTTGATCTCTATTACACCAGATGACTGAAATTAACATTATCATATCTATGAAAAACACACCAAATCGCAGACTCACACAAGTACAATTGGGTTTTTGAAACCATTACAATGCTTCTCAAATTTACATGAATAGTGAGACTCTGAAAGTCTCTTACCAGACTAATTGATTTTATTTGAAAGGACTACTTTTGGAGAACTAGCGAAGACAAATGAAGGGCTGACATGTTGCATGTATATTGCAATTATTTGTTAACAGTTTCACAAAAAACATTATAGAACTGCAGAGACCAACATACTCCTAAAACTGAACTGTGCTGGGTTTGTTAAGGTGTTCGATAACAATCACATGAAACTAACTGCAGAACTGAAAAAAATCTGCATATACCATTTGATACAAGTACATCAGTTGGATAGTGTAGGGAAAAATTTTCCCTGACCAATTTCACCAGGACACTAATCAGTAATGCATTAGTAAATAGTAAGCAGATAGAAGCAGTTTCAAAACTGTGGAAGAACTTCATTTATATACATCACAGTGCTGCATGACCATGCCCTTCAGGGTTCAAGACAAACCACAGGTAAAAGTAGGGTGTAAAAGTCCACAGAGTTTATTCAGGCTGTTCTCCCTCATACCTCTAGGCAAGGGTTCCTCGCAACAGCCTTGTTAGGCCCCTCAGGCCTCTCCCAGCCAGCATAGACTACCCAATCATCTCCTTATAGTAGGCAAAGAAAGAATCCCATGAAGAAAAATGTAATAGCCCTGCACCAGGCCCATCTTCCTCCCAGGCGGCCCTGGCAATCAGCAGTCTCTGCAGAGGTTCTGGGCCAGTCCTTTACTCAGGAGGTCTATTCTCCTCCTTAGTCAGTCAGTTACTTCTCTTTTTAACTGCCCCTTCATTAGCTGACAGCGAGTGCGAGAGTACCAGGCTCACAGCAGCTTGTTAACCCTTGCTGGCTCAGTGTGGGGTTGATATATCCCATCCCATGCTGAACTGCATTTCATGCAACTAAGGGTACATATACAAAGCAGCTGGTAGATGTAATTCCCAGCTTGGGTAGACATACAGGCACTGGCCATAAGAGAAGCCTGGGCTAGCCACCTGAGTACATACCAGTGGTGCCGGATGAGCGACTAAGCTGAGCCATCATGGCTCCACTGCGATTTTTAGTGCATTAGCTTGAGTAGAGTTAGTGTGTGTACATCTGCCCCAACTGCATCTTTTTAGGACACACAAACTTCACAAACCCTGGGCTAGCCTCCAGTAGAGAGCTCATGTATGGTTTCTCAGATGCTTAGCTCCTTGGAACATCAGCTGCTTCCAGCACCTTAGCTAAAGTTAATTCTATTTGGTTATGGTGTAAGAGCCCTCGAACTTTTCCACCTTGGGTTCTATTTACCATTAGGAATATCCAGGACAGTCCCAATTATGTCAGCTGAATACTTAACGATCAGTCAGAATATGGAATATGCACAACCACAGTCATCTCATCTGCACTTAAAAATGCCCTTCTGTTTCTTCCTGCAATTTGCAATGGTGTGAGAGAGGAGTGATTGAACAGTATATCCATAGACCAGGTGGGAAAATACCCAGAGTTTCTGTATTAGTTTGTCTCTTCCCCAATGCATTTTTGTACAGGATGAGAACACTTTATTCACACTGAAGTTACACACAGCACACAATTGTACTTTATACAATAAAGTGGTGCCATACTTAAGTGGGACGTAAGTAGTCCACTGGCTAAAGATTTATATTTATATTTTCCATTTGTTAGCGAGTTGCAAAATATTCAAGGTTTATTATCTCCTCCTGAGTGAATCAGAAGGGTTTTCTATTCCCCTTATTATTATTTGCATTACAATAACACACAGAAGCCCCATCAGATCAGAGCCCCAATGTGTTAGTCACGGTACAAACCAGTAATAGGTGTCAGTTCCTGTCCAGAAGAGCTTAAAATCTACATTAAATCAAGATACAAGGAGAGCAGTCAGCAAATAATTGGAGGGAATTGTGGGCTTTGTGGATGAGGATCACAGTGATCTACATTGTTATGTAGAATAGTTATATGCACAATTTGCAGGTTTTATTTATTTTATATTATAAATATAAAAACAAATAGATATTAATGTCAGTACATCCAGTTGGCCAGCTGTCTAACCAGTATCAGCTGGCAATTTACTGCAGGCATTGTGGTAGAAATGGGTCATGAAAAGGAATGTGAAAGAGGACAGGCTTATGGATTAATTTGGAAAAGCTTTTCCATGCACAAAGAGCAGCATGGTGGAAAGTGTAAATGTGTTTGTGGAAGAAATGGCCAAATGGGCAATGGGAATTGGCATTGCTGGTGGAGGAAAGGAGGAGAAAGGTAATGATAGAGAGCTAGAGTTTATGTTGTGATGGAGTAAGCGTGTGCAGAGAATGAGTTTGCATTTGATGCAGTGAAGAGGAGGGAGGCAATGGAAGAACTCAGAGGCAAGTGAGGTCAAGGGTGGATTGTTTTATAATGGATGAGACCAAAGCTTGGTCGTATTGTGGGAAATCCAAGGAAAGCAAGAGATTGAGGAGAAAGATGAGTGAGGGGTGTGAGTAGGTGAAAAGGCCTCTTAGGGTATTTCTACACTGCAGTTAAACAGGACTAGTACATTGGCCCGAGGGCTGCATCACTGACACCTTTTCATATAAAGATACAAAAGCCCCCCGCTCTGCCCCTGGCCCCGCCCCCACTCCATCTCTTCCATGAGGCCCCACCTCTGCCCCACCACTTCCCATCCCTTCCCCATTCCCATTCCAACCCCTTCCCCAAATACCTGGCCCTGCCCCACCTCTTCTCCGCCTCCTCCCCTGAGCACGCGGCTCCCCACCCCTCCCCCCTCTCTCCTGGAAAGCGCTAAGCACCACCAAACAGCTGTTTGGTGGCAGGAAGCACCTGGAGGTAGACAGAGGAGTGGGGATACGGTGTGCTGGGGATGGGGAGAGGGGGCGGCATGTGAGGGGAGCTTGGTGGCCACAGGAAATAACTCCGCGGGCCGCATTGTGTTTGAGACACCTGCCCTAAGGTAATAAGAACTCGAGTTGGCAGACCCTCAGTTTGTTAACCTAGGACTTGAGCATCTAGGCTCATTTTTAATCCCGTGTTAGGAATTGTTGGACTCTGGGCCCAACTTGGGACTCCAGTGTCTAAACCGCATTATGCGGGCTCAAGTTCAACCCCGATATCCCAGACGCTTCCCAAAATGTGGCCACTCAAGCCCTTTTTTTGCGGTGCAGTGTGGGAAAAGTTGACTGTCCACCAAATCTGACTATTCAGAGGACAATGAAAGTCATCCTATAAGATTGTGGAATGCTTTTTATGAACTCCCAGAGCACAAGTCCAGTGGTGCTGCATTTACATTGCAAAGCAATAAGGCTTGAACCCTGTATCCTGGCTTGTCTCAGGCTCAGCCCCTCCAGCTCCATGGGGTTCTGGGACCCTGGCACTAGGTTAGCGTGATTTGTGTGTAGATGGACGGGGGGAGGGTTATGCTTGAGCCTGATTTCAAACCCTGGGCTTACATTACAGTGTAGACATACCCTTAGTGACTTCAGGCCAGTAGCAGGGTAGTTTGAAGCACTGCTACTTGGAAGGATTGTAGGGAAGGAAGAGTGCACGAGGGAAAGAGATAGTGGGAAGAAAGGAGAGCTATAGAGAAGAAATTTCTTAAGATTTCAGAACTTGTTTTGGTTCCTATATGAATATTCAAGAGAGAACTGTCTGGACAAGGTACAGAGATCTAGTGAATGCAGAGGCTTTATAATCCCAGCATATGTGGTGATTGGGAGATAATTACATTCAGTGAAAACCTCTTCAGCCAGCCAGAGCCCAGCTTAAATCTGAAGTGTCTCTCTTTCTCGCACCCTCATCCCAGTTACTATTCACACACTGAACACAGAACATTTGTAACTGAATTTCCAGTACTGGCCACTATGCACAAGCAATTCCCAGAAAGCCAACAAAGCATCAGCCAATCCACAATTATAATGCCACAACACCCATGCAGCAATGATTTATTGCAGAAATATCTCAAGACCCACTACTGCTATATCCCCCCAATTCACTCTCTAATATTAACATTTGTGTGTGTCTTAACCAAGTAGAGGTCATTATTTGTCCACAACCTCAGCAAACCCAAAGTATTTCCCAAGCGAACTTTCCCCTGGTGTGAATGCTTTCTCCTTTTCCATCAGGAGTTAAAAGAAATTCCCCCTCCATGTTCCCAGCTCACATTTCTGGGGCTCTATTCTGCAGCCCATGGTTCACAAGACCATGGGGGGATTTCAACCTCTAATCTGAGGACTAATATATCAGGAGAAAGCTTCGTAAATGCCACTGATAGGTGACAGGTTTCAGAGGAACAGCCGTGTTAGTCTGTATTCGCAAAAAGAAAAGGAGTACTTGTGGCACCTTAGAGACTAACCAATTTATTTGAGCATGAGCTTTCGTGAGCTACAGCTCACTTCATCAGATGTTTACCGTGGAAACTGCAGCAGACTTTATATACACACAGAAATCATGAAACAATACCTCCTCCCACCCCACTGTCCTGCTGGTAATAGCTTATCTAAAGTGATCAACAGGTGGGCCATTTCCAGCACAAATCCAGGTTTTCTCACCCTCCACCCCCCCCCCCACAAATTCACTCTCCTGCTGGTGCTAGCCCATCCAAAGTGACAACTCTTTACATAATCAAGTCGGGCTATTTCCTGCATAGATCAAGGTTTTCTCACATCCCCCCCACCCCCATACACACACAAACTCACTCTCCTGCTGGTAATAGCAGCTGTTCTATCTCGGGGCCTCTCCTTCTGCCCCTCCACCCCCACGAACATGATACAGTTCTGTGGTGACCTAGAATCCTATTTTCGACGTCTCCGTCTCAAGGAATATTTCCAAAATACCTCTGAACAACATACTAATCCACAGAGGTCTCCCTGCCAACACTACAGAAAGAGGGATTCTAGATGGACTCCTCCTGAAGGTCGAAACAGCAGACTGGACTTCTACATAGAGTGCTTCCGCCGACGTGCACGGGCTGAAATTGTGGAAAAGCAGCATCACTTGCCCCATAACCTCAGCCATGCGGAACGCAATGCCATCCACAGCCTCAGAAACAACTCTGACATCATAATCAAAAAGGCTGACAAAGGAGGTGCTGTTGTCATCATGAATAGGTCGGAATATGAACAAGAGGCTGCTCGGCAGCTCTCCAACACGAGTTTCTACAAGCCATTACCCTATGATCCCACTGAGAGTTACCAAAAGCAACTACAGCATTTGCTCAAGAAACTTCCTGAAAAAGCACAAGATCAAATCCGCACAGACACACCCCTGGAACCCCGACCTGGGATATTCTATCTACTACCCAAGATCCATAAACCTGGAAATCCTGGGCGCCCCATCATCTCAGGCATTGGCACCCTGACAGCAGGATTGTCTGGCTATGTAGACTCCCTCCTCAGGCCCTACGCTACCAGCACTCCCAGCTACCTTCGAGACACCACTGACTTCCTGAGGAAACTTCAATCCATCGGTGATCTTCCTGATAACACCATCCTGGCTACTATGGATGTAGAAGCCCTCTACACCAACATTCCACACAAAGATGGACTACAAGCCGTCAAGAACACTATCCCCAATAATGTCACGGCTAACCTGGTGGCTGAACTTTGTGACTTTGTCCTTACCCATAACTATTTCACATTTGGGGACAATGTATACCTTCAGATCAGCGGCACTGCTATGGGTACCCGCATGGCCCCACAGTATGCCAACATTTTTATGGCTGATTTAGAACAACGCTTCCTCAGCTCTCGTCCCCTAAAGCCCCTACTCTACTTGCGCTATATTGATGACATCTTCATCATCTGGACCCATGGAAAAGAAGCCCTTGAGGAATTCCACCATGATTTCAACAATTTCCATCCCACCACCAACCTCAGCCTGGTCCAGTCCACACAAGAGATCCACTTCCTGGACACTACAGTGCTAATAAACAATGGCCACATAAACACCACCCTATACCGGAAACCTACTGACCGCTATTCCTACCTGCATGCCTCCAGCTTTCACCCTGACCACACCACACGATCCATCGTCTACAGCCAAGCTCTGCGATACAACCGCATTTGCTCCAACCCCTCAGACAGAGACAAACACCTACAAGATCTCTGTCAAGCTTTCTTACAATTACAATACCCACCTGCAGAAGTAAAGAAACAGATTGATAGAGCCAGAAGAGTTCCCAGAAGTTACCTACTACAGGACAGGCCTAACAAAGAAAATAACAGAACGCCACTAGCGGTCACCTTCAGCCCCCAACTAAAACCCCTCCAACGCATTATTAAGGATCTACAACCTATCCTAAAGGATGACCCAACACTCTCACAAGTCTTGGGAGACAGGCCAGTCCTTGCCTACAGACAGCCCCGCAACCTGAAGCAAATACTCACCAACAACCACATACCACACAACAGAACCACTAACCCAGGAACTTATCCTTGCAACAAAGCCCGTTGCCAATTGTGCCCACATATCTATTCAGGGGACACCATCACAGGGCCTAATAACATCAGCCACACTATCAGAGGCTCGTTCACCTGCACATCCACCAATGTGATATATGCCATCATGTGCCAGCAATGCCCCTCTGCCATGTACATTGGTCAAACTGGACAGTCTCTACGTAAAAGAATAAATGGACACAAATCAGATGTCAAGAATTATAACATTCATAAACCAGTCGGAGAACACTTCAATCTCTCTGGTCACGCAATCACAGACATGAAGGTCGCTATCTTAAAACAAAAAAACTTCAAATCCAGACTCCAGCGAGAAACTGCTGAATTGGAATTCATTTGCAAATTGGATACTATTAATTTAGGCTTAAATAGAGACTGGGAGTGGCTAAGTCATTATGCAAGGTAGCCTGTTTCCTCTTGTTTTTTCCTACCCCCCCCCCCCAGATGTTCTGGTTTAACTTGGATTTAAACCTGGAGAGTGGTCAGTTTAGATGAGCTATTACCAGCAGGAGAGTGAGTTTGTGTGTGTATGGGGGTGGGGGGGATGTGAGAAAACCTTGATCTATGCAGGAAATAGCCCGACTTGATTATGTAAAGAGTTGTCACTTTGGATGGGCTAGCACCAGCAGGAGAGTGAATTTGTGGGGGGGGGTGGAGGGTGAGAAAAAATGGATTTGTGCTGGAAATGGCCCACCTGTTGATCACTTTAGATAAGCTATTACCAGCAGGACAGTGGGGTGGGAGGAGGTATTGTTTCATGATTTCTGTGTGTATATAAAGTCTGCTGCAGTTTCCACGGTAAACATCTGATGAAGTGAGCTGTAGCTCACGAAAGCTCATGCTCAAATAAATTGGTTAGTCTCTAAGGTGCCACAAGTACTCCTTTTCTTTTTACTGATAGGTGAGTGACTTTCAGTCCCTCTTATATGGCATCAGTTTCATTAGTTTACTTAGTTCCTTATAGACAGATTAGTACCAAAGTACCAGTATCTTTGAAAAATAGTGTATTTATATATATAATTAAAGCAAAGCCATATACAAGATTTAGGACTTAAATCTAAATAGTAGCTTGTTTTCTTTCCTTTAAAGAAAGTTAAAATTTCTAAAGTCACAAGAAGAAAACAAACTGTCCATTTTCAGAGAAACAGTGACCTGTAACTGAAATAAAGACATGCACAGGAAGACATTTTTCTAAATTAAATGCAATCTTTATGCGTATATAATCCTCTGAAGCTACTCAGTTTGTTTGATCTACCGTTATATTAAATAAAATATTAAATTAATACATTATATTAATTATTATAAACCACAAATACACACTATTATGATCAGTCTTATCTTTATTGATCTGTAGCCAGAACCCTGAGTTTTTACACAAACAAAATGTCCCCTTGAAATCAATGAGAGTTTTGACGGAATCAGGCCTATGGGATCTGGTATTGTCTAACAGCCCAATCCTTTGAAGTGTTGAGCATCTCCCGCAGAGGACTGATGAATACTTACACACTCAGACTCACAGGAGATGCTCAGCAACTTGTAGGACCCTGGCTCAAAGGTATTTAGGCTCCTCACTTCCATAGGTCTGCTTCCTTCCCCAGATCTGCTTATAGGACTGCTTCCTTTCCCAGATCTGAAAAGCTCTGTCTAGCTTAAAACTTTTACCTTCCATCAAAAGAAATTGGTCCAATAAAATATATTACCTCACCAGTCTCACCTCTATCACAACAATAAGTCAACGGATATAAAACATACTGTTAAAAAGACTTAATATTCTGTAATATTAAAAATAGCAATCTTTAAAAAAGGGTAATACTCATAATATAAACTCCCTGGCAAAAGACTCCTTCCAGTCTCCTACTGCAAGGTAATTGACCCTTGATTTTCATTATGCTTTTGGCTTGGGACACATAACTCATTTTGTGGTCAATTATCTCACTGTAGCGTCCATAACAGTGGTTTGTGTAAAGTGATATTGTGGGTATAACCAGATTTGTTAAGGTCTCACTGAGCATGAGAATACATGCCTATGCTTAGATAACTGCCAATCTACTCAATATAATTAGTCAGAACCTGGGGAGAGATGCATTTTTCTCCTGGAAAATGATCAGAATGTAAATGGATGCTGCTAATATTAGAACAACCTTAAGTTCCTGTATTTCAAGGATACAGTTCCGCAAACTGGTCATTTTAGAGGCCTTTACCTAATCCATCAGACCTACCTGTCCCCAGGTATTGATCTCCCCTTAGTCCATTTGCCACAAAGTGAATCATTTTAATTTGCAAATGATGAGCTGATAGTTTTGAGAAGGAGGTTTTCTGAAGATGTCTGTATGGCAGAATGTACCTTTGTATTCACTCCCCACGTACCAGTGTAATAATCTTTGAACAAAATATGCCTTGTAAGGTATCATTTGAAAACTAATTTGCTTTCAGTAATGTCATGGTAAAATGTATGTAACATTATATGTAAAGATATGAACATAAACCAAAAGCAGGACTGAAGTGTGTTTACCAGACAAGTCTGGGGAGTGGGTAAATCTGCTTCTCAAAGACAAAAGACAAGCTGATGCCTCTAAGCCAGGTGTCATCAAAGCTGACGGGCCATCATGTGTCACGTGGCCATTCTTTGGCATGGAAGGGGGGCAGGAACAAACAGATCTACATCTTCTTTCACCACTAGACTCCTTGATTCCAATCTCACAGCAGAAATTAACTTTATCTAGGGGTAACTCTCAGGAAAATGCATTTCAATGGACTACTGAACTGTAGAAGTGAGGGGGAAAGCTTCCCAAGTTCTCTCCCTATCCATCTTTTTCCTTTACACCTAAGATGACAAAGGAAACAGCAGTTAGAGTTTGGGAGCAGACACTGGCCTGAGAGGTTGGTCACGGAAACACCTTGAATCAAGTCTAGTTTGGTAAGTTTAGTACTAGAAAGTGTTTTACCTTTATTTCTCTTGTAACCGTTTCTGACTTTAATGCCTTATACTCACTTAAAAACCTGTCTCCTTGTAGTCAATTAAAGAATAAAACAAGTTTATTTAAGACGAATCCAGTTTTCTTTGGTAACTTCATTTGAGATAGCAGACTGTTTTATGTTGATCTCCTTAGAGGGGCAATGGATCTAATATATCTGGACTGTTCAGGAGAGGGATTGACAGTGCAGAACACACATTTAGGAGGAAAATCTGGGACTGGGAGTGTACTGGGGATCACCCTGCAAGTGGTAACCAAGATTGGTGGAAGCCAGTGTGTGACTGATGTGTGGCTGGCAGACTGCAGCTATACACAGACACTCTGGGTGCTACCTGCATGCTGTTTGTGAGTGGCCCAGGTGGGAGCTATAGCAGAGAAGCACTGGGAGACGCCCAAGTTTGCAGGGTAGGGGTGACACAGCCCCTCATTGATCTGAATTGCACGGTGGAATGTCATAGTGGGAATTTAGGAAATACCAATTCAGAGCAGTGATGTGATGTGAGAGTTACACAGGGAGAATGTTAGGCAGGTATAGGGGAGACAAGACCCCTTTAAGTGGGCAAACTGCATGTCACAGGTTCAGTGAAAGCTCATATTTGTGGTAGTCTCAATGCCTAGCTGAAATCAGTTATTGTGCAAGGAAGACTCAACCTTACATTCTTTTCCCTCCTCCTGTAGGGTGCTTATGTTTTTGAAGCAACTGCAAGTATGATTGGGTTAATCTTTGTTAATGTTTATACCGTGAGTCTGTGTTGACAACAATCTTTTTTTAAAAAAAAAATAGGTGTGGGGTTAGTGAGCTTGTATTATTTGACAATTGACTTCTCTTAGATGTATTTAGAAATTATAGCCTGTAAGTGATTAGAGAGGTTGTCACAGAAAGTGAGAATTTCCCACCTTTGTGATTTGTGCACCCATTTTATTTATTTCCCATGTTTCCACTTTCTAGTATTATCTATGATTGTTACAGGTGGAAGATGTCTCCTTGTTGGGAGGCTATGGAAAGGGTGAGGTGGGTGGGTAAGGAAATTGAGTTAGTGGGTTTGATACTACTGTCAGTACAATTCTCTATAGATAAAGGTGAACCTTGAGAACAGAAGCAGGCAACGAGTTTCAGGTTTCTTTGGCAAATTCCTTTAGCTGCCACTGAAAAAAAAATTCACATGGCCAAGATGAAACAGGTATGATGGATTCCATCACATCAAGGTTTTAGCTGGGTAAAGAGTCTGTTGTGACTAAGGCAGAACCATTTCTGAATTCTATCATGTGGTGTCACCAATATCTGACAAATACCACTATGACCTGCTCAGATGATGCATAGTTTTGGCATAGTTGGTTCCAGACGGCAATCCATCAGCCTCATGTATAACAAATGAGGGAAAGATAATTGCTTTTTTTTCATCCTGAGTGAGCTGGATAGCCATGGAGATGAGTTATTCAAGCACATGGCTCACATATTTGGCTCTGGGACAGAATCAGATTTATAGTTCTGAGGGTTCACAGACCACCAATGCTAGCAGGGTTGAAAACCCTCAGTTGATTTTGCTCAGCTGACATTAATCTGTGAATGATGGCTGGCACTAATGTCCAAAGGCATTTTACTGTGTGTTCCAACATGAGCTCAGCTTGGCTGGCACTTGGCCTCCTGAAACTGATGGACCATCTGTGTTTTAGGCAGAGGATCAAAGGGAGCTCCTTCAGATTCCCATCCTGGTCTGTGGCTCTGGGTTTAGCTATTTCAGATATCTGGGTCACTCCTATTGGGTGCTCAGACGACCACCTCCTTTGGGTGTTCTCACAGAGGTAGGATATTAGATCACAGCCTTGAAGGCTTTCAAAAGTCAGATTTTTTATTCTCCACATCATTTGAAACATATCTAATTGTCTTTTTGCATCCAATGTGTCAGTCAGTTCACCAACAGTTGTCACCTGTTAAAGGTGGGCTCCTCACCAGGCCCTCCTTGCCTTTAATGGGCAGAGGCCATTGTGATTTAACAGGGAATTTGTCCAGATGTACTGAAGAGCTAGGACTGAGGCAAAAAGTTGCTGTTCTCAGCCAAGGGCACTACAAGGAACTGTCCACCTGAACCCTTTCTGCTAATGAACAGCCTGACACTCTGAACTGCCTTGCTCCAGCAGCACTTCCTTCAGTTGATTATTGTGATGAACTTGTGACATTCTTTGCAAATAAAAAGATAAACTCTGGGCTGCTTTTGCCAGCCTTCATGATAAGAACTGCAGGTTTCCACTGGAATGTCATCCCGTGGCTGCATTTGATTGAATTCCTGGTGAAGCTGCTAAGTGTCCTCCGAGGTCCCCAAAGTCCACTGCTCTACGGCTCTGTCCCTTCTACTTCCTGGCTGCTTAAGATAAGTAGGGTAACTGTGCTGTTATTACGACCGTCGTTATCGAAGACCTCAGTTAGCAATGGCAAGATGCTGACCGTCCTTCAAAGACCGTCCTTCGTCAAGAAAAGAAAGGTTACTTACCTTACAGTAATTGGAGTTCTCGGAGATGTGTGTGTCATAGTGCCTCAGTGGGTCACAACTGAGAATATCAAATTCAGGACAAACTACTGAGAAATAGGGCAAGCACCCCCCAAAACTGGTGGTTATTCTCCCATAAGATATACAAGACCAGCTACAAAAGTAAACTTCTGTTTCACCACACTGGCTAACAAGAAGTCAGAAAAGCAGTCTCCTTAGGTATTCCAGTCCTTGTATCACCCCCAAAAACACTAGACTTACTGATCAGTGGTTATTTAAAACCAGTTTCATCAACCACGGCGTTCTTCTGATCCCAAAGGACCAGCAACATACCCAGGTCAATATATAACTCAAATCTTACCCAATAATCATGCTGTTGCCAATACATACAATAATCGCAAGGTTCTTAGATCAGGCTTAAAGCAGTGATGAACTAAACTGCTGGCTTGTTAAGTCTCTGGTTGCTTCCAAATGATTTGCAAGGTCCTCAGTTCCTTGGTTAGAATGCTCCCATTCGTATAAGTTCATCATCCAGAGCTTAGAGCAGGAAAGAAGCAAAAGGGAGATGTTTCCAGGGCCTTTTACAGTTTCTGCCATGTGGAGGAAAACCCATGGTTTCAAACAAAGCCCTCAGCATAGCTAGTGGAAAAATACCGGTAACAAGATGACGTTTACGGTCATGTGATTTAGTCACATGCCCTTGCATGCTTCACTGAGTCATAGCAGAGGCCATTACACATACTCTAGTTAGAACGTTCACATGACATTAGGTGTGGATAGGCTTCTTCCAGGTCCATTGTGTTCGTTGATGAGCTATGAACTTGAATACTCCATTCACAATGTGCTGGCCAGACTGGATGCAAATTACCCTATGGGTAATGATACTTGCATACAAATAGGATATTCATATTCAGCAAACCATAACTTTTCCATTGACACCTTACTTGGCACACTTTGTACAAGATTTGTTGTGATTATACAACAATAGTAGCAACAATGTCCTTTGTGGTCGTATTTTAATCATATAACATCACAGTGTGGTTTTATGGGAATTCACTGTGGGCGCAAATGTGCTCCATGCGGCAGGGACTGGAAGCTCTTCAATAGTAGTGTGTGTTAGTCTGTGCCTACGCTTGCACCTCCTCATGCTTTCAATTGAGGGCACAAAAGGGTGTGTGTGTGTGTGTGTGTGACCACCTCTCCAGTTCCAACTCTACAGAGCATCATATGATGATCTGAGCAGAGTGTAAGGAGGACGGGTCGTGAATACCCACAGACACCATACATCTCGAAGAACGCTAGTTTCTACAATGTAAGTAACCTTCCTTTCTTCTTCAAGTGCTGGTCCCTATAGGTATTCACTGTGTGTGACTCCCAAGCAGTGCTCATTGGAGGAGGAAGGTGGGAGGAAGTATGTTATTTCACGACTTGGGCTCTCATAGAATGGTCCCCAAAAGTTTGAGAAGGAGGAGCTTTTCAAAATAAGATCATAGCAAAGGATGATGCAGGAAGAAATCCATGTAGTCTTTGGGAAGAGATTGCTTTTCCCTTCATTGTTTTGGCAATAGTGACAAACAACTTTGGATACTTCCAAAAGGGTGCCATTCTGTGCAGGTAGCAGGCTAGAGCCATACACACACTCAGGGAATGGAGCCTTGTCTCCTCCAAACTGTGGTGAGGCTTAGGGTAAAAACATCAGAACGTGAACAGTCTGGTTAAGGTGAAACTCAGAAAGCACTTTAGTTATGTAGTCATAATGAAACCTCATCCTTGTGAAAATATGTACCCAGCAGATCAGGGCCCCAAGCTCTCTAATCCTTCTAGCAGAGGTAATTGCTGTTAAGAAGTTGACTTTCAAAGAAAGGTGAAGGAAAGAACAGAAACCAAGCATTCAAACTGGTCCTATGAGAGTGGAGAGGACTAGGTTCAGATCTCAAGCAGGGATTAGTTTTGAAAGTGGAGGGACTATCCTTATAATGCCCTTCAGGAACTTTGTAGTTGTAGGGAGAGTAAAGACTCAGTATCACCTGTGGGTGAGCACTTTTCACAAAGTGACCACCCTATATCTGACCTGCCAGTCCTCATCCTCAAAGGAAACCTGCACAACACTTTCAAGAGATGAGCCTGGGAGCTTAAATTCATTACTCTGCCGGACACCAACAATCAGACACTTTTTTGTCCTATGACTGCAGAAGTGCAAATGGGGCACTCTACTTTAAATGGACTCTTACAATATGTGCTACCTACTTATGCTAAACAATCTGTTCCACCTTGTATTTCACTGTGACACTGGGAATACAGTGACCTGAAGAAGAGCTCTGTGTGACTTGAAAGCTTGTCTCTCTCACCAACAGAAGTTGGTCCAATAAAAGATATTACCTCACCCACCTCATCTCTCTAATATTCTGGGACCGACAAGGCTAAAACTATTGTCCAATGGTGGGGCCAGCAGCCCACAGGATCTAGTTCCAGCTGATTGGGAGTGGGGAGAGATGGGAAGCAAAAGGGATTAATCTGGTCCTCCAGTTCCCGGCTGGGTTCCAGAACCAGTGAAAAATGAATAACGGCTTGATTGGGTTGGGACCTCCTGCAGCAGGATTGATTCTGAGAAAATCAGAGACTCCAGGTCCTCATACATAGCTAAGTCCTCCAGGAGAGCACAGCAAGGCCCCTCTGAGGTGAGCTTCCCAATGTCTTGGGCTTTGTCTGGACCTTCAGTGCAGTCTCAGAGGTGGCAAACCTGTGCACAGGCCATACCATCAGAGAGAACCCTTTGACCTTAGCCAGTACAGGCGCTAACCATCCTTCAGCATGTTGTTTCAGGGCACTAGAAGCCCTGGTACCACTAATGTCACCTTTCCTCTATGAGCTCTTTGTGGTCCCATTCCAGGGCATGGAGTCTTGGGAGGTGCCAGAGATGGGGAGAGGATCCTTTTTCAAGGATGTGTGTGCAGACTTGTCCCTCTTCTTGTGTTTGCCAGTTTCCTCCTCATGCTTCCTTTTCCGGGAGTCTCTGTGCTTGGTTGAGGACACTGAATTGCTGGTGTCAGATGCCAATCTATTGCTGCCTAGTGGCTTCGCATGCGTGAAAGGGGAGCAGGAGGGCTCAGGATCCAAGCAGAATCTCATGGAGAGACCCACAAGGTATATTTGGAGCTTAAGTTCACAAGACTGCTAGGTACATAGATGGAAAGCACTGTAGATGCTGCACCTCAAGGAGATGTGGGCCTCCCCAAGGCACTTGAAACAGGTGTCACTCACTGGGAAGAGCCAGGGGCAGGCCAGTCCAGGCTTAAAGCCTGGTACACGGGAGGATAATAAGTACCCAAAACAAAGGGGTCGGGGGGAACCGCTGATCTCCAACTAAATAACTAGCAGTAAAACTAAATTATTCACAATATTTACAGATTCTATTCAGGAGTACTGAAGAAGAGAACAATGGACACAGAAAGTTCCAACCCAGACTATGAGTGGAAGAAAAGGAACTGGAGAGGTGATCAGTGCATGTCATCTTTTATGTCCTCTGCTGAAAGCACAAGGAGGCAGAAGGCATGAGCACAGACCAACAGACACTGTTAAAGAGTTTCTAGCCCTAGGTGCATGGAGCTCATGGGCAGCCACAGTGACTACCACTAGGAACCAGCACTTGAAGAACAATCATCGCTTCACACTGGAATGCTTGTCAGTTACTGCTTAGTCTGAAGCTTTCCATTCAGGGAAAAGTGATTGAGCAGCTGGTGAATGTTCATTTCAAAGCATACTTGGGCATCAGACATACCAGGCAGGTTTCAGTCTTCCTTTGACATGGACATTGTACTTCTCAAGGTCATGCATGATCTCCATGGGTTTAGCGTGGAGGTCAGTGGGCCATGTTAGTTTTGGTGGAGTCAGGCCTGCTGATGGGTGGGGGGGGGGGGCGGAGGGGAGGCAAATGGGGCAATTGTCCAGGAGCCTGGAAAATTTAAAAGGGGACCCGGGCCCTTTTAAATCTCCCGGTCAGGCTGCAGGGCTCCTAGGCACGCGTGGGGTGGTACCTGCGGTGAAGGCAGCTGGGTGCGTATGTGGAAGCCCTCATCATGCAGGAAGAGCACACCCAGCAGCGCAGCTGGTGGCAGCTCATTGGGCACCAGCCAGCACAGGTGCAACACCACCCAAATGACAGGCAGACCGTGGCTTGTGTGTGTGTGCACCAGCCGCTGCATGTGGTCCAACTCCGCACCATGTGGGGATGCCACGCCGGGCTTGGGAGCCCATTGACTGTTCTGCCCTGGGGCCTGGAATTGCTGTCGGCGGGCTTGGGTGGAGTTCTCAGGCACTTTTGATATAATTCACCATAGTTTGGTGTCTTGGTCACTGAGGGACAATGCTATTCTCCAGGGGTTCTACCCATACCCAGAATACGAGATAATCAGTGGTATTAGGTAATTGTGTGTCATTACCAAAAATTATTTGAAGTTTGGTATCCCTTGTGGTTTTATCCTTTATCTCATGTTGTTCAATGTATATATGAAGCCTCCTGGTAAGGTAATTTGGAAATACAAGGCAAATCATCATCAGTATGCTGGTCATATGTAACCATGTATCTCTTGCTCCATGGACCTTCAAGTTCAGCCTCTGCACTGAAAGAACGCTTAAGCAATATTATCATCTGAATGCTTAGCAGCTACATGGTCCTCAATCCTGAGAAGAAAAGAGTTATTCTACAAGAAGCTTCCTCCTCCTCCTCAATGTCCCTGTTTCCTGTGTATATTCATTCACAAGTGGTGTTGGGGTAAGAGAACGTGGATGTCACATCTGACCATGCCCTTCCGTGCCAAGCAATACCTTCTATTGTGGCATAAAAGTACCTTTCAGTTGCAGAGTTTGCATTAGCTGCACCGTAAGAAATACCTTAATGGCCTTGCAACAACACCACATGCCCTTGCAGCCATGAAGCTTAAATACAATTCCTTCTTGGCTGAGCAGTGCTATCTCCTGCAGCTGGTTCTGAATACAGGACTACATCTGTTGGCTCATTTGAACTATTGTAATCATTTTATGCCTGCTCTGCATTCTTTACATTGGCTGTCTATTTTTTAAAGCTCTTTTGTGGAGCTGGCCTAGGCTACATTTGAGACCTACCCCTTCAGGCTTTCCCTGACACTTATCTTTGGTCACATTTGCCCACTATTTAAGGATCCCATCATTACATCTCACATCAGCAGGTGATCACACTTCTGCTCTGGTGTGGCGTTGTCTAATTAAAATATAATTATGCAAACCATTGTTGCTACCACTGCTATATAATTGCAGGAAATCTTATACAAAATATAACTCATGGCCAGAAAGGGTTAAGCAGCTTGCAGGCTGAATGACCCAGAGCCCACCTTTCAAGTCATGTTAGAAAGATATTTGAATGGTAATTAGGGCCATTCATGATAAATAGGCTAGAACGTTGAAATGCAAACCTGTATTGTTAGAAGTTAGAAATGATACTAATTGTGTGCATCTTTGATGCTAGCCATGTAAACAGACAGTTTCTGTCTGACACTGTAAACTATTAATTCAGAGATCAAAAGAGAATATTAACATTTAGATGAATCCTGGGTAAAGTAATGTCATTGTCTACGTCTCTTTGAATTTTGTGATAGGCTGCCTAATGGATAAGTTTCCCTATGTTAATTTTTGTAACTAATTACTGGTGTTGTTTAGAAAACAGGTTACATCAAAAGCCTATTGTTTACCCAGGACTGCGTGGTCAAATGAAGGCTAGAAAACAGTATAAAAGACCATTGGGTCTGGATACTTTTATCTCAGATCTGCTTGAGGTTTCATACAGGGGAAGCCTAAGACACAAGGACTGAGATCCCAGTTCTGACTGGACCATCCTGAAATATAAACATTGGACTATAACCTATGAACTATTTCTGAAAGAACTCTTTGCAACTACAAATCTCACCATCTCTGCTATGAATCTGAACCTCAAGACTTGAATTCATGTCTGTATGTATACTGATCTTTTAACCATATGTGACACTCTGTACCTTGCAGGAACACCCTACACCCCCATGTTCATCTTTATAAAATGATTGTATTGTATCCAATGCAAAGTTTGTCATGTCGGGTGTCTTCGGAAGGCTCATGATGCACTTGAGCATGGTTGTTATAGTAATTGATACAGTAATGTTACAGGTTATAATGTCATGTATATAGTTATGAGGCTGAAAATGTATCCTTATGGCTTAAGTCAAGCTGAAGCAAAAACTCACCAAGAACAGAGAGGCAGTTCACACCTCATCAGGGCAGGTATGGGACAAACCCAGCCCAGCCTCACAGGAACAAAGGAGGCTGGCCTAGGCAGCAACAAAAGAATCTGTTAAACTCTCAAGGGAGTCACCCCCCTTCCTTTGGTCAGTTTGGAACTGTGATGAGGTAATGCTCACCTGACTCTGAAGGGGAAGGGCAAAGCCAAGAGGGAAGAAAGGACATGATAAAAGGGAGATACATTAGCCATGCTCTCTCTCTCTCTCTCTCAATTCCACCTACATCTACAGACAACACACCAAGCAACTGAAGCGCTGATCAAAGGGGAGACCCTGGCTGAAGAGCAAGCAGCCAGCCTGTGCTGAGAAGCACCTAAGTTTGTAAGGGCATTGAAAGTGTTAAGAGCAGCTTAGAATGTGTTTTGCTTTTATTTCATTTGACCAAATCTGACTTGTTATGCTTTGAGTTATAATCACTTAAAATCTATCTTTATAGTTAATACATTTGTTTGTTTATTCTACCTGATGCAGTGTATTTGGTTTGAGGCATGTCAGAGGCTCCCCTCAGGATAACAAGCCTGTTACATATACATTTCTTTGTTAAATTGACAAACTCAAATAAGCTTGCAGCATCCAGCGGGCATAACCGGACACTGCAAGACGGAGGTTCCTAGGGTTGTGTCTGGGACTGGAGATATTGGCTAGTGTCATTTGGTTGCACAATCAAAGGAGCAGTTTACATGCCAGAGGCTGTGTGTGAACAGCCCAGGAGTGGGGGTTCTCACAGCAGAGCAGGGTAAGGCTGGCTCCCAGAGTCAAGGATTGGAGTGGCCTAGCAGATCACTGGTCTAGACAACACCAGAGGGGAACATCACACCATACTCTCTTTTTTTTTTAATAAATTTTAGTTTAGTTAATAAAAAATTGGCTGTATGCGTGTATTTGGGTAAGATCTGGAATATTTATTAACCTCGAGGTAGTGTGGCCAATCCTTTGGGATTAGCAGGATTTTTTCTTTGATATGATGAAATAAGATTTTCAGAAATCTCCATCATGTTTGACTTGGGTACCTGGATGGACACCTGAGGCTGGGTTACTTCAAGGAAACCGTGTTGTTTGGACTTCTGAGTAACCAGAAAGGTATAACAAAAGCTGCTTAGTGCTGGCTTGGTAAATCTAAGTATTAAATTATCCACCAGTTTTGAGGTTGTGTGACCCATTCTTTGCAGTTCACCATAACTGAGTGACCTCAGCTGGCTCCCCACTAGGACTCCAGTCACATCCAATAAGACCTGTGCTGCAGAACTTGCTCCCTCCCACATATCAGTTATTTTTGTCCCTCCTCTCTTCTAAAACCACGATGAGGGGCCCCTTCCAATACACTTAAAGATGGTGTTAGAACCACCGCTAGATTCTATGACACTCTTCCCTTTTTCCTTTTAACTTAGAAGCCCTCATTTGCTTATGTGTGTTTGCATTTTAAGAGGGAGATATTTTATTAAGTCTCTATTATACTACATTTGTTTATACTACTGTACAGTGCCCCATGTGTGGGTGGAGGGGAAGAGGGGTAGCTACTCCTCTATGTAATCCTACTGCTGCTCTTACTAATTGGTTCAGAAAAGCAAGGTTCTGATATACATAAAAAAAATTCTACCACCCATTGCCCCCAACTCTTGCATGCATTTAATAGGTGGAGTTGTTCAACACTAAAGGTCATTTGAAGTCCTTCTAGGTCAAAGCAGGTATTTTAGTGCCTACACAGCACTTTATACTTGTGTATTAGACAGTGAACTCTTCACATTACGTGCTGCTTTGCCGATTCAGCTCACAGCTATGAGACAGCAAAGTCAGCCAGTCAAACAGTGCTTAGATGCCATGATCCCACTAAACTGCTGTCTCCTAGGAGATTCAATTCCTTATTCTCCCAGTACCTGGATTTTTTAGCACAGCCTCAGGAAGAAGGATTCTTTCAACAGTGCACTGCAAATAGCTTGAATATTAAATCAGTTTCCAATGGCTTCATCCAATTATGTGATGATGTCAAGTTTCAACATTTAAAACCCTTATTTGGTTTCATTTGGAAATTACAGTTCAACATATATAGAATTAGGACAAGTACATTGTGTACATATAAAATTTACATTTTACTATATATATATAGTAGCTCTGTAGAAATCATATATATATATATGATTTCTACAGAGCTACTTTTATACAGTCATTTCAATGCTGTAATTTTTTTCTGCTCTGCTTTATAGACAATTTTGCAGGAAGTTAGTGACGTGAGAACATTTAAAACAGCTCAAAAACATGTTTTGAAAGTTCATTTTATGCTCAATAAATTCTACAAATTTTGAAAGCAAACATAAGCATTTGATCATTTCAAAGTACTGAGGGATGTGTACTTTGCCATTTGAATTTTAACGTATACATCCCAGACCTAGTGAAGTCCTGTGTTAGCTGCCTTGTTCTGCAGTCTGTCTTTGAATCCTCTTAGGAAAGTCAGGGATACCCACAAACAATAGAATTAAAAATCTCTCTTTAGGACTGGCAAACCATTCAAAGTTCTGTCTAGCTGCTTAGCATAGACTGAGCTAGGCCTCAATAAGAGAATAGGCCCCTAAAGAAGCAATAATTTTCAGATTGTTTTGTACAATGCAGTGATAAAGCTCCCTGTCACATTTTTCTTCCCAGTTACTGAAGCTCCCATTCAGATGAATTGTCACAGCTTCTTCAATCCAAACAAGCACCCTTCCGGCCTTGTTTGCATTAAAATGTGATAAAACTAAAGGTGACTTTAGCACAGCTGTGCAGAAAACTGGATTAGGTCAAAGTGACAGAGTTTGTTAGGGCTTGCCACAAAGGTAGTTCAAGATTTGTCTAGAGTGCTAATGTGGGAGAAGCAAAGGTTTCTTAAACCCAGACATTTGTAATAAGACTACAAAAAAAATACTATTTCTTTTTCAGTAAAGGATAATTCCCAATGGCAGTAGGCCTGCTTGTTGACCTGTTGCAACAGAAAAGATTGGAATGGCACAGCAAAACAAAGTGTCTTTTACTTTTTGTCATTCTTGCTGGCCATCATACAGAAATCAACACTGCTGTCACTTTGCAAAGCACCCAAAAGGCCAAGGTCCAGCATTCTGACAGTATGTTTCAGTTCCAGCTGCTCCAGAACTTTGTGATGAGTTCTTGAAATATAAAATGTTATGTAAACCTTTGTTGGAAAGTAGTAAGAAAGCAGCATTTTGCTTATTCATGATGAATTATTGATAATCAGTCTTTCACCAAAGGAGGCATTTTCACTTCAGAATCTTTTGATCTCAGATTTCTATCTCACTCAAAAAAGAAAAAAAATTGCACCCTCTGCATGCCACCTGCTGGCAATTTTTTGTATCTGGCTAAGAAGAGGGCAGTGTATAGTTATCTTTCCCTGGTGAGACATCTTGACTATGTCAAAAGTCAGAACAGATTCTGTTGTCCTGGAGCTTTCAGCTACTGAAGCAGAACTAGGAAAAGCATCATAAGAAGCTATTACTATGCACTGACTTTAATTAGTTCACTTAAGATCCAGAGACGACGATATGAAAGGTGCAACATTGCAAAGGCTCAAATGCAGACATTGAAAACATGCAGAGAATAAGAGATGCTACCATATTACCAGAAGGAATTTCCATGTCTAGTCCTATTGGTCCTATTTTGTATTAGCCTTAAAAAAACAAAAAACAAAAAGAAGCCTGAAGCTGCGATCTATATTACCTGAAATAGCTAACAAATAGACCGAATACGTACCTATCTGCACACTTACTGAGTAGCTGTATATCGAAAGGGCGTACCTACTCTATAGTGCCTCCTACTGGCCAGGTGTTGCAGAGCCATCCCTTGGCCTCAGTTTTCCCTTCTACTGGGAGTCCCTTAAAAAAATCCACACAGTCCAGATATTCAAAACATTTCCATTCTGGAGTCCAATTAATTAAGTGCCATACAGTCTTTAAAAATAGAACCCAAACCTACGAAGTCTTCACCCCAGTTTTCGTTGGCCCATCTCTTCCACCCTAAGGGTCTGTTCTCTCTTTAAAATTCCTTTGTTTCACCTGAGTCCCAAGCTGGGTACAGCCCCTGCTCCTAAAGGTTTGAATCCCTGCAGAATTCAAAACGTAGGCATGGCCTCTCTCCACTGAGAATCTGTCTGCTGCTCTTCCAGGAGATTGGCTTTGTCCACTGGCCTTCCCTGCTCACTCAGGGTCCTGCAGGAGTCTGCTAATAACAGCATGCAGCTGTCTCCCCTTTTATAAGGCCTAGCTGCCTTTCCTTAAGACTCCTTGGGCAGCAGGCAGTCTAGGTGCACTAGACCCTGCTCCCTCCTAAAGGGGAGCATCACCTGGTGTCATGATATTACAACATTAACTCAACATAGATTTTAAAGATAAGTGTCACTGTTTCAGTAGAGTGCCCTGTGCTGGTGCCATTCTCAGTGAGAGCTGCCATTTTACCAACACTTCTCAGCAGGCAGTCCAATCTGATAACACAGCCTGGGAACCACTGAACTTACATGGGTCTAAGAACAGATTTTGGATTGGAAAATTCAGTGGTGCATCTGAATGGAGAACAGCAGGAGGGCATTCAAAATTATTGTCAGGGAAGCACTAAAATTTTAATACAGCTTTCATTTAATAGTGTAAGTGCAATATAAGGTTCATCCCCCTGCAAAGCAGCTACACCTTCTAACCCACCTGGACATGACACTCCGGTAAAAGTGTTGAAAGCTATGTCTCCACTTCAAAAAAGGTGTGGTTTTACTTGGAGATAGATGGGTCACTCAATGTAAAATCCTAGTGGAGATAAAGCACAGGCAGTTTTACCTCAATTTAGCTAGTCAAGGTCCACCCCCCACCTTACGCCCCTTGGGGTTTACTTCAATTGGTCACATCAAGATAAAAATTAGCCATGTTTTATCTTTTTTGCAGAAAAGACATAGTTGTAGTCACAGTTCAGTACAGGAGTTGCAGTAGCAGAAAGCTGATTGTCAGAAATGGAGCCAAGTTATAACTTCCATAAATTGTTGTATAGTATCACTAGCGGAAATCATGTGCCAAAAGTGCCACATGGTATTTATTTACATCTGGTTAATGTGTACTCCAAAGCTCTTTCCACATGCTGATGCCACTTATCCAAATTACTTTATGATTCTGATGACATCTTAGTTGTGTAAAGTCTTGAGATTTTTAACTGGACATTTATATGGCGTTACCAAGGCTGCACAGTATTTAATGGGATTTATTGTTTTTATTTCAAATGTCCATAGTGCTATTTTTTCCCCCTAGAGTGAGAAAGTTCGGGTTGGACACCATTCTATAGTGCAAGTTTAATAAGAATTAAGACTTTTTCTACTGCATGTACACAGAGTTATGGATCAGTTTTTGTGCCATTAAGGAGTCAAGCACTTGCAATTACAGCAAGTTTAGGGCTTTTAATACACTGAATAGAGAGTCCACTTGGCATCCATATTGTTAGTACATGGTTTCATGATAACAGTGTCTCTCAGTAAGATGTACAGGGGACCTAAACCCCATGTTTATCTCATACAGGGTCCCAAAATGGCTTATAAAAAGCTAGGTCTGTTTGGGGTGTGGTATTTCTGGAATGAGATCAGAAATTCCTGGAATATTTTGTGGTAGAACCTCTTATGAACTGAAGAATCAGAAGATCCAAAATTGGATTTCTTAAATAAAATGCTGCACTTTTATTACACACTGAGTACAAGTCCCAAAGTTTTTAAAAGGTCTAAACAGATCCGAAGCCAGCACACATCTGAGTAGTTCTCCGTACAGCTTGGCAGACGCTCTCAGATTCTGCCTAGCAGGTATATAGCTCCACAAATTGGACAGAATTTAGAAAAGAACAATGAGAATGATTAGGGGCAGGGAACAACTCTCATGCAGAGGAGATTGAAAAGATTGAGATTATTTACTTTACAGGGGACATATAAAAGGAGATATGATAAAAGCATATAAAATAAATAGCACAGACATGATAGACTGGGAATTTCTATTCTCCCAGTCTTATAATGCAAAAACAAGCGGATGACAGCCAAGAAACTAAAAGGTAGAAGATTCAAAACCAATAATAAAACAAAACAAAAACAAAAAACTTTCATACAACATATAATTAGATTGTGGAACTCTTTGCCACATGATGTTGTTGAGACCAATCACTTAGTTTAAGAATATTATAATTTTTATACTTGTTATAACAACTCTGAAGTTTTGCAAGTGATATTAGCCCTCGGGCTTCATAGTTTAAACCAATCTGTAACTATTAGGAGGTAAGAGAATTTCCTGGGGGAAGATTAACCCACAGTAGGCTGTTCTGGGACATCTTATGTTTTCCTTCCCTGCTTGTCACAGGTCAGAAAACATACTAGATATGGGTCTGATTTGATGTGTCAATTCCAATGCTCATTATAATATGTGCAAAGCGTATAACTGTCAAACTTTAATTAGAGCATATTTAGGTATGCCCAAAGAAGGGATAAAAGGTCACCTGACAAGATATTTATAAATGTAAGGTGTGGCCATCCAACTGCATCAAATATCACCCAAAGTAACCGTTGAGGTAACGAATCCCTTTTTAGTTGTCAGGACAGATACAGGTTGGATAAGGATAAGAAATCCCTCCCACAATGACAGGTAGTCAAGGATTGAAAACTAGTGTGTAAATGGACAATTATACAATTTCCAAGTATGACCATGGGCTTTCTGCATGTGAAAATAGCTACACATGCAAATTTGGCAGATTCAATTTTGGAGACTTTTTCAAAAAATTTAGTTTGCAGTATTACATCCCTGCAGTTCTAACAGATATTTAAAATAAACTGCTGAGTTTGTGTATCCTTTCTGTGAGACGAGTAATCAAGTATCTACTTAAACACATATAGACTTGCCTATCCAGGTAATTAGATTGCACTTGTTCATGCCCTATCTATAATGTAATATATACCTGGATTTTTCTGGCTGTGCACGGACTTAGAGTAGAGAGAAACCCCAGTTCTCTCTGTTCATTGATGAGAGCTTTTCAAGTCTCCCCACATCTTTATCTAGCCACTGTACATCCTAGTATTATCCATGTCACTAACATCTATAGATCTCATAAGCCCCTAAATATGCAAGTCAGTGAAAGATACCCTAATGGAAATCCCAGTTGAAAGTTCCCAACTCATTCTAGATGGCCAGGAAGGTTTTGGAACAGGAGTACCAGATTTGTTGGTTTACTGGCTACCAACCCTTCAACTGACACCAAGGATTCCACTGGTGTGCACTAGAATTTTCATTAGACTGTCTTGCGCAAAGCAAGAAAACCATTAGCAGATTTAGCTAGCTTTATTTATAATTGCTGTGCTCCCCTTAAAATGGTTCCTGCTAACACTGGGTTACCACACCACACTAAACAGTTAGAGGTGCTAACTACCCCGTCTTGACCTATTTGTAAAGTCAGCAGATTATGCAACTATAGCTATGAAAATATAGTTATGTGAGAACAATTGAATAGATACCTGTACAAATCTAAATAAGTTACACTTACGTTTACAAACTATATCCTTATATTTTCATACATGTATCTAATTCCTAGTATGTAATTCCTGTACCTAAATTATGTAAATTATGCATGTGTTGAAGAGATTTTGTATACATTTAATAAGTCTACATCACACTGTGTAGTTACCTCTTAGTCATGTTGCACAAAATATGTGAATTTCCTCTACATAGCACTTTTCTATATAGCCCTTTCAATAGAAATTTATCTCCCCAAAAGGATTTATAATGGATTAAATGGCTCATGTCACCCCACTACCTTAAATAGTGTTTAAGCTCCCTGGGCTGTCAGGATGGCCTTTGGGGAACCAGAGGGAGGGGAAGGAGAAAAAACAAACAAAACAAACTATTTACATTCCCCTCACATAATCTTCTGCTAAATATTCTCTGTAGTAGGAGTGGTTTGGTGTCCTGCAGAATTTGCAAGGGCAAGGCCCTCTAACCACACAAATCCTGGGAAATCACAGGGAACAGTCCCAACCAGTTCGATGAAAGCAAAATCTGTCTGTACAGAAGGTCCTTGATTCACTCTCTTCTTCCACGGCTTTATTGAGACCCAGGCTGCCATTGCATGGGTCCCCTTCTACTTGTTCAGTAGCTGCCAAAGGGACTTGCAGGGAGTTAAATACTGTTTTGAGCTGTATAAACTCTGTAGTGGACTTCAAGAAAAGCAGACTACAACTCAGAACTGGTAGATAAGGTCCCTTTTGGGAACAAATCTAAAATGAAAAAGGAGTTCAGGAGAGCTGACAGTTTACTAGAGAGACAATATCAAGGGCACAACAGCAAACTATCCCAATGTGAAAGAAAGATTAGAAGAATAGTAAGAGGTCACTATGGCTCCATCAGGAGCTCTTTAGTGACCTGAAAATCATAAAGGAATCCTACAAAATATGAAAACTTGGACAAATTGCTAAGGATGAGTACAAAAGAATGCCACAAGCACGTAGACACAAGATCAGAAAGGCTAAGGCACAGAATGAGTTACACCTAGCATGGGATATAAGGGGAGATAAGAAGAGGTTCCATAAATATATTAGGAGCAAGAGAAAGACAAAGGAAACTGAATGTCCTCTACTTAGTGATGATGGAGAGCTAATAACAGATGAGATCAAGAAGGCGGCTTCAATCTTCACTAAAATGGTGTGACAAAGTTCCTCCTCTACCTTGGTGGGTCTTGCACTTATTGGCGGATTTGCTCACCTTGGAGCTTCACGGCAGCCCTCAGTTTGGCCGTTTTCATTAACCCACAGTCCAGGTCAACTCCTCCTCTGTCTGACCAGGAGTTGGGAGGTTTGGGGGGAACCCGGGCCTGCCCTCTACTCCAGGTTCCAGACCAGGGCCCTGTGGAATGCAGCTGTCTAGAGTGCCTCCTGGAACAGCTGTGTGACAGCTACAACTCCCTGGGCTACTTCCCCATGGCCTCCTCCCAACACCTTCTTTATCCTCACCATAGGACCTTCCTCCTGGTGTCTGATAATGCTTGTACTCCTCAGTCCGCCAACAGTATGTGTTCTCACTCTTAGCTCCTAGAGCCTCTTGCTCCCAGATCCTTACACGCGCACCACAAACTGAAGTGAGCTCCTTTTTAAACCCAGGTGCTCTGATTAGCCTGCCTTAATTGATCCTAGCAGCTTCTTGATTGGCTGCAGGTGTTCTAATCAGCCTGTCCGTCTTAATTGTCTCCAGAAGGTTCCTGATTGTTCTGGAACCTTCCCTGTTACCTTACCCAGGAAAAAGGGACCTACTTAACCTGGGGCTAATATAGCTGCCTTCTATTACTCTCCTGTAGCCATCTGGCCTGACCCTGTCACAACGGTAAATTGTGACCAGATATGTAATACAATTAATATTAATAAGGGGGAAGGAACATAAGCCAAAATAGGGAAAGAAGAAATTAAAAAATATTTAGGCAAGTTAGATATATTCAAGTTGGCAGGGACCAATGAAATTCACCCTATGGTACTTAAGGCACTAGCTGAAGCAATCTCAGATCCATTAGCATTTTCTGACAACTCATGGAGGATGGGTGAGGTCCCAGAGGACTAGAGAAGAGCAAACATAGTATTTACAGATAAAAAGGGGAACAAAGAGGACACGGGGCATTATATATCAGTCATCCTAACTTCAATACCTGGAAAGATACTGGAACAAATTATTAAACAATCAATTAGTATGCATCTAGAGGACATTAGGGTGATAAGCAATTGCCAGCATGGTTTGATCAAGAACAAACAACGACAACCAACCTAATTTCCTTCTCTGACAGGGTTACAGTAGATAGGGGAAAGCTGTAGATGTGATCTATCTTGATTTTAGTAAGGATTTTCACACAATCTCATATGACATTTTCATAAACTAGGGAAATGTGGTCTAGATGAAATTACTATAAGGTAGGTGCAAAACTGGTTGAAAGACGATACTCAAAGAGTAGTTGTCAATGGTTCTGTGTCAAACTGGGGATGGGGGATGTATCTAGTGGTATCCTGCAGGAGTCTGTCCTGGGTCTGATATTATTCAATATTGTCAGTAATGACTTGGATAAGGGAGTAGAGAATAAGCTTATGAAAGTTGCAGATGATACTAGGATGGGAGAGGTTGCTAGCCTTTTTGAGAACAGGATTAGACAAATTGGACCTTGACAAATTGAAGAATTCGTCTGAAATCAACAAGATGAAATTAAATAAAAACAAGTGCAAAATACTACACTTAGGAAGAAAAAAAATCAAATGCACAACTTCAAATATCTGGGAAGGCAGTAGTACTGCTGAAGAGTATCTGAGGGTTGTAGTTGATCATAAATTGAATACGAGTCAACAATGTTGTGAAGTGGTAAAAAAGGCTAACATTCTGGGGTGTTGTCACAGTAGCTGGCCACTGCAGGTGGTCAGGCTTTCAGCCTACATGTGAAAGGTGTATTAACAGGACTGTCATATGTAAGACATGGGACGTTATTGTCCCATTCTACTAGGCAATGATGAGTGTCCAGTTCTGGGTGCCACACTTCCAGAAAGATGTGGGCAAACTGGATAGAGTCCAGAGGAGAGCAACAAAAATGACAGAAGTTTTAGAAAACCTGACCTATGTGGAAAGGTTAAAAAAATTGGGCCTGTTTAGTCTTGAGAAAAGATGACTGAGGGGGGAAGTCTTCAGCTATGTTAAGAACTGTTATAAAGAGGATGGTGAATAAGTGTTCACCATGTCCTCAGAAGATAGGACAAGAAGTAATGGGCTTAATCTGCATCAAGGGAGATTTAGAGGTTAGATATTAGGAAAAACTTTATAACCATAAGGATAGTTATGTGCTGAAGCAGACAAGGGAGGTTGTGAAATCTCCACCACTGAACGTTTTTAAGACTAAGTTAGACAAACACTTATCAGGAACAGTCTAGGTATACTTGGTCCTGTGAGCTAGGTGACCAGTTGAGGTCCCTTCCATCCCTACATTTCTATGATAAGTTTCACTTCAAAGCGTATAAAGGAGATCTGCACATAGAGTGTCTGTGCACAGGCACATGCAAAGAAAATATTGCAGGCCTGTATATTCAAACAGGGCAATTGTTACACACTCAAAACAGATAACCCACCATTTTGGATATAACCTGTGTTTACTGGTGTCAAGGTTCCTTCCCCACGCTGAACTCTAGGGTACAGATGTGGGGACCTGCATGAAAAACCCCCTAAGCTTATTTTTACCAGCTTAGGTTAAAACTTCCCCAAGGTACAAACTATTTTACCTTTTGCCCTTGGACTTTATTGCTGCCACCACCAAGTGTCTAACAAATATATAACAGGGAAAGAGCCCGCTTGGAAACGTCTTTCCCCGCAAAACCTACACCCCCTTTCCTGGAGAAGGCTTGGCAAAAATCCTCACCCATTTGCACAGGTGAACACAGACCCAAACCCTTGGATCTTAAGAACAATGAAAAAGCAATCAGGTTCTTAAAAGAAGAATTTTAATTGAAGAAAAAGTAAAAGAATCACCTCTGTAAAATCAGGATGGTAAATACCTTACAGGGTAGTCAGATTCAAAACATAAAGAATCCCTCTAGGCAAAACCTTAAGTTACAAAAAGACACAAAAACAGGAATATACATTACATTCAGGACAACGTATTTTGTCAGCCATTTAAACAAAACAGAATCTAACGCATATCTAACTAGATTGCTTATTAGCCCTTTACAGGAGTTCTGACCTGCATTCCTGCTCTGGTCCCGGCAAAAGCAACACAGACAGAGAGAACCCTTTGTTCCCTCCCCCGCCCAGCTTTGAAAGTATCTTGTCTCCTCATTGGTCATTTTGGTCAGGCGCTAGCGAGGTTATCTTTAGCTTCTTAACCCTTTAAAGGTGAAAGGGTTTTTTCCTCTGGCCATTTTAAAGGTGGTTAGCCTTCCCTTTATATTTATGACAACTGTGAAACGGAATATTGGCTTCCTATGACACTGGTCTTTCTGAAAATGGTGATGGGATGTTTAAATTCCACCTCCACAGATGTAGAAAATGGGACAACAGTTTGGCTTAGAGCAACATTTCTGAAAGTGCAGCACTGACCCCACTAGTCTATGTATCTCTGTGAAATGGACATTTAATGTCAGTGAGATAAAAATGTTTCCTTAACAGAAAACATCTGTTTTCATCTTCAGCTAAGTCAACATCTTTGCTGAAAAATGTAGAAAAAATATCTAAAAAGTTGTGGATAAGTGTGTTTCCAACATTTATTGTCTCCAGTCTTGATTCTATTATTATAAATGTATTATCTGTACTACAGTAGCACCTCAGAGCCCTAGTCATGGAGCAGGTCTCCATTGTGCTAGGTGCTGTGAACAGCACAGAAAGAAAAACAGTCCTTGTCTAGTGGTGGAATAGCTACTGGGCCTGTGCCCAGGGGCCCTGGCACATTGGGGGTCCCTGGAAAAATGGGCACCCCTGGTGCCCTGACTTGCTCTGACCAGCACTCCTTCTGGGGAGCAGGAATGGTATGCCCCATTCCCCCAACCGTGCCCTGACCCTGTATCCTGGCAGGAGTGCCGGGCGGGCGGAGTGGGGGAAGCCCCCGCATCCTGACTCTATTTTGCCATCAGGGGGGACTGCAGGCAGAAGGAGTGGAGATGGGCTCCCACTTGCTGTGGCTCAGGGCCCCACAAACCCCTAATCTGTCTAAGCATCTCTGTCTTGTCCAGAGAGTTAACAGCTTCATCGATTTGTTTGTAATTTATACAGGCAATTGGCGTGCATGGTGCTTTAAAGACATGTAGGACGATGTAGAGTTTACAGATTAAGAGCTAGATTCTGTGCCCACACAAAAGTAGTCCCACAGACAACAGTGGGACCTATTTTGCTTAATTAGCATCACAATTCTGCAAACCAAGTCAATGGGAGTTGTGTCATTGAAGTCACCTGGAGCAGGAACAGGCTGCTAGAATAGTCTATTGATGTTTTACTGTGTATAGTGAGATTGCACATGTATAAGTATTGCAGTGACACCCAAACTATTTTTCTTTCCTTTGGTTTTGCTAATTGATTATGTCCTTCGTTATGTCTATCTGTATCCCCACTTCAGGGATTTTTACCTTGTTATAAACCACATACTCTGGAGAAAAAGAATGAATAAATTGTCTTTGCTGACTCTTGCCTGTTGATGCATGCCCTGGAGGTCAGAAGTACATATGAGCTCTAATCATGCTGAGATTACTCTAGTTTTTCCAACCTGAAGGCAAATGCCTTCCTTCTTCATCACCAAAGATAACTCATTGCAGTGCAATGAAGGCCTAACCTCCAGGCTGGGTTCAAATGAATGCACTAAAGCAGGGATCGGCAACCTTTGGCACGCGGCCTGTCAGGAAAATCTGCTGGTGGGCCAGGACAGTTTGTTTACCTGCAGCCTCCGCAGGTTTGGCCCAGGGCTGGCCTTACCATGAGGCGAAATGAGGCGGCCGCCTCAGGTGCCAGACTGTGGGGGGGCACCACTAGGATCCAGAGTGTAGAAAATTTGTCTGCTGCTGGTGCATATGTATTCTCTCTGCTCTAGATGCACAGAGATGGTGGAGTGCTGTACTGGAGGAAGGAAGGCACAAGAGACATAACAGGCAGGCAGGAGAAAAGGTGAGAGGGAATAACAGAAAGTTGTTAGTTCTCCTTTATTGGAGTAGGTAGCAGAGCAGTATCATGCGAGCAGTAGAACAGGAAGAAGGCAGAATTGAGACCTTTCAAAGTTTTGGCCCAAGCGAGGGGGCATGGGAGCATCATTTGAGCTTCCCACTTCAGGTGCCAAAATGTTGTCGGCCGGCCCTGGTTCTGCCGATTGCAGCTCCCACTGACCGCAGTTTACTGTTCCAGGCCAATGGGGGCTCCGGGAAGTGGTGCGGGCCGAGGGATGTGCTGGCTGCCGCTTCCCGCAGCCCCCATTGGCCTGGAACAGCAAACTGTGGCCAGTGGGAGCTGCGATCGGCCAAACCTGCAGACTCTGCAGGTAAACAAACCGTCCCGGACCACCAGTGGATTTCCCTGATGGGCTGCATGCCAAAGGTTGCCGATCCCTGCACTAAAGAGTCAATTCAGTACAATAAATTATGGTGTGAATAGTATTGGGCCTGAAGTCAGGATTTTCTATCATTTTCTCCTCAGCAAAAATACATGCAACAAAAATTTGAGAAACGGAGCCAGGTCAACTCAGCTCTCTGTTTCTAGGAGTGCATTTTTACGCAGAAATGAAGTGGGGCAACACTATTGCTAAACAAAGGGACATTTCACATAAAACTGATCTAAACTTTTCCTTACCTTGTAGATTACTACATGATATTATTAAAACTGAAAGCATTTTTAAAATCCAGTGCACAATTTATTATTTCTGCTGTTTAACTTCTTGCAATGCTTAGCACAACCTATAAAAAGACACAGTTTTACTGCAGTTTCTCTTCAGATCATTTTCTGGTTTTCATGTGTACTGGCATGATATTGTTGTTTGGCTTGCAAATACTGCAGGAGAATGCTGATGTTTTTATGTGCGTCTTAAAAATGTTATAATACTTTCAATTCATGCAGCCCTTTTTCACAAAAAACTCTAAATTTAGGACCTCATACTAGAGGACTAAGGTTAAAATCCTGTACACATTGAAGTCAATTGGAGTTCTGCCATTGATTTCAGTGGAACCAAGATTGCACCCAATGCCTCTAAACTTCGAAAAATATTTTAGTGAATAACTGAGCTGGTAGACAGCACTATATCACATTTTAATACACATCATATATTACAAAATAAGTAGGAAAAGTGACCTTTTTTATAAGACCATATCAGGAAGCAGATCACTAGCAATGATACATATCACTTGTCATGCAGGCATCATGCGGACTTTGTAAAATGCTGCAAGTTATTTTACAGCAAGTTTGCAAAGACAACTGTCCATTCAAGATGTTCAGTGCGTGGAGGACTGAGAAATGAAGTTCTTTATAGCCCAACCATGTAACACTTAAGCTCTGTAGAGCTCTTCACTGCTATGCTGCTGCCACACATACCTGCTAAATCAAGATAAACACAGTCCAATATTGCCCAAGTACACTACTTTTGAAGTGCTGGTATCTCAAGAGGAGCTCTGCTGCCTTCTATCACAGCACAGAAGGTGGAGCAAGAACTAACTGATAGGTTAAAACATATAAACTTGACTGTAGAACTGACTGAAGTGTCATGCACGTGTGTATATATATATATATATACATATACATACACACACACACACGTAGTTATAATGGTTATTTGAACCACTGCAGGCTAACATTCTTCACAGATGTTATATTTTTTGTTAAACTAGAAAGGAGTTTTCAAAAGTGACATAGACTTCTAATGCGACTATGTGCCTTAATTTATAATTTTGTCTTGATTCAAGAATGCATCTCTATTCAGGAAAGTGAAATCAGTATTTGAGCACATTTCCTAAATGAAGGCCTTTAATATTTATGCATGAAAAATGCTTTTGGAGTTAAGTATTATTATATATCCAACTTTGAGAGTTGGGAGGGTTTTACACAAACAATAGCTTGAAACTCCGGCTTAACTTAAAAAACAAAAAAGCACTCAAGATATTGCAGATCATCCAATTACTGATCCATGCTGCCTTGAAGATCTCCATACTGAGAAGTTTTGAAACACTGATACATAACTCACCAGCTCAATGAAATAACAAACAGTGGCATAGAAACAAACTGTATTTTCAGAAATGAACACAATTTGCTGTCAACTGCTACTCTGAACCAAATATTTTCTAAGAGATATACCCCTTATTAATTTCAGCTTACAACTTGTGTTTTAAGGGCTATAAGCTTTAACTTCTTGAATCTCACCATCTACCACCATTAAATGATTGTCTCTGACCCCCCCCCCCTGCAATTTCCAATTTCCTGCAATTGTGAAAATTTAAATTAATATCATAGTACTAGTTGAAAATCATGGTATTGTTTTATTTACCAACTCAATTTCTCCCTGGATTTTGTATTACTATATCATGAATTTACCTCCTTATTTGACTGGCAAAAAATAAAAAGATACACAAGTCCAAAACAGAGGAAGTTAGTTTGTATTCAGCTACAATATTAGGCATTAGCTTTAGTTATGTTTGATTAGAACTTTCTTCAAGAGCTGTAAAAAAATAGCAGTAATCTAAAAGCAGGATATCCACAAGTTTATAATGTTTGTTTTTGTTTTGCATTATTCATGCAGTTCAATCATTAACAACAAAATATAATGACTGGCAGTTAAAGCTTGAAATTAATCATGAAGCAACCTGTGAAGTAGTTAAGTATTAGATCCATTTTATAGATGGGGAAACAGAAGTCAAAGTCAACGTTTTCAAAAAGTGGCTTCAAATTTTGGACACCCAATTTGATACACCTAGGGAGTTTGTATTTTCAGACATTCTGAGCATCCACAATTCTAGTTGAAGTGACTGGAAGCCTGTAAGTGCTTGGTAACTCTGAAAAGTTGGCCCTAAAAGTCTCTCAATTAGAATGCACAATTAAAGGCTACTTTTAAAGTTTTAGGTCGAAATGACTAACTCAAGGTAATAGCATAGCATGGATTGGAACTCAGAAGCTCTAGCCCCATTCTCAACCCATTAGACAAGCCTACCTCTAATTTTCTTCTCAAAGCTGTTTAAGATGGTCAATACAACACCCTTAAGCTTCAGTAAAGGATGCCTTTTCCTAAATTTTGATATAAGCTTAATAGATAACCCTCATAGCTTATAGGGTTTCCCTTTTATGGTATAACCCAAATGCTAATCAACTGGGTTTGGGAAGAAAATTTCCAAGGACACATTCATCAATGATTGTCCATAACAGGATTTATTGCCCCTTCCTCTGAATCATCTGGTGCTGGCCACTGGCAGAGACGGAATACTGGAATAGCAGGAGCACGAGTCTGATCTATCTGGTAATTCCCATGTTCCTACTGCATGTCACTTAATCAAAATATAAATTTAAAATTTTGATTGGACCTTTCTATAAAGACTGTAAATACACAGATTTTTTGTGGGTCTGGTTTTTCTAATCCTCATTTCATTTTTTGACATGTTGCTGGTCTTGACTAGGTCATGATACTGGTGAGAAGAGATGTTCTGAACACTTCAGTAGAAGTCTAGTTTAGTCTGACACAAGGACACCAGAAGGTCCCACAGATAGAAATTATATATTTTGTAGTGTCGTAAAGTGCTATTATCCACAAGATTTTCCTCTAGCAAACAGCAGGCTTGAAATATTTGTTCAGACCACCCAGTGTATACAGAAATGCTATGCTATCCCATGTTACAGCTGGGGAACTGAGGCATAAAAAAATTAAGTCTAAAGCAGGGATTGGCAACCTTTGGCATGCAGCCCAATTTGAGAGGCATAGGGCCTGTTTTTTCAGAGCACTTAGAATGATATATAGGCTTGGAAGAATTTGATTTTTATTCTGCCCCCCAGTTTTTATCAATTTAAATTTTCACAATTGCAGGAAATTATTGGGGGTGGGGGGGATCAGACACAATCATTTAAAGGTGGTAGATGGGAAGAGTCAAGAAGTTAGAGCTTATAGCCCTTAAAACAAAAGTTGTCAACATCACATGTCAAGGATATTTAATTTGTATGTTTTAAGTCAGACTAAGAAGTTCTCAATTATCATCTTACTTTGCCTTTCTTTACAGTTCAATCATCACCGGAAATATTTTTTGTCATTTTGGGTGCTGTGATGGGGCATCTGCCCCACACCGGCAGAAAAGGGGTTAAAAACAGCCCTATGGAGGCTGCACAGGAGGTAGCCAAGCACAGAAGGGCTCATAGGAGTAGCCAATCCAGGCCGGGCTGGCCCATATAAGAAGTTTCAGAGTAGCAGCCATGTTAGTCTGTATTCGCAAAAAGAAAAGGAGTACTTGTGGCACCTTAGAAACTAACCAATTTATTTGAGCATAAGCTTTCGTGAGCTACAGCTCACTTCATCAGATGCATTCAGTGGATGTAGACAAACAAAAACAAAAGTACTCCTTTTCTTTTTCCATATAAGAAGGTCTGTCAGTCACTCCCTGGGGCTTAAGAAGGGAGGGGGACTGGCTGCCTTGCAGGTGGAGGGCAGCAAGCACCCGGGGCAGAGCAGTGTTGCAGGAAGAGACCCAGGGAGCTAAAGGCAGCTCCTGGCAGGCTGCAGGGATCTTCTGACTTCACAGGGGGCAAGGAGGGCACTGGAGCCACTGAAGGAAGTGGCTAGACTGTGGACTGCAGTTTGCTACTGAAGGAAATGGCCGGACAAAAGACTGCAGGTTCCCCCGGAAGTGGGGAGAACAGAGTGTGACACAGCTGGAGGGCTGTGTCCTGAAGAGGACACTGTGTTCTTTGGGACAACATGCTTCCCGGAGCAGATGTGATGGTGGCAAGACCTCACCAGACAAGGACGCACTGGTGAACTAAGCTAATTCCCAGGACAGCCAGCAGGAGGCTCCACAGCAATGAGTCGAACCCCATCACAGGTGTGTAGGGTGAAATCGACATTTATTGACATTTACCAATAAAAATCCAATCTTTCCAAAGCACTTCATATGTTCAAAGCACAGCTCTAATTGACTTCAAGTGAAGCTATGAGTGCTCAGCACATCTGCAAATCAGATCTCAGGCTCTCAAGTCAGGCACCCATAAAACGAGAAACATAGGATTAGTGACCACCTGAGAAAAGTTTAGTTTAAGTGACTTGCCTGCCATCACACAAGAACAGTGTGGGAGAGGCAAGGATTGAATCAAGTTCTCCAGGGTGGCATTCAACGGCCTTACCCTTAAGATCATCCCCTCTTCCTGCAGTTCCTCCCTTATTCATCAGACACCTTCCAACTTCTGCACCAAGTGAGGAGGGGGCTTACAGATAAAAGGGGCCTCCTTTTCTACACAGCTCTGATTCATCCCCAGAGAACGGTCCATCCTGTGCACTGAGTGAGTCAGAGGGGCATGTGCTACAGTGACAGTCTGTACAGGCTAGAGCATGCTCAGTGCAGATGGAACCTTCAGAGAATTTAGTTGCTGACCTCTAACAAGAGCCTACTGAACATGTGCAAATTGATTTTTTCCCCCTCAAAGACTTCAGCTGGCCAAATGTGGCTTGTTTTCACAGGGAATAGTAAAAGGGGCAAATCTTTGACACCAGGATGACTCCCTCCCCTCCCACCACCAGCAAATTTCAAATCTTTGCACCAAAGCATGGGGGCACTAAAACTTCAAAATGAAGTGGTTGGGTTTTTTGTTTAAAAAATAAAAAGAGAAAACCAGCAAACAAAACACAGGCAAGAAAACCATTTCCCCCCTGCCTAATCTCTTTTTCAGAATAGGCAGAACCACTTTTTTGCTGAATCTTTCCAGAAGAATTCAGTCTAAGGCAGGTACTCAGCCTAAGAAATTTCAGCCTGGAAAAGTTTTATAAACAACTGAACACAGGTTCTTATAATGGGAAGTATTGGGCAGCCTTAACAACAGGCAGCACTAGCAGGTCTGCCTATAGTACTTTGCGTTTATATAGTACCTTCCATTCAAGGAACTCAAGAGCATTACTGTGACCTTCTGGCATAGGTATTATCCTAATTAATAGTTGAACTGTAATATGGGGATAATAATCCCGGGCCCGAATTTTGCTTGGTCCTCACATGGTGGGGAGGGCACAAGGGCCCGGATCCACAAAGGTATTTAGGCTCCTTACTTCCACTGATTTCAATGGAAAGTTAGCAGAGGTATTTAGCCTCCTGACACCCCTCTCAAAATGAGGAATTTTGAAATTCCTTCTGATCTAGCATCCGTTTGTACAGTGCCTAACACAGTGCAGTCCTGCTTTATGACTAGGCTGCCTAGATTCTCTGGTATTAGCAATAATAGATAATATTAATATAGTGCTTCATTTAGCGTTTGCTTTCTTTTCTTTAATGCTACTATTACGGGCCCTTAGATTTAACTAGAGGGGTTTGAAGACACTACTGGAGGAATATACAGAGCAGAGGATTAATAGTTTATTACATGGTTTTCAGATTTCTAAACAGTGGAAATTAAGTATGAAAAAATTAAGCTTATTTGATATATTTTTCCCTACTATGTATTTTAGCCAAATGCAGTCCATCATCAGATGCCTCAAAAACACAGTGGTAAGCTTTCAAAGCAATGTGTGGGGGAATTAGCCACAAAATTCCCATTAACATCAATGACTCACTCAGCTAAATCATTGTGCAGGGCTTTGAAAGTTTACCCCAGAGGGTTAGTCTCTTGTTGATGCACAGGGGATTTATACACCTACCTCCTATTAATGTTAATGGAAGTGAAGTTTGTCTCTCTCCTGTTCACTGATCAGAGAATAGTTTTTGTAACTTTTGACTGGCAATTTTATAAGTCCCTAAATTAAATGGCTGTTTTGCTTTAGGGAAGGGAGGATCAACAAGCTCATAACGTTTTGTGCCTCTTAGTGTTCCCTCTGTTTCATGTTAAAGTATCCAGAATATGTAGTTTCAATATTATAGTTGCTAAAAGTTACATTAGTGGGTATATGCCTATACACAGAAATAAATGCTATTTTACGATTGACCAAAAAGTTTAATGTTGATTTAAAAATTAAAGAAACAACACAGGCTTTTAGTTAAGTTTATCCCTCCTAGTGCTCTTGTCCTTCCTTTTTCCCTTAGTGCCATCTTTTGGTTTTACACTCTAATTTTATATGGAACAAAATAAAAAGATTAAGATAAAAACAATTCTCAGAAGATAACTCATCATTTTGTAATTATGTGCAGGTGCTAAATTATTTTTGGCATTATGTTTTACAGAGCGCAGTACTACAACATGATGGTATTCAGCAAAGCATCTAGATTTGATTGTCCCACTAATCATCAAAAGACACTGGATCTGAATCCTAAAGGCATAGCTAAACGTTGATTAGATTTTTTTCATCTTTGTTGGTGATTTTGTTGATGGTTCACTGAGGTATGAATTTCTTTCACATTCCATTGAGTTTACATTTTATTCTGTTTGATTTGCAACACAGTCAGTTTAAGCTTTTGATAAGCCATTGCACAATGCTTTTCGCCCAGTTACAGGTGTTTAAAAAGTAACAATCAATAACCATTACTCAGTGTCCATAGCATGTGGGGCCATATTAGTTACAGAAATAGTGGACATTCTGGACTAGGCCCTCAAGAAACAGCTTGGTCTGTGAAAGCGTCTTCTAAAAACTCTTGCGCTGTAAGTTTTTAAATTGCCAAACTGTGGGAAAACTGAGTAGCCTGTATGTTGTTAGCATTTTGGACAATGCTGAAAGTTGTACAGTAATGCTGTGGAGAGCTCATAGAAATTAAACTCTACTCCCTTAGAATCTTAATCCTGAGGCTTTAGGATTTGTAATTCCACCCTTTATGGCTGCACAACCAATTTTCTATCCCTTAGAGTCAAAGCAGCAAAGCCCTTGGGCTGTGATAGATCTTGAAGAAGCCACATAGTAAGTAGGATACACAGTATAAAAAGCTAACTTTAAAAGCATGAACTGGGTCAGAATAGCGACTGTCTAAAAAGAACATCTCGGTATCTATATTTATTCTCCATCTATGACAAATATGCTCAGTTTACAAAAGTCAAAATAGGTTTTTTTAAAACACCTAGCTGAGTACAATGCTGGCAACATTGCATTTCAGAACACACCTTGCATTTCATTCTGCTTCATAGGTCATGACTAAGAATGAAGTCAGAACATACCTGGCAACTGGAGGCATGGAGAAGAATTGAACCTAACTCTTTTCCACAGCTTTAGTGGTAGACTTCAGAGGTTAAAATAAAGTGTTTTACGGGTAAACTAAGCAGATCTGACTAGGCGCACACACAGGGAGCATTAATAAGTTACCATTTTACGAGTCACTTTTCTGACTAGAACCATATTAAAAATAAATAGATATTTTGGTTTCATGCCATGGAAGAATTCTCAGTTTTTGTTTGTACTGTTAATAATATCAAATAATTGCCCAGATGCTTATAAACATAACTGTGAGCTGAGGTCACCAAAAGAAGTTAGTGTTTAGAATAAGGGCACATTATTGTCCTATCCTGTGTCTGTTTTGGACTATTGTAATTGTAAACACATAGTGTCTATGATGTCACAGGAAGTAACAGGAGAGGAGACTCTGCTATTGTAATTTAGGCTTCTGTGAATCAGCCTAATAGGAGGCAACAAGATAATCTTGACTGGAAAAAAACAAAACAAAAAACAATTAGTTCCACAAATCTGTATGATTCTAAATTCTCCACATTTTGACATAGGTAACTACTGGTTACTTTTATATCATATAGAAACAACCTCAGCATCATATAAATAAGAAATAAAGAGTGAAGGAAAATGCCTAAGTCTTAAAAAAGTGAAAATATGACTATGTACGTTAACTTTATTTTTTACATTCCTTACATTTTTGTTATTGATGAATGACTACAAGCGTTGTTGCCTTCAGGTTATATCCTAAGCACTGTTTCATGCTACCCTAAATATAGTTTAAGGTGGACATCAAGAACCAACCTTAGTGAAATGTTGAAATTTAACTGCATAGTTTGTACTTACTTGCAGCCTAGTTCAATTAGATTCAGGCACATAAGATAAAGCAGAAACCAATGCATGAAAAAATTATGGCCACAAGCAAATCCAGCATTTTTCTACCCAAATAAACACATGCTTTATCTGCATGTGTAGACTTCTATATAAATATGGTTGAGGCAAACCTCAGTTAATCACGATGAGTACTACAAGCACAAATTTAAAAACAAAGTCAGTGGTTCTGGAAGAAGTGGTTCTGATCCTTTACTACAGTGGTTCTCGAGACTACTGTACCCCTTTCAGGAGTCTGATTTGTCTTGTGTTCCCCAAGTTTCACCTCACTTGAACTATTTGTTTACAAAATCAGACACAAACATACAAAAGTGTCACAGCAACTATTACTGAAAAATTGCTTACTGTTTCATTTTTACCTTATAATTATAAAATAAATCAATTGGAATATAAGTATTGCGCTTACATTTCAGTGCATAGTTCTATATAAATAAGTCATTGTCTGTATGAAATTTTAGTTTGTACTGACTTCGCTGGTGCTTTTTATGTAGCCTGTTGTAAAATTAGGCAAAAACTAGGTAAGTTGATGTACCCCCTGGAAGACCTCTGCAAACCCCATGGATACACATACCCATGGTTGAGAACCACTGCTTTACTACAAATAAATATATCCGTCTCTTGTAGAGCTCACTGGCAGTTTGGCGGTTATACGATAGAGGCAAAACACAATAATGTGTATGGTAGAATAGATTCTTGCATTTTACTGAAACTACTGACAACCCCAACTTAAACTATGTAACGGTTCATGAGGCAGTCAATGAGGGCACACAGCCAAGCAGCGTGGGGGACATGTGATTAGTCTTTGTTTTATAAACTTGTTGGACTCAATTTAATTGTGTTGGTGCTTCAGTTAAATTTAAATAAATATTTGTTTTTTGTATAAACAAAAATGTTTGGCTTTGTCAGGACTTTGTAACTGGCACCTGACAACACCAAATATACGAACTTGCAATTGCATACGGGCCATGGGAAAAGGCCCAAATTTATGTTCCCTTCGTACTAAGCTTTAACCTGTGAAAACAGTTGCGCAGTTATTGGAGTGGCAGTCCTCATGCTTTACCCTCTGTTGGAGGGCTGGGTTTTTCTGTTACTAAGATCAAAAACAATTATCTGCTAACAACCACCTCCTAACAGCAGTAAGAAAGACAAGACACACAGAGCGCTGGTAAGTGATTGAACTTTATTTCCTGGTCCCAGTCTGCATCTGGGTTATAAAAAGTTAATACCTGTCACGCAATAAGGATCATTATCCTATGGCTACTGTTACACTAAACTGTTAAAAAGTCTGCTCTTTCCTTGACAAATGTTGGACCGCTTTATGAAGTGCTGGTAGTGTGATTGCAAAATACTGCTACCTTTTAGATCTCCAAGAAAAGTTCTGTCATGAAGATTTGCCCAAACCATTGTGAATTTACTTACAGTAAGATTAGAGCTGTGGGTACAACAGATTTTTGATTCACTGGCAGTTCCAAAAAAAATTGTTTCAGGTCAAAGCAGGTTGTTGTGGGCCAAACTAAACATTGTTCTCCCTGAAATGAAAAGCTTTGTTTTGATTAAGCTTTTTATTTTTCAAAGATTTTTTAAAAACAAAATTTCAAAACGAAGTTTCGAATGTTAAAACGGAAACATGTTTGTTTTATAAACATTGAAACAAAACAAGTTTTTTGGAATGGGGGGGGGATTTTGTCAGACAATTTGGTGAATTTGACAATATTTGTGAAAATTTTCAGTGGACCTGAATTTGTATTTTTGGCCGAAGACATTTTGGTCGAAATTTTTTGCTCATCTCTAAGTAAAATCTCCCCTTCTGGTCCTGGCACAGAGTTGAGGTAACTGGGGAGTTAAGCAAAAAGAAAAGGAGGACTTGTGGCACCTTAGAGACTAACAAATTTATTTGAGCATAAGCTTTCGTGAGCTACAGCTCACTTCATCGGATGCATTACCTTTCTGGGCTGGGCCAGGGAGAATCACACCACTTCCTTTCCCCTCAGAAGGCCATGGGTATTTTGTAGACAGTGGTCTTGCCAACGACTGAAGGTCATTAGGTCACTATTTCCTCTAATGGCTAGTCTTCACTGTAGTGTTAGCTCAAGGTATAAAACTGCAGTGTTCCCCATGACCCAACTCCTGACTACACACACAAATCTCTAGTTTGAGTTAATTGGCGCTTTAAACTCAAGCTAGCTGGTCTATCAGGGGTTGAGGGTTGGAGTGTGAGTGCTGCTGAGACTAGAGATAGTAATGCAGTGGGGACTCCATTACAATCTGTGCTGTTAATCCAATCACACTGTGCAGTTTGATAGGTGCTTACTCTCACTCAAACTAGGCTAACTGGAGAGAAATTAGCTGGAGCATAGATAACCTGAGCAAACAGTGCAGTGAAGACAAGCCCTTGGACTCCAGGAGCCTGACGGAAGGAGGAGTAAGCTAATCGGCAACTTCTGATCACAGGAACTGTAAGGAGGTGGTCCCAGGTCACTTTAAGAAGTGGGGTGTAAACATCATTCTCTGTAATATTCCTGCTCTGAAAGTCCAGCTCATCTGGTTACCTCTCTCTCTTTCTGCCACGCACATTGTCAAAAGTAAAGCTCATCAGGAATTTTCTGACAGTTTTGTTGGAACAGGCTGATTCATTGAACCTGAACTGTTTTGCAGAAATGTATCAGGTTCAATGAACTTTCAATGTACCACAGAGATTCCTGCCAGCTTGCTTGGTGGGATTCTGGGGAGCCCAGGACTTCCGAGCTCTGTACTATGGAACTGGGAGTCTGGAAACCTTGAGATCCCCAGCTCGAGATGGGAATCTTAGGAATTCTAGGCTCTCTGCTCTGCAGCTGGGGACTTCCCTAACTCCTTGGGGTTCAATATTTCAACCAAGTCTGGAGTCAAGGTCTGCCAGCCACTCCATTTGGGTTTGGTTAAAAAAAAGAAAAACACAACCAAACACCTGATTTTTCCAAAATGAAAAATTTCAAAAATTTCCTTTCCATGGGAAATTTCAAGTTTTTGTTCTGAATTGGAATGAAAACTTTTGAAGTGTTCAAATTTTCTCTGGACCAGAAATTCTGAGTTTTGACCATATCTTGTTCAAAATAGATTCTCTCTGGAGCATAAGCCATTTTGAGTGGATGTTGTCATACGTTGGTGTGACACAGTTATCACTCATGGCCATGTCAGGACTGTGGTTGCTAAACTTATGGCTATGTCTTGAAGGGGATTCTTAGTTAACCCACATCTGGTCCTGCTATACCCGTGGTAGAGTATTATGAATGGATCTCGGTGAGTAATTCATAATGTATTTGATGAATTGTGCCTCTTTCTATTAATTAATTGTACATGACCAGATCATGCTTTTCTTGAAATATTCATCATGAAATATTCACAGAAATTGTATGATCTATAGAGAAGTTTGCTGTGAGTATTTGATATCCTCAATTTAAACTACATTGATTGGACACAGTGCAGGTTACATGGTATGCTTCTGCTTCTTAATTGGCTAAGACTATCTTTAAAATCATGTTTTGATGCAAATATTTGTGAATAAAATAAATAAATATTAATACCACCACCCTCTAGCTATTATATAACATTTTTCATCAAAAGAAACCAAAGTGCTCGACAAAGGAGCTAACATAATTAGAACTTTGAAATTCTCTTGTATATTCACTATTTCAAACATTCCTGCCATTAAACTAGTGCTGGTCATGAATTTTCCATAAAATGTAGTTTCTGAAAAACTGAATTTTTTGTGGGAAAGTTTAATATTTTTTTAAATATTTTCCTTTGGGAAAACAAAAACATTTTGGTTTGGGTCAGTTCAACCTAAAATCAAGATACTGTTTTTTTTAAAATTGAACCAAAATGTTTCATTTCAAGTCTGATTCATTGAACCTGACTGTTTTGCAGAAATGTATCAGGTTCAATGAACTTTCGATGTACCACAGAGATTCCTGCCAGCTTGCTTGGTGGGATGCTGGGGAGCCCAGGACTTCCAAGCTCTGTACTATGGAACTCAGTCCCTGGAAAAATCATGGACCAGGTCCTCAAAGAATCAATCCTGAAGCACTTACATGAGAGGAAAGTGATCAGGAACAGTCAGCATGGATTCACCAAGGGAAGGTCATGCCTGACTAATCTAATCGCCTTCTATGATGAGATTACTGGTTCTGTGGATGAAGGGAAAGCAGTGGATGTATTGTTTCTTGACTTTAGCAAAGCTTTTGACACGGTCTCCCACAGTATTCCTGTCAGCAAGTTAAAGAAGTATGGGCTGGATGAATGCACTATAAGGTGGGTAGAAAGTTGGCTAGATTGTCGGGCTCAACGGGTAGTGATCAATGGCTCCATGTCTAGTTGGCAGCCGGTGTCAAGTGGAGTGCCCCAGGGGTCGGTCCTGGGGCCGGTTTTGTTCAATATCTTCATAAATGATCTGGAGGATGGTGTGGATTGCACTCTCAGGAAATTTGAGGATGATACTAAACTAGGAGGAGTGGTAGATACGCTGGAGGGCAGGGATAGGATACAGAGGGACCTAGACAAATTGGAGGATTGGGCCAAAAGAAATCTGATGAGGTTCAATAAGGATAAGTGCAGGGTCCTGCACTTAGGATGGAAGAACCCAATGCACCGCTACAGACTAGAGACCGAATGGCTAGGCAGCAGTTCTGCAGAAAAGGACCTAGGGGTGACAGTGGACGAGAAGCTGGATATGAGTCAGCAGTGTGCCCTTGTTGCCAAGAAGGCCAATGGCATTTTGGGATGTATAAGCAGGGGCATAGCGAGCAGATAGAGGGACATGATCGTCCCCCTCTATTCGACATTGGTGAGGCCTCATCTGGAGTACTGTGTCCAGTTTTGGGCCCCACACTACAAGAAGGATGTGGATAAATTGGAGAGAGTCCAGCGAAGGGCAACAAAAATGATTCGGGGTCTGGAACACATGACTTATGAGGAGAGGCTGAGGGAACTGGGATTGTTTAGTCTGCAGAAGAGAAGAATGAGGGGGGATTTGATAGCTGCTTTCAACTACCTGAGAGGTGGTTCCAGAGAGGATGGTTCTAGACTATTCTCAGTGGTAGAAGAGGACAGGACAAGGACTAATGGTCTCAAGTTGCAGTGGGGGAGGTTTAGGTTGGATATTAGGAAAAACTTTTTCACTAGGAGGGTGGTGAAACACTGGAATGCGTTACCTAGGGAGGTGGTAGAATCTCCTTCCTTAGAGGTTTTTAAGGTCAGGCTTGACAAAGCCCTGGCTGGGATGATTTAATTGGGGATTGGTCCTGCTTTGAGCACGGGGTTGGACTAGATGACCTCCTGAGGTCCCTTCCAACCCTGATATTCTATGATTCTATGATAAGTCGTCATCTCAATATTAAAACAGCATTTCGCTACTGTGCTGCACTGCCTCATGAGACGTGCTTCTCCCATGATGCAACAGTCTGGCCCCTGACCACGCACTGTGGTGCATCACGGGAGTCACAGGGCTACAGGGGCATCATGAGAGATCTAGTCCAGCCAGGAAACCTGGTCCATAGGGAAGAATGGGGGCATCAGGCAACCTAAACTACAGCTCCCATGAGGCAATGTGCCACTATAGGGAAATACAATTTAATACTGAACAGCTTTGAAACAGAGTGTTTTGGGTCAGTTCAACAAACAGAAAATTTCAGTCCAGGAATACCAAAAATGTTTTGTTTTGATCAAAAATGCCAAAACACAAAACATTTTGCAACCAACATTTCTGGGAACCTTTCATTCTGCAAACAAATTTCAATATTTCAACCATTCGTCTTTATTCGGGGGAAAAACATATATTGGAATTTGCCACAGGGCAGAAATTCTGATTTTTGCTCAGCTCTACAAACAGATTCTTTGGACTATTTTCAGAAAAAGAACACAAAAAAAATCAAAGTGAAATTAAAATAAATTAGAAAGAATATATGCATTTTCCTCCTTTTTTCTTTTCTCCCCACCCCACTATGCACCTAGGTCTAATCATGAAGTATTTCCTTAACAAAATGAATGAATCAAGAAAAATGTCCTCAGAGAACTCAAAATAACTAAGTCTCACCAGCTTCCAACAGCTGCCCTCTTGCTGTGATGTTCTCAGTGTTGCTCTGAATTAGTTTCTAGCAGATGTTGTTATGTGAAAACTGATTATCGGCAAGGAATCCAGGCATACTCCTAGACTATGACCAAGATTTGACCAACTTTGTACCTTTAACTAAAGGGGACTGTATGGCAGCTGCAAACTCTTCAAAATACTGTCTCTGCCCACCAGCATCACTTCTGCCTTGCTCAGGTTTGACTTCAGCCAGCTGTTCTTTATCCATGAGCTGATTGCCCTCAAGCATGGGTGGTAGTGGTGTGTTCACATGTGATGAAAGATAGAGCTGTGTATCATCTGCATATTGCTAGCACTTGAATTCATGTTGTCTGAACAGCTCACCTAGTAGTTGCATGTAGATGGTGGAAAGGACTGGAGAGTGAATTGATCATTGTGGGACTCTACAAGTGAGGGGTTTACTGGTGGAGGTGCAGTTTCCCATCACTATCTTTGGGTGTGTCCCTTCAGGAAGGACTCAGATGATTTCAGTGCATTATTCTGGAACAATGTCACCTCTCTCAGACAAGACAGCAGTATGTCATGGTCAACCATGTCAAATGCTGCAGAGGTTCCAGAGCACAAGAATGGAAGTCCGCCCTCTATCCATTGACAGGAGGACACTGTGCATCAGTGCGATTCAAGCAGTTTCAGTTCCATGTCCTGACCTGAATCCAAATTGTGCTGTGTCTTCAGTGTTACCTTCATATTCGCTCCATGCTCTTGTGTAAAGGTGAATTAAACAGTGTGGGCTTTTTCTTGTACCTCAGGTATGAAATAGTTAAAGACTGAATGCAAGTCCAGTGAGACATACAAAAGAATTTTTCCAATAACTCTAGGTCATATTTTGCCTTAGATTAAGTATTTTCTTAATATATGTTAAAATTAAAGCATTGTGATTGTGTCAGAAAATAAACTTCGCCACAATGTGCTTTAGTTGTACTAAAATTCTGACAGATAAGTATGGCTGGTTTAAGAGCTCCCTAGATGGCAGTAATGATATAAACCATGGCTGACTAGGTTCCCATAAATGTATCTTCTCTATTAATATCCATGTATTAATTTCTGAAAATACAATTTATGAACCAATGCCAAACCAAACAATGCAAAATAGAAGGACAAAAGACACTGACCAAAAATAGTAAACACAGAATCAGACCTCATGATCTGAGCTTTGGTGAGTCATTTCTAATTGATTTTTTTAAAAAGGCTGTTAGATCTTTCCACTCGCCAGTATGCTGTGGATATTGTCAAGTTTTATTCTGGAATTTTAGTTTGCGTAACAAGCCAAAATACTGGTTAGAAATTGAGTGAGTTTAGGATCTCCCTTCCCCCAAATAAAATAAAAGCACCATTGAAACTAACCCATTTGAATAGAACCCTACAAAGCTGGAGGACCTAATGGAACAACTTTTGAGAGGCTCGGGTGTGTGGAATCTAAAAAGGAAGGGGAAGAGAGAATTCGATGCCTAACTGCCTTTTGTAAAGATATGAAAAATGTAGAGGAAAGCTTCAGTGCCAAACTGGATACATTTCAAGATATAGCGCTATCAATAAGCCAACTCCCCATTCAGAGGTACAGGGGAAAATTACTCACACTGTCAGCTATGGAGCAAGCACACAGTTTTGTCTCTGCAAGCTGCAACACCTATAGCATTGCCTATGGGGGAAGAGCAAGCCCTGAAAATACTCAAATACTAAAAATAAAGGGATTAACTTCTTATAGAAAGATTCTTGGATTAGTCATAAACATTTCATTATCAGAAGTTGGGAACTCAAGAGATTATTATTCCTTTTACAAAAAGTTTGTTTGTGCCACCCTCAAAAGAATTTAGGGAAACAGCCCCAGGAACAAAGATGGTGGTTGTGTCTCCAACAGGCTGGAGCCAGTGATGATCTTACAGTTGACTATGGACCCATACAGAGGAGAAGATTAGTGGGATGAAAAGGTACATTACTTGTGTGTTGTGTTTCCTGTGCAAAAGTAATCTACATGGAATTCGGCAGGCACTTGTCTGAAAAATTATACGTAACTGTTTGAACAAGCTTTGGGGGAGGGGATGCTAGCATGCTTACGAGTGGTTAGGGACACCAAGCAACTGGAGAGATTTGCGAGACATTTAGATTTTGTTTTCTGTAAGTGCATACTTAAACACATTTTCAAAATGAAAGCACAATAGGTGCTTCTACAAAGATTGTACCAGTGAAAACCCCTGATTTTTGCATGCACAAATGCCAAGATACCCACACAATTTAAGTAATAGAACCCCTGAGTAGTCACTTATGCAGTTTCCACTTTGAACTCCCAAAATTTTATTTGTTGACGCAAATATAGGTTAATAAGTGCAATGTTTGCATGGATTTGTGCATAAAACCCTATTGTGCCCTTTAAAAATGTGCCGCTTAAATTTTGTTCAGGGCACAATGTTATTTTCTTAACTGTGGAAGATTCTTTTGGGTAATATAAGAATCCCCAATATAATCTGCTTTATCAATAACAAATTATTTTGTTTTATTTGGTGTTTATATATAGATTGAGATCCTCAACTTTCAGTTTTCACTTAACATTTTAAATAAATTTTAGAACGTAAGTACATTTAATTTTTTTAAATAATTCTACACTTAAACTATTCCATTTTAGTGGTGTGTTAAAAATTATACCTAGTAGCATAATGGATTGCTTGTTCTATAAAGTGGAAAATGCTCTAGACATCAATAGATACAATAAAACTTACATAATTTTACCTGATTCGCTTTCAACTCTTCCAGGTTAGTGCTAAATTAGGTAATTGAAAATTCCTGTTTCTTACCTATTACTATTCTTCCCATTTAGCCAATAGCTTTCTCTTCTGGGACCTCTGATTTCCCCCACCACACGCGTGCGCACACACACATATACATACACACCTTTTTTATATGTGGAAATGCATTCTAAATTATTTCATGCAGATTCAGGCTCATTCATTCTTTCTGTTTACATACTTTGCTTATATTTTATTGCAAGATAAAAAAATGTCATGAGCACTATTAGTACTGTGCTGGCAACTGTGCATGTTGCCATCACAGTGGCCCATATACATGTACAGAGGTTTTCAGCAAGGGCAATCTTGCAGCTGATATAATGGCTGTCCTTTGCTCCCAGTCACTATATATTCTTGCATGAAACTCCTTGCCTTTCCAGCTAAAAGTCTGGCAGGCTCCCAGTCAGCTCAGTGGTGCTGGAGCCTTGAGTAGTACCTGAATCTTGCTGTAACCTCTAAACTTGTCTGTTCATTATTTTTTCTTACATCCTTTTCATTTTTGTTTTCTAAGGCCTTGTCTACATTACGAAATTACTCCGATTTTACAGAAGTCCATTTTGGGGAACAGATTGTATAAAGTTGAGTGCATGCGTCCACACTAAGCACATTAATTTGGCGGTGTGCGTCCACACTACTGTGGCAAGCATCGACATTCCGAGCGGTGCACTGTGGGTAGCTATCCCACAGTTCCTGCAGTCCCCACTGCCCGTTGGAATTCTGGGCTGAGCTCCCAATGCCTGATGGGGCCAAAAATTTGTCCCAGGTGGTTATGGGTAAATGTCATCAGTCAACTCTCCCTCTGTGAAAGCAACGGCAGATAATCATTTCACACCTTTTCCCCTGGATTGCCCAAGCAGACTCCATAGCACGGCAAGCATGGAGCCCGTTCAGCTCACCGCAGCAGTTGTGACCATTGTAAACACCTAACGCATTATCGTGCAGTTTATGCAGAACCAGAACCTGAAAAACCAGGTGAGGAAGCAACAGCAGCACGGTGACGAGAGTGATGAGGACATGGACACAGATTTCTCTAAAACCATGGTCCCCGGCAATTTGGAGATCATGTTGTTAATGGGGCAGGCTCATGCCATGGAATGCCAATTCTGGGCCCGGGAAACAAGCAGAGACTGGTGGGACCACATAATGTTGCAGGTTTGGGATGATTCCCAGTGGCTCTGAAACTTTTGCATGCGTAAGGGCACTTTCATGGAACTTTGTGACTTGCTTTCCCCTGCCCTGAAGCACAAGAATACCAAGATGAGAGCAGCCCTCACAGTTGAGAAGCGAGTGGCACTAGCCCTGTGGAAGCTTGCAACGCCAGACAGCTAACAGTCAGTCGGTAATCAATTTGGAGTGGGCAGATCTACTGTGGAGGTTGCTGTGATGCAAGTAGTCAACACAATCATTGAGCTGCTGCTATCAAAGGTAGTGACTCTGGGAAATGTGGAGGTCATAGTAGATGGCTTTGCTGCAATGAGATTCCCTAACTGTGGTGGGGCTATAGATGGAATACATATCCCTATCTTAGGACCGGACCACCAGGGCAGCCAGTACATAAACCGCAAGAGGTACTTTTCAATGGTGCTGCAAGCACTGGTGGATCACAAGGGACGTTTCACCAACATCAACGTGGGATGGTCAGGAAAGGTTCACGACGCTAGCATCTTCAGGAACTCTGGTCTGTTTAGACGGCTGCAGGAAGGGATTTACTTTCCAGACCAGAAAATAACTGTTGGGGGATGTTGAAATGCCTATGATATCCTTGGGGACCCAGCCTACCCCTTAATGCCCTGGCTTATGAAGCCGTACACAGGCACCCTGGACAGTAGTAAGGAGCTGTTCAACTATAGGCTGAGCAAGTGCAGAATGGTGGTAGAGTGTACATTTGGACGTTTAAAGGGTCACTAGCGCAGTTTACTGACTCGCTCAGACCTCAGCGAAACCAATATTCCCATTGTTATTGCTGCTTGCTGTGTGCTCCACTATATCTGTGAGAGTAAGGGGCAGATGTTTATGGCGGGGCGGGAGGTTGAGGCAAATCGTCTGGCCGCTGAATACGCGCAGCCAGACACCAGGGCGATTAGAAGAGCACAGCAGGAAGCACTACGCATCAGAGAAGCTTCGAAAAACAGTTTAATGACTGGCCACTGCACCGTGTGACACTTCTGTTTGTTTCTTTTTGATGAAAACCTGCCTCATTAGTTGACTCCCTGTAAGCCACCTGCCCTCCCCCCTTCGATCATAGCTTGCATGCAAAGGAAATAAAGTCACTATCGTTTAAAAAACATGCATTCTTTATTAATTGATTATAAAAATAGGGAGATAACTCACAAGGTAGCCCGGGTGGGGTGTGGGAGGAGGGTGGGAAAAGGCAACTTTAAAACTTGTTAAATGACAGCCTTCTGTTGCTTGGGTTGTCCACTGGGGTGGAGTGGTTGGGTGTCCGGAGCCTCCTTCCCCCCCACCTCCTCCGGTGTTCTTGGACATCTGGGTGAGGAGGGAACTTGGGGAGGCTTGTTAAACAGGGGCTGCAGCGGCAGTCTGTGATCCTGCTGCCGTTCCTGAACCTCCACCAGACGCCGGAGCATGTCCGTTTGATCCCGCAGTAGCCCCAGCATTGCATCCTGCCTCCTCTGATCTTCCTGCCGCCACCTCTCATCTCGATCGTCCCTCCTGTCCTTAAGTTCATTGTCTGCTTTCCTGTACTGTGCTATTGTGTCCCTCCACACATTCTGCTGAGCTCTGTCAGTGCCAGACGACTGCATGAGCTCAGAGAACATTTCATCGCACGTGTGTTTTTTTCGCTGCCTTGTCTGAGATAGCCTTTGGGACAGAGGAGGGAGGCTTGAAACATTTGCAGCTGTGGGAGGAAAAAGAGGGAGTGAAGTATTTAAAAAGATACATTTTACAGAACAATGGCTATACTCTTTCACGGTGAACAACATATTCACATTACATAGCACATGTGATTTCAGTACAAGGTCGCATTTTGCATCTTATATTGAGTGCCTGCGGCTTTGGTGTTAGAGATCACGCACACAGTGCCAGGCAACAGAATTCAGCTTGCAGGAGGCCATGGTAAGCCATAGTCTTTTGGCTTCTGCAACCTTCATAACAGCAACACCCTCCACTCCCATACCAAGCAAAGCCCGTTGTGTTGGCCATTTAGATGCATCCGATGAAGTGAACTGTAGCTCATGAAAGCTTATGCTCAAATAAATTGGTTAGTCTCTAAGGTGCCACAAGTATTCCTTTTCTTTTTATTTAAACAAATAATTTGCTAAGACTACATAAGCCTGGGGATAGGTGGACAGGGAATCGGCTGTATTAAGTAGGAAATAATTTCTAAATTGACACTGTCATCTTTTACTCATCATATTCCTTTATGGTACCTAAGCCAATGACAGAAAATGGGTATGCTTTCCCTCAAATTACACAGCAATTTTCTTTGTGTGATTCCGGTTTCTAACAGAGATATTTTCCTATTGGGAAAAAAAAGGAAAGAAAAGAAACAAAAAAGTGGTATAAAATTATCACAAATAAATGGTTGGGAACACACATGAAGTTCAAAAATATTACTGGATAGGAAATTAATTTCTCTGTTTCAAGCAGCATATTTAACATTATCTGTAAAAGTGACCATTAAGGGTACTGTTAATGAAGTTAAGGGTACTGTGAGCCAGAAGGAGATATATTTAAAGATTGATGAGGAGGAGGGGAAGGAGAGACATACACAAACCTACAATTATTGATAGGGTGGATTTTTTCCCCCTATTTCACAGAGAGTTAGTGATACTGAACCTATTATTACATGGTCCTAATTACACATCCAGGCAATAGATCACTTATTTTAGGAGAAATACCTACTGACTGGGAAACATCACTAATTGTTCCTTTTTTGTTGGCATACTATCCGACTGCAATAATTATAGAGCTGCTTCCCCACGATCTTTTGCTCTGAAGATCTCTAAGAAATATTTCTTCCCAGTTTCCAGAAACTTTTAGCATCTTGAGTCTGAGCCCTTAACTTTTGTGTCTCGTCCCCCCCATAGGCATAGTGCAGTATTCATGCAACAATCAGATTGAACAAGGCTACTGTATTAGGTGTATATTATTTATATTGTGGTAGCACTACAGGCCCATCATCCTAGCTATTGTACACATATCAAAGAGATGATCCCTGTCCTGGAGCATTTAAAGTTCTAAGTTCTGAAGTTCTTGCACTGATTGCACAAAAAGCTTTTGACTGCCAGAAGTACCACACCTACCAAAAAGAAAAAGTAAACTTATTGGAGTGGCTTATTGCTTATAATAAATAGCTAGCTAATTTGTTTTGATGATTGAAGTCAGGTTCTACTCATATGGGACATCTATGGAACGTCAGGGAGATGCTCCACAAAAACCTGCTAACCTACTGTAGTTCAGAGTTTTAAACAGTGTCAGAGTCATGCCCTGTGTGCACGCACACACACACCCTGCCCAAAAAACGGTCATGGATGTTGAGTCCACACGGGACCATTATATTCCTTTAGCTAGACCTTCTGCTTAACACAGGCCTTAGATTTTCACACAAACATTCCTGCACAGAGCCCAATAACTTGTGGCTGACCTAGAATCTTTCTTTTATAAAGATATCTGCTCCTGATTTAAGGACCCCAAGTGATGGAGAATCTACCACATCCCTTAAGTTGCTCCTTAACTTCCATAATGTTCACTGTTAAAAATGAATGCCTTAGTTCTACTTTGAATTAATCTAGATTAAATATATCCAGGCATTGAATCTTGATTTATAAGCTTTCCTCCACTGCACTGCCCTCATCCTGACCTGCAGGATCCCTTTCTATTCTCGTCCTAGACCTCCACAGAACTTAATATTTCAGTCCCAGTCTTCAGTACCATCTGCTATTCTAGCCCTGCCTTGGCTTTCCCATCACCACTAAAGATATGAAGCAACTCCGAATATTATAGACCAAGATGTCATGGAAAGACACCTGATCCAATTACACAGGAACTTCTGGGATTTACTTTTGGACTGAGTTAAGATTAAGGCCTTCAGCTCCTGCATGAGATAGCTGGCTTAAGGGATGGGTAGCAATCTCCTGGGTAGAACTAGCAGATCTCAATTCACCCTACAATTTATATGCCTCAAAATACATCTAATTAAAGCTAATTTTTAGAGACAATAGAGGTAATTTGATCTGGGGGGGGGGCGGGGGAGGGGAGAGTTATGAGAAGCTAAATACAGTACAAAAGGCCTTCTCCCAAGCCTAAGAGTGATTTTAAAAATCTGCAGACCGACACAGCCAGGCTGATGCCCCCTTGCAGAGATGCATATTGACCAGACACACTGGTTCTGATAGGTTTCAGAGTAGCAGGTTCTGACACATACCTATGAAAGTAGGTGTGACAGCTCCAAGTTTTTGGTTTATTAAACAGGCATTAAAGGCTTAATCAAAAACCCACTGAAGACAATGGAAGGTCTATCCTTGGGCTTTGGAGCAAGTCCTAAAACCTGAGACAATTGTGTTTAGAAAATAGTTTCAGTAAATATGCAACACACTCTGTAAATTCTCCAGATGTCTATGTAACCTATTGGTATGCATATTTCTTTATGAAGATGTGTATCTTTGAAGTAATTAATATGATGGAAAGGTTGCCCTGGTTACTGCACAGATTATTGAATAACAGAGCAAATTGGTATGTAAACAGTAACACTTATCTAACTTATTGGCACAAAAGTAACTGCTGACAAAGTGCATTCCACACACTCCAAAGGCTCTGTCCAGCACAAATGCACTTCCTCTTCCAGAGCCTTCTAATTCAGAGATTGCTCCCTACTTCAATGGCACATTTCTCACCACCCCAAAAATGGCTGTGTAATATGAGATTCAGCACTACACAGCTACTTTAACTGTCTTTTTTCTGGGGTGGCGTCAAATACCGTCTGGCAAGCTTATGGGAGTGATATTCCAGCACAGCACCCTTCAGCATTCTAATGGCAGTGGCATGCTATACCCAGTCATACTGAAGGTCAACAAGGGAAGAGCATATTTCAAAAGGTTGTATACCCCAAATTTATGTCCCCATAGCTTCTCTCTTTGATAAAACATGTCTGTTCCCAAACAACAATGGAGGGCAGATGCCCCCACAATTATCCCAGCAAATGAGGTTTGGAGAATCACATAACACACCAAGGTCCAGCTCTTGAGCTAGTGAAAATCGACACAGCTCCACTAACTTCAGTGAGGCCACACCCATTTACATCAGCTGAGGGTGCTTTAGAAATGCTTTTAGAATATTAATTTTTATAAAGACAACTGCCAGGCTTAGGACCCATCTTTTTCCACAACTCTCTGCTGTAGAAACATTGCACTAACTTTTTGCTTTCTGCATAATGGGTCACTTGTTCTCCAGATATATTGGCCCACTGAGCAGCCATTTTAATACAATGTTCCACAGATGTGCACCTCCAATGGGTAATCACAATTCTGTTGGGATGGTGACCTACAAAAATTAAATGTAGCAGTTGTGCACATACCGGTAGCTCAATAAAATTACATTGAATCAACAAGCGAACAGAAAGATATTACAGAATTTACTAGCTCTATTTTGACAAGTTATTTTGAAGTAGTTGGAGGAGAGGAAGGTGATCAGGAATGGTCGACATGGATTCATCAAGGGGAAGTCATGCCTGACCAACCTGGTTGCCTTCTATGATGAGATAACTGGCTCTGTGGATATGGGGAAAGCGATGGATGTGATATATTTTGACTTTAGCAAAGCTTTTGATACGGTCTCCCACAGTATTCTTGCCAGCGAGTTAAAGAAGTATGAATTGGATGAATGGACTATACGGTGGATAGAAAGCTGGCTAGATCGTCGGGCTCAACGGGTAGTGATCAATGGCGTCTAGTTGGCAGTGGTCTCAAACAGAGTGCCCCAGGGGTCTGTTCTGGGGATGGTTTTGTTCAACATCTTCATTAATGATCTGGAGGATGGTGTGGATTGCACCCTCAGCAAATTTGCGGATGACACTAAGCTGGGAGGGAGAGGTAGTAACACTGGAGGGTAGAGATAGGATCCAGAGTGACCTAGACAAATTGGAGGATTGGACCAAAAGAAATCTGATGAGGTTCAGCAAGGACAAGTGCAGAGTCCTGCACTTAGGACAGAAGAATCCCATGCACTGCTACAGGCTGGGGACTGACTGGCTAAGCGGCAGTTCTGCAGATTACAGTGGATGAGAAGCTGGATATGAGTCAATAGCGTGCCCTTGTTGCCAAGAAAGCTAATGGCATATTGGGCTGCATATTGTAGGAGCATTGCTAGTGGATAGAGGGAAGTGATTATTCCCCTCTCTTCGGCCAGTTTTGGGCCCCCGCTACAGAAAGGATGTGGACAAATTGGAGAGAGTCCATTGGAGGGCAATGAAAATTATTAGGGAGCTGGTGCACATGACTTGTGAGGAAAGGCTGATGGAACTGGGATTATTTAGTCTGCAGAAAAGAAGAGTGTGTGTTGGGGGGGGGGGGGATTTGATAGTAGCCTTCAACTACCTGAAGGGGGGTTCCAAAGAGGATGGAGCTCAGCTGTTCTCAGTGGTGGCAGATGACAGAACAAGGGTCTCAAGTTGCAGTTGGGGAGGTCTAGGTTGGATATTAGGAAAAACTATTTCACTAGGAGGGTGGTGAAGCACTGGAGTGGGTTACCTAAGGAGGTGGTAGAATCTTCTTCCTTAGGGGTTTTTAAGGCCTGGCTTGACAAAGCCCTGCCTGGGATGATTTAGTTGGTGTTGCTCCTGTTTTGAGCAGGGGGTTGGACTAGATGACCTCCTGAGGTCTCTTCCAACCCTAATCTTCTATGATGTAAACCCAAAGTCTGCTAAGAATATCCCAAATTGTTTATTTACTTATTTTCAACAAGTATCCCTCAGTAAAGTTATTGAATACCACATCTTAACCACTAGAATGGAGCTATCTTTTTTTAATGAAAAAGCTTAAAACATTCATTTCTTTAAAAAAAAAAGTATATTGTGCGCCCATCTAAAGTTCTCCAGAGCCTTACTCATGAGTCACCATTATCACAGAATGTGCACTGAAGAAAAGTCCAGGATATACACTTAAACATACTTAAACTTGCCTTCACTAAACAAGGCCACTCCACATGAGAAGTAGATCGCATTATGGACTGGGCCTCACAAAGAGCCTGCTTTAATACAGAAAAAAAAAATCTACTGACCCAATACCCCTAGTTATCACCTACCATCTTACACTGTATCTCACGCTGGGTATCAAACGCTTACAACCCATACTTGATGGGGACCACATCCTGAATGAAATCCTTCCTGAGTCTCCTCTTCTGGCCTTCAAACAAGCTCCTACTCATCAAGCTCATCAACAGAAGCAACCTCCCCACAAACAAGGACCCACCAGCTCAAAGCAGTACCAGTCCCTGACCACACATGCAAAACTAGACACATATCTTCACAACTATGTGGATCAATATTTCCCACAAAACCTTTCAAGATCCATGAGTCCCACACACGCCTATCGCATGTGGTGTACCCCATCCAGTGCACCACATGCCCCAACAACAAATATGTTGGTAAAAAACAAACAATCACTACACTCTCAGATGAATTCTCACAGAAAAATGATAAAAAGACAAAAATCATCATCTCGCCTGTGGGCAAACACTTTTCACAGTGGTTGCTGTATGTCTGACCTCTCAGTCCTCATCCTCAAAGGAAACCTGCACAACTCCTTCAAAAGATGAACTTGGGAGCTTTAAATTCATCACTCTACTGGACACTAGAAAACATGGACTTAAAGAGACACTGAACTATGGCTCTTTACAATAATTTATAACACTACTGCATGCTAACCTTTAATTTGCCAGTTTCATTTAAGTGGGTCTTCTATGGCTTGTGTGAAACCCTTATGTTTAAAAGGATCTGTCTGACCTTTATTTAGCTCAGACACTGGCTACTTTCTCCAGACCAGAGGAAGAGCTCAGTGAAGCTTGCTGAATGTCTACACCATCATTTCTGTACTATTACTCTTATTGAACCTTATTGAAGTTTTGCGTACATGTAGTTTAGAAATAAAGGCCCAAATTTTTATAAGTAACTGCATAGAAATAACTGGGTTTTAACACTAAGTTGGCAAACTGTTGTTTTGCTTGTTTCAAACTGAGGTATAATTAACCAAATACCAGTATCTTTTTAACTTGCTAGAAAATCTGAATAACTGTATAATATTAATATAGCATGGCATAATTTGCAAGACCAAGCCACAAAAGATTTTAAGGTGAAGCCCAAGTTCAGACTAACTAAGATGCTTATTTCAACTGGATAAATTTAGACTGATAGGGTAATGAAAGGGGCATTGACAACCACTTGTGAGCTCCTTTAACATATCTATTTTCAGGAAATGTAACATCTGGCACATACTACATCCATTATCCTATCTGTCCAGCTTAAGTGCACACAAATAATATATGTTCATGACTGATTTTCCTGCTGATGTCTTTATTAGTACTTTGAAGAGATGAAATCTATGTATTTAGTCCAGCCTTTTACTGTTAAATTTTGTTTTGCACATTCCTATGTCAAATTGCTTAATTGTGTGATATTTGGCCAATATCTAAACATTTTTCATGGTCATACTAGTTTCTCAATAAGACAACGAAATGATAACCAAAGTAAAATGAAAACTGAATAGAAATCAGAATTTCTTTAATCCCAAACTGTACTTTGATTACTTATAAACTTTAGCAGGAGAATCATTAACAACTTATCTAGGAAACAATGGTAGACAATATGAACTGCTTCCTGAGAGTCATACATTTTAAAGCCAGAAGGGACCATTATGATCATTTGGTCTAACCTCCTGCATAACACAGAGCATGCTGTTTAATAATTGCTACATCAAGCCCATAACTTCTAATTGAGCTAGAGCATATCTTTCAGAAAGACAGTCAATCTTGATTTAAAGACTTAGGGTGCTGGAGAATCCATCACATGCCTTGGTAAATTGTCCCAATGGTTAATTAAGCTCAGCATTAAAAATATTTGCACCTTTTTTGTATCCTTTGGCTGCTAAATTAAAGAGCCCTGTTTCTTCTAGGCTTTCGGGTAGATTCATGAATTCAAAGTTAAAGTGCTATATGCTATATGTTAACTCATTGGAAGAATTGGTGCTCCCATATTCAGTAAATGCACAAAATGATCCCCCTTAGATATCTTACATATAGATCACGTTCTCAAGTATAACACCTTATGATATCATAACAAAACTGTGATAAGACAATTTATTCTACCCTAGGTCACTCTTCCTTACCATTTCATAAGATGGTGTTCATCCAAACTGGCATTTAGAATAAACAGCACAGCAGTGAAGTACTGCTCTTGAGTGATGTTAAAACAAGACCAGAGTCAGTTAAAGGAAATTCAAAAACAAAAGTTCAGAAAATGTTTTACAAATGGCTGACACATTTATATAAACAGTCTCTCTACTATCAGCATCTAATCTATTGTTTAGAAACTAATTTTATAAACATTTTCTATTCAAGGTATTTTAGAACTATTTTATAAACTATGACAAGACACAATGAGAAGAGGCAATATGCTAATGTCAGCTATCATTAGCACTCCATTTAATATTATTTTGTGAGGAAATATGATCCTATGTTGAGGCACTAGACTGGAACTCAGAAGATCTGGGTTCAATTTCCAGTTCTACTAGATTTCCCATATAACTTTGCGCAAGTCACTTATTCTTTTTGTACCTCATTTCCCCATTTGTAAAAACGGGGATAAAATGTCATTTCTCCCCCACTTTGTCTATCTTGTCGACTTAGACTGAAGGTCCTCAAGGCAGGGTCTCTCTCTGACTATGGATATGTAAAGCACCTAGCACAATGGGACCCTGATCTCAGTTGGGCCTTTTAAATATTATTGTGATGTAAATAAAATAAAAGCCCTGTTTTCAGTAGCTCCTAGCTTTCTTAAAATTTTCACCTTTCGGGATGAAGTTTTCCAGGCTGGTTTTCTGCCTAAAAAATAAGTTTGAGAAAAAGTTTCCACTTTTTTTTTTAAAATACAAGTGAATAAAATAGATTTCCTATTACAATTAAAAAAAACCACCCTTTTTTTTGGACTAGCTCTAGCCCCCAAAAGCAAAGTTTTTATTTTTGTCAAGAAAATAGCCCTTATTGAAGAGTGCCATTGAGTGTTCACCTGAAGTTTGGGTTTGCTTTGAAAGTTATGAAAGTTTGCAATTCATATGTACTTAGAATATAATTTTTAAGCACTTTATACCAATGTTCTAAGTAGAACAGGTTGCACTCCACGCATGAACACTGGGCTAACTTTAGCTGCATAGCATGCACAGAAGAACATGCATAGTGCTGAATTAAATACTGCACAGGCAAAGGTATGAAATGAAGGCAAGAAGGCCCTGCAGCAGCCCTTGCCTCATTTGATATGCACCTTGTACTGAAGTGACTTTATACACAAAGTAGGACACAGCAGTAGAAGAAGCAACACATCACAGAGTGGCAGCTCTGCTATGGTTAAGATTGAAAGTTGATTACTGTTTAAAAGATGATTATTGAAAAATCCACATGCTGACTTGGATTGGCTTGAAATTTGCTGTGTGTCAAAGGGGCATGAGTTAGCGTTAGTTGTCCAGACTGGGGATTATTTGAGCCAGATGACATACAGTTTTTTAGGGAAGCTGTGTTTACAAAATCATATGGTTTTTATAACTTGTTTGGCCACACCTGGGGCTCATCCTATGGCTTTGATCTCTCCAAAATGATTTCACCCATCAGGATGTATCTTGTTATAGCAAGTGCATACCCTATGGCAGGCAGCATAGCTGCAATTGTGCCACGATAGCACATTTGTGAAGTAGACACAGTCTTACTTTTCTCTATTTGTTACTTTTCTATCCTCCTACTTCTCCCAGTATTAATCCTGGTATTTACCCAGAAAACAGACTTTCACCCTTTTATAATTTTTGCACTGAACATGATAAATTCCCAGCAAATGTTAAAATAAGAACTGGAAACAAAGGCCTTAAGGACAAGATAAACGAAGCCATCTGAGCCCTCCTTCTCTCCTGCCCCCTTCCCTACCCCTCAACAATTTCTCCCCATGACTATTGCACTGAAGGGGGTTGGAGCTCTCTTTCCTTCCATTGCTCCCCTGATCAGGGAAAGGAACCTAGAACTATTGCCTCTCCATCCCCATGCTACCTCCATTAGTGGGGAATGGGGCTGCAGGCTGACCTTTCTCCTTGCTGCTGCTTCTAGGGGAAAAGGAGAGGTGAGAGCAGAATAGACAAGAGTGGGAAGGATAGGAAGGGGTCAGAGCTGCATAGCTGGGAATGTAGGGAGGGCTTCAATTCTGCCCCTGCAATCTTCCCCACATCCAGCCCCTCCCCCCCACCCAAAACAAACCACCATGCTCCCATTGACTCTGTCAGTTCTTGCACCCTCTCTGCCCAGCTCCTCAACCTATGGGCTCCCTGCTGATGCCCACCTAGAGCTAGGGAGAGAGGAAAAGGCTGTGCTGGACAGGCAGAGAGACTGGAGACAGTGTAGGGGGAGGGCGGTCCTATAAAACATGAGGGCACTGGGAACTTTTTTTTAAAAAGGAGGAAATTAACTGCCCAAAATTCCATTAATGCATGTAAAGTTGCCCAGTGGTGTCTCGTACCCTTCCAGAATACCAAATTCAGCCTCACTCAGTTCTCCGAAAACTAGGAAGCAATACAGACTTAAGTGTTGGAAAACCAGGAAATACAGAGTTAAGGTCCGCGGCACCCTTACAGCACTACCTTAACTCTGGCTAAATGTTACTACCCCTTCACCCGTGCCCTGATGATTCATTCTGTGACACTAAGTCCAGAGACAGTGTCATGTATACCCCCTGACTGTTGACAGTCCCCATGACAAGAAGATACCTATAAGTAGTAACAGTGCAGAGAACTCAGCACTGCAATGAGGTATAGTTGATCCCTCAAGGTAAACATGCACCTTCTCTTATAGCACAGTGACATCTCTTCCAACCTGCTCCAACTAATCCCTCCACCATTCAGTGCCTCCACCACACCTAACACAGTGAATGCTGCTAGGGTGCATGCAAACAAATGCTGGAATTCAAGTCTGTGGAACAATACACAACACTACGAACTGTTCCTTCTCTTATGTGTATTTCATGTCTACATATGGCACCACTCTTACTGAGCCCAGTGGGGCAGAGTAAAAGATCACAGGGGGCATGTATCTTAACTCTATTTACTGGTGTTACAACATTTAAGTTTGTTGCCTTCGCTCTTCATTTCCTTCACTTGTCATTTCCTGGTTTGCAGAGGATTTGGTGTAACTGAACTCTACATTCTGGAATGGTACAAGGTATCACCTGGCAATCTTACCTTGACATTAACAAAGTATTTGGGCTGTTAATATGTATTTAAGACTTTTTAAAAAAATGTTATGTTGTATTATTTGAAATAGTATGTTATGTAATTAAAGGCTGGGAGTAAAATCATCAAGAGTGCCTAAATCACTTTTGAAAATGGAACTTAGGTGCCCAAGCTACTTTGGTGCTTTTGAAAAATATTCTTTATCTTGAAGGATCCCTGAAGTGCTTTTCAAACTCAGTTGAAATAAAGCACTGCTGAAAGGCAGCCATTTCTGGGTTGGAGGGTGACAAATCAACTTTTGTACGTTATATTGCACAAAAGTGTGGGGAAGAAAAGTTTTGGCCAACAGCACTATGGCAAACCCTTCTTCTGAAAAATAAGAATCAAAGGATCTAATATTGTTGCACAGCTAACAAGGGAACCAAATTTTAAGACCCACAAATAGTAAATTGCATGGAATCAGATTTATGTACCTTAAGGGCTGAGTCTGCCCTCACAAGATGTGAGCTTGTGATTCCAGGGAATCTAAACATTCTAAATATCATGTTTCAACCACTAAGCCACCAAAGAGTCACTAATACATATCTACTCATGGAAAACCTAAGTGACTCATTGGATTTTTATGCTGACATAACCTCCCTCATTTCCCTTTTAGATGTATAGGAGCATACAACAGATTTGTGAAATTACAGAAGTTCATCCTGTGAACAAAACCAAACCAAGAGACATGCTGTGTAGTGCTATCAAGAAACTCTGCTCTACTGTTGTCCCCACCCACCCCCAATCATTCCTTCCTTTTGAAGTTGCTATGGCAATGATAATTATTTTTGATCAGCATGATACAGTAATTACTGCAATAAATTACTGCAATAAAATCATGTAAATCTTGTCACTACCTGTGAGAGACAAGAATAGTCTCTTCAATTATGCACTCTCCCCTTTAAGGTGGATTCCATTTCTTTTGGAATCAAATAGTACTAGGTAAGATGTTAAACTCAGCTTTTATTTTTGTCTGACTTCACTTTTTATTTAAATGAGTGGCAGTTGCTAGAAGCTGTTTGGCTTCTTTGAATCACCCAATCACAGGCATTTTCCACAACCAATGTGAGAGCTGAATACTTATTTTTATTCCTGCGGATTTACTGCAAAATTAAATATTTTAGTATTTTGATATCTTTGTGAAATATTGCAACCCTATGCTAAAATTTTATAACCAGGTAAAATTTCCTTAGTACCACTGTATGATGCTTAGTTTGTGGATCTGACATTATAAAGGATAAAGAGAAACCCTTTACTTCTAAGTAATTTATTCCTGGTGATTTTATGTTGGCTGTGTCCACAGTTTAGATTCTGTTTATACAATAGAATTTATGATGCAGGAGAAGTCTTTAAAAAGATGTTTCTTAGATGGAATGGCTGGTGATGATTGCCTATCAGCTATGCAGTAGGCTTACCATAATACTTGTTTATCCTTGATTTGTCATTTTTACGGGTAGATCTTCATTTTCAAAGTGGATGTAACAGTGAGGTGATAGATGGAGAGAGTATCATGATATCCAATATCCTGAAGTCATCAATCATTAATATTAACTACTTATCTAACTTTATAAATTGAATACCCTTTCTAGAGATCAATCATTTTCTCTTGTGTGTGTATTTGGCACACATCTTTTTAATTTTTTGGTATAAAAGGAGTACTTAGCTGTGGGATTCCAGTTCCATGTAGAGCTGGAATCATTGATAGGCTAAGTGATTCTTGAATAGAGTTTGTAAGTGATAGAAGAACAATTAACTACCCAAATGGTGGTGGACACACTGCCCAAGTTATTGTGGTCTCTGATAGCACAATAGCCTTCTTTCCATTGCCAGCACCAGTAAAACTGGCAGAATCGGTCCAATCTGCTATTCACAGTGTCAAAGTTCTTCATCCTCCTATTCTTGTATCTAGGTGCTTGACATGTGCACAGGTGAATCAGTGTTATGCTGGAAATTTTCAGGAGGTGGAACTTGGGGAGAATATCACAGGCTAAACTGATCAGCATTTCCAACTTTCAATATTGTGCTAAAGAATGGTATCAAAGTGGCTGTTTGGTGAGCATCTACTGATCCTACAGATCTTTGAATGGCGGTTTAAAAAGGTACCCACACTTTTCAGAACACATTCAGCATATCCATTCATTTAATTTCTATATAGGATATGCATTACACTCATGAACATATAATTTACAGGGCTTTATCCTGCTCCTAATAAAGTCCTGGATGGGAACAGGGCTGAGTTCTTAAGATTGAAAAATCTTCAAAAAAGATTTGTTATTTGTCTGTCAGCATTTAATCTTCATTTTATTAAAATTACTATTTGGTTTGAATTAAAAAATGTGATCAGCACTTTATAATGCACAAAAATAAAGCCAGTCCCTACCCAAAACAGATTATAGGTATTGGGAAATCCAAAAAATCAAACTGTTTCTCCTCTGACCCTTGATAATTAATATTAACTCCCTACTTGTGGAGTATCCAAGTATTTTGACTAGGCTGCATTTTAATGGCTAACATCTCTAACAGTCTCTCTAAAAATGCACTGTAGTCTAGTGCTTTTCATAGGAGACCTGGAGTCAAGATCTCTAGGTTCTAATCCCATCCTTCCCACTAATTCTGCTTCGTGATCTTGAACAAGATACTTGGACCTAAGTTATCAAGCACATCCATCAATTCAGTTGTCTTCTTTTTGGGGTACCCTAGTTGAGACAGGGAAAGCCCTGATTTTAGAGGCTGAGTACCCCATACCACCACCAAATGAAGTCAATGAGGTGTAGGATCTTCCTCACAGAACTGTTGTGAGGCTTAATGAATGAGTGTTTGTAAGATGCTTTTTGATCCTTTGATAAAAGGTGCTATAAGCAGTCTGAAGTCCTAGACTTTACTGTACAAATAAACCATCCATATCTAAGTCACAAATCAGGACTGAAAATACAAGTACTTAACATTGGGGTGGGTGGGTGGGGCGTGGAATTCCAACCAATAGATGAGCACTCACAATTTTGAAAACATTTGTATACTTTTATTACAAAGCCAGGTAAAGGTATATCGCAGGTTGTTAAATGAACCTGTGTTCAGAGTTCTCGTGTCTTGACAAAGGATTTCCCAAGAGGGAATATACGATTCAGAATAAACGCTGAATATCTCTTCAAGCCAAAACACTAACTATCACTAGCATATGTTTTACTGTATGATGTGACACGAAAAGGTAGTATCACATTAATCAGGAAATTGGACATTTCAAGTGTGTGTTTCAAGAAAAATAAAATGCTTTTTGTGTCCGAATGTGGGGGGGATACAACAGCACTTGCTCGCCAGTTAGCCAGAAGATGCTGTGAAAACCTGTTGGCCAATTTGCTAGGAAATGAGTGTTCCTAGTACATCTTTCGTTTTATTTGTCTCTGAATTCTCCTTCCCAGGCAGCATAGGCAGGTGATCAGAGTTTTCCTCTCTATGCGAAGTATGTAGTTATCTCTGCCCAAACAAGACAATGTTTCATTTGTTCATCTTACGAAAGGAACTGCTGGAAGATGCACCAGCCTTCTGCAAGGAGATCAAAGAGCTGCTAAGACATGTTGGTCAAGTATTTCCCTTTCATCTGAAAATATTGTGTGTGACCATATGCCATTCTCAAAGGGTGAGGAAGGTTTCTAATCATTCCAGGAGGAGTACTCAGAGATGACAGGGAAGAGAAAGGAAGATTAAGAAACATCTATAAACAAACCTCTAAAGGGGGAGGAGCAGGTAAAATACCTGGACTGAATTAGTTCACTGAGGTTTGCAGGGATTCACTCCATGGGAAAGATAACAGGGTTAATAGTGATTATAAAGATAGAAGAGATGGGCCATAAACAAAAACCTAGATCCAAATCCTTTGGAACTTCAGAAAGTTTTGGATGTAGTTTTGTGCTTTCCTGCTTGGTCCATTAATAAAAATATATGGTGCAGAGAACTAAAATGAAAATTAGAATGTCCTCCAATATTGATCAAAAAGATGTGTCAAAAAGCATTTGTGACACTAAAGAATTTGTCATACTCCCAGCATACTCCACAATGCTTTTCTAAGGATAGTCTCTATTAGAAAGTGTTATTTGCTCTTTGTAAGTGAGAAGGAACATTACACTACAATAAAAAGCAAATCATGCTATTTGTAATATATCTGCAACTTCTGCAAAAAATAGTGAACCACAGAATATGTGAAAGAAAACCTGTGAGAGAAAGACTGTACCATGTTTGATGAATAACATTGCAGATAACCTGTGAAATGAGCAAAGCTTCTGAATTGCAAATACTTAAGTAACTGCAACATAAAAAAAATCACAGGCTGAAGTTTTCTTCTAGAATAGAGTTTTGGGTTTGTTTTTTTTTTCAAAATAAAAACAGGATAAAAACTTCACAACACTAAATGGGAAAAAAGATTCTTTTTAAAATCAGTTGAATGCAATATAATGAACTCTCTGTAGAGTCATGCTGAGAATGTGTGTGTGCTTCTACTATCATCTCTTGTGAATTTCCAGCCAGTGAAGTGAGAATGAAATTGCTTGAGGCAAAACCTGTTAACGTAATTGGTTTGTCACCTTAAAATTTCAACCAGATTTCACTTGAATGTCAAAAATTTACTTTCATTTAATAAAACAGGCAATGCTATTTATGCAATTCAATTACTTTAAAGTTTGCTGGTCTTTTGCCTTATTAGGGAAATTGTCAGTATTTTATTTATTTATTTTACACAAAATTTAAGAATGAAATTCTCCCAGTGTTCCATACTATGGTTGGTATTAAGGGATCAATCCTGCCAAATCCACTGAAGTCAACAGGTGTTGAAAGTGCTCAATAATTTGCAAGTTTGAGCTATGAACGTATTACAGTTGAATGTGCAGTAATGCTGCAGGCTAGAGTGAAGAAAGAAAGCATACTTTTAACACAGTATCCTCCCAGTGGCCAGTCAGCAACACTGGGACCCAAAAGGTTCCACCAAGTTTTGCTGCGGCACAACTTTATTCAGTGCATCTTGGGGCAAACATCAGTCCATTGTGGGGCACATCAGGCCCCAGCATTAAATTAAATGACTGCAGAATACATCACCTGAACTGTGCTGTTTGTTTGCAGAAAGCTGAACTAATCCCTGCAGATCCATCTGCTCAAGTTTGACAAACTTTATTTTGAAGGGACATAGGTGCTGGAACTAGCGGTGTGGTGGGTGCTACAGCATCCCCTGACTTGAAGTGATTTCCATTATATACAGGGTTTACAGTTTGATTCAATGGCTCTCAGAACCCCCACTATAAAAATTGTTCCAGCACTCCTGCAAGTGGAATCCCCTCATCCTAACAGCAACCTCTTCCTATCTCCCCTTCACTTAGAACTGGAACTGCTACATGCCTGACCTCTCCAGAAAGGCAAAGGATGGAATTCTTGTTGCTGTTCAGCTCCTCTGAGGCCAACCCCCATCCAATGCTAATATAATCAGTGGCCTAAAGCTATAATCTGGCCTACAGTGTTGATATTAGCAAAGATCTTTGGTGATTAATTAGAGAAGCATGTTAGTCTCAAGAATCAAATGCACCTGCTGCATGGAGATGTAGCTACATAACATTTCTGTCCTGGCCCATTTTAATAGTAACAATATTATCATTTTTGTTACAGTAGAAATAAGCAATATTAAGCACAAGTATCTGCTGTATAAATATTTATGCAAGAGGAAACAGCTCTTCTGTGCAACCCACAAGTGACAGACAAACATTCAACACTGAACTCAGTAAAATAGCCTTCGGATGAAAAAGCTTGGGAGTGTTTAGACAGATGGCTAGTTTGCTACATTGTTTTTCCAATGCTGGGTGCTGTACTGGAAACAAATCTATAACATCTTTTTCTTTAATACTTCCGATGAATTACCCCAAAGAGAATTTATTGTAGTCCATGAATTCACTGCAATGTCAGTAAAGAGCACAGGAAGATACACCCTTTCAGAGTACACAGATAGCTAAGCCCTATGTGGTATGGGAATGTGCTTGGGAACTCGCTGAGAAATGCAACTAGAAAAGCCCATAACATCAGGGAGTCCTAACCAACAGACAAGAAAAAGTAAAAGAAACAAAACAGATTACTTTAAGTGAAAAAGCTTCAGTGAATTTTTAAAAGAGGTTTTGTTTAAAAAATGAGTAAGTTCTTTCAGCTATTGTAACTAGCTGAGGCAAGTTCTTCCTTTGGTATTTCTTAACTGGGGAGATTCTTCCCTTCAGCTATATAACAATTTATACCTAAGGGAAAGGAGAAAGCTGATAACTAGGGTTAGGTGACCTGGTTTGGATAAAGGACTGAGCTGAAACTCTGCCCAAAATTTGAACCTAGCTTTTTTAAAAAAAATTGTTTGAGAAAGTCCTTATTACTTTCTTATTTTTCATATCCCAATGTCCTTTTCTAATTCCAGCTGGAATCAGGAGACATGCTCAAATACTGTACCCCAAGAGATGCTGTTCTTGCACTATTTATGCAATGGTCAGAAACAGTTACTGAGGTCTACTCAGAGCTTGTTCCCTCCAACCCAGTTTTACAGACTTGAGAGATTTGAGTAAGTATTAAAATGTTTTTTTCTTATACAGTACTGATAACATGGATTCCTTCAAATCATGTGCCCTTGATCTTGCCATGATGCCAGGACACCACCTGGTTTTATTCCTCCAGTAGCACGGGGGCAATTGCTCTAACTTGAAGGCTAAGAAATCTTTGTGAAATGATTGCATGGCTAGAGCGAAAATGAAGGCCTGGAAAACATGTCAGAGAAGGGAAGTCTAAGTACCAGCAGAACGTAGTGACTGCTCTCACTTTTTACAGCACTATGCCATCATATTAGACCAGTAGAAAGGACCAGGGATCCTCCACTATAGTGCTGCTGCTGTCAGACATGAGAAACTTCTCTCCAGGAATCTGTGCCTGGCATAGACCTACCCTTAAAGTCTTTCAGGAGCCTACTTCTGAGCACCTGAAGAGTTTGATGGTCTTTACAGCTATTAGAACATATGTCGTTGGAAAAGTTATCACACTGATTTTCTCCTGAACAATCTATAAATGCTGTGGTTATTTTTAGAATGAAAGCAACATTTGTCAGCGATTTTTTGTGCAACTAAGGGAAAAAATAAATCAATTATTTTCAAAATCTGTATGCCAAATTTTCCTCTCAGTTAACCCACTGCCACCAACAAAACAGGGAGGAGACTTTAGTCAAGTATGTCCAGCCACCCCTACTCCATTTCTGCTCCTAACTCTGTTAAAACTAAAAGGAGTACTTGTGGCACCTTAGAGACTAACCAATTTATTTGAGCATAAGCTTTCGTGAGCTACAGCTCACTGCAGACTAACACGGCTGTTACTCTGAGATCTGTTAAAACTGATCACCTGGACTCTTATAAAAACGGTTCTTTTTCTCTTCTCTAATTTCTGATGTTAAAGACGAGTACAGTCCATTACAGCTAAGTCCACAGAGCAAAGCAGTGCACTCACTTATCCTCACTAGCACTCAGTCTGATGTAGGAGCAAACAAATTGGGGAGGGAGTGAGGAATCATCTAGTGGTGACTACGCTATGTTCCAGTAAAAGTAGTCCAAAGAAGATACAAATTTCCAGGGAGAAGAGCAGTAAGTTCAGGGGGAGACTGGTGATCCTGTCCATTGGATTTTCAAGGGTGTAATCTTCATATCTCATCTTGTTCAGAGTCAATATGGTAGAGTGATGTTTTATGCTTTCTTGAGAGTATTTGCTGCATGGCATTCTTTTTGCTGACTGCCGGACAGAGTAACCAGTTGAGCCTGGGGCAGAACCTACTTTGGGTACTAAGATGTACACTATCAAGAATTGTTATCCTCACTAGTTTATTAAAGCACAGAAGATCAAAGTGTGCACGAACCCCAAACAAACTGTCATGCTACCAATCAGTTCTGGGCATACTTTCAGCATCGCAACCCATCTGTCTACTGCCCCTATTTTGTCAATCATTGCTCTGTGGATGCCCATTTCAAATTAGAAATGCACTCAGAACAGGAGCAGATCCTCAGCTAGTCATAGCTCCACTGAATTCAATGGAGCTATGACAAGTTGCACCAGATGGAGATCTGTATTCAGTACTTTGGCATTCTTAGAAGCTTCTATACTCCAAACAAATGTGTGCACCACACCATAAAGTACAGAATAATACTTGAACATACCACACACTTAGTTGTGGCACTGAAGTGTTTTTAATAAATCCTTCATAATATACTTAGTCTAGCCACTAGCTGCTGATTGCCACTGGAGTCACACACAGATTGCAATTTTTTAGACTGGGCCCTTCTAAAGCAGCACTGAATTTATTCTGAAAACAGAAAGGATATCTACCATACAGTGTGTAAAAATATACCTACAGAAATCTATACATATAAAAATGCCACTTAAGCATCCAATGTCCATTTTCAGAAAGTCTTCTTTCAAAAGCCCCCCATCAAATGGATGTGTCACTATAAAGGTCTTAAGTAGAACTAGTTATAGGCAATTATTCCTTAAATAATGTAGCTGACTTAGGGGAATGGAGATATGAAAACACAGGATTATCTATATAAGCCAACAAAGGGCTCAAATTTTACCTGCCTTTACTTATTTCTGTTCCGAAGTATTAGAAAGGGATGAAATAAGATTTTTAAAAAACTGAATAAGCTTTCAACTGAAAAACAATTGAGGCAAGCCCTTCAGCTCCTTTCTGTTCAAAAGAGATTCTAAGAAGCAATTCTAGTAACATGCAAGTCATTTGAATATGAAAAAAAGACTTCACATTACAGGTGTTAATAAGCACAGAACACACTGTGTAGGCTTAACCAGCCATGGCAATTTATATTTCAGTAAGACAAAAAAATCACTACTAAATCTTAAGAACAAAATCTGTACTCCTACACTATATCCATTTACAGTACTTACTCGCGTACATTTTAGCATCAGTAATGCAGGCCTTGCCTGAGGAAGACAATTTAAATTGCCCTTCAAAAAGGCAGAAAAAGTAACATATCATTAGCATGACACCTCTACTCCTCTTAAATGCACTGAAGGGTTGGGTAGGCTACACAAAGTTAGAGGTAGGTGTGAATGAAAAACACATTCTTTATTTGGCGATAAAGAAAATGTGGAAACAAAAATGCCTACATGACAGGCTGGCTTCTGCTTTTTCTCACTCAAGTGCTCTACAGTCCGTTTGCAGAATGAATGTGTACTGGACTTTTTGGAGGGAAGTGTGCTCTAACAGCTTTAAATTACAACAAAAATTATAAAGGGAGGAATCCTGCACCTTTTTGCAGTAAAGTGCAGTATTCTGGGACTTAATGTAGAGACAACAAATAAGATTAAGTAACATAACTATAACCACTCGCAGGGTTTTGGCTCTTTCATTTTTAGTAAAGCTAGTTGAAAATTTTCTGAGAGTTGATGTAAAATTTTAAAATTTCAACAAAAAAAGGGGACAATTAAAAAAAAAAACAGTTGAAAAATGGGGGGAAAAGTATTTGCAAACTGTCAAACTGTCAGTCCTGGACACAGAAAGAAGTAGAGAGAGAACCAAATTAGAGTAGGTTGAAATTTTCCAAAATTTCAACAAAACATTTCTCATTTAAAAAAAAAAGTACACCTTTTTCCAAATGAGTTCTAAACCAAACATTTCAGTTAAAGGTTAGCTGTAAGAGTCAACGAAAGCTCTGGGCAAAATGCATTCACATTCCTGCCCCCCCTACTAGTTCACCCATCTTTAAATTTGTTTGCTCTACCAGCTCCTCAATAGGCAACTTTGCTTGTCAGTTACATAAATGCAGTTTTTAGTATACGAGCCACACATGTCCAAATATTCTACTTATATGTACACTTTCTTTTCATACAATCAAATGAAATGGCATTGGGCACAAATGTATGCAAATATTTGAAGTTCTTACTTTAGGATATCAGAAACTTCATAAAATTTAGAGCATAAATCATATCTAATGTTTCAGTGTTCCACACCATTGTTATCTTGACATTTCTTAGTCCAATTAATCTAATATCTTAAATATTTTATATAGTTAATATAATTAGGGTCACATTTTTGTCAAGGCTGTCAATCATACATTCCATTTTTTGGTCTTTTTAAAAATATCAAATTTTTGATGTTTGGGAATTACTGTAGGGTGGATATGATGTAACACCTTAAGTAATTTCACTGAGAACCTTGAGAGCTACCATCTTGGGCTACATGGAAAACTAATAAAGAACAGGAGGTCCAAAACACTGCAGGAACACAAAAGACTATACAAGTAAATCTGGATGTCTCCCTCCTACAAAGAAAAATAAGAAAGATTTGGGAGAGTTGACCAAGTTTACAAAGTTCAGCTTTGGTGCTCTGCACCCACTACACTAGATTTTAAAAATCTGCCTTTTATTAGCAGTGCACATTCACTGTTTTATTTACACTAAAATAGGATTTTTTACATGTGGGGTTTTTAATTGTTTTTATATCCTTTGCTCTTTGTTGTGACTATCCTGAGACTTTTTCTGAAAACTGCTATGGTAAAAACAGCAGCTATCTTGCAGTTGGAGGAATTATGCACCAAATACTTATAAATGTCAACATGCACACTTTCTTTTCCCTCTCTAGAAACCCACGAGTTGCAGGGAAGTTATTAAAATGGAGGAAGATTAAAGGATGACAACTACAAGTGAAGAGCTTCCCCTCACCCCAATGTAGCATTTACTGAAGTCCTATCTTATACAAATAATACTAATGCACATTTCTAGCATGTCCTTTTAGCACTAGGAGTAAAACTGGCCTGCAATGAGCACGACAGAGAATACTGCGGAGTAGCAGAGGAGGGCCAGCAGAAATAGCCCAGAGTATCCCACGCTGTATCACAGGCAAGATGGTTGCCTTTCACAGATTATCTGGGCTAATTAATGAGCATGTGTGTTGAGAGGGAAGGGGGAGGAGGAAGTGATGTAATTTTTTTAAAACCAAGACATTCTCAAACTTTACAGCCCCCATAAAAATAAAAATCCCCAAACATCTAAATTTAAAGCTTATGCCTTCTCCCCCATCCTGCAGTTATTAAACAAGCAAATCACTACACAGACTTCAACTCAAGTCTTGCTTAACCACTGCATGATTGAGCTCTGTGACTAATCCAAAAGAGCAGTCATGATATCCCTACTTAGAAACACGGCACTTTATTCATTCTTTAATATACAACCAATATTTCCTTAACATCCTGTCTTCAGTATATACCTACTGTTAGATTCTACTTGGATAACTCCTTCATAGGACAGTCTCACTTTAAAATATTGTATATGTGATAATCATGCATGATTTACACAGATATTTGGATCAGAAATTTGATACCTAGAAGAAACCACCATGACTAAACACTGGATATGTCCATGAATCTATCTTGACTGTTTTTGACTTTTAAGAGTAGCTAATATCTGGTGCACTACAGGAAGACAACCCGTGCTTCTTAATGATACATAACTAAGCTGGTAAAAGGGGGGAGGGGAATTTTAATGAAAAGTGAATCCCCCTTTTCACTGTAATTTTGAAAATTTTCCACCATCTCTACAGCTGGTTGAAAAACAGGCTTAATTGTTCTTGATGTTTACAACAAATGTACGCTATCTGGTCAAAAATTGACATCTGGAAATTTTTGAACAGCTTTAATACATGTAGCCAACTTACCCCATGAAGGCAACCATCTTATGTCCTGTGATATGACTAATTATCCTAATCACAAAATTTAGCATGTACGTCTAAATATAGACTTATTTGGGCCATCATTTCAGTTACCAGTAAAAATGTAGCCATTTGATAATGAAGTTTACTTTAGGAAGACGGTTGTGAAGTCTGTTAAAGAAACTGTAGAATTCAGGAAGTGTGTGGATACCCTCCCAACACTCAGGGGTAGCACTTCATGCTGCAAGCATCAAAAGGTAGCAGTGGTTCTGAGAACAATACAACCCAGTGCAACCCACACTGTTAAAGTGTCTTCATTATATTATTTCCCATGTGACATCTTTACACTGAAATGCATAGCATGCTCTTCAGCTCACCACTCCTCTTTCAACTTTGTTTATAACTTTTCAAGGCACCTTACTGCTACAACAGTCATCAACACTGAGAATTAAAAGTCCACCTCAGAGATAGAAAACACCAGTTGCTCTGGACTCTTAGGCCTAGCCTACACTTAAAGTTATTTTGTAATGTAATGCCAACCCACACTAGGGTGTTGGCAGCAGGGATCAAACTTGAAATCTCTTGAGCTGAATACATAAGCCTTTACTGCCTGAGGTAAAAAGACACCTCTCTTAGCCAAGGCTATAGCAGGCTCAATCTCTAGCTGCCTAGGCTCCACTAGAGGGAGACAGGGTGGCACTCCGAGCAAGCAGGGCTCACAGTTATAACTATGTTGGTCAGGGGTGTGTTGTTTTTTTTACTGAAGTAGTTATACGAGTAAAAGTCCTAGTGTCAGTTTAATTCACCTTGTACTGGTATAGTTATTCCCTTTCCTGCATGGGAATAGTTATACCAGTATAAATAACCTTTATACCAAGAAAACTGTGTCCCCACTAGGGGAGTTGTACCACTTTTTACTATACCAGTATAGTTCAAGTTGTGTGACCTTCTAGTGTAGAAAAGCCCTTATGCTGCTTCATTTTGTTTGGTGTTTGGACAGCAGCATTATAGGTTCCTTAAAAATGCCCAAGACAGACAGATCTCTGAACAGCGCTATAGTTTTATAGAATACTCACTAATAAGAAACAGTTAGTGTTATATTTCATAGCATAGAAACAGACATTGATTAAAAAAATACACACAATACTGTTGTTGGTGGAAGTTGTCATGTAATATTATTTCTTAGAATTCAGGAGCGCGCACATAAGCAGGCTGCTCTCTACAACCAAAGGGCATAAAAGAGAAGAAATTCTTGAATTGACTATAACCTAATGCTAGGAGCCTGAGTAACAAACAAGAGGAACTGGAATTGCTCATTTAGGAGCATAAATTTGACCTAGTTGGTATTACTGAAACTTGGTGGAATAATTCACTCTCTCAGAATGTTAAAATCAATAGTTATAACCTATCTAGGAAGGATTTAGTGGGCAAAAGGGGATGGGGGAGGGACACTATGGAAAACATGACATTACCTATTTCCAAGTCACTGATTGCTTGGAAGAAAGTGATCTTGAGTGCTTATGAATCAATGTCCTAACAGATAAAACACAAGATGGGGTACTAGTTGGTGTCTGCCACAGACCACCAATGCACACTAGTGAACAGGATGATCACTTCCTTATGCATCTATTTACAATGTCCGAGAGAAAAAGATGCTGTGATTCTGGGGGAGTACAATCTTAGTGACATATGCTGGCAGTCTCATGCTGCCAGTACCATGACATCCTTGGAATTTCTAAACATTATAAATGACAATTTCCTAACTCAAAAAAGTATTGCAGCCAACACAGAGGAATTCTATATTAGAGCTTGTCTTTACAGATAAAGAGGAACTGATCATGACTTTTATCGTGTTTACAATGTGCAAACAGAATAAAGTCCAGATCAGTAATTTTCTATATGTATTATACACACACACACACACTCACTCACTCTTAATCGGGCCAATTTCACAATTTGGAGAGCAATTATGAGCCAAATCAGTAGGGAGGAAAAATTTTACCAGAAAAGTGTGAATAACTGGGAATCATTTAAGAACCTTACTAAATGCCCCCAAAGCCACAAATGAGGGAAGAGGCTGTGCCTAGGTTAGAGGGCAGCTGTGTATATATTACAAATGGAAGAAAGAGGATGTCAGTAGTAATGAATATGAATCGAGAGTCAGGAATTGTAGAAAATTGGTAAGGGAAACACACAGACATGGAACAATCTATAGCTAGCAGAGTTAAGGACAAAAAGAATGAACTTTAAAATATGTTAGGAACAAAAAGAATCCTGAAAATGTTATTGATCCATTGCTAAATGGAAATTGTAGAATTATGAATACTAATGTAGAAAAAACAGATATTCAATAAATATTTCTGTTCTGTATTTTGCGGGGAAAGCAGATGATGCAGTCTCATCATATGGAGATAAACACACTTTTGATTCCACTCTTATCTCTGGAAGATGTTAAATACAAGCTACTAAAGCTAGACATTTAAGTCAGCAGGTGTGGATAACTTGCATACAAGAATTTTAGAAGAGCCAGCTGAGGAGCTTGCTGGATCATTAATGTTGATGTTCAATAAGTCTTGGAGCACTGAGGAAGTTCCAGAGGACTGGAAGACAGCTAATGGGGTGCCAATTTTTTTTTTTAAAAAGTAAAACAGGATGACCCAGGTAATTATAGACCTGTCAGCCTGACACGGATCCTGGGAAAGATAATGAAGCATCTGACAGGGGACTCAATTAATAATGTACTAAAGGAAGGTGATGCAATTAATGAAAATCAATGTGGGTTTATGGAAAATGTAACCTGTCAAATTAACTTGATTTTTTTTATGAGATTGCAAGTTTGGTTGATAAAGGTAATAGTGTTGACATAATATACTTCGACTTCTGTAAGGCATTTGACTTTGTGCACATGGCATTTTGATTAAAAACTAGAATATAAAATTAAAATGGCACACATTAAATGGATTAAAAACTGGCTAATTGCTTGGTCTCAAAAAATGTAACTGAATGGGGAATTGTCACTAAGCGGATGTTTCCAGTGGAGTCCTGCAAGGATTGGTTTTTGGCTCTATTTAACACCTTTATCCATGACCTGGAAAAAAAAATCATTGATAAAGTTTTGCAGACCACAAAAATAATTCACTAATTCAGAGCAATCTAGATTGCTTGGTAGACTGGGCACAAGCAAACTCTTTCTGTTTTAATAAGGCTAAATGTAAATGTATACATCTGGGAACAAAGAATATAGGCCATAGTTACAGGACAGGGGCCTCTATCCTGAGAAGCATGGACTCTGAAAAAGATTTGGATAATCAGTTGGGAGTGGATAATCAGCTGAACATGAGCTCCCAGTGTGACGTTGTGGCCAGAACAGCTAATATAATCCTTGGATACATAAAATGAGAATCTTGAATAGAAGCAGAAAAGTTCATTTTATCTCTGTATTTGGCAGTGGTGCAGCTGCTGCTGGAATACTGTGTCCAGTTATGGTGCCCACAGTTCAAGAAGGATGTTGATAAATTGGAGAGGGCTCAGAGAAGAGGCATGAGAATGAATAAAGGAGTAGTGATAGACTCAAGGACCTCAAATTCACTTAGCTTAGCAAAGAGAAGGTGAAGGGGTGACTTGATTTCAGTCTACGAGTACCTACATGTGGGAATAACTATTTGGAAATGAGCACTTCAATCTAGCAGAGAAAGGTAGAACATGATCCAATGGCTGGAAGGTGAAGCAAGACAAATTCAGACTGGAGATAAGGCATACATTTGTAATGGTGAGAATAATCATTGGAACAGTTTACTAAGGGTTGTGGTGGATCCTTTATCACTGACTATTTTAAAATTAAAATTGGATGTTTTTCTAAAAGAAATGCTCAAGGAATTTTTGGGGAGAAGTTCTATGGCTTGTGTTGTACAGGAGGTCAGATTAGATTATCACAATGGTCCCTTTTGGGGAAAAAGGGCCAGGAAAACCCTTGAGAATTTAAAGTGATCAGAATTTTAACCCAGTTTTCAATACATCAGTTATGTTCTTTGGATTAGAAGATTCCAGTTAAATATACTAGGTGGAGAATAACTGTTTCCCCAACCAATAGAGGACTAACTAGGTTACTAACTAGGTTACAGGCCTTAATGAAAAGTTGCTTGTGATATAAGTTAACGAAAGTCATATCTAAGACTCACCTTCCTAACTGATCAAGAATAACCCTGAGAACCAGTATAGAAGTATCCAAACAAAAGAAAAACGTAAAGACGACATTCTGTCTTCTTTATAATTAAGAGGTATACTCACTCGGTTTTTCTAGGCTTACTTGCCCTGCAGTATAACAGCCTGCAGGGAAACAAATGTCAGTAAAGGAATGTTACTTGTTCAGATGGTTGTAGGTTATTAAGAAATTTTCCTTTCCTGTATCTCTCGATTTTAATATTCTTTAAAACTGGATGTTCAGACAGACTGCATCATATGTGTTACCTCACAGTCAGAGAAATGGATATTGACATTAAAACAGGTCCATAAAAATGTAACTATCATATCAAAGTTTAAAATCTAGAATTCTTAGGAACACTCAGAATTTGTTTAACATCTATTTGTTGGAGAGATAATTCTATAAAATGCCACCTTTTTATATTTCAGAGTCAGAACCTAAGTACAGTTGTGAAAAATTAAATTTAAGGTAACTAAGCAAACCCATATAAGTTACTGTAGTTTTCAACCTTTCAGTTTCAAACATAGAGGTGCTAAAAGTAATAAAATCCTGAGGAGCTCAGCAGAGCCACTTTAAATAGGTTCTTTTTATGATAAATATTTATGAATTTTCCAAAGTAGCCTAAGCTGATTTACATTGAAGAAAGGTATAGATTCCCCAACTCTACTCAAATATTTGTTTGTGTAACACATGAAATAAAACAAGTTACAGCAAAGCATGAAATTTGATGAGGATTCTACCTTAAGGAAAAAGAAAATCACCTTTTGTAATAACAAACAGTTGGAACCAGTGCATTACTTTAGTGACATTGTTCCCTTCAAGACAAGTCTAAACCGTTCAACATTATGAAAACTCTGCCTATTGCTTTGTAACAGAAAATTTATTACCTCCAAATCATTTACAACAGACAGCATGCATTCCAAAACTGATTTGTTACTTTAGGCCACAACAACTCACTTTAAAAGTTTAAAGAATCCATTATACTGTACACGAGGAAGAGCATAAACAAGACAACTTATTGGAAGTAGGTTTAAATATAATTCCATTTAAAAAAATCAGTTTAGGCTCAGGCAGTCTACAAATCTTGTTACGTAATTAACCATAAATGTTATAGGGAAAACAATCCCTAATATTATTTTTTTTATACTATATAGTCATTATGTCAAAGTTTTCCAATGGGTTACAATCAAATGAGCTGATTAGAGCAACAAAACATTCATATGGATTCTCCCAAGAGCTTTCAGTGTTTCCCCCATTTGGAAGAAGATTTTTATTGTGTTTGCCAAAAAAACACATTTATATAGGTTCCATCTACAAAAGTTACTATAGTGAGTTGAGCATTTTGCAGAACCTGTTTCTTAATTAGTATTTATCTTATTGTAAAAGCACCTAGAACATTTTAGGACATAGGAGCTATATAAAATAAATTATCATTGTTATGCCTCTTCCAGATCAGGAGGCTACTGAGGGTACCTCTGGACATCTACACAAATACTCAGCTGTTCTAAAGCAGTACTTTTTGTGAGCAAAGGGCACACCAGACCTCTCAGCAGTAGTCACTAACAGACATGAAAATTGCTAAATTCAAAATAAAGCCATACAAGTCAGAAAGTTATGCCAAAAGCCCTGTGAAAAGAGTTTTCAAAACCCACTGTACTTTTTAAAATGTCTAGTTCCATAGTTCTTTTCAGGGCAATAGAAGGTTCCAAGAAGGAGCCAGAGACAAGGATTTGATAGACTGTTTGCTATTTTTGTCCTTGCAAGCTCCTCTTTCCATCTTCTCAGACTTCAGAAGGCAGAATGGACTAAATGGAGCTCAGAAATATAACTGAGGTATCACAAAGGTTACCATTATTGGGGGATAATACACATTTGTGACATCAGACTGAATATCATCCTTTGAAGTTCAACAAACAAATAGAGAAAGCCAAAATATAAATGTTACCTATGTGCTTTGATTTATAGTGTCTTTCATCATGACAAACAAGTCTGAGGATATTTTTGCTTCTTTGAGATTTCTTATTACAATGACATGAAATAATGTTAAAATGAAAGTTGAAAAAGTTCCTTGCTTTCTCTTCACTTTATTCTAAATATATTTCAGAAAACTCTGTTTTGTACTAGGAAGATATCAGTGTCAGTAGCCATATCCTGCTTTATATTTATTAGCTCCCATTAAAGGAAAATTATAGTGTTCCTTTGATTTCTGAAGTGCCACTGCAGGTCAACATTTTAAAATAATGTATTTCATTGAACTGTGTCAGACCAGTATAGTCTATTTATTGCACATAATTGCACATTTAAAGCCTTCCTATAAATTTAATATGTCGGCCTTTATAGCATATTCTTTAATTTCCTCTTTACTTTCATTCATTTTTAGATTTACACAAAATATATGTTTACATTGGATTTTAACTTGCAAGCACTGCACATACAAAGTGGCCACTGAATGCAGTCACAGTTCTGAGTGCACTAACTGAACAATCTGGCTGTTAATATTTATTCAGGGTACCTTTTCCATGTGTACAAGGACCTGAATATTGAAAAATACCAATGTTATTCAACATATAAATTAATATAATAAAATGTAAGGCCTGGATCCTCTACAGCTCTTCTACAAGGAGAGGTCCCAATGACCTTAATGAGACTTAGCTGAGCAGTAGGACTGAAGGATTGGGCCTCAGGAGGAGTTTATAAATCATGGAACCTGCTGAGTTGTTCTATGAAGAGTGGGCATAGCAAATTGCCATGAAGACTATGTGCCACATTCCACTCAAAACCAACCCTAGTCTTATTGAGCTTTGGCACCGAATTCAGCATAAGGATGGTGACGGGCACTCACTTTGGTGGTGTTTGTCTGCATGCGCGTTTACTCAAAGTGTCTTATTTGAGAGTGAAGATTGTCCAAATGAAAGTTTGACATGTTTCCTTAGGGCAAAGACCCATTGGGGTCTGGCTGGTTTTCTTTCTAAACATTCATTCATTCTGTCAACATTTTATACAAGAGGGAAGAGTTCTGGACTGCAAGTTGGCCCAGAACTTGAGATGGGAATGAACCAAAGCCTTGGACTTTAGATATAATTTTGAACTTTTCTGAATTTCGTGGGTCAAACAAACACTGAACAGGTCATGAAATGCCATTAAAAACACCCCCAAAAAGCTAAGCATGTAAATCAGACTCCCAGTGGGTTGCTGTGCATAAAGTTCCATGAGTTCAGACAAGGAAAACACAGTATGATGATTCGAAATAGAATCAAAGCTTCTAGTTCTTACTTTCTATTTGTAATGTCAAGGGCACTATGTACTTCCTTAAACTTGGTGACTAATACTGAGCTGCATTTTGTAAACTTAAGTTCAAAAGGGTATGTTTCTAGTTTCAGAAACAGGCAAGTGGTAAAGCTTTTCTGCTTATATAAAAGTTGTAGCTTGCTGACAGGTAGGGAGATCAGCACCACACAGAGCAGCAGCATAAAGATCAATCATCAACCTTTGTTACACTAAAGCCTTCCTTAGCTAGGTGTTGAAAATGTGGGTTAAAGGGCCTGTTCTTAAAGTCCTAAAGTCTTTTCCTGCTTTTTCTTTATGTTTCTGGTCACTTAGTGCCACAGCAGAACAACGAAAACAGGGGGACTTTTTTTTTTTTAATTTAATACTAATCAATTGCTTCAAGCTAACAGAACAAAAGAAGAGTGTTTGCAATTTATCACCATGGGTATGGCTATTAACACACCTCATGCAATTATCTGTTTTGGCTTGTTTTAGAGGTTCATGAAAATAGATCCTTGTTTGTGTATGGATAATGCAACACATTAACTGCATGCACATGTTGGGGCTGTGGTGATCGCAGGGACTGGCTAATAGGAAACTGTGACTTTAATTACATCACATAGCCATTAGAAAAATGGCCTCTATAGCTCACAAATATTGTTGTTAATGCGTTAGAAGCCTGCTAGGTTGACAACATACTATAACTGACTTTTGCAGAAAGACTTCTCCTCATGCAATTGCAGACCTGTTATCTTTAAACTAAGAAACACCTGAAATGGTATTCTGAAAAGGTCTCTAAGTAACATTGTGATGGTCCATATTTCTTGTATTTCAATGAATCCATATCAAATCTGGACAGCATACAAGCAAAACATGTTTCCTAACCTCCAGTCCAGCCCTGGAAATTAAGCCTGGAATCTAAAGGTCAAGCTGGGTTCCTTCCCCTTTGAGCATCACCCTCAATAATAAGAGATTCTAAATGCCAAGTTCTGCCCTCGGTTACTCTTGTTCAACACTATTTCCTTCAATGGTTTGCACAGGTTTCTAAACTCCCTCTCTGATAGTGAGACTTTTTCTGATCAGATAGCTTTCTTTGTTTTTCCAAAAACCACTGATTTTCTCCCAGCCTTTTCAGATGCCTCACTTTCCCCAGTGGGAGGCGTTGACATTTAAAGGCAACAAATAGGAATAGACAAACTACAGAGTTCAGATCTAGGCTTCCCCAAAGTTTTATGTTTAGCTGGAGGGTTTAGATATAGTTTATTATAGAAACAGAGGCACACATTTTGTGGGTTTTTTGGCTCTACAATCTAAAGGTTTGGGCACCTCTCTCATTTTGAAAGGCCACACCACTGGACCAGATTCTCAGGTGGTGTAAATCAGCAACATTGCAGTGACTTCAATCGAGCTACATAGATTGACACCAGCTGAAGTCATGACCCATAGTTTCTGCTTCTATTAATGTTTGTTTTCCTTAGTTCTCTTTGCCACTTTTGACTGATAGGGTAGTTTGGTACATTACTTTTCAGTGCTATGGTTATTGCATTGAATACAAATAGATTTGATTTGCTAATCCCCTGTATTGATTTCTAGACATGTTTTCGAAATGTTAGATGATTTAAATCCTTCATTTGAAACAAAGGAACTTGGCATGGAGCTGCTTTGCAGTACAACCAGGCCCTTGCAGACAAAGAAAGGACTAGAAGAAAATTCCAGAGGTGACATCAGAAATCCATGAACTGAAAATGATGGCTCAATAGCAATATTTGCCAGTCATTGATAAAATCAGAATGGGCAGCCAAAATACTTGTTGCCTGAGCCTGATCTTACAGTAGTTTTACACCAGTGGAACTTCACTGATTTCAGTGGAGTCACCCCAGAGGAAGTGGGATTAGAATACAGCCTATTCTAAGGGATATTTATTCCTGCAACATCTTCTTTCATAAACAATCCATAAATTAAACTTCATTTTTAGATCTTACGTTTTTCTCAACAGTACCTGGGAGATATGGAATTGGATGAAACTATACTTTAAAAATGGCATGTAAAAAGGCTTGAACTCAGTTCTACTCCTTTAGAGCCAATGGGATTTTTGCTATTTAGCTCAATGGAAGCAGGACTGGACCCTAAATCCATGCCAGTGCTAGACCACATGATTTAGCACAAGGTGGTGTAAGTGAAAAATTGGACATTTGTATGCCTGAAAGTTGAATATGCATTCCAATGATTCAAGATATTCTAAATAGATAATGCTAAGTGAATATTTCCAGGAAGTTGCATTTCAAACTATTCGGTCTATTATAAAGGAGTTTCCTGTACCTCCTCCCTTACAAATAGGGCAAGACTTAGCAAACACAGATTCTAATCTTTGCTGCTTGGGTGTGAATCTAGAGTAATTCCAACTGCCCTCTATTAAATTATTCCAGATTTGCATCACAGACTAGATTTTGGAAGTCTTCACATATTCGGTTTCCTTCTTACACAAAAAGGGAGAACAAAAAACTAACTATTCGAATGAGCTGCAAAACCAGATGTGCTACTCACACTTGGATCAAACTAGCATCCAATTAGATAAAGGGACAAAAAGACAATTCTTCTCTTTCTCCTCCCTGAGATTCTCACAGTTGGTTTATAAATTTGGGACGGAAGCTAAGCGAGCTACCAAAACCTCTCTCAAAATTGATCATTTAAATGCCAAGCCCTTCTCTCCCCCCCTCCCCACCACCCACTTGCTTCTCTTATTCAATCACATCTTAACATGGGGTTGACATTTTCCCTTGCACTTGCAATTTTTATATCTGCCATTTTGATGACCTACCATGTTCATTTTACTTACAAAATAATTGTTATAATAGAGTACTCAACCCTGTCTCAGAAATAAAGCCTTAGAATAGTGTTTCTTCTGCTTTTATTTTCCTGTATTCCCACCACTTACTAGAGTCTTGCATGTGATCCCAGACTGAGTGCGAACAGCAACAGAACAAAAAAATTCCACCTTGCATGATATCTTCATTTTCTCAGCAAATTTGGCCCTGTATACAGCAGATATTAGACATTTATATGGACCCCATTACTATAGCACTTGAGTACCTTCCAATCTTGTGAGGATTAATCCTCACAACACCCTGTGACATAGATGCTGGAAATAGGGGTGCTGCCACACCCCTCGTCTTGGAATAGTAATAACCCAAATACATGGTTTCTGCCTTCAGCACCCCTACGATAATAGTTGCTCCGGCACCACTGCCTTGTGAGATAGAGAAACATTTTACAGATGGGAACCTGAGCCACAAAGAGACTAACAGCATGTCTACACTGCTCCACAGCTTGAACTACACAGGTGCAAATAGCAATGCACAGCAATATTTAGCTGTAACTCCCCCATGTGGGCATTAAGGAGGCGAACGAAAAGGGTTCCTAGTTTGCATAAGTGTAATCCAGTGCACCTTTTAGTTTGTGCCCACAGTGTCAATATGGGGGAGTTTCAGTGCAGTAGTTTGGTGCACACTGCTATTACACTCCTATAGTCTCAGTTGTGGAGCAGTATAAACAAAACTTAAGTGAGTTTATTCCCTACCCCCCAAAACAAAACCACGTGCACCATATTGGAAGCTTGTGGTAGAGCAGGGAATTGAACCTGTCTCCCCAAAGTCCCAGGCTGGTGCCCTAACAGGACCATCCTTCTAGATATTAATGAAAAAAAAATTCTTTCCCAAAAGTTAACTAGAATTAGTCCCTCATCACGGTGAATCTTGAGTTCTCTCCCAACTTGCTTCATCTTTAAACACATTTTATGAATTTCATGAGCACAAATTCATATACTGATGAAGTTAGTGAGTATAGACGCAAATTGCTGCACTTGTCAAAAACAAACCCAAAACACATTTATGGAATTAAAGAAAAAAATAAAGTGTTATTTCCTGACACAGCTTTAGCAGTGTTTACAACGCTGCCAGATAAGGCAAACTGTTCTAGAAATCACCTTCAACAAAACAGACAACAACCTGTATTTGCAGATTTAGAAAAATTAATATTCCTGAGACAAGACTAATTTGCTGAAAGCCTGTCTGTTCATGTCAGGTGATGGGAGCACAATGCAATGTCATCACTCTACATACGCCAGTTTAGAGCATCAGCAACAAGTACAGCAGGGGAAACAAAATGCAAAGCTTCTCCCCCCCCCCCTCTGATTTTTATTCCTATTATTCTAGAACAGGATTGCAGGGAAAGCCAGGCTGGATCTGCAACTTTGGCTGTTCTGACAGAAAACTGTCAAATTTATTTAAAAATGGATTATGTGTTTAAAAACCTTTCCTTGGACAGGGACACATCCCAAAGGTAGGCATGCACTGACTGCTTGTTTCATCTTGTTTATTTGATTTAGGAAGGTCCTGATTTGTAATGAAAGCAGCACACCATTTCTGGTGTTGAAAAACATTTCTATTGAGACATCTACTATTATCCAACACTGCATACTGGATTGCTTCTCATTTTCTCAGTGATAGTATGCCAGGGAAACGTTGGGCCTATGTCTAATCTGTAAAAACAACGAGGAGTCCTTGTGGCACCTTAGAGATTAACAAATTTATTTGGGCATAAGCTTTCGTGGGCTATAACCCACTTCATCAGATGCATGGAGTGGAAAATACAGTAAGCAGGTATAAATATACAGAACATGAAAAGTTGGGAGTTGCCTTACCAAGTTGGGGGGGGGTGGGGTCAGTGCTAACAATGCCAATTCAATTAGAGTGGATGTGGCCCATTCCCAAAAGTTGACAAGAAGGAGTGAATCTATCCACAAGGACTCACTGTTGTTTTTACTGATACAGACTAACACGGCTACCCCTCTGAAACCAGTCTAATCTGTGACACCAGTATGATTCAAGTGATGTTATTACAGTGTACAGAGCTACTCTGGGTTTACACCTATGTAACTAAGAAAAAAAACAGCCCATAGCATTTTACGTTTCTTACAAAAAAGTAAAGGTGATGTGGAACATGGTCCTTATTTAGACGTGTGATCATAACTTCCACTGAAGTCAGTGGGGATTGTACATGGATATCTAGGATGCTTTATTGATCTTGGTTTTAAAACAGCAGAGCAAACAATTACAAGTACTGATCTCATCAAGTTATGACATACTATACAGAAGTACAACAGTCACTTTATAGAGACAACTAGGCAAGCTTTTGATGTTTCTGCGTAAAAAATAAGTGTTTACTATGCAGTAATTTAAAAGCCTTAGCAGATATACATCCACCACTTTTATTTTAAGTACAACAGTGGCAAAAATATAAGTTAGCATTTGCATTTTTTATGTTCAAGGAAATAGACAGAAACAACCTTTTTTGATTTGGACCCTAAAGAGTAGCTGTAGGTCATCTTTATCGAAACTGTGACAACTCCACATGATGGTGATAACTGATTTAAGCACTTCTTCACCACCCTACCACCAATACTATACTCTCAGGATTTTTTTTCCTATTGTTTACTGTCAGATGAGTAACAATATTTAACATTTGGTTAAAAAAGAGCCTGATCTTTTAATATCCATGCTTCTTAAAGTTATGCACCACACACTGATGGAGGAAGAATACAATTTATTTACCGTACACATTAAAAATACCTTATTTTTCCACTCCAGACTGAATTTTACAAACAAACTGGAACAGATTCCAGTCTCAGTTATGGCATTGTAAATTTGACTCTCATGTAAAGATGAAGAGGGTTAACAAAACAATTAATGGGTACAAGGGCATGCATATAGCAGGAAAAGCATCTAATAATACCATCACCACCACCACCAGCAGGCTCTTATATAGCACTTTTCACCAGTAATACTCAAAGCACTATAGAAAGGAAGTCAGTGCTATATCATTATCCTCATTAACAAGTCAATGTTATCAGAACCACATGCACCCCAATCATTGCTTCAGATATGCTGGTTTTGCATACCCAATGAATGCCAAATGAGTACTAGTTTAATTATTTTATATCAGTTTTCTGACCCACTTACACAAACATGTAACTTGCCTCAATATTTAAGAGACAAGATGGGTAAGGTAATATCTTTTATTGGATCATCTTTATTTTATTTAAGTCACTGTTGACTAAGTCATGGAGTCTTTACAGCAGTAAAAACTTCAGGGTCCAAGTTCAGGGCTTGGTTACATTATTGTAAGTCTAGAGTCCTCAGGAACAGAATTTGGCCCTTGGTTCTCACAAGCGTTTTCTGAAACCTTCTGTTGGCATGAATGACTAGTTTTTTAGAAGTATAATCAGTCTTTTTTCCTCGAAAGCCAGAAATGTACACCATTCTGACATCAGAATCAGGCCCAATGTGTTCAAAAGTTACTGTGCACTCACTTGCTCAAAGATGTAGTCAACGATAGAAGGATTGGCCAAACGTCTCCTAGAATCAGATAGTGTGCCCCATTATGCCCCATTAGCTCTAGTGTATTTCCTTCCAATATCCTGCACTTCTTTATACTAAATACTTTTACAAGGCCATAAATATATACAGCACTTTACAAGACAAGTTAGGTCACAGTCCTGGCCCCTGAGAGCTTAAGCTACAGCACCTTTCACACAATGATTTTAAAACATGTACATGAAGTGTCACAATATCCCTGGATGGAAGTACATATTTTATCTATTTTTAAAATGGGTAAACCAAGGTACAATGAGATGTTTTATCCAAAGTCACACAGCCAATCACTGACAGAACTGGAAACTGAACCAAGAATCTTTTCTCCCAGCACTCTGCACTAACCATAACTATAATTTTGGTATATAGCCTCTGTCAATAGTCCCACAGAAGGCAAGACTCATGCTCTAGGATGGCAGGCACCAACATAGCTAGTCTTGATCTAACTAGATCCACCTCGTTCAAATAAGTGTTTTGACCATAATTTTCATAGGTATGTACATGTTGGAAATAATGCACCAAAAAAACTGAATCAATACAAATGCAGTATTACAACCATAAATTCATCATGTCACCTTATTTAGATTGCAATTTCAACAGAATAACCAGCTATTTTATATGTAGAGCAGTAGCATACAAAAAGAGACAACATTTTGATATAGAATTTTACTTTGAAGTTATAGTGATGTTTATGATATCCAACAAACAGATGAAACAATATAAGGCAGAGAAGTTAATATGAGTTACCTAGAAGCAGCAACTGAATACACATCTGACAGTAATCCTAATGCTGTCAGCTATAGGATCTCTTACAAGCTTTCTGTGAGCAGCATAAATGCTTTCTTTACACCACCATGCAATCCTGGAGATTTATTTATCTGGTATATGCAATCTAGTCAAGCCAAGCCACAATGTTCTTATCAATGATGTTCAAGGCACAAAGACCTTCAGGAAGTTGAGTTATTTTGCAGTTCTCAACAATGTGTTTCATGGTTTGTGGCTGCCCACGTTGACATAGTGGACTGTGTCTAAAATATCACCGAAATTCTGCTGCAGCACAAATTCCATGTCCAGTATGAAACAGGTTCAGAAGGCTTCACTGCCTTTGCATAAATCAAACACAGGTTGACATTCAGTGGGGTCCAAGACAAGATAATTATTTCTCACATTCTCTGAGGCCCATGAAGCTCGCCACACATCCTCTACTGTAAATCCCTCACCTGTTAAACTTATCCACAATGGACGACGTGAGGGCAGGTGACCATGTGGTGGATTACACAAGTCTTTAATTAATGGTATATCACACAATTTCATCACGAGCTTTGCCATGCTTTCCTCTCTGTGAACACTGGGCAGAGCAATATTGCATAGAACCTGTAACCATGGTAGATGAGTAGATTTAAGGGTGCCCGAAATAATACACAGGGTGGAATCAAGTTGTATGTCAATCATTTTTGTGTGCAATGAGCGAGCCCATACTGGAGCACAATACTCAGATGCTGAGCAAAAAAGAGTGCCAAGGCTGAAGTGCATAATGGTTAAGCGTTAGCACCCCATGTCGTTCCAGCCAGTTTCCCGAGCAGGTTGTTTAACGTTTTGACCATAGTGGCTGTCTTTGTAAGATGGTCACGATATGTGAGGAGTTCTATCCAATGTGACACCTAGATAGACCAAGTGTGAATCATACTTTGTTTGCTGACCATTGAGATCTATGTTCAGCTCTCTGCCCACTTGTGCATGATGTAAGTGGAAGACACTCAACACAGTCTTATTTCCGCTTGGTATCAGGTGCCACCAATGACAATTGGCCAGAGCCACCATATCTGCATTCAGAACACTCTCAAGTATGTCAAAGGAGTGTGACTGAGTGCTGAGGCACATGTTGTCTGCATAAGCAAATGTGCAAGACCTAGTATGTGGTAGATCATTCTCATATAAATTGAACAACATTGGAGATAATACAGATCCCTGCGGGAGGCCAGAAAGATTCCTGGAGAGTGAAGGTTTATTAAGGTACTGCATTTTGACAACTTATACAGTGTAAAATGTTAGAATGTTTTCTGGTTTTGCAATATTTTTAACAGCAGCAAGAAAATGCATTACAATTCAGGCTACTTGGGTCATTAAACTTTCAATGCCTCATCACAGTGCCAGTACAGAGTGAAAGATCCTTCCACTTGATAGAACTCAAGGTAACTTTACACATTTTATTTTTTAAAAAATTCCTGTGTGGAAATAACCCCTTTGGAGATTATAACCTTCTCTTTCTCTCACTAATTCAATGGCTTATACTTGTCTTACACAGAGTCAAGTATATTGCCAGAATTTAACAATAAAGAGAAATTAACAGTACATGCAGATACTTCTGAAGCAGAAACAGGTCAGCCCTGAGACAGCTATGAGGTGGTAAAGCTGAGGAGTATCTTGTCCTATTCAGCAGTAGGAAAATCTATCTAAGAGAAAAACAGAATGAAGCCTGCTTGACAGATTGAGAAATTGAGGCGCTTTGTTACTAACTGTAAGACCAACTCAAATACCTGTCAACAGATTCATCCATTGACATGGATGAACCAATGAAGCGTAGGAATGCTTGGCTCATGTGGGATGGCATATTCATTCATTCATTCATATTCACTGCAACCATTCATATTCGCTGTGAAGGACTGGCTGATAAAGCAGTATAAAAGAGGATTTTAATATTTTCATTTGTAATAGAATGTCTTTAGTGAAAGAATGAACTTTCTCCTCACCTGGGGTCAGGAGTGTGTTGAAGGTTTGTTGCTGAAGTTGTAGCAGAGGCCAGACTCTCAGGGAACATAAGAGGTACAGATTTCACCCCTTCCTTGTCTGGATAACAGACTGGGCTATAAATTCCATTGTTCAAGGTTCTTAAGAGTGAAGTCTCCAAAGTGGGTGGAACACTGTTCTCTACTCAGGTACATTGGGCTGCACTTTCATTTTAGTGCAAACCTCCCTGCAAGAGGGGGACACGGACCCTTCCTGACACAAGAGTTTGTATTGTCTCTTCACTCCTGTGTCTACCGGCAAGTCTCTTAGCCTTTACACTTTGCTCCTAATTTTATCTGCAGACACATTTGGCAACCCCGGTGCATACAGTTCTGAAAGGCCCTTAGACATAGGCTTGCTATCAACGTCTGGAGGAATACATTCCTGGATACATAGGGGTTAATTTGTTTTTAGAAAGAACATGGAGCACTGTTACTAGGCAGAGGCACCACCAGGAAGTCATCATCTTGGCTAGACAGAGTATTTAGCACAGCGAGTAAGCTGGATAAATGCCAACTGCAAGACTATAAAATAAATGCCTCCAAAAGGTAACAGGTACTGCAAGGTGTAGATCTGGCACACACTGCTGGGGATTTTACCATCTACAACTCTGTTCTAGTGTAAAGGATACAGGAATATAAGGTAATGGAATAGAAATGGTGGTTCAGGGAACTGGAAGCGCAAACAATGGCAATCTCATTTGCTTAAGAGAGCCAAGTAGCTATGTATTCCTTCTCTCCTGTGCAACCTAGTCTAGGAGTGGAATCCACTCAATCATTTTTCAGCCCGAGGGTGGGGAAATCTGACAAGACCAGAAGCTCATGACTATTACAGCTAGATGGGAGGGAGAGTCCCAACTTTTTTTCTGTTATAACATGTGGGTGATGGGAGAGAGGAGGTTGAGAACCACTGGTGACTGAGCAAAAAAGACAAGAGATGTGGATATTTAGACAACTTTTGAGAAATGGTATTTAAGTAATGTCGGCCCTGTATGTAACGAATTATGTACCAAACTGTAAAAAGAAAAGGAGTACTTGTGGCACCTTAGAGACTAACAAATTTATTTGAGCATAAGCTTTGAATGAGCTGTAGCTCACGAAAGCTTTTGCAGATACAGACTAACATGGCTGCTACTCTGGTACCAACCTGTGTTTTACCAGTCACCTGCATAACTATGAGCACCTGCAGCCATGAAAGTACAGGATAATAGCAATCATATTATGATTTGAAAAGCCACTCAGAAGAGAGACAATGCAGGAGCACAATGAGGAGACCAGTTATTCATGGTGTAAGACGGAGTTTGCTGGCTTAGCAACTGCAGATCTGTGAGTCCTGCTAAAAAGACAATCTTTACAATGATAAATCCTACCATAGTTAGATGAAATTATGAGGCTACTGGCATACCTCCTGCCTGTGCTCATAGAGATTTGGAGTAAGACTGCCACCAGGTAACATGCAATACAGCTGGCATATCATTACTTCAGTGTATATAAGGAGGAGCGATAAATCATCTATAGCTTCAGGGATTAGGGCCTCCTGCCAAATCCTCAAGAATGCCTGACATTTGATCAGAACAAAAATATGAGTTAATACTACTTCGGTTCTATGTCTCTTTTAAACTAAACTAGGACAATATTTATTCTATATTCTTAGATTATCAGAATATTTTATATCATCCTGTACTATATTATTGTGCATATCCTGCAAGAACATTGCACAGTAATGATCCTAAGAAAATGCTGCATATTTTGTGCATCCATACCTCCCATTGAAGTCTTTGGTAAGTTTGGCTGCCAAAGGACTACAGGACAGATCTCTTATTTTGTTCATGAATGAAGGGGTGGGTACCTCTTAGTTACCACCAGTGATGAGCTGCCAAAATCTTAACAACCAGCTCCCTCCTCACCCCGTGAGGGGGTCGTGGCCCACCCCCGAACCCCAGGGACTCCTGCCCCATCCAACCCCCACGTTCCTTGATGCCCCCCCCCGACCCTGCCCCATCCACCCCCCTCCCCTGTCCCCTGACTGCCACCAGAACTGGGCAGGAGGGTCTCGTGGGCCATCATAGTGGGTGCCCACCCTGCCCCTAAGAGCCAGAGGGACCTGCTGGGGGGCGAGATGGGGAGTCCCAGAGGTGCTTACCTGGGGCAGCTTCTAGGAAGCATCTGGCAGGTCCCTCTTGCTCCTAGGGGCGGGGGAGCGTAGCTGGGGAGGGGAGCAGCCACTCCCCACACTGATCACATCAAAAGCGGCACCTTAGGCGCTGACTCTGTGGGTGCTCTGGGGGCTGGAGCACCCATGGGGAAAATTTGATGGGTGCAGAGCACCCACCGGCAGCTCCCCGCCCTGCTCCCGGCCCCAGCTCACCTCACCTCACCTCCGCTCTGCCTCCTCCCCGAACGCGCTGCCCTGCTCTGCTTCTCTGCCCCCTCCCCCAGTTTCCCACTAATCAGCTGTTCATGCGGGAAGCCTGGGAGAGCTGAGAAGCAGGTGGCAGCTTCACGCTCAGGCCCAGGGAGGCGGAGGTGAGCTGGGGCGGGGAGCAGTTCCCCTGCGACGCGCCCGCCCCATCCCTCCCCCCGGGGTTACCTGCTGCAGTGCGGGCGGCCCGCTTGTGCCACCCCGCCCCAGCTCACCTCCGCGCCACCTCCACCTCCCCCTCCCTGGACCTGAGCGCGAAGTCGCCACTTGCTTCTCAGCCCTCCCAGGCTTCCCGCGCGAACAGCTGATTCGCGGGAAGCTGGGGAGTGGGGTGGCACATTCAGGGGACGAGGCTGAAGTGGAGCGGAGGTGAGCTGGGGCAGGGCGGGGAGCTGCCGGTGGGTGCTCTGCACCCATCAAATTTTCCCCGTGGGAGCTCCAGCTTCTATCAATCTACTATGAATATACTAGTTCAGGAGAATTCCTCTGAGACTTCTTGATGATCAGTTAATAGCTGATGATTCACACATGTTCAGGAGCTGTTATGCGCCATACAACTGGCTGGCCCCTTTATTATAAGGTGAAAGTAGAAGTAATATTTCAATTTTTGATATGCTTGGTCTACAGATTCCATACAAGGAATACAAGTAGAGATGATCTAAAGCCACAAAAACTCAGAATCAGGTTTGAGTTCAGACATCCCCAAAGTCAAGGTATATTCACACCAGGGCTTTTTGCTTTGGTCCAACTTGAATGACCAAGCTAACGCTATGGAATGCAGATTTTTAGGGAGAAAAGGAAAATATTTAAGTGATACAAGTGGTCATGAACCTAGCCTGGATCATAAATTATTCGTTACACAAGAAGTTATAGAACAGGAAATAAAAATATTTAATCTCTTCTGTGTCTGGTAGTATGTGATGGAAGCTACCATCATGACAGCACCTGTTGCTAATATATGACCAAGGTCAATCCCATAAAACTCATTACTGTCCAGAAGTAGGTTTCAGAGGAACAGCCGTGTTAGTCTGTATTCGCAAAAAGAAAAGGAGTACTTGTGGCACCTTAGAGACTAACCAATTTATTTGAGCATGAGCTTGATGAAGTGAGCTGTAGCTCACGAAAGCTCATGCTCAAATAAATTGGTTAGTCTCTAAGGTGCCACAAGTACTCCTTTTCTTTTTGTCCAGAAGTAGTTACTGAATGGGAAAAAGTTTCAATTCCAAGACAAAACAATAAACATGCAATTTTACACTATTCTAACATTACAAAGCTTAACACTGCAGACAGAGGTCTCAGAAGGTCTGGACTAAAGAGTTCAATAGGAAGGAACATATTACATGCACAATATCTGTATTAATAAATACCTGCAGCAAGCACTGAAATGTGCTGCAAAGGAGACAGACCTATGCACAGGGTCCATGTAGCTATTACATCATTGCTCCACCTCTTGCCTTGCTAGCCGTTCAAAGAATGACATTTGTGAGTCTACGAAACAATTCAAGGAAGATACTTGTCACCCTGCATGAGATGCAATAGCCCAATTGGCCAGTAAGAAATAGTAGATTCTGCTTTCAACCAGACCCCTTTCCCTTCCCTTGTATGGAAAGAAAAAACTTTAAATACAGACATAAAAACCATAGAAAAGGATTTTTCCAGTTTACATCTTTTGAGAATTATCAACTGCCACTAGAGGGCTTGTTTTTTCCTATTTTTCCTCATGCCCAAATTCTATGTGCATACCCTCAGGCCACCACTAGCCCATGAAACGTTTGAGCACATGCTTGGACCCAGCATTGGCAGTGAATGGCTATACTGAAGTGGACACACATCTAAACACCACATAAGCTATCTCCCTTGAAAGATTCTTCAGCATTCCCTTTTTAGGAGAAAACACTTTAGCAGCAGGGGTGCTATAGGTAGGGCTGGGGTGCTTCAGTGGAGCTGAGGAAGCCAGTACACCACCCACCTTCCTCTTTACTGCTCTAGCTTGTATAACCAGTTTTCCACAGTGAAACTAAATTAATCACCAATTTCACCACCTCAAAAAAACTCCCCTATAAATAGTAATAAAACTAGAAGAGAAGACATGAAGAAACAAAATCCAACAAACAAGAAGAGAGTTTAGAAATAAAACTCCTGAGGTAATTGAAGAGAGCACTGCTAAACCTTTATATAGTATTTTTCTGAACAAAGTATAGTTGGGTTAGAGAATCACTCATGAACCAAACATGATTTTCACTGGAAGCATTAGCCAGTCAATAGTAAGTATTCACTAATTATATGGATTAATAGTTTTCAGCCTATGGTTTGAGCATTTTAACTCCCTCTTCTCCCCCCCCCACCCCGACCTGTATTAGTTGGTGAACTCAATCATATCAGAGTCCCATTGTGCAGGATGCTGTACAAACACCTAACAAGAGAGTTCCTGCCCCTAAGCGTTTACAATCTAAGAGCCAGATTTTGTCTCCCTTACTCAGATTGTACAGTACCTTATTCCTCGAACAGTCCCATTGAAACCAATGGGATTACTTATTGAGTAAGATATTGGTTGACATGATTAAAGCTGTCAGCATCTGGCCTTAAAAAATGACGAGATGCAAAAAACTAGTGTAACCGAAGAAGGACCAGATTTTGGAACCATTACATTAAGCAGTACCTTGCTATTTGAAAAGCCCCACTGAAAAGTCCCCCACAGTGAGGTGCTAACACAGCAAATAAGGATGCAAAAATTTGGCCTAAGCAGAGGGAATAGTGGAAGGAAGACAAGGTCAATGAACTACAGCACCTATGCACTTCAGTAACACAAATAAATAAGGTTAACAGTGGCAGGAATACATGAATAGTCATGTGCACAGTTTGAAGGATTTAAGTCAATTAAAATAATTTACACAACAGATACTAATGATGTCAGTGAGCTCAGTTTTTACAAACTAAATGAACGAACAAGTAATTCATTATTCATATTGTGTGGTTGATTACCCAACGCACATAGCATCAGCCCTGCACCATGCCTCAACAAACAGCATTTTAATGGAGAACAGCAAATATTGAACACTACACTTTTTGGTACAGATTTTCAGAAAAATCATTCATGCTAAAAATTGCAGACTCATCAACATTTTCAGGAACAGCCAACAGTTGTACAAGTACTCCTCAATAATACATGACCCCATAAATCACCATAATTAAACTCAGATTCTATTTGCAAAAATATTTGTGAGTTAGTTTGTTAAGGGTATATTTTAATTATTGAATCAGTTCTTATTTTAAATCATAAGCAATGGTATGAAAATGTAACTGAAGTACCGAAGATGACGTTAACTGACTTCTTTTAGGGTATGTTTGGTTAAATTCTTCTTACATTAGAGTAGTATAACAAGGCTTTCATTCTGCATTAAATGAGTATGGATTGTCTTTTTGTTTTGTGTTCGCACAGCACCTCGTGCAGTGAGGTCCTAGTCTAAGACTAGGACCCTGAGGCACTAAAACGATGAAATTCCGGCCTCATTGGAGGCAACAGCAAAACTGCCATAGATTTTACTGGAGCCACGATTTCACCCAGTATTTATTTTAATGTAACTGACATCAGAATCTTGTCCAAAGTTCAAGTATTATTAAACACATAGTAGTTATGCAGACAGAATGGTGAAGATCTGTTGCCAAGAAGAAAATATTTAGGGCGCCCAGAGGCACTAAACATACACACCCTTCTTAGGAACAGCAATTACAGGCTGAAAATAAAACTGGCAATATGTTCATTAAGGGGGGAGCAGGGCAGGGGGATTTCTACACATATACTATTAAATCTGTAGGAATATGCTCTTTTTGTTATCAATATTTACTTCAGAGATTTAATACCAGGATGTTCCAGTCTTCAGTTCCAGTTCTTGAGCTTCAGAGGCAGATTTTTAGCTTGCTAGGTAGGGAATTTAACTTTTAACAAAAAATTGAATTGTATAATTTCTTAAATTGGCTGAATGACTGTATTCTGAATCTAGTGAAACTTGTCCACATTGACACTAACCTTATGGTGTCTATGCATTTAGCATAAGGGAATCTCGTCAGTTTATATTTCCCAAGGATATACATTTTTTGCTGTTTTTTCTGCTTGCTGGGAGAATTTTCACTGTCACTGGTTTGCAATCTGAGACACTGCATCAGAATGCAGAATAAGATATAGCAAGGGCAGAATGCATACTTTTCTCTCTCCAAACTCCATGTAGAGTACAGCTCAGATTCTGTGTTAGCCTAAATGCTGAACCCAGGATCTCTTTACAATAAGAGAATGAGAGGGTGTGTATCATATTTACAAGATACATTTGCAGTTATGAATCAATAAGCATGTTATCAGTTCGTTTCCTTTTTTCCCCCCATCTTGCAGTTGGAAAAACTGGTGGAACACAGCATATCAACACCACTTAGCATTTCTATAATGGTTTCAAATTATTTATATTGGGTAGTGCCTACTGTGCTAAGTACTATAATCAAAGGAAACAAAAAGATGTTTGCTGCCCCACAGAGCTTACAGACATATTAAATGTTATGTTGATCCAAGAGGGATGAATAACTAAAGTGTTAAGAAAGGGTTGACACACCTTGGCACCCCAGGATATGTTTTGTACAAAGTATGCCATGTGAGGTATCATTCTAAAAGTCTTGATCTGCTAGACATTAATATCTCGTTGGATTTTATGTGAAGTTATATATGTATTACTGAAACATGTTGTAAGGTTGAAAACACCCACAAGCAGCCTTTCAGGTACAACAGTAAAAAGGCCAAACAATGCTAATGGCTCATCGAGGAAATGCAGACAAGCACAAGGATTACCCCAGGAACTGTGTACAATAGAAACCTCTCAGAGATAGTACTACACAATGGGAACTGTTTGACCGAGGTCACAACGAAAGAGCATACCAGCAAGTGAAAAGAAGATATAAAAAGGGACAATGACATCATGATGGTATCTCACTCTCCCTACAAAAAAAACACATGGAAACACCTGAGAGGCAAGGACTGAACTGTGGGAAGTGATGGTCCCAGGATAGAGGGATTCTTAGCATGAAAACCTGGAAAACCCAAGATGCAGAGCCAAGGCAGCTTGTGCCTTAAGAATCTGCCAGCCTGTTTATCACTCAGAGTGAGAATTTGCTAACTCATATCCTACCTATCTAGTGTGCTAAGCTCAGTTTGTGGTTTTGTTTATTTACAAAGGTAATCTGCTTTGATCTGTTTTCCATCATGTATAAATCACTTTAAAAAATCTATCCTTTTGTAGTTAATAAATTTGCTTTTGTTTTATCTAAAACCAGTGTGTGGAAATTATAACTCTGAGCAGAAAGCTGTTGCATCCCTCTCTCCACATTGTGGGAGAGGGTGAATTTTATGAGCATATGCTGTACAGTTCCCTGTGCAATGGAAGACGGTATAATTTTGGGTTTACACTCCAGAGGGAGATGCATGCCTTAGCAGCTGGGAAGCCTTAGCGGAGCCTTCCCATACAGAGCTGATCTCAGCATCTGTGTGAAGGTGCAACTGGGCGTGTCCCTATCTGTGTGTATGCTGGTGAAAGAGCAAGATTGGAGAGCGTGGCAACTTATCACAGCATCACAGTGTGAAAGGGAGCCCAGGCTGGTGAGTCAGGTAGGCTCGGTGGTACCCCAGTTCCAAGTGGCACCCCGGGGGAACCTGTCACAAGGGTCAAACTCTGTTCTCAGCTACACCAACACAATCCTAGTGATTGAAGCTAAACCCTTGCCACAAGGTTTTGCTCCCAGGTATGTTGTGTGTGTGTTTTTATATTTTGGGGAGTAAGAGGACTGGGTTGCCTACCATCTTCCTGTAATGAATTCATAACCTTGGAAGTTGGTGCAGGAAGGCTGTGGACTGAAGATACCTGATCACCCTTTGAAGAAATAAAGGCTCCTTAATAGGCCAATGCTCATGGAATTATCTAGATGACACAATGACCACATTGTATTTTCAAGCAACATTTTCTTCCTTCAGATCTGCACAAGACGTTAGCCAGCCCTTTGTGATGCAAAATAAAAATATGGCTGGCTCACACAAAAAACATTTTTAATAACTTGCTGGCCTTTCATTTTTACACTATCAACACCAACTATCAAGCAAAGCTAAATAACCAATGACAATGTTCCCTGCTTTCAGATTGGGAACTGAAGAATTCCTGGTCACATCACTTGCCAGACCTCAGCTCTGGGTATAAAAGTCAAGTGACAAGACTGATCACAGCAAATTCCTTCATGGCTAGGCTCCCTGAACCAGTACAAACATAGCCATGACTGTGGACTTTAGGCTTACAGAAAAGAGGGAGAAGTCACAGCAGATCACTGAGTCCATCTCCACTGCAAGAGTGTAATACAGCCCCTCAAACAAGGGGAGTTTCAGGTATTGTTCTTCCAATCCTGGAAACTAAGATCTTGAGGGAGGGAAATTTTCCCTACCCTTACTGCATGGAAGAGTTCTAACTCCCTCATTTCCAAGTACTATGTAAACAGAACACTTTTAGGACCTTGAAAGTTCCACACCTCTTAACTGAATGACCTGAGCAACACTGAACCCAGTGTAGCTCATTCAACTTGTGTGTAGGTCCACTGACTTCAAGCAAGCTGGGACCGGCCCCATAACCTGGCAATCTGGATTTGTAATTCATTTATTTCATGCTATCACTCTTCAAGTATAACTTAACAATTCAAATCTATATCCTGAACCACATACTGAATATGTATGTTTCTAAGAAGCCTAATTCAATCCATCTTATCCCAAACAGGCCATCACAGGGTTGGGGAGGGTGATCACTAGATATCATGACGCCTTGTTTGGTTTGCCCATAGTGATGTTATTTTCCCACTTAATCAAAGCAACATTTTTATAGCAAGCTACATCTGAAATATGATTGTGAGATTTAAATGAAACCAGAGAGAATCTGTGTACATACTATAAAGAAGAAAGTAAGCCTAACAGTTGGTTTGACTGACAAATATTTGACTGTGCTTCACTGCAGGATTGTAATGCTGGCCTTGAGTGACATGGTCAAAATTAGCAACAGCATTTAAAAAAAAGAAAAGAAAAGAAAAGAAACTGACAGGATTCATCCACAGACCACACACCTTTGGAATAATGCTCCAGACCATACTCTATGGTTCCTCAGACACTTCTCTGTTGATGCATTTCCCAACCCTTACACAAAAAGTGCGTCTCATTTGCGTGTCATCTAATCCATGTGACTATCAAAAGATTCTGCCACAAAAACGCTAGGACAGCATGGACCAGAAAGCAGCCCTGGGATAAGGATTATTGTTTATTTGCACCTGTATTAAAATGTGTTTTTGTATGGCTCTCCTTAATATATTCTGTACATTTAGAAGAATTACAATAGAATGAAGGTTGTGTGCAATTTTAGAGCAGTTCTGTATTCTCCCACCTTCTCAGAACGAATGAACCCTCCCTCACAGGCCATACAGGTGAATCTCCCTGTAGAAGAGGAACAGCTGGCTACAGCCTCTGGAGTAAATTAGTTCTATTCCTGAATCAGACAAAGGCTTTCATCCCCCTGTCAGATGCGGAGCTCGCTATCTCAGTAGTGCTTTTCACCTTGCAGGTAGGAACCATGAGAGGCCTGGAACTCTGATCTGTCGTATTGTGCTGCTACTATCCAGCTAAGCTAGCTATGAGCCCCACCATATTACAGGTTAGAGAACTAGGAGTATTTTCAGTTAATGAACCTTCCTTTGGAATATTTGTTCAGCTATGAGTGCATTTTAAAGCAGAGGTGAAGCTGAGGGGTGGGGAAGCTTCAAAGCTTAGTGTCATGGGTCTCTCTAGGATTCTGCAAAGAATCTAATCACCTGGGGAAATATGTCAAGTGGTAGGTGTTATGCAGTGATTTTTCATTAATTTTAATTACTGTCATTTTATAGGGTAGTTAGCATCCTCAGTCCTCTGTCTCTGAATTGCACTGGGATTTATGCCAAATTTCTTCCCCCTCATTGGTTCCCTCAAGCATTATTTAATAATAGAAGCCCTTTAACATGTTTTAATAAAAATATAAATGCCAAACAGTTTTGAATGAGAAGGAAACCATATTATAAACATTTATAATAAAACCCTCTTCTTTATTTATAATTCTATGAAACTAAAAACTTGGACTACATGCTGTTGAACAAAAGGCTCTCTCAGGGTTGAGGAGAGAGAGTATATGGAGCATACCCACCTTAAAAACACACATACAGACAAAGCAAAACATGTGTTTAGCAACTGTTAATGCCACCCCATGAGATGGGCAGGAGGGAAGAGACTGAAAATAGCATTGATTCAAATCCAGTTGCAATGAACCAGGGATAGGAAACAGTTGCCTTGGTGGCTTACTGTATATTGAAACAAACCTTATCTGCTCCAGATTTGAAATTAAATTGTCTACCTTATAAAAAAATCTATTCCTGATTCCTACAATGGACACCACTCTCCACTGATATTCCCTGACAAGCACTAGAGAAAAGCTTTTCTAACTTGGACAAGAAGGTGACAGGTGCCCAAGTGCTGGCTCCCAGGTATTTATTGACCATTAGCAGGTTTATCTGTTATAAACAATAAGGTCAGGTATGCATTTTAGAGGCATTAATACTGTAACATCAATTAGTTACCCATTACAGAATCAATAGTTAATATCTCATAATTGTTTGGGGAATTAGTGTGGATAGGACACTGGACTTGGAGTCAGGAGACCTGAGGTCTATTCCTGGCTCTGCCACCGACCTACTGTGACACCTTGGGGAGATCATTTCTCTCCATGCCCCATCCCTTGTCTGTCCTGTTTATTAAGAGATGAAGGACAGGACAAGGAAAAGGGTGGTAGCCTGGGTCTTGGGAGACCTGGGTTCAAGTCTCTGCTTCACCACACACTCCCTCTGTGATCCTGGGTGTGTCAGTCTCTGGTGCCTAAATACCTTTGAGGATCTGTGCCTCAAATTCCTCTCTGTAAAAAGGGAGACAGTAGGTGAGGTGAGAAAATAAATGCATTAAAGATGGTGAAGTGCTCAGATACTAAGTACCTTAGGTAGATAAACTAAGGAAGAGATTTTAAGAATTGTCAAAGTTATTTGGAAGCACAAGTCCCATTGACTTTTGCTCCTAATTCCCTTAGGCCCTTTTTCCAAACCTCTCCCTAAGCTCTCTGGGCAGGGACAGTGTCTATCCAACTGGAGCCCTCACTCTTAGCTGGGGTTTTAGCTGACATAATAATATTAAGCCAGTTGTTCTTTGTGTATATCTGATTTCTCAAGGATCTGTGGATAGCAAGAAACTTGTTTAACTGACAGTATCGTTCACAAAAATTAGGCACTGTGTGGGAGGATTCCAGTGGGCTGTGGCCCCATACAGGTACAGACTGAAATTTTCAAAGCTTTCTAAGGGATTTTGAAGATCTTACCCAAGCTGTTCTCTTTACATTGCATCTTGTCCTAACACCAGGTACTAGGATTCTGACAAAAATATTTCTCTGCTTTGCATCCCCACCCACCACATGGCATTTTAATTGTTCTGTATGTTTGTTTTCACTGAGTTCCAACTTGTGAAGTGCACTCAACTCCCAGTGAAGTCAATGGGAACTGATGGCATTCAGTCCCTTGCAGGATCAAACCCCCACCTTGAGCTTGCATACTCCTCCCCTAAGCCTGTGCAGTCTCCTCTCACTACCAATGCATGGACTCCCAACATGGAGATGTGCCTGCACAGGGCCTGAGAGGGTGCTGAAAATGCAGTTGAACGCCCACCCCACCAATCTGCAGACTGAGGAGAAGAGAGGGGAAATATATATGTCCCATCCAATAAATATATCATACACAGTATGCCTACTTCTGAAACCTCCACTAAGGGCCCAATCCCACTCCTGCTGAAGTCTATGCAAGTTTTGCCATCAGATACCCCACCTGACTGGGTTTTCTGGTCTATGTGCAGACATGTAGGCAAATTTCACACTTTAGAGGCTTGAGATTATTTAGATGGAGCACTACTTTTACACAGCACCATGCAATGGAAACTTTCACAGAAAGCTTTTCCCTCACTCTTTACTAGAAGGTTTATATTGCAGGTACACCTTCTCAGCCAAATCTTGTGGCTTAGTTTTCTCTCACAAAAGATTTGGGAAATATTTTAAAATTACGGAGCTGACCCCTGCACCTCCAGCACCTGAGTGGTCAGCCTGAGAGACTACAAAGTGAGGGAATAAAAAGAACCTGTCTCTCTAATTATCACCAGAGGTATAAAACACAAAGCAAATGCACAGCCTCTGTACTGATCTGGCCTTCCCAGAATACATGTTATTTAAAGAGGAAGCAGCAATTTTCACGTAGCAAAAAAATGGTGGCCAAATTTTATCATCACTATCTTTGGGTGCTCCCATTCTAAAGTTCCTTTCGAATGGGATCTGTAACAAGTTGGCATTGGGGCGTTGAGTCAGGACCCAGAACGCCCCACACCCCCTTTCCCACAAGCCACAGCGCCAGAATGGGAAGAGGTGCTCTGTGGGATAGCTGCCCATAATGCACCGCTCCCAATACCACTTCAAGTGCCGCAAATGTGGCCACGCCAGTGCGCTTGCAGTTGACAGTGTGAACACACTGCAGCGCTTTCCCTGCTGCAGTCTCCGAGGGCTGGTTTAACTCACAGCGCTCTACATCTGCAAGTGTAGCCATGCCCTTAGAGAGTAAAGAATTTCTTCTTTTAAGAATTGCTGGGATGGTGAGTGGAGTCATTCCCTTCTCTCTTCCAAGTCAGGCAAATTCCATGGAGCAAGCCATGGTAGAAAAAAGGCAACAAGGAGCACATGGAACAGAAAAGTTATTTTAAAATTACCCTGAATGGTTTGAAAATGAGAATTTACCTGCTTTAAGAAAGAAGGATTCATGAAAAGAGAAAAATATTAGCCTTGGAACCAGAATATGGAAACAAAATATGGAGTTGTCAAATCTCTATTCCAAAGTAAGTTGCAGTCACTTCATACCTTTGTCTTACTGACTACAACAAGGGAATTTCATGTTTTACTTTTACAGGAAAAAGGAATTGAACTGCTACAGAAAGTGGGGCAAGTTGTCTATGAACCTTCATTTGAATTTGAAGCAACCTTTTATTTCACCATGTTGCACCAAGGGTTGTGAACAAGGTCTCGCTTAATTTGTTGTCAGACCCTGCCGCTGCCTCAGTTTCTACACATTGGTCAAACTAATGCACTTCTTAAATATTTAGCTTTCTGGCCAAACCACAGAATCCACCCCCCTCTTCCCAAGGGTAAAGAAAAGTCCAACAGAACCAACCAACCAAAGAACCTTATCATAGAATAGGGCAAGATTCATCAGAGTGCACCATCACAGGGCCACACAATGTTTTCACCTTCACTGGACTATACTTCCTTTTCCTCCTGTGCTCTGCAGTCCATTTGCCCTGTTGATGCAAGACAACAGAAGTGAGACTTCCTCCCATCCTCACTGAAACTCCCAGCATAAGGCCCTAAGAAAGTATGAGCCCTCTCTCTCCTACACTCATCCACCCTGTCCTGTTCTGGCTACTTCTGTCTAGGGACACCCTTCCTCAGGGCTTCTGAGCTCCCATTGTACCAGGCTCCTTCAACCACCTTTGTATCAAGGCTGTAGGCCCCAGTTCCGTCTAAGCAAGCGAGAGCAGCCAGTTCCACTCCAGAACCTGATCCACTTTAGAGAGACTCATCCAGGTCTCTCTCACCTCAGGCCTGAAGGTGTCCCTGAGAAGGAGCTCTCTTGTAAGCAGCACCACCCTCAGGCTATCATCTGATGACATCTGATCACCTGACCCAACAACTGGCCCAAGCTCAAACCTGGAAGGCTGACAAATGGGCTCAGCTATACCTGTGCCTAAGTCTCCATAAAGGGCCAGCACACCCTTTTACACTTGGGCATTCACTTCAACATTTCAAGCTTCACTAATGCAAATACACATGAAAAGCAAATTTTAGGAACAAATATTTACCAAAGAGGTATTTAGAGTTCTACATTCGATTGAAAAAATTTCAGGTTATGATGAGTTGGTTAGATACACAGGTAGTCTAATCAAGGGATAGAAACATGATTTACAGAACTAATCACAATCACAATCCAAATTGTGACAATTAACTGAATGCATTCATTAGGAATTTTTGCTCAGCTCTACGAATTAAGCTATCACCAAATTATTTTATTTGTCCACAGTTTTTAGAGTTGGAGTTGTTTCTGTGGTCCCTACAGTATTGATTTTGCCCTTTGGTTTTCTGTGTGACTCAGAAATATCATCAACAACAAGGTTGTGATCACGGTGTTTGCTATAGGAATCTTTGGATTATTAGAGATCTTAAGTGGGAGCTTTCTCAGCCTTTAACTTAGAGAGGAAAGTCTGAAATCTAATGACAGCTTCTCCTAAGTGTTTCTAAGGAATTAGGCTGAAATAAGCGTTAAGACAGAGTTTTATACATTCTTACTTTGATAGCATATACTGAAAAGTTCAATTAATCCAGAGTGTTGTCCTGCAAAAATGGTAGGAAAGACCTGCTATTTCTTACATAAAAAAGTTTATTTTTTCATTTGTAAAAGAGATGGAGGGAGGGGATGGATTAAAACCTCCCATGGCTTTCTATACATAAGGAAGCAAATAAGGGCACATCATTTCCCCCTCTATTTTTTTGGATCATCTTTAAATCTGAGTTTTATAGAAACCAACACTTGGAACTCAAAAGGAATTAGAAGTGGAAGAGAACTACTAAGTCATCTTCTCCATTTCTCACTGAAGGATTGAGTGAAGATGGCAGGTACAGCCTCCACTCAAAACTCAAATCTGTGGAAGTTTACCCTAGATGAAGGTTTCTGGATTAGACCGTTAAAGTGAAATCTTGATCTCAGTGAAGTCAATGGCAGAACTCCCATTGACTCCAATGAGGCCAAGATTCCACCTTTGGGCTCTACATTTTAACAAGTTTTAATTTGAGATTTGCTTCAGATGGTGCTAGAATTTCAATGCTGTTTTAACAGACAGCAGCTGTTATACCTTAACAGGTGGTCTGTTAACACTCAGTGGTCCACAGACTAAGGCATTTTAAGACAGGGAAGGGATTTTAGTATCTAACCAGGAAACAGCCATTGGAGGGTGTCTCTTACAAAGCAAGCCATAGACTGAAAGGTGTTTTAAAGAAAACCTAAGCATACCTTAAAAGATGTTAAATGCTGCCATGGCAATAGCATTTGCATTAGATAACTCAATTCAAGAGGAAACTTTCCACTGATCTTATGCTGGGTCCAAGCCTCCTCTAGATCTGCTGCAAAGTGAGGCCATGATCCTGCTCTGAGGACCACACAGAGCTCCACTGAAGTCAACAGGGCTCTACACAGGTGCAGGAATCCATTCACTAGAAGACTGGGGTGTTCATATTGGAGATCTATTTCAGATTGTACCTTGTATTGAATTCCAAATGGGACACTGACAAGTTACATGAGCTAGTCATGGAGAAATACTCAGTGTCACCTCTCTTATGCTTTAAAAGGTACAGATCATGCTAGTTGAGGAGGAATGGGGGGAGGAGAAGCAGGTGAATATTCTATATTGCCATTTCTATTTTTTCAAAAATACGGGGTGGAGAAGCAAGGAAACCAATATCTTCCTTCTGACTTATGTTCCCTGTGCCCTTTCATATTGCATGGCATTGCATGCCATATATTAACTGTCTCTGTACATGAATAATCTTCAACATATTAGGCAAAATATAAAAATGAATGCAAACAATCATGAACTATTTAGTTCTTTTCACTAGTGATTATGAGGCTTTTGTTTAAGGAGTGGTGATACGTTAGAACCAATCCCGCAAGAAATGTAACATCAGTCCTTTTATAGGATTCTCTTTCATTGTTTGGCACTAAGATCTGGACACATGAAGAGACGCATCTCTCAACATCAGCAGACTTAGAGAATATACAGCATGCTTTGAAATATAGGAAAGTTGATCCTGCAGGGCTGTTTACTTCAACACAGCTTTTTTAAAAAACTATCTCTACTCTACTCTCAAACACGGATGAGTAAAATTTGTAGGAGGTAAAGCTATACTCAAAGGAAGAGTTATGACCAAATGTCACAGATTACTTAAAAAAGGTCATTATTTATTCTGGGATCTACACTGTCTTCTATATCAGGCCCTTTGACTCAGTATTAGAGCTTTGTAAAGCTCACTCATTTGACCTCATATGGGTCCATATGTAATACTTCGTTTGAAATCTAAGTGTTCTGGTGCCCACACAAATTTTGCTTTGCACTTTGGGTCCATAGAAACAAAATCTCAAACCAAAACTCACCCAAAGTTACCATTCTGTTCTGGTTTTATATCAACGCTGTAAGTTTCTGAATTTTGACTTAAAAACTCCATAGCTCAGTCCACATTTGCTTAAATGTGTTATGAACTTTAGTCAACTTCTCTCTAAATGTACAGTATGTCTACAGTAGTGCTGGAGGTGTAATTTCTAGCTCAGTTAGATGTATACATGCTAGCTCTGACTGAGCTAGAGTGCTAAAAATCAGAAGTGTAGCCAGGGCTGTACAGGTAGAGGGACGAACAAGCTCCCCCTGAGTACAATCCCATCTGGGAACCTTAGTACTTACTCAGGTGGTTATCCCATCCTGCCACCCATGCCACTGTGATTACATATGCTAGCTCTATCAAAGCTAGCACATGTGTGTGACACCCTGGCACCCCAATATTCACCATTGTTGTGTAATTAGGATAGGTTTTGTACAAAGTTTGTCTTGTGAGGTATCATTCTAAACATCTTGATCTGCTAGACATTAATATCTCATTGAATTGTATGTGAAGTTATGAAGTTTGGCTGTGTATGTGTTACTGAAACATGTGAGGTTGAAAACACCCACAAGCAGCCTTTCAGATACAACAGTAAAAAGGCCAAACAATGTTAATTGCTCATTGAGGAAATGCACATAAGCAGAAGGATTACCTCAGGAACTGTGTACAATAGAAACCTCTCAAAGATAGCACTACAGAATGGGAACTATTTGACCCAGGTCACAGCAAGAGCTTTCCAGCAAGTGGGAAGAAGATATAAAAGGAGAAAAATGACATGGGGGGGGGGGAAGGGGATGACACCTCCTTCTCCCTACAACACCACACCTGGAAACATCTGAGGAATAAAGACTGAACAGGGAGGAAGTGATGGTCCCATGCCAAAAGGGATTTCTAGCCAGTTTATGAAAGCCTGGGAAACCCAAGCTGCGAAGCTAAGGCAGCTTGTGCCTTATGAATCTGCCAGCCTATTTATCACTCAGGCCTGGTCTACACTGGGCGGCGGGGAGCTAAGTCGGTCTAAGTTACGCAATTTCAGCTAGATTTATTGTGTCTTCACTAAATGTGATAAATTGACCCCCGCTAAATCGATCGCTCCAGAGTTAAGTGTAGACAGGCCCTCAGGGTGAGAATTGCTTATTTATATCCTACCTATCTGGTATGTTAAGCTCGGTTTGCAGTTTTGTTTATTTACTAGGTAATCTGCTTTGATCTGTTTGCTATCACTTATAATCACTTAAAAAAAACTATCCTTTTGTAGTTAATAAACTTATTTTATGTTTTAATGCAAACTAGTGTGCATTTGACTAAGGTGTCTGGGGAAAATCTCAGCTTGGTTACCACAAGTGTGCATGGGCCTCTTCACATTGAGGGAGAGGCAGACTGGGTGTTAAACCCATATACTGGCCAGATTTGACCTGGGCAGGAGAGTACTGCTTGGAGGGCTTTGCAACTTGTCACAGCAGCACAGTGTGAGAGGGAGCTCATGCTAGTGGGTCAGAGGGCTCAGTGGTACCCCAGTTCCAGGTGGCACCCTGGGGGGAACTCTTCACAACATGTACTTCCGCCCAAGCTGAAAAGGACACCTGCAGGACACCCTCACTCGGTTTTGTGGGTGCTTATGAAATGCAAAGCAAGCGGAGTTGTGAATGCAGATGTTTTGCTCAACTCTTCTGAATATGCCAATGGAATTACAGTGTTGACACTTCATAAAAAACTAAGCTATTGCCTTGATATTACTCTCATCCTCTTTGTAGCTGTAAAGTCTTAATAAAGCTTGAACATTTTCAATAAGCTTTCTCGAGACTGTTGAAGTAATCTTACACCACAGCTACATAAGAGCCCTAACAAGAATTGCCCAGTTCTGCAAGGTATTTGAACATGTGCCTAACTTTAAAAATGTAAATAAGTACCTTATTGAATTGGGACTACAAAGCAGTTATCAGAGGCATCAGTACAAAGATACAGCCAGATCAGCACGCTCATTACTGGAAGCATGCTGTCACCACCACTAGACCACCCAGATGGAAGGCAAACTACATAAACAACATTTGTAACCAATATAAGTGGTCAAGAAGTGAAGAAACATTTTCAGAAGTGTGAGTTGAAACCGCTCTTCCCACCCCCAGTCTTTTGATCATACTATGAGATAAAGCCAGATCTTTCATTTTTATACATCAAGTTTCATGCGCTTTGACAACAAATACAAAAATCTGTAAACCGATTAAAAATCACATCAGAAGTTGCAAACATTTGTAAAATCTTTAATAGGCACTGCACTAACTTAAATGTATACCCCCATCTTCTCTCTCTTGTTCAACAGGTTTAGCTGAAATCTACAGGCCTACATTCTTGCACCATCTGGTGTCAAACATAATCATATGTAACTCTTATCTTGCGCTTTTCATCAATATCTCAAAGTGCTTTATAAGGCACCCCCCAATATAATTATGGGGAAACCACGGCATAAAGAGGTGAAATGACTTGCCCAAGGTCATTCATCAGGCTAGTGGCACATCCGTGAACAAAACCCATCTCTGGGTCCCAGTCTTGCATTTTAGTTACAATTACATTTCACTGATCTGTTACTAATAATATTTTGATTTGATTCACTATTATGTAAATCCTGTACACCCCTCAAAAATTAGACTGTTAAACACCAGAAAATATTTTCACACCAAATTACTGCCCCTTTAATCACACTTTTTGTAGGTCTCCATCACCCAGAATAGGTCTCACTTGGTCTCCCATCCTTCTTTCACTCTGCCTGTTGCTTCTCCTACTTCCCTCCCTTTCAGTTTCACACTCTTCTGCATTTCTCTTCCCCCCCTCTTGCTCAGTTTTTATTTGATACTGAACATTAAGGCACAAATTAAATATTGTTAACTTGGCTCCAATCCCATGAGGCTCACTTTTTAAAATTTTATTTCCTTTCTGTTCTCCACTCTCCTCGAATGACTGACAAACTTTAAATGCTTCCCTTAAATGATTTGTGTCTCATTGTTTTTTTGGCTCCTATAAGGAACAGTTTCCTTGTACAGATTTTGTCCCATCTGCTCTTTAAGGCCATGATACTGCAAGCTGCTCCACGTAAGAGAAACCTTTCCTCTGCATGGAGCCACTCTGAAATAAGTGGGAGACTGAATAGCCTTTGGGGATCATTTGAACAGAGCAGCTTGCAGGATTGGGGCCTAAATTAGTATTTTGTTTAGGAAACACAAAACATCTTTAGAAATATTTTGAACAAAATATTAACATCAACTTGTGGAAGAGTTCGTAAAGACCTTTTCCCTCCAATAAATGATTTTAAAGACATTGTACATAATATATTAGTGCCAGAATGTGCTATGACTGTCCAATTTCTGGGTGTATCTTTGACTGCACATTGATAAGATGTTACCTAACAAATAAAATGACCTCCAGATTATACTATACCAAAAATATTAATAATAATAAATAATAAAAATAATAATAAGGTAATAATGAAGGATATACAAGCTATTGCCAGAATGAACGCATGGATGGGTAAAAGTGCTTAAGGCATATTCAGCAGTAAATAGCTAAATTTCTCACGTGAACTATGAGTATGAAAACTGTATTCCAGGTATTATTACATAGCCTGTAGTCAAGAAATTGAAAAGTGATGGTTAGACTAGATTCGACACAGTTCAATACCTGTACTGTCTTGTATCTTTGGATCAAGACTATTACATTCATTATATTTCTAGTATGGCAATAAATCACTCAAACTCCAATATTATGAAACAATAACATAAACAGAAGGAAACATCAGTACGAGGTGAATAAAGGCTAACATTCCTGCAAGATGGCACTAGAAAGGATTTCACAGGGCCTCATCCAAAGTCCACTGAAGTCAATGGAAAGACTGCCATTGACCTCATAGAGTTTAAGGCCAGAAGGGGTGACCAGAGCATCTATTTTGACTTCCTGAATATCACAGCTACCAACACCACCCAGCTTCAGCACACTAATCCCAACAACCAAAATTAGGACGAAATATTATAGCCCATGGAAGACTGCACCATTCTTTGCATGTGACACATAATAGGATGGACTGAGGTGCAAAGTCAGGAAATTAATTGAGCTATACTCCGATAATCCCAGCAAGTGACCTCAATGGGCTTTTGATCAGGCCTCTAATGAGACTAATTAAAGATTCTGCAAAACAACTAGCCTTTGTGATGTTTTTGCTCAAGTTGGTGGCCCTTTATGTTGAAGAACCTGGCAACTAAGAAATGTGTTCAAAAACAAAGCTAAAATGGAGAACCTGACTCCTGAAATTGACAGGCCTCTCAGACTCAGGAAAATCCATCAAAGAAATGCTGGAAATAATTATTGGAAGTCAGGATGACTTTAAGAAATCTCTACCTAAAATGGATACAAAGTGTGATAAACTTGCCTCATGAATCACTAATGCAGAACAACAGCTGAACTTCCTTGTCAGTGGTGGGCCACGGGCTGCCTGTGTGTACTGGTCAGCTACTAAATTGCAGCCAGGATATGAGTAGCAGGGTCAGGATAACAGGAGGTTGGGGTCAGGCACCAAGTTGCAGGCAGCAGGCAAATAGCAGTGCCAGGGACAAACCAGGGTCAGAAGCAGAGTCTAGGGTCTACAGGAAACCAAGGTCTGGAGCAGAAGCAAGCATGCAATCTACATTGTCACTCAGGCAGCTCCCCACGATGGCTTCCTGGTTTATATATCAGCATAAGTAAGTCAGTGGACCCTGATGGGCTGCCACTCAGTCCCTCCGGGGCAGTGCTTCCTGCAGAGCCTAGCTTCACAGAGTCCTCCAGGGGATACCTAGTCTAAGCTTCCAGGGGTGATATGGCAGTGTCAGTGGCCCAGAACCCCCTTGATCCCAGGTTCCAGTACCATGGAGACTCTTACCTCACAAGATATTAACATCATAGTCTATGTGAGCCAATATTGTTTCTTTGGGGGATGGGGGGAGAAAGCAAATTTATTATGGGCAGTGTTGGCACATCAAAGTAAAGATTATGGTACTAATCAATGTTTACAGCATTGTGGTGATTTGTTTAGCATTAACACTGCAACAAGGTAGGAGATGTTTATTTGGGGATGGAGAGGGGAGGAGAAAGCCCTTAATATCAGAGAAAAGGTTGCTCTGCAGGGATGGAAGAGTCAGCAGTAGGTAAAGGAAGCTACAGGAGTTATTTCCTGTGGTATAAGGGTTACTTTTTTACCTTGGGGTAAAACGCCACACATGTGCTATCATGAGGTAAAAACAAAGTGAAGATGAGGCACTTCAGTCTCTACCATGAGACACTAGATGAGATCAGCACTCTATCCCACCTAGTTTAGCTTGCAGCAAAACTAAAGCAACTTGTCTTCACTGTGTTTTTACCTCTGGATAGCTGATGCATGTTACAGAGTCATAGAATTTATGGCCAGAATGGACCGCTAGATCACTGTGTCTCACCTCCTGTATAGCACAGGCCACCAATACCACCCAGCACTTGCACACTAAACCAACAACCGAAATGAGACCAAAGTAGTACACAGGATACTAGACTACTCTGTGGCACTGGCAGAATAGGAGGGAATGGGGTGCATCAGTGCCTGAAGCAATGGCAGGGAAATGATTAGGTGAAATATACTCAGATCATCCTGGCAAGAGACCTGCCCCCACACACTGCAGAGAATGGTGAAAAACACACAAGGTCACTGCCAATCTAACCTGGTGTAAAATTCCTTCCTGGCCCCACATATTTCAATTAGTTACCCAGAGGTAGAGAATTTTTTTATAGTAGTGAAGAGAAGGCCTTAGAATTGCCACTCTCCTCAAAAGTCATGCAGCATAGGTCTGAGTGCAGGAAACAGGTGGGTATTACACAGAAAAAAATGGGGAAGAGTTCAGGACCAACCATTTTATGGCTTTATCTCTTGGAAAACCAAGCAAAGCACTGTACTCCATAAGCATATATAGCAAAGCATAGAAGTGTAGGACTGGAAGGACTTCAGTAGGTCATCTAATCCAGTCCCCTGCACTCAAGGCAGGACTAAGTAATAACTAAACCATTTCTGACAGGTGTTTGTCTAAACTGTTCTTAAAACCTTTCAATGATAGAGATTCCACAACTTCCCTAGGCAACTTATTCCAGTGCTTAACTACCCTAATCTTCAACTGTAGGGGGGTGCACTCACCTCTCAGAAGCACCCACTGGTCAAGTATGTGCAGGCCTGCATGGTCTCTGTCTCATGGTCATTGAGCTTAGGTCCTTAATTAGTCCCATAGTCTATCAATGGTCTCAGCCCTGGTGTTGAGCCATACTCTAGGGCTTCCCCCTGAAGGCAATGTCCTTGCCCTCTCTGGGCATTTCAGGCCCCCAGCTCTTCTGCGGGGCCACTAAAGGGTTCAGTTCCTCTTCTGGGGTGCCTTAAAGTCCAGGTCACTTCCCACAGTGGTTAATGGGGGAGAGGGGTGTGCCCAGGCCCGCCCACTACTCCTGATCCCAGCACAGGCACCCTGTAGATAGCAGCAATCTGCCATGTCCCTTTATCTAAGCCACGCTGCTCCTCTAATCCCCTGAGCCACTTCCCCATGGCCCCATACCATCTTCACCCTTACCTGAGGGCCTTGTTCTGATGGAGTCCCAGCAACTAGCCCAGAGGTCCTCATCATTCTCCCTGGCTTCTATCAGCACTGCCCTGTCTGAGGTCCTGCAGCTCCGCCTGCTCGCCCGCCCGCCAGCTCCTCTAGCAGCTCCAACAAGGAACTGAACTCACACTGGCCCCACAGCTCTTCTTATACTAGCATTATGTGTCCTGATTGGCTGCTCCCTGCAGCCACTTTCTAATTGGCAGTATCCCACACAACCATTCTAGGCAGCTTGGAGGACCCTCTCCACTGCCCTTTTCCAGTGTGGGGTGTGTCAGGGCCACGAGGCCACCAGCAGGGGGCCTCAAAGGGTCTGCTACATCCCATCACACCAACATAATCCTCCCTTGTTGCAATTTAAGCTAATTGCTTATTGTCCTATCCTCAGAGGTTAACGAGAACATTTTTTCACTCCTCCTTGGAACAACCATTTATGTGCTTGAAAACTATTGTGTCTGACCTTGGTTTTCTCTTCTCCAGACAAAACAAACCCAATTTTTTCTATCCCTCCACATAGGTCATGTTTGCTAGACCTTTAATCATGTTTGTTGCTCTCCTCTGGACTTTCTCCAATTTGTCTGCATCTTTCCTGAATACAATACTCTAGCTGAGGCATTATCAGTGCTGAGTAGAATGGAAGAATTACTTCTCATGTCTTACATACAAGATTCCTGCTAAATACATCCCAGAATGATGTTTAGGTTTTTTGGAATAGTGTTACACTATTGACTCACATTTAACTTTTGATCCACTATAACCCCCAGACCCCTTTTTTGCAGCACTCTTTCCTAGACAGTCATTTCCCATTTTGTATATGTGCAATGGGTTGTTCCTTTCTAAGTGGAGTACTTTGCATTTGTCCTTATTGAATTTCATCCTATTTGCCTTTGACCATTTCTCCAGTTTGTCCAGATCATTTCTGAGTTTTAATCTTATCCTCCAAAGCACTTGCAACCCCTCCCAGCTTTGTATTGTCCAAAATCTTTATAAGTGTACTCTCTATGCCATTATCTTAATCACTGATGAAGATATTGAACAGAACAGAACCCAGGACTGATCCCTGTGGGACCCCACTCCATTATGCCCTTCCAGCTTGACTGTGAACCACTGATAACTACTCTCTGGGAACAGTTTTCCAACCAGTTATGCACCCACCTTATAGCAATTCCATCTAGGCTACATTTCCCTAGTTTGTGTATGAGAAGGTCATGTGAGACATTATCAAAAGCCTTACTAAGGTCAAGATATACCACACATCTACCACTTCCCCCATCCACAAAGTTTGTTACCCTGTCAAAGAAAGCTATTAGGTCAAATCAAAGCACTACAGCCCATACTGATTCCTTGAGCACTATTAACTGTCAAAATATCCACTGAGAACTACATAGGAGAAATCACAGACCCACAACCATTACTGAGGGAAAAGCAGGATCAATGTGGAGATGCAACACCTCTCTTCACGTACGCTAAGATAAAAAAGATTTAGCCAGGGCTGCTAGCTATTTTATCATTAGTCTGACAATATTTGCTGTTTTTCTTAAAGCTCCAGCCCCTGGAGTTATGTAATTATCTGAATTTTAATTTACAGGTTGGTTTGGGCCTAATTTTTAATCCTGAACCAGACCAAAGCCCACCCATCACGAGGGGGTACCATTGTTTTCTGATCTGACCCCAACCCTTCCCCCCAGGGCTCAGTCAATGCCGCTGCTGCCTCTTGCCTGTGGGGTCAGCATGGCAGTGGCTACGCATGTCCCACTCTTGCCAACTGCCACCCACTGCTCCACTGTGTGCATGCTGTGGGGTGAAAGGCACTGTGACTATTTGGCACATTCTCTCCACAGCACACATAGCGCATAGTGAGGTGCCAGCAGCCAGCAGGAGCAGGATACACAGCTGCTGCTATGCCAACCCCACGGGCAGGAGAAAGTCATCAGAGGCAACCTGAAGTGACCCAAGCCAGAGGTCAGGTTGTCTTCTGACTGGAATCCAACACGTGTACTCAGGTCCCATTGGGTTTGGGTCAGGTTGCAGGGCTCTACTTTCATTTCATTAATAGGACAGTGCATTGCCCAGAACTCAAAGGTGTAGAGAAACTCTGGAAAATGTGACCCCCTACAGGCTCAAAACCCAGAAGGCAAATAAAGAGAACCCCACATTCGTTAGTTGTAAAAGCCTCATGGTTTGAAAAAGAAACTCATGATTTTGAATGTGTGGGGGTATCAATCTTGCAGTGGTTTAACAAAGAATGTGAGCTGTGACTGTACAGTATTCTCAGCCCCCACAGACCCAAGGGGCAAGAAACTTAGATTCAACTAAAAGTTGGTTTTACCTTATGGCAGGCAAAGAGTGCTGGGTAATGGAACTGTGAAAAAGTTAAAGCACTGAGGAACCAACTGACTCAGGGCAACCTCTAACATCCAGGAAAACATTTGGAAGTCAAACCCCTTTCCTTAAATCCAAGGCACAGCTCCAAGGCAGAAAGGGAAAAGAAGACAGCTATAGGATATATTGCTCCTCCACATTCTTTCCTACCACTTCATAGAAATAATAGGCACTCTCTTGCCACAGGGGAATATTTCATAGAATAATAGAATATTAGGGCTGGAAGGGACCTCAGGAGATCATCTTGTCCAATCCCCTGCTCGAAGCAGGACCATCACCAACTAAATCATCCCAGCCAGGGCTTTGTCAAGCCAGGCCTTAAAAACCTCTAAGGATGGAGATTCCACCACCTCCCTAGGTAACCCATTCCAGTGCTTCACCACCCTCCTAGTGAAATAGCATTTCCTAATATCCAACTTAGACCTCCCCCACTGCAACTTGAGACCATTGCTTCTTGTTCTGTCATCTGCCACTACTGAGAACAGCCTAGCTCCATCCTCTTTGGAACCCTCCTTCAGGTAGTTGAAGGCTACTATCAAATCCTCCCTCACTCTTCTCTTCTGCAGACTAAATAACCCCAGTTCCCTCAGCCTCTCCTCATAAGTCATTTTCATTGCCCTCCAATGGACTCTCTCTAGATCATTAATAAAGAAGTTGAACAAAACTGGCCCCAGGACTGACCCCTGGGGCACTCTGCTTGATACTGGCTGCCAACTAGACATCGAGCCGTTGATCACTACCCATTGAGCCCGACGATCTAGCCAGCTTTCTACCCACCGTATAGTCCATTTATCCTTCTTTAACTCGCTGGAAAGAATACTGTGGGAGACCGTATCAAAAGCTTTGCTAAAGTCAAAATATATCACATCCATTGCTTTCCCCATATCCACAGAGTCACTTATCTCATCATAGAAGGCAACCAGGTTGGTCAGGCATGACTTGCCCTTGATAAATCCATGTCGACTGTTCTTGATCACCTTCCTCTCCTCCAAGTGCTTCAAAATGGATTCCTTGAGGACCTGCTCCATGATTTTGCGGGGGACTGAAGTGAGGCTGACCCGTCTGTAGTTCCCCAGGTTGTCTTCTTCTCTTTTTTAAATATGGGCACTATATTTGCCTTTTTCCAATAGTCTGGGACCTCCCCCGATAGCCACAAATTTTCAGAGATAATGGCCAATGGCTCTGCAATCACATCAGCCAACTCCCTCAGCACCCTTGGGTGCATTAGATCTGGACCCAGGAACTTGTGCATGTCCAGCTTTTCTAAATAGTCCTTAACCTGGTCTTTCACCAGTGAGGGCTGCTCACCTTCTCCTGATACTGTGCTGCCCAGTACAGCAGTCTGGGAGCTGACCTTGTGTGTGAAGACCAAGGCAAAAAAAGCATTGAGTACTTCAGCTTTTTTCACATCATCTGTCACTATGTTGCCTCCCCCATTCAGTAAGGGTCCCACACTTTCCCTGACCTCCTCCTTGTTGCTAACATACCTGTAGAAACCCTTCTTGTTACCCTTCACATCTCTTGCTAGCTGCAACTCCAATAGTGCCTTGGCCTTCCTGATTACAGCCCTGCATGCTCTAGCAATATTTTTATACTCCTCCCTAGTCATCTGTCCAAATTTCCACTTCTTGTAAGCTTCCTTTTTGAGTTTCCTTGATGCCCTGGGTCAACTCTGGGTCAACTCTGGATTCAGCAGCACAGAAGTGTTTTCTTACTGCAGGAGGATGCCATTTTGGAATCCTGTGATTGGTTCCAGGAGTGCTAGTGATTTATAGCCTCCCAAAGCAGCACTCGGGGGAGGAATGCAGTACTGCAGTCTCCCCTTGAGATGGGTGGGGAAAGCTTCATAAACTAACTTTTGTTTACTTAGTTTCTTTATTTTTCCTTCATTTTCATGTCTTATCTCCTCATGGATTGGGCAGTGGTGATATGCCTTTGCTTCCAGTGACCAAAGGAGGTTGAAGTGGCAGACAGTACTAATGGGTTTAAATAAATATATAAATAATTTTACAAAAAGCTATGGGAGGATAAAAACATGTAACATTGAAAGGGAGAGGCTGCAAACTGGTTGAAGCCAAAGGGGGACACAGTCATGCCTCCAATAAAACACATCTACAAACCTCAGACAAGACATTCAGGTCAAATTTCACTAAGGAATAATTCTCGTCAGCATGAATTGGCTTCCTGGTAAAGGGAAATTACTACCAGAATTTATATATAATGATGCAATTATTTTAAATAGAACTTTTGCCCAGTCTCTGTTCAGTGCAGGACCCATGGGAGGACAAAGGCAGCTTCATGTCTCCTCTATTAAAGGCTGTTTCTGACCCTGACCCAGGTGAAAGCAGACTCAGGGCTGTACTAAGTAGTGCCCATTTCTCTCTGGTCCCAAAGGAATGTTGCAATATCCTGGGCAGCCAGCTGTACTGCACCCACTAGGGCTTCCAGGATCTGGAGAAGTTCCAGCCCCAGCCGTAGTTCCCCAGTAACATAAGGTGTTTCTGTGCCCTATAATACAGCAGCCACCACTCAGACACCACACAGCAGAGAAGGTTTTGTCCCCCTTCCACAACTCCAGCCACTTTGGCAGTGGAATTCCCTCAGCATAGGCATGGACCAGCCTTCCTGCACAGTCCCCAGAATAGGACATGATGGAGGATGACTGCAAGTTAATCAGGTGCAGGAATGAGGGTCAGCCAGAGTAATTGTGCTCTGGCTAATCTAGTCTGTGGACTAAACCCGTAGGCAGCTATGCAAGCCTGTTGTAAGTTAGAAAAACTCCTGAGCCATACCTTCTTAAGATAAAGTGAATACAATCCACCATGGGTGATTCCATTTCATTTCTCACCTCAGAAAGAAAATTATACACATATGTATTCCCCCATATTTTTAAAAATTTAGTTTTAAAGAGCTGATTTGCTGCATGCTATTTCAAAAGACCAGTTGAAAAAGTGGGCTTTGCAAGTAGACCAAAAAGTAATGAGGTCTGAGGTAGTTCTTGTGGGAATCAGTTGCACAGCCTTATCTCTCTCTCGTATGTATAGATTCCCAGACAAAAAATTATAATGCTGTACAGTTCAGACATCCAACCAACTTTAACTCTGCATTGGAGCAACACCAGCAACCTGTGTATATAAGTAAGGTCCCAACTGGGACTGTACTTGGGCAACTAGCCTGTGTCACCACCCATGCTGCCATAGCTACACTGCTACTTTTAGAGAGCTAGCTCAGGTATGCATACACATGTTGTAATCACGCCTCCCGATTGCTATGTAGACATACCCTTACCGAAGGCATAATTTATTATATCTGGAGGTACTGAATTGAGCCATAACATCATGCTATTGTTCTGGCATCTAGCTGTACCCCCAAGGCATGGGAAATGTTTACATTAAAATGTATAGTATATTATCTATAGTTCAAAAAACCCTGTTAAATGTTCCATTACTTCACTGAACATGTATTCCTTAATCAGACATTCTAAAGGAGTCCCGCTGCTTCTTGGCTATGCAATGGGAAAAAAATATGGGACCTGTCACTTCCCCAAGTCAATTTAACCATTAGATTAAGATCCCAATCCTGCAAATACTTACTACTCACAGTAGCGCTTACTGCTATGAGCGGTCCCCCTGCACTCAGAGTGAAGTCCATAACTTCAATGGGATCACTCATAGTAGTAAGCACTACACCTGGTTGTAAATGTTTGCAGATTCAGGTCAAAACCATATGGGATTAGGAGGAGTCTGGTGGGAGATCACAAAAGATCTTAAATATGTTTTTGGCCACTGAGTTATTATATATTTGATCAAGGGGGTTATTAGAGACGACTGCTGTCATAATTGTACTTTTAAACTGTGTCTAGGAGTGTCTTCTGAAACAGTCTCCATTCTGTCCATAAATGCCACTTTAGGGTTCTATTATGCTCTTCTCAGTTAGCTCTCTCAGGTGCCTGATTCTTTTCATTTGCCATTCATCTATCCATATGTTTCCCAGTCATGCTATGACCATGAATGAAACTCTTCAAGCAAGGATCTGTCTGTGGTCACTTGGTGGTGGGGGTGTTCGCTGCCTGTCTGGCAGTATTCCCCCATTCATCCATGTCCCAGATCCTCCTCCTATGCGACTTTCACTCAGATAACGTGCCCGCTGAATTTTTTTAAAATACATCATTAGCAATCTCTTTGTCACAGGTATAGAGCCAAATTTATTGGTCCGAAACAGAATTACTCCAGCTTTTCACCAGCTTCACAGAGAAGGAACTGGCCAAAAATGTACATAATACTAATGACATTTGATGAATGATCTCAAAGGGAAAACACCCTCCTGATTGCAGGAAGAGGGGAAGTGAAGCTGCTGGGCAGCGTGAAAAGGAAACACAGTGAAGATGATATGGATTGGAAAAGGGTTCCAATTCCCTTTAGGTCATTTGGATTTGCAATCATATCTCATTCTACTTGTACCAAGCCAAAGAGCTGTATGCCCTGTATGGGTGTTAAACTCTGCAGCAACACTGTATCAAAAGACACGTCAATAGAAACAGTTAGGATTCCCGAAGGATGGTGGCAAATGAACAATCTTTTACACAAGTAAGCTAGTGGAATAGAAATGGTATGTGAATTTTTCTAGAGGCTAGGGAGAATGAGAAAGGTGGGCGGCGATGGCATTAAATTAGTGCAACTGCTCCTTGCTTTCTGCATGAATGTAATTCATAGCACACTGATTCTCTCCTCTATTAAGTCAGTTTTGTTATCAAAGAAAAGTGTCTATCAGCTTCCCCCTCCCCCGCATCCCCATTTGTTTGTTCTGGCTCCTGCACTGCTATGCCACTGCCTGTCTCCTGTGGTAAGTGTTGCTCCTCCCTGTGCAGCAATGCTCTTTGTTGCCACCTTCTCAGTTGCTGCAGGAAGTCACATTAATAACATTGTGTCTAAGCAAATGAAGGGCCAAATCCTGACATCCACTACCCAGGTTTTACTTAGGTAAACTCCCACTGACTTAAATCACATTCACAATAGTAACAGCATTTCACAAATGGTACTGGATGGAAAGCACCTTTTGGAATGCAGGAGGATGGTTATTAGAACTGGCTTCAGTAAAGTTTTGCGTAAGTCAGGACTAAGTAACATATCAACATTTTGCCCAATATACTGCTCACCATGGTTTTACTGAGGCTGGTTACCACTGTTTGTGAAACTGCTCAGCTAATCTGACATCCAAGACAGGAAGTGTGTGAATACAACCAAGGACTGGGAATTAGGATGCCTGGGTTCTATTCACAGCACTGTGACTAACTTTGTGTGTGCTCTAATGGAAGGAACTAATCTCCGTGTTGCAGGGTACATCTACACTTAAAATACCACATTGGCACAGCTTCACCAATGCAGATGCACAACGGTAGCTCTTTAATGAAGACGCTGCACGCCGACAGGAGAGAGCTCTCCCTTCTGCGTAGTTAACCCACCTACCTAAGAGGCAGTACTTATGTCTGTAGTGTAGACCACACCTTAGTTTTCCCATCTCTAAAATGGGAGTAATATTACTCATCTCCACTCACAGTGAAGTTACAGGGCCTAGTATTTGTAAAGTGTATTGACGTTCTTGCACTGAAAAAGTGATATGTATATGTACATTACAGTATTATCTTGGCTCCACTCACATCTGCTTAAGAACTGTGAAGTGGAAGCAATGAATAAAAAGCACCTCAAGTGCTATTCTTAACACTAATTATTTTAACTGCCCACATTTTTTATTTCTATGTTTCTTTTTCTTTTTTTTAAATGGGAGTAAAAAGTACAAAAGGGCAGGTATTTCCTCCTTTCTAGCCCTACTCCACCTATTTACTGGGCCATTCTGCATGCCTGGGAGTTTCATAATGGGAATTGGAAATGGAATAAGAAAAGGAAATTGCCAAAGATGAAGCAATTTCCTGGGTGTAAACACTGTGTACAATTTTGAAGAACAGATCTAACATGAGAACATTTTTTCTTCCGTAAAAGATTGTGAAGATTTGTTATAAGAGACCATTTAGCACAGAACACTAACAAATAACCTCATTATGGCTGCTGATGAAATAAAACTGGACTCCGCAGTCCTTACTTGGGCAAAACTCCAATGACTTCAATGAGGGTTTTACCGTGAAAGACTTTGGGAGTTGGCCCTGCAGGTTACCGGACTACTGGTTAACAATAGGCGTTGGGTGAAGTTTTGAAAAGCACCTAAGTCACTTAAGAGCCTAAGTCCCATTGACTTTTAATGAGACCAAGACTCCTTCATGTGTAAGGGCCAGATTTACAAAGATATCTAGCACCTAAAGATGCAGATAAGTGCCGAGTGGGGTTTACAAAAACATTTAGGTGAGTTAGGTGCCTAACTCCCATTGAAATGGGAGTTAAGCACCTAACTCACCTAGATAATATTAAATTCCACTAGGTGCCTAACTGCATCTATAGGTGCCTAAATACTTTTGGAAAACTGGCCCTAAGTCTGTTCTGAAAATAGGTTTTAGTGCTTTTGAAAAATTTCCTCTTTATTTCAGCATATAGGGCTGGGCTTTGAAAAGTAGTCTATTTTTGTGAGCATAGCTTTGGACCCATAATTAACTGTCATCACAAATAATACCAGATAGATGTCTAAGTACCTGGCTGTACACACAAAATCGAAGCCAGATAGAAAGAAACCTGTAAAAAAAATCAGTCCTGCTATATTATAATTTGTATTACCGTAGCTTGCATTAAATAATCTATGAACTTTTTAAAAAGTGTTTGAAGCAGTTAAACAAATCAACATCTTCTAGACTCTTGCTGCTTGAGAACCCTATTGACATACCTGAAATAGGATGTGCTGGCATGGTAATGCCTAAATTTGTTTGAACAGTGGGAGCCAATTTCATTCCTTGCGTAAAACAGCTGACCTTACCTTGCTGCCATGGAGTTATACCAGGGATGAATTTGGTGTTTATATTTCTTTTATATTCTACAGCGGAGAGGACTACAAACTTTACATCTACAGAAGCCCAACCTGTCTCTCTTGCTATTGTGTATGAATTCTTTTTCAGTGACCCTTTGAGGATTATAGATCAAATTTTAAAGGAAAGGCATTAAACAAATTATTTTTAGCCTTTGTTCTTAGGAATCATGCAGCCTAGTGAATGTGCGTACCATGAGGGCATGAAGACTGCAATGTCAAGAACATCAGAGAATGTAGCCGCTGGAATGTGTGAAATGAAATCCACCACCATAGTCAAATACATCATTGAGATATAAAACATTTGGCTAGTTGTCTGTTGTAGTAGCAAAAGTAAATTACAGTTCAGTTCAGCAATCCTGTGTGTACTATATGTTAGAAAATCATTCATCCTAGAATAATCAACTTCTGGAAATCATTCACTGTTGCTATAACTGAACACAATGCAGCAGCAATTAGTTGTGCATCATTGCTTTCAAATTACACAAAACTGACTGCAGTGGGGGAGGCGAACATTTATTAGGCCAGGTTTTATTCTAAATAAAAGATCACACAGAGGAGGAATATTACAGAGATTTACATTTCAGGTCAGTTTGTAGAATGTCTATATTTGGCTTTCACAGTTAATGATGTCATAGTTCAATGACATTGGAGGCTTAGATCTTAGAATATCCCTCCTGGAGGGATACATTTGCATAAAGACGACACCGTAAATAAATCAACACTATGGCCCTGTTCCTGTTCTCACTTACACCAAAATAAAATCAGGAGTAAAACCACTGAAATCAAAAGTTAACCTTTAAACTACTGTAAGGTCCTTGTGTCCACAGCAAAGACAGTAATACCATAGGTTCATATAGGGAGGAAATGCCTGTATTTCTTCATCACTGGGATGAAGTAAAATTGGGAGCACTATTCTTTCATACTTGCCTACAATAATAGTAGAAAACATGCCTGACAGCAATTTGTTATGGGTTTCTTTACATTCCTAGAAAAAAGCACATTAAAATTGATAAGAATAGCTCAGGTACAGTTTGAGTTGCATGGTACTTGGCCATTTGGCATGTTTCAAGGAGTGTACATAAACTCCATGGTTGAATGCCTATGTCAGTCTTGTTTGCCAAATCCATGAATCAATGAGTTCTCATACAATTCTTGGCCCCAGTCCTGGAGGAAAATTTTTTAATGGTGCCCTCTGCATGCTATTCCCAGTCAGCTTTATAGCAAGAGCTTAGTTCAGCGTGGACAGGAGAACCAGGTGAATTGAAGAGCTATTAGATGAAATCATTTTCAACTTCTCTGGACCTTGTTTTGCATCTGAACCATGTCCCAGTGGAAGGTTTTATATTCCAGTATCAGTTTTCTGAGAAATGTAGTTACTTTTATTTCATAGAGGCTTATAAAACCAAGAGAGATAGTGGGTCACATTTTCAAAGGAGCCAGAAACCTGCCCCTATTTGTTTGTAAACAACTATGCATGTGGAAACACATGCACTTTTGTGAGCACTATTACCAGCCCAGCTGGGTTTTGTGCCTGTAAATTGTATTACTTTGAGAAGTGCACGCACACAAATGGAGATCAGGTTTTGAAATTTGGGCCAATAAAGAGAAAACATCTTAAAATGAACTCTGTTGGACAGTGGACTAAAAAGCCTTTATTAATTACACCAAACTCTTGTGGTAAAATTGAGATTCTTTTGCAGTTTTAGTATATTGACACTAGTTCTTTTAAAAACATTGTACACTTTAAAGTAATTATAAAATCAAAACTGTAATTATATAATTTTACTTTGTTTTAAATAAAATAATAAACAATTATTAAATTAATAACATTCTAAATGGCAAGGTTAGAGTGTCAGTGCTCAGACCAAGGGTGGGGCAGGAACAGGAAGCTTTATGCTAAGGAGTGACCAATCAGCAGTCTGCTGCTAGTCAGCTGATCCCACTAAGTCATCAGGTGTAGCCCTGTTGACAGGGTTTTAGATGCAGTTTCCCTGCCTGGCTTTGTGGTGCAGGGGGTAAGGTCTTTCCTGAGCTACAGTGCTGGCCAGACAGGCTATTTGAGCCTCTCAAAATCCTTCAAAATTTACAAATCTGATGCCGGTGAAACCAATAAACAAGGAGCATAAATTACAGCAGGCAATATGTATAAGGAAAAATGGAAAGACCAAGATGGATTTTGAATAGGAAATAGGTAAAGTTATTAAACCATGGATTATTTAAGCATATCAGAAGCAGGAAGCCAGTGAAAGAATCAGTGAGTCCACTGGATCACCAGGAGATAAAGGGAGCAATTAAGGAAGATAAAGACATTACTGAGAAGCTATATGATTATTTTTTTTGGATCAGTCTTCACCACCAAGGATGTTAGGTTGATACCCACCTTGGGCTTGCTCTTTTCTGATAATAAGAATGAGGTATTTTCACAGACTGAGTTGTCAAAAGAAGAGATGCTGGAGTGACCTGATAATTTAAAAAGAAATAATTCACCAAGCCCAGATAACATACATCCAAGAGTTCTGAAGGAGCTTAAATATGAAATGGCTGGGCTGGTAAAAATATTCTCTCTCTCATTAAAAATTGCGACTGTTCCAGAGGATTGGAAAGCAGCAAATGTTATAGACCAGTAAACCTTACATCTGTACCTAGCAAATTGTTTGAAACAATAGTTAAAACTAGAACAAAACGCCTGAAAGAACGTGATATGACAGGGTCTAACTAGCATGATATCTACAAAGGGAAATCATGTCTTACTACGCTCCTAGAATTCATTGAATGTGTCAATAAAATAGTGGTTAAAGGAGAAGTGGTTGATTAAATTTAGACTTTTGAAAGGATTTGACAAGGTTCTGCAAAAGAAAGTATGAAAAAAGTTAAGTCATGGGACGAGAGAAAAAGTATTATCATGGCTCAAAATTTAGCAACCAAAATCAGGAAACAAGTAGTATGATTCATCATGGCAAAAGGATAACGGTGAGATGCCTCAAGTTTTTGTACTTGGTCCAGCATTATTTGGGTAGGCCAGAAGGCTCTGAAGCAGTTCAGAGACACCTAAACAAGCCAGGTGAATGGGAAACACAATGACAAATTAAGTTCAACATTGATACGTGCAAAGCATTGCACATTGGAGGGGAAACTTTAAACCTTTCATACGTTTTACAAGGTTCTAAATTAACTGTATCAAATCAGAGAATCACAGAAGATTAGGACTGGAAGAGACCGCAAGAGGTCATCTAGTCCAACCCCCTGCTCAAAGCAGGACCAACACCAACTAAATAATCCCAGCCAGGGTTTTGTTAAGTCAGGCCTTAAAAACCTCTAAGGATGGAGGTTCCACCACCTCCCTAGATAACCCATTCCAGTGCTTCACAACCCTACTAATGAAATTGTGTTTCCTAATATCCAACCTAGACCTCCCCCACTGCAATTTGAGACCATTTCTTCTTGTTCTGTCATCTGCCACCACTGAGAATAGCCAAGCTCCATCCCCTTTGGAACCCCCCTTCAGGTAGTTGAAGGCTGCTATCAAATCCCCGCTCACTCTTCTCTTCTGCAGACTAAACAAGCCCAGTTCCCTCAGCTTCTCCTCATAAGTCATGTGCCTCAGACCACTGATCATTTTCATTGCCCTCTGCTGGACTCTCTCCAATTTGTCCACATCCTTTCTGTAGTGGGGGACCCAAAACCGGACACAATACTCCAGCTGTGGCCTCACCAGTACTGAATAGAGGGGAATATAATCACTTCCCTCAGTCTGCTGGCAATGCTCCTACTAACGCAGTGTAATATGCCCAATATCATGAAAGAGACTTGGGCAACACTATAGATAGCTCAGTGAAATCCTCTGCTCAATCTATGTCCACACTCAAACAAGCTAAGTTGTTAGGAAGCACAAGGAATGGGATGGAGAATAAAATGCATATCATAATGACTTTATACAAATCAATGGTGCTGCCTTATCTGAAAGGAGGTGTACAGTATTGGCCATTCCATCTCAAAAAGGATATTGCAGAATTAGAGGGGTTCAGTGAAGGGCAATGCAAATGATTAAGGGCATAGAACTCTCATATGAGGAGAGTTTGAGAAGACTGGGATTGTTTACCTTAGAAAGGAATCAATAAAAGAGGGCACATGCTAAAAGTATATTACATAATGAATAGTATAGGGAAGGTATAGACTGCTGAAGACTCTTCCCCCTCCACTCTGTTTAGCTGCTGCTAAAATCACCTTCTCTTCTCTGATCATATTTTTCCTCTCCTTGAATCCCTTTGACTTCCTCTTGCCTTCTGCATGAAGTTCAAGCTTCCCAAGACAAATTCTCTGATGTTGTAAATTGCCATTTTACATCAGCTGAGAATTTGACCCTCCACTTTCATGACTGTGGCCTTGCCTACTTCTCTGCCTTCCTACTACTCATAAACTTCCCAAGACACCCACTTTTATATTCCTTTTTCCTTTTCCTACTTGTCTTCATTTCTTCTTCCCTGCCACTATTTATGCTTGGAATATGCTCCAAATTATTTCTGATTCTTCATTCAAATTGATCCATAAAACACACTTCATCCATTAAGCACTACTCCAAATAGCTCCACCTGATCAAATATGTTCCTTCATCCACTGTATTGTGCATAGCTGATCTCAACTGTCTATCCAATTTTGAAAATAATCTCTTCAGAGCAAGCACTGTTTCTCCTTATACATTTATACACCACCTGGCTCACTCCTAGTGTCAGTAAATAAGAGAGATACATCAAGTAAAAAGAAAAGCCCCAAATCACTGCAAGCCATCTATTAAGGAGCAATAATACTATTATTTGTTATAAAAATATAAACTATCCAATAGACCAGCAGTTCAAAGAAAGGTAAAAACTAAAACAGGAGGTTGCTTTGTCTTGAAGAATTTGTTTCATGTGAAACATCAATCAAATGAATGGGTAGCAAATTTTGTTAATTGTTCACCATGTACAAAGTCCTTGGAAAATTACTCAGTCCTAAAAGTGGCTCAGCCAAAAATCAAGTAAACCATAAATATTAAAGTTTAAAGATGAACTGTCAGATCTAAGCAATGCAACTCCACTGACAGGAAAGTATGGTTCCAATCTCAACAATAACAAATGCCTTAGTCATAGCTATTACAGGATCTGAGGACTTTGTGATACAAATTACGAGGGTATCCATATAAAGACATCTGCCCTGCTCAGCTGCTTAGCTCCTGGTGGAGCAAACACTAGATGTGTAATATATACCAAAGTGGTTATGTATGCTGTGATAGGCTGGATCACAGAAACTCCCTTGGAGCTGCCAACTGATGTGCCAAGACTACTTCTCCCCCTGTTTTCCCTGCCCTCCCAGCTTGGGACTTCAGTACCCTGCCTGGCTTGAGCCAGACCTGCTAGCCTGCTGCAAACCCAGACCCAGGTCTGAACCACGTCCTCTAGCAGCTGTAGGCTTAAACTGCAAGCAGCTTAAGAAGTGTTCCTGTCTAACACTCAGATGCCCAACTCCCAATGGGATTCAAACCCCAAATAAATCCATTTTACCCTGTATAAAGCTTATACCGGGTAAACTCATAAATTGTTCACCCTCTATAACCTGATAGACAGGTATGCACAGCTGTTTGCCCCTCCCTCCCAGGTATTAATACATACTCAGGGTTAATTAATAAGTAAAAAGTGATTATTAAATACAGAAAGTAGGATTTAAGTGGTTCCAAGTAGTAACAGACAGAACAAAGTGAATTACCACTCAAAATAAAATAGAACACACTAGTCTATGTCTAACACAGTAAGAAAACTGAACACAGATAAAAACCTCACCCTCAGAGGAATTCCAGTAAGCTTCCTTTTACAGAGCAGACTCCTCCTAGTCTGGGTCCAGCAATCACTCATGCCCCCTGAAGATACTGTCCTTTGTTCCAACTTCTTTCAGGTATCCTTGAGGGGTGGAGAGGCTCTCTTGAGCCAGCTGAAGACAAAATGGAGGGGTCGCCCACGGGCTTAAATAGACTCTCTCTTGTGGGTAGAGACCCCCTCCTCTCTCCTATGTAAAGTCCAGCTCCAAGATGGAGTTTTGGAGTCACCTGGGCAAGACACGTGCACACATGACTCAGTTTTTACAGGAAGCAGCCATTGTCCACATGCTACCTTGAACGTCCTCATGTAGACTTCTTATGTGGACTGGAGCCTTCCAAGATCCATTGTGCGTTAAGTGCTTCTTGATTGGGCACTTAACTTTCAAATTCCTTTCTAAAGAAGCTGACCAAATGGCTTCCTAAGGTTATTTAAAATCAAACAGGTATACAGCCAATATTCACAACTTCAAATACAATAATGACACATGCATACAAACAGGATAAATAGATTCAGTAGATCATATCCTTTACAGAGATGTGTTACATGGCATATGTAGCATAAAACATATTCCAGTTATGTCATCTATACATTCATAAGGATATTTCCATAAAGCCTTATGGGGGGGCACCATCATATATGCATGCCTAACAAAGCAATGCAAGTTTTATGGGGTTAGGTCAGGTCACTGGTTAGAGCTTTATCCAGTTCAGCAAGGAACTTTCAATGGCACTCATATGGACTTTCTAAGTGCCAGTCTGGGGTCCTGAAAATGAAACACAGAATCATAAAATGTAGGACTGGAAAGGCCCTCAAAAGGGCATGTACTCCAATCCCTTAAACTGAGGCAGGACTAAGTATTACCTATATGATTCCTGACAAGTGTTCGTCTAACAGTTCATAAATGATCTGGAGGATGGTGTGGATTGCACTCTCAGCAAATTTGCGGATGATACTAAACTGGGAGGAGTGGTAGATACGCTGGAGGGGAGGGATAGGATACAGAAGGACCTAGACAAATTGGAGGATTGGGCCAAAAGAAATCTGATGAGGTTCAATAAGGATAAGTGCAGGGTCCTGCACTTAGGATGGAAGAATCCAATGCACCGCTACAGACTAGGGACCGAATGGCTAGGCAGCAGTTCTGCGGAAAAGGACCTAGGGGTGACAGTGGACGAGAAGCTGGATATGAGTCAGCAGTGTGCCCTTGTTGCCAAGGCGGCCAATGGCATTTTGGGATGTATAAGTAGGGGCATAGCGAGCAGATCGAGGGACGTGATCCTTCCCCTCTATTTGACATTGGTGAGGCCTCATCTGGAGTACTGTGTCCAGTTTTGGGCCCCACACTACAAGAAGGATGTGGATAAATTGGAGAGAGTCCAGCGAAGGGCAACAAAAATGATTAGGGGTCTAGAACACATGACTTATGAGGAGAGGCTGAGGGAGCTGGGATTGTTTAGCCTGCAGAAGAGAAGAATGAGGGGGGATTTGATAGCTGCTTTCAACTACCTGAAAGGGGGTTCCAAAGAGGATGGCTCTAGACTGTTCTCAATGGTAGCAGATGACAGAACGAGGAGTAATGGTCTCAAGTTGCAGTGGGGGAGGTTTAGATTGGATATTAGGAAAATCTTTTTCACTAAGAGGGTGGTGAAACACTGGAAAGCGTTACCTAGGGAGGTGGTAGAATCTCCTTCCTTAGAGGTTTTTAAGGTCAGGCTTGACAAAGCCCTGGCTGGGATGATTTAACTGGGAATTGGTCCTGCTTCGAGCAGGGGGTTGGACTAGATGACCTTCAGGGGTCCCTTCCAACCCTGATATTCTATGATTCTATGAACCCAGCGGTCTCAAACACATGGTCCACGGAGTTATTTGCTGTGGCCCCCCAAGCTCCCTGTGCCCCTCCCCACTCCATCCTACCCCCCTCCCCTGAGTTATTTCCTGTGGCCGCCAAGCTCCCCTCACCTGCCGCTCCCCCCCCAGCGCACCACGTCCCCACTTCTCTGCCTACCTCCAGGCGCTTCCTGCCACCAAACAGCTGTTTGGCAGTGCTTAGCGCTTTCCAGGAGGGACGGAGGAGGAGCGTGGAGCCATGCGCTCAGGGGAAGAGGCGGAGAAGAGGCGGGGATTTGGGGAAGGGGTTGAAATAAGGCCAGGGAGGGGGCGGAGTTGGGGTGGGACTTTAGGAAGGGGTTGGAATGGGAGCAGGGAAGGGGTGGGAAGAGGCAGGGCAGGGGCGGGGCCTCATGGAAGGGTTGAGTGGGGGTGGGGCTGGGAGAAGCTGTGGTGGGGTGTCAGTGATGCAGCCCTCGGGCCAATGTACTAGTTCTCATGTGGCCCTCGTGGTCATTTGAGCTCGAGATCCCTGGTCTAACCTGTTCTTAAAAACATCCAGTGCTGGAGAATCCACAATCTCCCTAGGTAACACCACACAATTTTGGGGGTGTAATTATACTAAACTGAATATGTCAAGTTTTCTGGAAAAATGTAGTGCTCTTTAGAGCCCTCTAACCTGACTTGAGAAAATATGGAAGAAAACAAGATCACATCAATCATATTCTGTGGTGCAAAGGACAGCTTACTATAGAAACAAAAGAGTCTCCAATTTTTTATGAGGGCATTTGCAAGCCAGCTAAAGAAAGATTGACTGTAACGTGAATGAAACTGTTCATGTCATCTCATAGCACGGGGTAGAAAATAATTTCTCTGACAACATCTTAAAGAAAATTTATTGTCCAGTGTACCTTTCTGCTCTTTGAAATTGCTGACACAGGTATCAATTAGCGCCATTTGTGATAGTGACTTGTGTTATGTAGACACCTGTTAGTAAGGAAGTGGACTGAAACCACTAATTCATTTCAGCAAGCAACTGTCAGATGGTAATGATTTTTGATCACTACCAATCAGGCATAGAGGGGAAAGACTGTAGCCTCTTATCAATTCCCTTAGCCATGTCCTCTACTAGATTGCTAACATTTTTAACAATGTAGAATAGTTTACATATCTATAGGTAGTGGCTACTGGCCAGGACTCCTAGCTAGAAGAAGGTAGCTAGTTTTTCACTCTCAAGTTAACCACGTTTTTCCAATTCAAAATACATTGGGCCAGACTGTCAGCTGGTGTAATCTGGCATAGATCCGCTGAGGTTACTGGAATCATACCAATTTTCAGCAGCTGAAGATCTGGCCCATTATTTTAAGGGGAATCACAAATAATGAATACAATTCAAATTGCGTGACACCCTTTAAAAAGTTTGTTAAAAGTTTTCTGTTCTAATAATCAGCATCAAAGAAAGTAAATTAAAGAGGGACACATCGGTGTCTGCCTATATGGTAATGGTTCAAACTGGCTAAAATGAAACAAACCCTGCCCAGCACTAATAATGGTATAAATGCCAACGTTAGCATGATAGCCAACTTCCTCTCTTTATGCCATCACCCCCGTCATATCAGATAGTGTTTTTAGTCAATTAAAGTTATAATAAAAAGTTTCTCTCCAGAAGTTCAAATTCAAGACTAAACATCAAGGAACTGAATTTGACCTTGAACTGATTCCAAACTTTTGGCTTGCACACTCCCAGCTGAAAGAAAATCAGGGATCCTGGCTCAGGGGTAAAATGGAAGCCTTGTTTGAACTACAAAACTAGCGCAGTTTGAGAAAAATGGTTGTATGGTATGGGAACATAAATTAAAGGTAAATCATGTAAACAATGAAGTTAGTTTAAAAAAATCACTTTCCGTTAAAAGTCAATTATTTTGTTACAAGGTCAAATAGATTTTCAGCAACAACATTGTTCACTAGTAGACCATGAAGACCTGTACATGCCTAAAATATGTAGATCTTTTAATATGCACAACAGAAACTGAATGTTGGAACAATGTCAAATAGTCTCTGCAAAATTACAATGCAAGTCAGACCACATACAGTAATCAAAGTCTTGGTTTATTAAAATGTGTTATTTATGACTTACAGAAAATATTTCATGTCTGTGAAAGAGAAATGAGCAAAGAAATTAACCCTTTTTATCTTAAAAATTGTTTTTTTTTTCATTATACTTACAAATACAGAATTTTATTCAAGAAGCAGATAAAACAGAGATGCCAAGTCTCCCACACTAACGTTGGTTGAATTAGGTCTTTAGCTAATAAATCTTCTGATTCATATGATCCTTTTACAGAATCATAAATGTCTTACCCTTATGGCTTCGGTTGCTGATATCCTCTCTGTAAAGACTGCCTTGGCTGCTGGCATAATATGACATACTGTACCATAACTAAAACTATGCAAGCAGTGATTTGAAGGTTCATTTTGAAATGGTTAATGGCTGCCTGAGACCAGTTCCTGTCAAAGACACACTATCTGTCAAAAACAAAAAGTGGATTGGCCCCTCCTGAATCAATATGTTCAGTATGTAAATTTGCTCTCTGCATGAGAAAACTGCACAAAGTTAGATTCTTATTTTAGAATGTGTTCTTTCAGCTCATTATTATGTCTTGGCAAAATATTTGGGAGAGGTTGAAAGAAACCCTTGATTGTGCACCTGCGCAAATAGCAACCATACACTTGAGCTCCTGGAGTGTGAGGATTGGGGTTTTCTAGCACTGACTTTCCAGTGGCATCTCACTGGGAGCAAACTGGTGTGGTGGGAAGCCACCCACATTTCCCTTCCTTCTGCACTGGCCAGCAAAGCAACACTGGAGAATGGGAGAGCATGTGCTTTCAAAAGGTTTTGAAGCTTCTGCTCTGGTGTGTCTTCAGGGTTTGCCATCTGCAATCACCCTAATACAGGTTCTGACTTAAAGGCAGAAGACAGCCTTTTTCTACAAGGGAAACACTAATGTCACGCAAATATTATTTAATAATATCACACTATTTATATGTTTATACATCTAGGGACTGCAGTAGGTTGATAGGATGCATGGTTTTCTCAGTGTCCTTTAATGTGCTTTCACTGACAGTTGTAATAAAACATTAGTTGGCGCTGGAGTGATATTTACTTGGCCAGGCTGACTCATGGTTTTGGATGGTGTCATGGGTTGGCTGGCCCCTTAAGGGTGATGAGCCTCAGCCTTAAATGTGACAGGATCAACTCACCGTTTCAGGTGGGAAAATGATCTTGGTCACATGACCGGGGAGGTCATAAGACTAACCCTGACCAGGACTAGGCCTATTAGGGATGTAGTGCTGTGAGTGCGAGGCAGAATAGAAGCCTGGGAAGTCACCTGAGGGAGCAGTTCCAGGAAAAGACTGCCGAGAGTGACAAGGCTCCTCAAGCAAAGGGTCTGAGACACCAAGGGAGTTGTTCCAACTAGGAAGAGCTGGGAATGGCTTGCTAAATCAGGATAGACCCTGAGACACCAGAGGAATTTCCAGGCAGGAAGGGCTAGGAGTGGTCTGCTAAAGCAGGGAATTGATTTGAACATTGCAGATAGATTTCTAGTTTTGTTCTGAACTTTTATGTTAGTAAACCAAAACCCTAAGGAGGGGTGTTTGAAGAGAGAGAAGCCTATCTGTGGTGTCTCTGACAAGGGGAAAACAGAAACTGGTTTCCACAGAGCCACCCCACATCACAAGGGGGTGCTAAGGAGGCAGTGGGCTGTTTACAGATGGAAATAATAAATACAACAGACATACATCAGGGATAAATTTGGTTCTGTGTTTAGCATGGTTACCATCTGAAATGCTAAGTCAACCCAAGCTTTCTTGAAATGTGGCCTTAGGCTTATTCAAAGTTTGACCCAAATTTGGCAAAAGTTTCATAAACCTTGTTGAATCTGGCTGAGGGGTTTGGATTTCTACTTTCAGATTTTATGATTATTATATTGCTAGGTTATTATGATAACTCTGCACAGTTTTGCTCTTCTGCCCTTCATCCTCTCAGTCTCTTGTTCTTCCCACTGCATCAGATAAAATTTGATGCTGGAAGCTCAGTTCCCCCATTAGTTTTAACTCAAAATGCAAGAGGGACCTGGAACCCTGGATTCACAGCTTCGTAAACTTAGGAAAAGTTCACATTTGTACTCAAATTTCAATATGGACTTCGTGGACTGGCCCTTTTCTAGTCAAAATAAATTTCAGGTATGAGGGGTGTATAGAAGCAACTTGAAACTGAAAGACAAGTACATACTGTAGTGTGTACGCAGTGTAGCACAGTGTGTAACTGTGGAGAAGATACAGGATGTAAATAATGGAGGAAGATAAATAAACTTGAATTGCTTTTGGAAGTGGGGAATCCTGACTCTTACTTTAGAATTATTTTCATATTCAACTGTAAAAACATCCACTGGCATGAGCAATTCACTCCAATCCAAAGATTGGATATTAAAGAGGAATAGGGATGTTCCAGCTTTCCTTTAAGAAGTTCTCCTAATCAGAATGGTCTCTCTAACTGCTACCTATTGTTTTTGAAGCACTACAATAATCATAGAAATCTAGGGATGGAAGGGACCTAATATACACCTTTCTCCAACGGCTTTGTTTCACCTTACCAGTCTGCCTGTCATCACCAGACTCCTGCACGCAACTAGGTTTTGGACTAGGATGACCTAATTTCTTGGCACAATAGAGGATGATTACCTCTGGTGTAATTAATGTCTCCTGGCTCTAGGCCAGTGTCTACCCTCGCATACACATGCAACTTGTACTGACTGCACTAGGAGCTGAACAATTCTATCTGAAGGCAGAATTTGGCCATCCTGATATATATATATATATATATATATATATATATATATATTTTGGTGCCTTTACTCCCCAATGGCACCGTCACTGACTTACATGCAACATGGTGCTCTGTTTACAAACATTGAAGACTGAGCTTGCAAACGATGTGCATGTTTACTCTGATGTACTGCCCGATTGAGTCAGCAGGCAATAAGAATGTTTGTGATTGTCAATGCACCCTAATAATTCTAAGTCCACTGCTGATACCAATATGTATATTTGTTTACTTATGCCATATCACTAAACAGTCAACTTAAAATGACTGTGCACAATGCCTATCTGTATAGCCACATGTCATAAATATAAAGGGAAGGGTAAACCCCTTTGAAATCCCTCCTGGCCAGGGGAAGGCTCCTCTCACCTGTAAAGGGTTAAGAAGCTAAAGGTAACCTCGCTGGCACCTGACCAAAATGACCAATGAGGAGACAAGATACTTTCAAAAGCTGGGAGGAGGGAGAGAAACAAAGGGTCTGTGTGTCTGTCTATATTCTGTCTTTGCCGGGGACAGACCAAGAATGGAGTCTTAGAACTTCTAGTAAGTAATCTAGCTAGGTACGTGTTAGATTATGATTTCTTTAAATGGCTGAGAAAAGAACTGTGCTGAATAGAATAACTATTTCTGTCTGCATATCTTTTTTGTAACTTAAGGTTTTGCCTAGAGGGGTTCTCTATGTTTTTTAATCTAATTACCCTGTAAGGTATCTACCATCCTGATTTTACAGGGGGGATTTCTATTTACTTCTATTTTTATTAAAAGTCTTCTTGTAAGAAAACTGAATGCTTTTTTCATTGTTCTCAGATCCAAGGGTTTGGGTCTGTGGTCACCTATGCAAATTGGTGAGGCTTTTTATCCAACATTTCCCAGGAAAGGGGGGGTGCAAGTGTTGGGAGGATTGTTCATTGTTCTTAAGATCCAAGGGTCTGGTCTGTAGTCACCTAGGCAAATTGGTGAGGCTTTTTACCAAACCTTGTCCAGGAAGTGGGGTGCAAGGTTTTGGGAAGTATTTTGGGGGGAAAGACGCGTCCAAACAGCCCTTCCCCAGTAACCAGTATTAGTTTGGTGGTGGTAGCGGCCAATCCAAGGACAACGGGTGGAATATTTTGTACCTTGGGGAAGTTTTGACCTAAGCTGGTAAAGATAAGCTTAGGAGGTTTTTCATGCAGGTCTCCACATCTGTACCCTAGAGTTCAGAGTGGGGGAGGAACCTTGACATATTTGTTTACTTATGCCATATCACTAAACAGTCAACAAAATGACTGTGCACAATGCCTATCTGTATAGCCACACATTCCAATTTCTGTCACTGTTGCCCCTTTGTCCTCCCTCGTGGGTTCTTCTCATTTTTTGATACACCAACCTGTTGCATCGTGTCTTAAATTGGATTATAAACTCCCTTTAGTATTTGGTTGGACAGCAGCAATCACACTGGGGTCTCTGGTATTACTGCAAAAATATAAATTAAATTATCATTGCACTCGTATATAAATTATCATTGCACTCGTTCTGAAGTGCAAATAGAATATCAAGACTTGATAGACTCCTCAGACTGAGTGTTTCATTAGATTTCTAGGGGTAAAATATATTATAATCTTTTTCCAACAAGCACCACTAGCCATTTGCTATGAAGTATACCAGCCCAGTGCTTGTGGTTTAGTGTTAACCAAAGCCTAAACACTCCTTCATTATACCTTTTTATTATGCAATAAAACTCACAGGAGAGGGCTAAAGCTTCCTGTCAGTGAATTCCTCTTAAATCTATTCCATTGGAGCGGTTCCTGCCTACACAATCAGCCATGAGACAGGCATCATGGATCCCCTAAATTCTGAGTCCCCCTCCACCCACTCCCTAGTTGTGCAGCTCCACTGGAACCACTCTGACTATTTCCACTGGCCATGGAGGTTCCTGATATGCCTGACAGAGGGGTTCACCCACTGTAGAGGGAAGCTATGGAAAAGATAAACAGGCTTTGGCTGTATATTACCTTTGAACCCCTCTTCTTCCAGTGGCTGACCTACAGCATTTAGTTAGTTCCCTCTAAGTTTGGGTCCAACCAGGAGTGCTGGACCAAGTTTTATAGTAGGGGTGCTGAGAGCCACTGAACCAGACTGTAAGCTCTGTATATAATAGAAACCCCTTCAAGCCAGAGGGTGCAGCAGCACCTCCAGCACCTGTAGTTACAGCATCTATGGGTCCAACCACTGCCTGATCAGCCCCCTTAGCCTGTGTGGACTGGATTCTGATCCCACAGGGAGCACTTGGCCTCAGGAAGTATGGAATGGTGCCACTGAGGTGGCTGATCTTCCCAGGCAAGTGAGATTCATGCACAGAGGGCTTCCACTGCACATAGAACACCAGGACATGCTCTTGCCTCACATTATTTCAGTTCTATGTATCTATGGTAGATCTGGACAAAAGTGAATTTTTAATGAAAAGTTTTGTATATGAATTTTTGTCTTTTTGGGTGAGCTTTGAGCAAAATTTGAAGGAATGGCTATTTTTGCTTTAAAAGCAATTAAGCAATGAACATATCTGCCTTGCATTGAGAATGCCTCACAAGCCACTAATCAACAATCAATGGGCCAAATTCCACTTTCATTTCACTAGCATACACAAGTCGATGGGATTACATCAGTGAGAAGAATTTGGTTCAATATCTCATGATTAAAACACAATTGGATGTTTAAAAGAAAAATAAAGATGATAAGTTCCATACCTGGAATGAATGCAAAATATGCAAGAGGGATCTGCCATGCAGATTAGAGAGGGAAATTTTATCCTTACTCATAATCCTATGTTTCAAATCTGCTGCACCAATAGGAATAATGGTGAATATACAGATAACATTGAAAGCACAAGCTACTCACCATCCAATAAGAGATAGGTCCAAATAACTCTCCATACTAACCCTACAGCAACAAAACACCTATTTGAAGAGGGAAAGAATATTTTTGGCAATGGAGAGAAGGTGTGCTATATAACTACTGTCTCTTAACTAGTCTTAGAGCAGCAGTGTTGATCTGGTATGAAGGAAGAATATTCTTAGTCTCTGGCTGCTGCCACATGTAATTTCATATAGTGTCTTAAATCAGATGTCTTTTTTAACCAGGATGATTCTATTAAAAGGTTTACATAATGTGTACAATTAGTCAAAAAATAGTCTTGGACTAGTGATTTTTTCCCCTTTTTATTTAAAAGTGGTATGTACTGCATCTGTTCACTAAATTATATACATATTTAAAAGTTCCAGTATTGAAATGATAGTGGTTTTAACACTTTCCAAAGGCTTTAAAGTCTGAATACTTTAGACCTGAAGTAAACTTTCCCTTAGGGATTTAGTGCATTTAATTATCTCTGAAGCTTTATCCATCATAATAACTAAGTGAAATTATTGCTCTTCTATAGAACAAAGAGAAGCTAAACATATAAATCAATATCTGATTTTTAAAATATTATTTTCTGAAGCAATGCATGGCACAGAAACCAAAATAAAAGAATTTTAATTTTTTTTTTTTGGCAAAATCAATAAAAAATTATTTAAGAACAATAATACTCAAAGGGCTAGATCCTCAGCTGAGGTAGAAATATCTTCAGAATGGCTGTGGGAGGAGGAACAAGGGTAGCCCTTAATAATCTTCTCATCCTAGGGCCAACAGAGGCTGGTCTAATCCCTGCTTTACTCAGAGTAATCTTGAAGCTGCTCTAAACTACAAAGGGCTATTCTAGCTGTATGGACTGGCTGGAGCATCCTCTGTGAGTAGCAGCAGAGCATTCCATGAAGGCTACTCCAAACTCCATATCTATATGAAACCCCATTCTTATGATATTCCTTGTAGTCACATACTAATCCAGGACCAGCATTAAATGGTAGCTGTTTTGGAGTAGGCCATGGAGAACAACCATCTTCCAGCTCCATCTGCTCTCTACCCAGCCACAACCCCCACACCAGAAGGCCAAGTACATGCAAGTCTTCGATGGTGTTGGAGTGAGATGGGGGTGTTATCCTCTAGCAACAATCCCTGTTGACTTGTCCCATGTATTTTACATTCCAATTTAGTTTACAAACAATTTGTATGCTACTTTCCTAAAACTGCAAACTAGAACAATATTTGTACACTGTATGTTTCATGTGTCAATTTGAATCTAGTTTATGAAGCATAAAAATGTATGGCATTCATAGCCTACAATTAACAGGGTTGCATTTTATATGTTGTCACTTTGTGTGTTCATTGCATCCCCAAAACATGTTTTACATTACAGTATGTGACTATCATATTAGTAGTGTACAATCTACAAGGTATATGATAGGGATCATAACCCAGCCAGGCACTAGGGTCTGGATTTGTTCCCAAGAGCAGTAATCATTCCTACTAGATGCCCTTTGAAGAGAGGGTGTTTGGAACTAGCTATCACTGGCCACCAACTGTGCTGCCATGGGAAAGTGTGGGCCTGAGGAAAAGTGTGAAGGAAGAGATTTCAATGGAGTTACACTATCATAAAAGTGATATAATAGCATAGAGAATCAGGATCTAAAGTTCTGCATAAATCCCACATCCCTCACCCAATACCCTCATAGCTGTGTTTTCCCCATACAGAATTTGAGGTACTCACCTATTAGGAGAGCCCAGGGGAGAGAAGCAATGCCAGTCCTCTGACAAGGACAATTCCAAGGAAATGCTTTGAAATTCAACTCCCAAAGTTTCCTGGCACTTGTATGAGTTTTGCCCATGTAGGGCATGATCTGGCTCTGTGTTTCCAGTATTGTTACAAGAATAACATGTCAAATGTCATTACTCCACAAATATGAGAAATCTTATAGCAATAAAACAAAACATTGCTAATTGCTGCTTTAAAATGTATCAGTATACATTTTAAATAGTAATAATATTACCTCACTCTTTTATAGCGTTTTTCATCAGTAGATCTCAAAAGACTTTACAAAGGAAGTCAATATCATTATCCCCACTATACAGAAGGGGGAAACTGTGGCACGGCCATGGGGAAGAGACTTGCCCAAAGTCAGCCAGCAAACCAATGGCAGAGATGGGAATAGAAACCAGACCTCATAAGTCTAAGTTCAGTGCTCAGTCCAGAAAGCGAGTAACATATTGCAGGATTTAGATCAAATGAGTTATAAGGGGAAAGACACAACTATTTCCAAATAATGAATCATCATGGTTTATAGCACCCTATTTGTTGGCTATTTTATGTACATCTACCACTGGTGTCTGAAGAGACATCCAACTGCAGCAAAATTAATTATCCCACCCAGACTGTTAGAAAATGAATTACTGGACTTGCTTTAAAAAAAAAAAGCCAACCCTGCAGCAATTAGATACCAATCACATCACTGCCACAAGGTTATAAACAGGAAAAGAACTACAGCTCAGCATATGCACCCAGGTTTCTTTAATCCTTTCTCCTTTCAGGCAAATTCCACACTATTCCCACCTGCCTGTTCTACCCCTGCTGATCAATTATCTTGTTGAACTGAAAGTGAACCTGCTGCAAAGGGTTAAAGTTGCAGTTAACTGCCATTTAATTTTTTTTTTTAAAAACAAACAGTCAAGTGAAGAAATAAAAAAATCCCTGGATTAATAAAGGTCACACACAGGATATTTAAAAAAAATATGTCAACAATGTACTGAAACAAATCTGATGGGTTTTAACCTCTGTTTAATAGTCAGTTATTTTAACTGTGGGTTTAAAAAGGGTTAAGGCCTGATTCTGCAAGCTGATTTGCACACATGGCTCCATATATTCACATAGAGCCGCTGAAGTCAATGAGGCTTTTCACTGGCACAATGGTTTTGTTTTCTCTAGCAGATCAGCTTGCAGATTTAGGGCCCATATGAAAATATTATGTTCCGTTCTCAAAAATATGCCCTCTCAATTTTATATGAACTTATGAAAGATGCTGGAATAAGAGCTCTCAAGTCTAAAGTCCTCTAATTACCCAGAGAACTTATTATAGCAAGGACAATGTCAGTAGAAACTTCCCCAAGCTGTCAAAATACGCACACACAATTGCAGGGACTACTCCTAGGAGAGGGGCATAATTCAGTCTCCATGATCCTTTCTCCCTTGGGTGCTCTGCTAAAATTACCAATGAGGTTGCAGTTAGTGCCTATTGTAATGGTGATATGGACACCTGGTCCAGATCCTCAACACTATTTAGTCACTTAACTCCCATTGAAATCAGTGAGAGTTAGGCACATAAATACATCTGAGGATCTGGGTCCTGTGCATAGGAAACAGTACACAGAACAACCGCCTGTTTCACGAAGCTCCCCAAATGGTAATTAAAAGGCAACACGTTCAGTCACAACCAACATGGGTTAGATCTGAATTAACAATGTAGGGTTGAGAGGCTGTAAATGGTACTAACCCCCTAAACCACCCAAGATGCACATGCTTCTAAATTTATAAGTTTGTAACGTACAGATTAGCTCCAGGTCAATTTGGCATTGTTCATACCTTTGCATATTGCAATTAGAATGTGCAACCATGTTACAGATTAGTACATCTTTTTACTCTCTCAAATTTAAGACATGTTACACCCTCATAATTTAAATCTCACAGGTTTTGCTGGTTTTGTGGGGACAGTCTTTCCAGAAAAAAGATGAAATTATTGCCAGTGTGCTCGATTTTGAAGAATTAAATCACTGGAATTTGTAAGGATTACCTTGATCAGGAAAAGATATTTTCCCCCCTTTACTTGTACCTTGGGCACGTATTGACAAGTCATGGTATTTAATGAATGTCAGAGAACAAATCTGAGAGAGCACTGACATGCAGCAGTGACATATCTTCTGGGCCAGCCTGATGTGCCATATGATTTCCCACGCCATGAAATGCCAGGTCATAGTAAGTGAAGACAACAGTAACAGAAAACATTAACACTCATGATCTCAAGAGAAAATGACACTGCCATCTCAGGACAAAATAAAGTATTAACAAGTGTTAGCGTGGTTCAAGCTACAAAACCAAAATTTTGTCAGATATGATTAACTTGCTACTTTTTGCAGTATTGCCAACCCCACAAGCTTTCAAGAGGCATGATGCAGACCCCAAAAATCCTGAGATTGGCTTTAAAAAATCATGACTTTTTAAAATAATACATTTTGGGTTCTTTTTATTTGCTTTCTGGATTTTGAATATTCTGGTCACATTTTCAAACTTTCCTCTGCAACCAAAATACTAGAAACTTGCCTTATTAAAAAATAAAAGCTCAAATTCTCACATACTCACATGAATCCAGAAACTGGGTCTTTAGCAGAAACAGCAAGAATTGCGAGTCTCGCAATAAAATTGCAAGTTTGGCAACATGGCTTTTGTGCATTTTGCAAATATAAAACTGCTGAACATTCAGGCCAACATTTTCAAAAACAGCTATTAATTTTCAAGAGCCTCAGTTTTTGGATGCTTAATTTGAAACACCTGGTCACAAAACAGCCATATTGCAGCTGAGAATCTGGCCCACATATTGCAGGGGTATAAAAATGACAACAAGGCCATGGAGACTCAGGCATTATACCTTCAAAGAGTTTCTTAAACAATTATTAAGTTAAGTTCTCATATCTTTATTAGGCATTATATACCACACTTTAAGATGGAAAACTTAAGCACCAAGATAAAGTACAAATTATGAACAAAGTGTGATATGGACAAGAGGTGAATATTGTGATTTAATGACTGTCTATGTGTAAATTCCTTTTAATTTTCTTAAGCATTACCGAAATAATTTCTAAGGCTAGCAGTTAGGAAAGTCCAAGAAGAGAGCTTTTTAAAAATAATAAAGGGGGACCTGATAATCATTAATAAATTAGTATGTGGCAAACATCCAAAAGTGGGAGGTTTAGTTTGGATGCTTGTCCGTAGCTGATCTAAGAACACCCTAGTCTCAGTGGTCTTGTAATCAGGCTGGAAATCTTCCAAAATCAGACTCTCTTGGGAGATTGGAAATATTTCCCCATTTTGGCTAAGGCAAACATACTACCATTGCAGTTTCTTAAGGAAAAAAAAGTAGTAATTTTTAAGTTTTTAATAAACAAGCCAACACACCAGGAGAGCTAATAGAGTTTTACAGCCTGATCCAAACCCCACTGAAGTCAAAGGGAGTCTTTTCATTGACTTCAGTATGCTTGGGATTCAGCTCCTAAATTAGGCAACTGACAACGTAAGGAGGAGTAATAATAGTAGGCCAGATCCTGAATTCTTTACTCAGTTTTTGGTCAGGCAAAGCTACCAGTAGGTTCAGTAGCTGATTTCAATGGCAGTTTTGCCTAAGACTTCTGTATTTTGCACTTATAGAAACATAAAAGTGTTACAGTTATTAATGACTCCAGCCTCAAAATACCTCTGTGAAGGTAAATTAGTAGTAAGATTCCCATTTTACAGATGGTGAAAATGAGGGACAGATGTTAAGGGGCTGCTTATATTGAGACTTGGACAAATCTCAAATAGCTTGCTTAAAGTCACACAGGAGGCCAGATGGAAAAAGAATTCAGATCTCTTTGTTCCCAATCCTCTGCTTTAATTTTAAGACCACATTCTCCTACTAGTGGAACTTAGGACTTGCCTACTTGGGTATACGCAGGAAAGTGAAGATGCATTAACTAAATGCTGGAGGCAAAACAGGGTTTGGGGTGGAGGCTGACAGCTCACAAACCCCCCCCCCATGTAATAACCTCGTGACCCCCTGTGGGGTACCAACCCCCAATTTGAGAATCCCTGTCCTAGGACTTCTGAACATCCCAACAGCCCTGTATTGCTTACCACAAATCCCACATTTGGGTTTTATGAGCCTGATTCTCCATCGTCTTTACACCTGTGTAGAGTGCAAAAAACTACCAAGTCAGAACAAGAACAATTATTAACGTAGTATTTGTAGTATGACAACACCTTGAGGCCTTGCTCAAGGCCTCATGCTAGGCACTGTACAGACTTGGAATAGAAAAAGTCCCTGCTCACTGAGAGCTCTGGCCCAGATCTTCAAAGGTATTTAGATGCCTAACTCCCATTGAAGTCAATGGGAGTTAGGCATCTAAATACCTTTTTAGGATCTGGGCCTTATAGCCTAAACGTATGATGAGAGACAACAGGTTGAGAAAAAACAAATGCACACTGAGTTGACAAGGTAACTGAAACAACTGGTACAAGAAGTAGCCAAATCAACACATCAGCTCCCTAGCCAATTTTAAGTATAGCATAGGCATCTCAACTCCCACAAGTGATAGCATTTTACACCTACTTTGCACAGGTGTTAACAGCTACACAAGATTCAAGACTGTCGAGTATCAGGCTGTTTAGACATACAGCAGTGTCAGCATCCTCCTTATGATACTATCAGGGCTGTGACCTGGAGGATAGTCATCTTTTGGGTCAAAGGGCCATGCACATTTGACTCTGGACCTTGTGAGCCTGCCAAAAATATTACACATTAGTAGCAATTGTTTCTGCTATGTGGATGCCTGGATTTAGACCATCATATTATTTTGTATAGGCCACTGAACTGCCATTGGCCTGTGTAAACCTTCTGCCAGGCCGAGTTGATAGCAGCAAGGGCCGGGTTCAGTACACAGAGGTTCGCTCTCATCAAAGCAAATGCAAAACTGGCTCAAGCCCCCACCCAGTGACCTGGGAAAATCTTACACACACCCCATGGCACCTCAAAGAGGCGATACTTCCCCTCTCGCAAGCACAGAGTCTTGGCGTAGCAGAGAATCTTTAATAACATGAGGTAAACAACGTCAGCATTAAATTGGGAAAACACCAGAACTAGGGTTCATCAACCAAACCATGAGCAGAGACCCACCCCAGCAAATTGGGCCACGTCCTTTCCCTTGGGTTCTTGAGTCCAGCAACCCAAAAATCACCCAAAGTCCAAAAAGTCCAACAACCCAAAAGTCCAGCCCCAGAGTTCAAAAGTTCATCTGCAGAGTGTTACTCCCCAGTCTGGGTGAAAATGTGTGTGTGTGGGGGGGGGGGGGGGGAGAGGTAAGAGGCACCTTACATAATCTGAAGCTGACTGCCCCATAGCTCCAGAGGGTTTCACTCTGATCTGCCCCACAAGCCGCTCCACTAGCTGTCCCGCAAGCAGCTCCTGCCGTCCTACAAACTGCTCTGCCAGCTGGTCCGCAAGCCGCCCCAGCCGTCCCGTGAACTGCTCTGCTCCACTCTGTAATAGATCTTCAGGCTCCCCGCTGCTTAACACAGTGCTCAGTGATTTCAGCTCTTAGTGATTTTAGCTCTTTAGTGATTTCAGCTTGTAGTAGTGGGAACGTCAGTGCACCATAAGGCCAAAGTGAATTCAGCTCAGCACCTGTAGCTAGACTCCTCATAGACCCAAAATTAGCTCTGATGTTCCACAGTAGAGACAGACAGAGGTGCAATTGATGTTTCAGGCCCTCACAAAGGGGCCCACACCAGCAGGTACTAATACCTGTCTCCAGCCTCTCTCAATTCACAGAGTTTTGGAACCCATGTCCCTTGCCTAGCAAGTCCTACTTAGTTGATGGCAAGTCCGTCCATCATAACAAAAGGCAAAGTACAGTTCCACTGTCCTTGATTCCCATAATCAGGATAACAACATTTTATTCTTCCTGCACCAATAACAGAGACACTGGGGATCCCACAGCAGCCAAAGTGACCATCTGGGAAGCTATGGGCTCATTCTAGGCAGGGTGGGTGTGCCTATGCAAATGAGATCAGCCCCTAAAGTTCTTTTCCACAACTTGCCATACCTCACCTCCAGATGTCAGGGTGGATCTCATCCTGACTCTGCTTACACCTGTAGCAACTTTTGGTCACTTCTGAACTGGATTAGATTCAGCCAATGACCTACAGTTAACAGGCTCTATAGTTCATAACCAGACCCAAACTATTTAGTCTCATTAAAGATCCCATTACTTCCCTGACCAAAACAGTCTAGTGAATTTCATACTTCAAGGCTTTGTTGGTGAACACACTAGATTCCTTGGTGAAAAACAAGTATTTTCCTCCACTTGTAAGAATAGCCGCAATGTATCTATGACATCACTCAGCAAGGAAGTCAGCTGACAAAGTATGGGATTTCACTGTGAGGCTAGGGATGGCTGCATACCACAATTGTGCAGGCTTTCTTCCTGAATAAAACCCACACAGGAGCTAGAAAAATAAAACTCTTATTTTTCTCTGCCATCTTAGGGTGTTCACTCCTCTGCCAGTGGGTGTCACTGACTTATCAGCACAGAGGAAACAGCAGAAGAAAGCTTGAAGAAACAGAGAGAGCAAAATGGACAAAAAATACTTCTCAAATAAGCCTCTCATGCTAAACAAAGTTTAATAGCTGACACTGCTTTAAAAACAGGGGTTTAGGTATGCAAGATAAGTGTGTGGATAATGTGAAAGAAAAAATGTTCAGACAGTGTACCTTAGGTATTTACATTCCTGTTTTTATAATTATCTTAATTAAAGAGTAATTATTTCACTTCTAGATAGGCTTATCTCTAACATGAAACTACTCATCTGCCATTACCAAAAAAAAAAATAAAAAAAGGAAACATCAAAATTGCATTTGTGACTAACTTTAATGACTGTTCTCTATTGTTAATACTGTCTTAACTACAAGGAAAATACCTTGTACATGCAATTGGTATTGGTGGGTTGGAGGAAGAAGTCAGGCTATTAATTATAGAAGCAGGATTTTCAGAAGCACCCAGGCAATCAGCTAACAATAATGTGATTTTTTTATTTGCTTGAAAGAAAGGACAAGAATACCAACTATTAACCCATTGTTAACCACAAAATATAGGGATAGCTCACTTCCCCCAAAGGGTAAAACCCAACAGAGACAAAAATCTGAGGTTCCCTTTGCTGAACACCTTCCGTCTTGCTATGTCACTAGGGGTGGGGAGGGGTTTCTTCATGCGGAAGACACCACAAGACCTACATCAAAACCCCATGGATCCTGGGGACTATGGAGCCAGTGTGGAAGAAAGCTTCTGCAACAGCTTTGGGCTGCAACATGACTCCAGGGGAGCCATATTACCAAGGACTCCTTTGGTTGGTACCTGCACTCAGCATTTCCCTTAAGAGGGGATCCTGACCACACAGGGAATGATAATAGAGTCTGGGGCTGTATTACCTTTCCTGGGGAATCTACCCAGGACTGGTATGGGAAATGTGCTTCCCCACCACGCTCCAGCAGTGGCCACCCCATTCATGACCTCAATCTACCACCCACTCTGTCTCTCAACCCCTGGACCAATGAAGTAGTATCAGGGACCTGGTGGGGGGGGGGGGGAGGAAGAGGAGAGAGAGAGACTCATCATGGAGGTGGCTGAGTCTCCCTTCTGTACAGAACATTAGCAGGGAAATAGGTGGTGTTTTAAATTGTGTTAGCTAACATGAGTTAATTAACATTTTTAAACATCCCTTAGCACCTCGAGTAGACAGGGCTCAATATCTTTAAAAACGTATTAGCTGGTCACAGAAAACCTCAAGAGCTTACCATGACCAGCTATTGCATTTATAAATGTCATCATCTTTACCTACACGACATGCTAAGTGTTGTTTAAAAACAAGTTAATTAGCACATCAGCTAACATTTTAAAATACCACCAGTTTCCCCATTCTAGACAAGTCTTTTGTTTTATTGTTCACGAGGTAACTGCTACACCCATTGTTACCTGTTTTACGCAGTGTGAGCCCGGGGCCTACCCCCATTGCAATCAATAGGAATCCTGCCACACACTGGAGCAGGAGGAGCCTTTTGGGAAGGGCATGCTCTGGAGGTGCAACACCCATTAGTACCAAGTTTTTTATTGCTCACTGTGGTAGGTGCTATGCCCTTGGCATCAAATAGTTAGACCTCACTCTAGCATCATGTGACGTCCACGGACAGGTGCAAAGAAGGGTGCAGACAAGCTGCCCTTTGACTTCTAATTCTCTGACTCTTTTCTTTTCTGAGGGCCAATGGAAATACTAGACATGCCGAACTACGTGGTTCAGTTCTTAGAAGCTATGTCATTGATGCTGAGCAGACATTTCCCTAAAACACTCATCCTACTAAAGCACCTCAGTACTGATATTTTTAAATAAATGGATTGTTAAGACAATTACTAAGTATTTATGGAGAAAATTGTGTTTCTAAAGCTATATTGGAATGACTGCTTAGAGAATAATGGGATATCATTTCTAACAGAGAGGTGCAATGGTATTACTGATCATGGGAATTTTGGGGCTAAGTGTTTTCCCCAAACAAAAGGGATTTTGGGGACTGGAGAGCTACTAAACCCTTTTTGGGGCAGTTTGAAGTTAGCTGTGAAGAAAAGAAACATCTTCAGGCTGGAGTCCAGATTGGTTTCTGCAATATTGTTATTTATTGTAAATATTTTTTTTAAATTACATTGGGATTATATGAGGAGCGTATCCCATCAGCCTTACCAATAGTAAACCAATAGAAATGTACCAATTACAGGCAAAATCCTGCCCCCTTTCAAGTCAATGAGAGTGTTGTCATCAACTTCAATGGGGCCAGGATTTCACCCTATTTGTTCTTGCACACAATTACTAGAGGTGGAATTGTAGGATATTTAAATAAATGATCTGTGTGAATAAACCTATGATACTCACAAAGCTCTTTCTTACTAAAGAGATTTGGTTAGTCTCTATTCTGCCCTCCCGTGGCTGAACAATGAAACAGGCCAAGATAAAGGAAAAAAAACCCCTAAACTAAAAAGTACGTGCTCCAATCTATATCTTCTAGATTTTACTTGTGGAAAAAGAAAAAAGATTTGTCAAATACTATGTGATTTGGAAAACAGTAAGAAGAATCTATTTCTGTCTCTAATCAAGTAGATATTGTAAAGTCAATTTTCAGTGAGATAAATGCAATACATATATAAATGCCATTTTACTTTCTCCCTTAATGAACTGCTATTAATTTCACCAAAAAGTAAAATAATTTGCAAATATAATTTTCAAAATCACTTGTAAAACATATTTTAATGAACTTTTTTTGAACCATTTGTAGTTCACTATATAAGGGATTCATATATTTATTAAGGCATTAAATTAGCTGTGGATGCATCAAAAATGAAATTGCTTCTGGCTTTTAATGTATTGTCAACACAATATTCTTTTATTAGAGCTTCTAATAAATAATTCTTCTTTATTGAATGAAAATCTGGGTCTTAAGTAGTCTCAATAGGCATGTAAAAATAAAATTCCTTTTTCCAAATGATTTTGTACTTTATTGCTGTATTTGGAAAAATGCTTGTTTCTATTCTCTATGGCACCCATTCCTGATAACAAGATAATGATGCTGACAGTGGAGTTTGTGCTTGTGTGATGTCTATTTCATCTTAGAAACTTAGTTCAAACAGAATTGCCACAACATTTTTTTCCTATAATAATTCTGCTGTTGGTATAACTCACAGAAATTTCTTTTTTGGATTCGCCTTATTTTCCCCCAAGCCAGAGATATTGCCGGGGATAAGTAATAAGTCTGCTATATACATTTTATCCATTAGTTTCTCTAGTGACCAACTCATACGAGCAGAGAATCTGAGCAGTTAAAGTTGGTTAAGCAAGGATATTAAGGGAGCTCCTCACCCACTTAACCCTTGTAACTGCTACTTGAGCCAGCTTTCTCCAGGGTGGTTTGCTTGTCCCAACCCAACTCTGGCAGAGGCCTGGGCTCCCCTCAGGCTGCTGCTCAACCCAGAGCCAGGACTGTCTCCTGAGGCAGCTGCTCCTCCTGCTAGGGATGGAGGAGCTCCATTCAAGATTTCTCCCACACACTTCCAGATACTGCTCCTCCAACAGGGATTTGGTCTCCCTGCCCATCCACAGTTGCTCCTCCCTTACCAGGGTTCTCTTCCACCCTTTATCCCTCTCTTTGCTCCTTTCCCACACCAAATGGCTGCTGCTGCTTTGGCTGGGGCAGTCCTGAGCTGGTCACTTGCTCTCCCTGCCCTGCCTCACCTCACTGGGGCCAGATCTCCCCTCAGCAGTGCTCTGTGGCGGTATCTGCTCTAACTCACATTGGTGCCACAAACCACCCCTACCCGTTTTGGGTAATTTTACTGCACTGCCCTGTGACACCAGACTCACAAAGGGAAACCCGCCTCAGGGAAAATAGCAGCTCCCCCTTCCCCCGGTTAGTCTAGTCTGTGCTCCTTTCCCTCACTGCCCTATACCCCCACCCTCCCAAATTCAAGGTGCCCCTCTCCAGCTTTTGTCCCCACTCCTGGCTCCTGGGCTGGGGCTGGTGCTCTGCTGGGAGAGGGCTCAGCCATCTTCATCTCACTCACCCCTGCACTCCACCCCAGAGGGTGGAGGGCTGGCTGGCTTTTCCCCCTTACTGGTGGTTGCTAGGCTATGGAACTCCCACCAGGCTGGGGGGGGGGGGCACGCAGGACTAGAGCAAGGGCTGCTGGAGCAGCCTTGGGACACTGACTGCACTGAGTGGGGGCAGGCATTAAGTAGTAGCGTTGAACAGCATGCTCAGTCAGAGGTAGAGTTTAAGAACATCAGCCCCCAAGGCATCAGAGTACACCAGCCCATTGACCTGGCAGTGCAGTGCAGTTTGCCAGACCCAAGCATTATAAAATTGAGAGTTACATCCCCCCAAACCCACAAGATTTGGCTTAAAAGCTTGTGATTTTTAAAATAATTTGGGCAGGGGGGTTGGTTTTTTTTTTTGTTTGGTTGTTGGTTTTTTGTTTTTTTTTTGTTTTTTTTTTAGATAGTGTGGTCTAAAGGCCAGAGCACTAGACTGGGGCTCAGGAGACTGTGTTCTAGTCCTGGCTCTGCCACTGGTCTGCCAGGTGACTGTGGGCAGGTTATTTCATGTCTATGCCTCAGTTTCCCCATCCGTAAAATGGAGATAATACCACCACCCTCCTTTGTAAAGTGTTTTGATATGTTCTGGAGAAAAGTGCTACGTAAGAGTTCATGGTTATTATTTTATTGGTCTTCTGATTTTTGAACCCTTAGCGTTCACATCTTCAAGCTTTTTGCCAAAATCGTGAAGGCTAGAAGTTTACTTTTTTTAAAAAAAATTTAAGCTGACATTCACATAACATGACTCCAGGAGCTGGGCCTTTAAGTAAACCACCAAACACCACAAGAGTTCCAGGCAGCCTTGTGATGTTTTTATTAAGACATGGAAAGCTTATTTTTAACAAAATTATTTTTATTTAAAAAATGCATAATACAGCAGTGAGGGCCTGCCATAAGCCACAGCCCACCAGTCTCTTCCTCCACCTCCTCCAAAGAGGGAGAAGGGCCTGGTTTCCAAAATGGAGGAAGCACTGTTGCAGGGGTTCTCAAACTGGGGGTTGGGACCCCTCAGGGGGTTGAGGTTATTACACGTGGGGTCACGAGCTGTCAGCCTCCACCCCAAACCCCACTTTGCCTCTAGCATTTATAATGGTGTTAAATTAAAAAGACTTTTTAATAAAATTATTTGGGGGGGGGGGTCACACTCAGAGGCTTGCTATGTGAAAGGGGTCCAGTACAAAAGTTTGAGAACGACCATACTATTTTGAATGTCAAGTATTCAAAAAAATGAATCAGGGCCCTCAAAATCATGAGGTTGTCTTAAAAAGAGATTTAGGGTTTTGTTTTTTAAATCTTTGGTTTCATTTTGTGCGTTCTCATTTCTGAGCTCCTAGGATGCACTGAAATTTTCTGCACAAGACCTGGGGGGCAGAAACTTTTTTTTTTTTAAAATGAAAGTTGAGATCCTCTTGTTATCACACGACTCCAAGTGTTGGAGCTTTAAGACACAACATCAATATCATGAGATTCATCATCAAATCACGAACCTGGGCAACAGCAAGGTTGACATTTGTTCTCTGGAGCCGCACCCCACATTCTTACACAAAGACAGCTGCTCCACACAAGCCCCAAAGAACAGCCTATTGATGGAAGAGGAAACGTTGCAATCCCCCATCCCACAACAAGGAGAAGAATAGAAGCACTATAGCTCTGCTACCCCTTACTTTAGCCCCTGGAGGATACTAGACATTGGTTGTATAGAGTCCTCTTGGGGGACGGGAGGATTTGCAGAGGGAAAGTGGGTTTGACTCTGATTCTCTAACACTTTAAAGTTCCTGTAGTCAGGGCTATGGATATGTCCACCCAGCAACTCAACACCCACGGCTGGCCTGTGTCAGCTGACTTGGGCTCACAGGGCTTTGGGGCTCTAAAATCTCAGTGTAGAGGTTAGGGCACAGGCTAGAGCCTATGCTCTGGGATCCCAGGAGGGTCTGAATGTCTGTGCTGCACTGTCACAGGGTGCTCCACTCACCACTGATGTGGTACCTCCTCCTGATCACTCTGGATTAGCTCCTTGAGGTCAGAGCTCCTTCTCGGGGTTGTATACTATCACCCCATCTCTCACTTTGATCTGCAGCTCCTCTCTTGTTCCAGGAACCACAGCAGTCTTTGTGACACAGCCCTCTGGCTAGCTCACTCAGGATTACCCCCCTTCTGGGGTTGTCCTTCAATTCCCTATGACTTCCATAGTGACCCAGGCAGGCTTCCACTTCACTACCCCACAAATCTATGCCACAGTCTCAATGGCTGGTAGGGGAACCCAGGCCTGTCGCCTACTCCAGGTTCTAGCCCAGGGACCATCCACCTAGCAGTTCCAAGCTTTCCTCTCCCAGCCCTCACTGCTCCTTCCCTGGACTGCTTTCTACAATTTCTGACTCCCCTAGTTAACAGCTCCAGACTCTCTTCCTAGAGGATAACTATCCTTTCCTAACAACAGCCACTGTCTGTGGCCAGCTTCCCAGCTTTATAGGCCCCGCCTGTTCCAGTTCAGCTGAACCTGCCTGCAATCAATCCGCTATTCCCTGGCTCTCCTTCCAGGTGCAGCCTATAGAGTTATTAGGTGGCCTACATGGCTACCATAACCCTTTCCAGTGTTGTGTGAGGTGGACACTCCATCACATTCACTTTTACAGTTCCAAAAATTCAAGCCCAGTGAGCTCAAGTCAGTTGATATAGGCCAGCTGCAGGTGTTTAACTGCAGTGTAGACAATACCCTATGACACTACAGTGTCTAGACTATAAGTACTTAGACTGGGGGTGGGCAAACTATGGCTCGTGGGCCGGATTTGGCTTACCAGCCATTTTAAGCTGGCACTCAAGCTCTGCTCTGGCGTTCTAGCCGGGGAGTAGGGTCAGGGGCTGCTCCATGCCACTCCCGGAAGCAGTGGCATAGCCTGGCTCCAGTTTCTACATGTAGGGGCTCCGCTCTGCACACTACCTCGTCCCAAGTGCCACCCCTGCAGCTCCCATTAGCTGGGAAGTGCAGTCAATTGGAGCTGTAGGGATAGCGCCTGCAGATGGGGAGCACGCTAGAGCCACCTGGCTGGGGCTCTGCATAGGAGCTGGAGTGGGGACATGGCTACTGCTTCCGAGAGCTGCTTGAGATAAGTGCCACCTGGAGCCTGCACCTGAGCCTCTCCCCATACCCCAACCTCCTGCCCCAGCCTTGATCTCCCCCATGCCCCCGAACTCCTCAATCCAAGCCCAGAGCCCCCTCCTGCACCCCAAACCCCTCATCCCCAGCCCCACCCCAGAGCCCACACCCCCAGCCGGAGCCTGTATCCCTTCCTGCACCCCAACCCCTCCACCAGCCCTGATTCCCACCCCCCTGCCCTGTGAACCCCTCGGTCCCAGCCCAGAGTAACCTTCTACACCCCAAACTCCTCATCCCCAGGCCCATGCTGGAGCCCTCACCCCCCCCCCCCCAGTGCACCCTACTCCCTTGCCCCAGCCCGGAGCCCCCTCCTGCACCCTGAATGCCTCATTTCTGGCCCCACCCTGGAGCCCACACCCCCAACCAGAGTCCTCACCCCCTCCCCAACCCCAATTTTGTGAGCATTCATGGCCTGCCATACAATTTCTATTCCCAGATGTGGCCCTCGGGCCAAAAAGTTTGCCCACCCCTGACTTAGACACCTATACAATGTGGATGTAAAATATTACCATGCTGATCTGGTAGCATTTACTGCATAATGTGCAAGGCAGTGGACAGTCAAACAGGGGACTCCCCAGGCTCCGGATTTTATTGCTACTTCTGCCACTGCCTCTTTTAAAAACATGACCCAACCACTGAACCTCTCTGTGCCTCATTTTGTCCATCAGTAAAAATACTTGTCTCACATGGTTTAATTAGTTAACCCCATTATGCATTTATGTTCTGGGGAAATGGTGTCCTATAAATGCGAAGTATTATTATGATCACACACAGAACTGGCAATCATTGTGTGGCCACTTCAAATACAAATATTGGCGTTCTTGCAGTGAGGAAGCTAGACACTTTCACAGGCAGGTCTGTTTCAAAATGATGGCCAAAGTAACATTTCTTTTGAAATTTGTGGAAGGAATGGGAGAGAGGTGTTTTTAGAGCCTCACAATAACCTGCTTAGACCTCTTGCCACGTTGGAATAGAGGGGTGCTGAAGAAGCAGTGTTCAGATCTCAATTCTGGGTTTGGATTGGCTTAATCTGAGTAGTGCAGACACTCATCGTCAGATACCACCAATATTTTGTGAAACATTAGTCCTAAATGGCAGAAATCTCAAGACATCGGCCCTTTTTGTGACATTATTGCCTTCTTAGGACTTGCACCAGCTTGGGCCAAGCTCGTGTCAAGAGAGTTCAAATGCATCCAAATTGGAACCTAAATATATTGTTATGCTGAAAGATGTTAATGGCTGCAATCAGATGAGTCTTGGATCCAAACACAGTCACTGACCTGATTAAAGCCAATGAGTGTGCCAGGCACACTCCTTCAAGCTCAGCAGAAGCTGTGATCAAGCCTCTTTATATAATAAATCCAGCTGCAACCAGGCTATTACTCAAGGGGTAGGCCACATGGCAGGCCAGGGCTAAGCTCTGTGGACTGAGAGGTTTCCCTGGTTGCAAACACAGGAGTGAGGATCAGTGCTTCATTTGTAATGAAAGTGGTGTCGGGGCTCAAGCAATTTTTTTACATTCATAACTGATGCAGCAAGCCCAGAGGTGCCAGGGCTGTGAACTGCCAAGCATAGAGGTACCAGGGCTCAGCCCTGGCAAGCATCAAGCACTGTCTAGGATATTAGTTTGCAGTCTGTGTGGAAGCAGAAAAGCTTGGGAAGGAGTTGTTAGCATGACTCAGAGAGGAAGCATAGAGACAGAGCTTCTTGGGCACCCAGCTTGCTGCAGTGGCAGAAGTAGGGATTTCTGCCTGCTGCTTGTTTCTACCGCATTCTGGGGAATAGGACTGGGGTATTTCTACACTATGGTGCCTAGACAGCATGGCCCTGTAGTGCAGCCACAGCCTACGCTAACTGAAGGAGTTTTTCCGTTGATGTAGGAACACCACCTATCCCACCAAAGCTAGCTATGTTGATAGAAGCCCTCTTTTGCCAACTTAGCTGTGTCTATGCAGAGGGTTATACTGTCATAATTACATTGGTCAGAGGTGTGTTTATTCACATACCTGACATAACTATGCCAATATAACTTTCAAGTGTAGACGAGGCCTTGGTGTAAGCAAACAAGATTATACCAAGCATATACCTGACTTGTTACACCGATTTCTTTTCCTAATAGAAATAACCCTTCAAGGCCCTGAATTTTAGCTAGCCACTCAGGCCTAAGAGGTAATAATATATTTATTTGTTAAACATTTGTAAATAGCAGCAGAGGTGTGAACAGTATTTTACCAAGAGAATGGAGACCTGGGGCCAGAGTCTGATTTCACAGCAATAAAAATCATGGTGGAGGCCATGTACATTGGTCAAACTGGACAGTCTCTACGTAAAAGAATAAATGGACACAAATCAGATGTCAAGAATTATAACATTCATAAACCAGTCGGAGAACACTTCAATCTCTCTGGTCACACAATCACAGACATGAAGGTCGCTATCTTAAAACAAAAAAACTTCAAATCCAGACTCCAGCGAGAAACTGCTGAATTGGAATTCATTTGCAAATTGGATACTATTAATTTAGGCTTAAATAGAGACTGGGAGTGGCTAAGTCATTATGCAAGGTAGCCTGTTTCCTCTTGTTTTTTCCTACCCCCCCCCCCCAGATGTTCTGGTTTAACTTGGATTTAAACTTGGAGAGTGGTCAGTTTAGATGAGCTATTACCAGCAGGAGAGTGAGTTTGTGTGTGTATGGGGGTGGGGGGGATGTGAGAAAACCTGGATTTATGCAGAAAATAGCCCGACTTGATTATGTAAAGAGTTGTCACTTTGGATGGGCTAGCACCAGCAGGAGACTGAATTTGTGTGGGGGGGTGGAGGGTGAGAAAACCTGGATTTGTGCTGGAAATGGCCCACCTGATGATCACTTTAGATAAGCTATTACCAGCAGGACAGTGGGGTGGGAGGAGGCATTGTTTCATGATCTCTGTGTGTATATAAAGTCTGCTGCAGTTTCCACGGTATACATCTGATGAAGTGAGCTGTAGCTCACGAAAGCTCATGCTCAAATAAATTGGTTAGTCTCTAAGGTGCTACAAGTACTCCTTTTCTTTTTACTAGATACATAGCCATTGCTGTTGATTTTACGTGGAAGGTACTCAGATACCATGGTGAAGGGCAGCACTAAAAAACCTAAGATAGAAAGGCAAAAGTTTTCTCTCAGTTATTCTGTGCCAATCCTGAGTAATGCAGCCAGTTGAAAATGAGTTACTAAGGATTTGCACCAGTGTAAGTGAAAGCAGATTTTGACCTACTGGAGTTACATTGAAAAAAGATCAAAATCATGCCCAAAGTGCCTGCCCTGAGAAGTTTAAATTCTATTAGCTAAATTCTGCTCTCGGTTGTATCAGAATAACTCTAGTAAAGGAAATAGTGTTTCAACAGATTTACACTCATGTAAAGGGAAAGCAGAGTTTGGCTCTAATTCACAAAAAGAAAAGGAGTACTTGGAATTTACAGTCCAAAAGATTTGGATTCTCACCCCTGTGAACCACTCCCTGTGACCAAAGGGAGTGCCATTTGTACCTGTGTGCCAGCACAATTGTTATATAAGGTAAACTTTTGTTGTGTCTGTCTGGGAACACTACTGGGTGATGGACAGTAACAAATTCAGAACAAGGCACCAACTGTCCATTTCCATTATGCTCCATGACATGCGTTTTCACAGGGAACATTGAAACATTCTAAGTGCTAAATCACAGCTGTTCAAAAAGAAAACAAAAGAGCATTTGTAATTAAGTTACTAAAATGAGTTACAGCAGCCTGTAATCCCTTTGTTTAATCTACTAAAATAGAGGTGGGTCTATACTCTTTCCAGTTCATGAGCTCCAAAAGCAATACCCATCTTTATTTGTTTTCCTGAGGAAATAATTTGACAAAACACAGATATATATATTTGTAATGCATTGTGGTTATTAGAAGGGTGAAAAAATATCTGAGCAATGCTCACAAACTATAAGTATTCTGTAAATACCAGCTACTGTACGGACTACCCTGTTAGAGTCATTTGGGGAATCTTCTCACCCATTCAGTCAGAATGTCTCTGATTCATTTCCCATCATTGGTATTACGAAAAACAGTCTGGCGTTCAGTCAAACAAGGACAGTTTTACTGATAAAACCAGCGGGGGAAGCAAATAATTTGTCAAATCCTGCTACTTCTAAACATAAAGAGAGCTGCGAATCAATACACGGAAGTGTTCTTAGTTTGATTCTGACTGCAGAAAGGAAAGGGCAGCAGTGTGTTTAGTGTCTCCAAGCTAATTGAGTGAGAGTGCATTCTCCATCATATCTACTTGTTACCAGAAAGGAAATGTACAAGATACAGTATACAACTTAGAGAGGCGAGGGGGGAAATTTAGAAAAGCTTCTCCATGTTACACCACCTTCAATTAAGAAAAAAAACCCTAGAGTGTATCAGTTTCTGAAAATCAGCTCTGAATTAAATTAAACTCAATTTTAATTTTTTCAAACATTCTATTAAAATAAAAGTCCTGCATGAGACATTTAGCCATACTTCCTTGGATGTTTTACTTATCAGCATTATACAGAGTCCATATATTTATCATCTTGTGACATTCAAAACCAAGAGCTACACACCAGTAATGTGGCCGTTCGATACAAAGAATCAAAACAGCTTGCTGCTTTTGCTAATGTAACTCAGCATGTGGTTTATTTTTGTTTATTTCACTCTTTTAAATAAATATTGTGAATTATTTCTGTGACGGCCAGAGTATCTGGAGTTTTATCAATGTATGTGCCAACACCATAAATTGGAATGTTTGCTGACCTCACAAAACTGAAGTTATCTATTAAAAATATGCTTGAAGACTACGCTGAGAGCACTCATAGCTTTTAAAGGACACTGAAGGAGGCAAAATATTTGAAAGACTCAAGATTGACGTAACTTGTTTAGGCTTGTTAGCAAGTCACTGGCTGCCCTAAGGGTCTGAATTCACATCTGACTTTTCTAGTTTTGAGTCATGATGGCCACCATCAGATGTGTTCAGATTTCTTTCCATGCAGGATTATCTGGTGACGACATACTATTTTTTCCTGCGCTCTAACTTTCACTTTGCACCACTGGATCATATGTATGATCCAAAAGCAGGAGGTGCACGCACTCCATTTTGTGCCCATGGCCCTCATGAAACAGCATTACATACATTTATCTTCACCAGTTGATGCGTCTCTGGTTGGTTTCACACTTTCTAGGCAAGTAAAAAAAATTGTGCGGTGGGGCTCTGTCTGGCTAAAGATTTAATCTGGTAATGTATCTTCTCTTGCCACTGGATAACCTTTACACTAAAAGCTCATTCCTCAATTGCTCAAGACAGCTGGAGGAGAGGGAGGCAAAACTGGCTCAAAGCCACCTTTCTGTCTACCCTGATCCTGGGCTGTCCCCCAGCATACATTACAGCAGCCACAGAGACTGTTCTGCTGTGTGAGGATTGGCTGACTGTAGCACACTGTAGTCCCATTGCCAGAATAGCCCCCATCCCGCCCCAGAATGCCCTCTGTGCAGCACAGAGTTAGTGGCATAAAACTGGTTTTGTTTTGAATTACAGGAAAAGGGTCAGGTTGGTTCACACTCTGCTGGAAGTAGTTTGCCCATCTCTAGAACTATAACCACAGAATCAGAATAGACATTGAATAATCTGTCCAAAGGGCACAAAATACATGATCCATCAACACCAAAACTAAATAAAATTAGAATCCATTAGCTCTCATGGTTGTGACCTTTGCTGTGACCATAAACCTTCAGCTGTCACAATGTTGTCTCTGTATTTTTGCTAGACATGTTAAAAACATTAATGTAAGCTCAAAAAGTGATATATATATATATGTGTGTACGTATTTTATATATATATAAAATCACTTCACTAAATATCAGACACTATAACTACTGTACAAGTTACCATTTATCCCCTCAAATCCTTTTTTGTAACAGTGTGTAATATATCATAGCTTATCGCCTTTGACATGACAAAGGATCTATTACTGCCAGCTTTCTAACTTCACAACCAGATAATTAATTCTCATTCCTACATCAGGGAAAGTACTTGGAAGTTAATAATAGACTAAGGAGCACCTTGTTAAGGAACCGCTCATTTTCATTTTGTTTGCTCTCATATTTTGCCTGATTGCTCAAGAGAGAAAACATAAATATTCAGTGATGGATAACAAAAACACCTTACTGAGAAAAGGGGAGGCATGAAATAATTACCAAGAAGTATAAGAGACAACTTTTTGTTTGTTTATTTTGAAGTACATTTTAGGAATGTTAACTAAGCATAAATTTTGGGTGGGTATTTTCACTCTGTTTCTTGAGAGACAGTGTTGAGATCAGGAAACTGTTGTGACCTTGATTAAGGCTAGTAACAACTGTGATACCACAACAGCTGTGCCTCATTTTAGGGGCATTCATCACTACTCAGTCTAGCAAAAATTCTAGCTTCCATCCAAAACTATCTACTAGCAGTTTGCTTCCCCACTGGAGGTATGTCTTCACTATATAGTGAACTCAGGTGATTGGCACCTGAGTCTGAGAAGCCAAGTTATCCTACCCTGGGTAAAAGCATCCTTTCAGCAAAGTCTATGCCTTGTTATTGTGTCCTCACTGTTTCTGCACTCACCCATGTGTGTCTGGGGGCATATCTCAGGGGGTTTTGTGCTGAGACACTCTAGCATTCTTTCCCAGTCAATTGTGTCAACTCCAGGAGAATCTGTCTGTCCTTTGGGGGGGAATTATGGGAAGGGCACTGCAGGACTACCAACACATGAGTGATCTTCCCTGCATCCCCACTGCAAAGTGGGCAGGTTCCAGCCAGGATTAAACTGGAGCCTAGGTTTTAACCTATGTTCCAGCCATGTCACTTAAAGCAACTCCAAACCTGGGTCAGACATTTTTCTGTGTGGATGGTGGGAGGGGGGTTGGGGTAAAACTCAGGTAAGAGCCTGGGTTAACTGTTCAGTGAACACATAACTACAGTGTTTCATTCAGGGAGTGAAAAGTCCTTACAAGAGTTTTTTTCCCCCTGAGATAGAAGGGGGTTTCCTAAAGATTCCACCTCCCCCATCAGAAAGTTTATCTTCCTTCATTAGTAACTTTATATGTCTTTGCTAGGTCACAAATCAGCAAAAGTAAAAACCTTTTAAGTCTGTGAAGAATAAAGCCATGTCTGAAATAATTTTATGTAGTTCAGAAAACACTACTATCTTCTTCCTTAGGTCAGACCAGTAGTCTAATCAAGTATGTGTTTGTTTTTTTCTAATTAAAATGCATTACAAAATGTTAATACTACATAGTGATACTGACTTCATTAGCACAGTAACAAAGCCTATGAACAAATACAGGCCTCAACTCTATGAAGATTAATTTAGCCAATGAAACTACGTACATTCTTAAAGTTAAGCATATGCATAAGTCTTTGCAGCATCAGGGCAACAGAGGGAAGTGCTGTGTTACAGTTACAAAATACAGCTATATTATGTAACAAATTCATGTAATTCATCCTCAGGATTACATCCCTACACTCTTATCCATAAAACCCAAACCAAACAAGACACAGAAGGAAGAAATACATTTTTTTAAATGACATGGAGCAAGGAACATCAGTTCATATATGTTGCATGAAAAGGGAATAGTTAAAGATAGGCTCATAACTATCTGTGGTTACCAGTGTCAAAAGCATCTATCAGTGCATAGATATGATTCCTGTTTCCTGGCTATACCCCCCAAGACTATCCACAGAACAATATCTGAGCTACAGTGATGATAGTACTTTAGATGATCATTGCTGGTACACTAGTAACAGCTATAGCTAAGGTTCCCTAAGTATTTCCACTCCAAGACCCTTTTTAAAATCTTTCATAACTTTCCTAAATGTTCACATTGTAACAGGATGGTCTGTCGTTTTTAAGGGGGCTAGAGCCTGGTGCTAACCAACCCTGTTCCAAGGCATGGACCCTTTAAGAACAGGTAGTTCTGAGAAGAATCACCAGACCCAGCCAGAAGTCAGAACTGGAGCCAGGTGCCCAAGACATGTGACTACTTGAGGGTCACAAAGGGTTAGCTCAGACAAGCAGAAGCCTAGTCAGAAGAGACTTGCAGGGAGGCTCTGCTGCGATAGAGCCAGGATATGGGTTGCAGAAGCTGTGAGGATTCAAGGAGGGCTCTTGAGTCCCTGCCCCAAGGGAAAGAGTGAGCCTAGGGACTGGAGCTAGAAAGACATCTGGCTTGGGTTGCCAACCCTCTAGGATTGTCCTGGAGTTCTTCAGGAATTAAAGATTAATCTTTAATTAAAGATATGTCATGTGATGAAACCTCCATCAATTCATCCAACTAAGGTTAACAACCCTAGACTGGGGGAGGTCTCTCCAGAGAGGTCTAGAGTGGGACTAGAAGACCTCCCCTGCTCAGAGGCAAAGGGGAGAGCTGAGAGAGCGAGCCAGGGTCTGAAGCCCTGAGGAAAGAAGGATCTGAGCCTAGAAGGGTCAAAGGAAGGAAGTGTGATGTTGTTGGATGGTATTTTTTAATACCAAATAAATTAAACCTCAAGACAGGGAATATTATTTTAAAGCTCCTGGGTGTATCTGAGTTCTGGAGGACCAGCAGGAGGAAGGGAGGCAGGATGACCACACTGCAATGCTACAGCATGTGTGCTCTGGGACCACACCCTGAAACACATGTAGTAAGCTGAACCTGTCCAGACCCAGTCTCTGCTCAAATGTTAAATTTTCTTGAACATGTGACCAAATATTCAGTGCCAGTTCCTATAAATCCAGATTTCTAGGAGAGAAAAAAAAATTACAAAATTAAAATTAGTGAATTTAAAACACCCCTAAAAATTGCTTTTCTGTACATAAGGTATCTCAAAATTCTTAGTTTAGCTGTACAAGGTTGTGACTCAAAATATCAGACCTTAAATCCATCACTAGTACAAGACTGAATATTGCCCCTCCTGGGCCTCAAACTAATTTTTAGTTGTGATATTCCACCATTTGGGAGAAAGAAGGCAATGTTTCTCAGGTATGTAGATTTTAAACAAATGGCAGCTGTTAGAAGCAGCTCAGAGATTTTGAATGTTAAAATTAATTTGAGAGATGGGTTAGTGGGCAGAGTGCAAATGAAGCAACCAAAGATGCATGTTACAGCCATTTTATTACATGGCTTTACAGTTTATTGTACTGATACCACCAACACATTTTACACAACTCCCACACACTGTATTCCAGAAAGGTAAGATTGTTTCCCTAACAATAGCTTGTGTATTAAATGTACAGGACACTCAAAATAGCCAATAGTCTACTGAGGTTTACATTTAACAAGGGAGACGAAGATAGAGATCACTATGCATGGCTATGTACAGAAAGAGCTCTTTATTTCTTTTACAAAACAGATGAACAAAGACTACCATAGGTGACCTTAACAAGAAATATTTACTTTTATCACAATGTTGACTTCACTGAAGTAAAAATAAAATATTTTCCTACACTGTCCTTAGAATATAATATCATAGCAAGACACTTGTACAACTCTACAATGTTTCCTTTGGAAGGAGACACATGGTGAAAGATATCAGAAATGTAAAGAGAAACGATACCCATTTACCATTTGAGTTAAAAAAATATTATCCTGTTATATTTAGCAACCAACTGGCAAACATAACTGGGTGTGAGCTGTCCTTTTCTGACAACATCCTCTGGCAGCTGATCCACTGAGTAGCATTGACCATGGCCTTTGTGGGGGGTGGGGGAGGAGGATGCGAGATGAGTTTCTCTTTCTGGCAGGATGAAGGTTTGTTGCTTTGGCGATTGCTACAAAGAAATAGCAGGATACAATATAAGAACCCAGGGGCATCATCCCAGGTGCCAGTAGGGGCACAATGGAGAGGAAGAGCTAATGAAGATTCCTATCTAGCTGATCACAACTCCTGCTTCCAATTTAGCTGCCCCCACTTAGCATTCAGGAACACAGCATTATGCCTGCATACGTTAAGGATGGGGAAAGGGACTCCTGCACCTTCTCCCCTGCCTTGTGCACCCAGGCAATACAAGTCAGAACTTAGACCTAAGTGATGACCACTACTATTATTTGCCAACTGATATTTTGGGGCTGAAAGATGGGGGAAGGTCGCCTGGAAGAGATAAACAAACAATTACAAATTGGCCTTGCTTAATTAAATAAAAAAACTGTGCCTTTCAATTATGGGTCAAATGGAAATTATTCTTGAGGAGAACATTGGACTAGTGTTTTTTCAGACATTAAATTCTCTCTGCTTCAGGCTTTCAGATATTAGATTATTTCTGACTGAATCTAATCATATTCAATTGCTCTCCTTATCTGATGAGAGAGAGAATATATCCACATCTCTAATCAACTGGTTCCTTTCCTGGATCATTGTAATGCAGCTCTTTGCCTTATCAATACAGCACAAAGACACATTCCACTTCCAAAGTTAGTGAAAAGGAACAGGTGATAATTTTCACTCCGAGCTCATGTATTCAGACTGACTAGCCGCTGCTGCACAGCATGTACACCAATTCACTATTGTGAAGCTCTGAATTGTGACCCTCTGTAGCACAGCCTTAAACAGTGTCTGGGAAGTCATTTCCCCCCCGCCCCCATCAATATGTAGTATATATGACTGAATTAATGGTGCAGTTTAAATTGTTGCTAAAATGAATAAAGTTTGCTTTGTTTTTGCAAAAACAAAATAAGAATATTAGTGTCCTGCATCTGCCAGAACACTCATTGCCTGTCCTTTTGAAATCAGCAGACTGGGTTGGTTCATTCCCATTCCATTCACCCAGAGTTATTTGCAATAGCAAACACAGCAATCTTGGGCCCTCTGAACAAGAGTGAGAGTTGTTTACTGTCAAAGAATCTTTTACTTTTACAAGGAAAAATGCATATTAGCCTTTACTAGCAAAGAGAAAACAACTACGGTTCCCATTTGATAGGTTTGGATCTAACGACAGATGTGCCAGGCTTTGCCAGAGGTATTCCTTGCTCCCAGAATTAACCCATATCATACTGTAATGTAGAGAAGTTATCTGTGTGCACAGGAAGGTCTTCTTAGATGCACATGTGGCTCAGAATTATGTAAAATACTGAGGAATATACTAACAACAATATATTAAGTTTTCCCAGGAACACTTGCATACCAAATGTCTCCTACTGGTATTTTCCACTTGCTTCCCAAGTGTTTATATCTTCTCTTACACCCAGGTTACCCAAGTAATAGAGAATGATCATCAGGAAGCCCTGGAACATACTGAGGTTAGAGACCACAATGCCTTTAGGAAATGTATGGAGACCAAAATATGCATAGTTCTTAAATAGTTCTTAAAAAATATGGCAGTGTAAAGATTGTCTCAATAAATAAGCATGCTCACTCCTAGAGAACTTAGAAGATGAACAGCTCTTTGCACAACTATCAAAAATACTTGTGGCGCAATGCACAGGCCAAATACTATTTTCCACCTTTATCTTTTCTAGCTGCATCCCAGGAACACTTTGGAGTTTAGATGCATGGGGTTGCTAAGGCAGAATCAGGTCTATTTTTGCAAGTAAATGCCTGTCAAGAATGACTTTTAAGCAGAGTTGTTCAAAAAAGCATAAATCAGAGCAAGGTGACTAACTCCCATTGACTTGAGCAACAAACTGTCTTTTATGCTTTTGAAATTCCACCCCCATTACATCTTTAGGTTTGCACCTGAAAAACAGCTGAGAAGCTTGAAGAGGATTCACAACAGGAGGCTTAGACAAAGAGGCCTGTACTACAGGGGTGGACAATTTTCTAGGTGTGATAGTCAGGTAGAGGTCAGGGGGAAGTACTCACATAGGACCGGTCTCTGAGAAACTAAGGATCTGTCAGATTTCATAACAAGCCAAAAGAATCTTCCCTAGAAAGGAGGAGACGTTGAGGAAGTCAGCAAATATGTAGTGCCCTCTGCCTCTATCTAGACTTGGTTTCTTCTCATTGCTCCAAGTCAGGAACCAGGGCCTTGGAGGGAGGTCAGGTAGGCAAATGTGTGGTGGTATGAGCACATCCTCTACTGGATTGTGCACATATGTTGTATACAGCTGTTAGAAAAATGTTGTGTTGGTATTGTTTAAATGTGTTTAATTAGTTGTTTTAATAATGTATATAAGATAAAGGTTATGTAAATCACTGGCTCTAATGAAATCCAATATGGAGTATATCATCTGTGACCCTTGTATTCCATCTTTGTAAGCGAATTTGTTTATGACTTAAGACACTGGTGTCCCCTGACTCAAACTGGACAGAACCAGGTTTTCCCTCCAAAACCAACCCCCAACACTCTATTCCATCAGAACTTTTCCCACCTTAAAGATTATATATGATCTTGCTCAGTGCCTGCACGGGGCTGTCCATTCCAGCGGCAGCATGCGCACGGTTGGGTCTTCCCAACGTTCCAGAGCTAGCGAGAAGAACATCGTCTATCCCGAAGCGAGACAGAGGAAGGAGAGGCCTGTCTTCATCATCATTCCCACCACAGTGAAACCATCTTACCTGTGAGGGAATCCTGCAGCTTTTCTGGTGTCCATCATCCCAGAGGGTCTCCCCGCCTGCGACAAAGTCCACCAGTTGTCAGGACTCCCCAGTGGTCCTCCTCGAAGGCTCCCAATCAGCCAGAGAGTTGAAGGTCCTGGGCCTCGCATCTGTGCATAGCATCCACTGTGCCTGAATATATTTCTGTATTGGTTTCTGTATTGGGGTTTCATTTATTATTTTTCTGAACACCAAGGGAGGTGTTGTGGGTCTGAGCTTCAAGCTCCTAAAGCCAGTCACTGTTTCATTGTATTGGTTAGGTTTGTGTTTCTTCTCTTCCCCCAACCCCCATTTCTCCCAGTTTTCTGTACCTTTACCCTGAATACACTTACCTTTGTTTGTACCATATCACCTTGTCTTCTCTTTATTTTATTTACTTTACACAAGGAGGGGGGACACCCTTATTGTAAGCTAAATCCACTGGTGACAGATACAGGAGGGAGTCGAGTCTGCACCTTCTGAGAAAAGGGGCTTTCCTTTTATCTCCCCTTTAACATTCCTAAAGTTTTCCTTTCTGAAGCGTTGCCTTATTCCCCTTGAGGTAACACAGCCTGGGTGCTGCAGAATGGACTACATGGATACTTCATGAAAAAGCTATTCTGTTAAATTAACAGCAGCAAATAGCACATAAACAGGAATGAAGGTAAGTATATTTTATACTGGGTTTACTGCTTCACATTTCTGAGTGGGGCAGCATCACATGGCAAAAACCCCTTTGGAAAGGAGATTTTGGCCAAGAAAAACAAGGCAAACTCTGAAACTTAGAAAAAAAAGTGCTATAAAATCCTTTATGTCCATTGAGAGCAAACAGGAGATTGAAAAAAAATTACATTCTAATGCAGGAAATCAGATTAATTGTTTAGATAATTAATAAACCATATCCAGTTTTAAAGATGATGATTTTGAAAGGGATTATACAAATCTCTTATGTATCACTGTCCAAGTCCCAGTCCGACCCTTTCCTATATTTACCGTTAGGAAGGAAGTCTTCTGATGACATGTCTTAAGAATTATGAGACACCACTCTTAAGGAGCGTAAAATGCAGCTTAAAGTCATACTGGAAAATGAATTGTGATCAAGGGTCACATTTTTGTATTGTCAGTGCTTCTGAATAGAGCTGGTCAAATGATTTGCTACAGACTGTTTATCCATTTGATTCAGGCCCTTTAATCTATTTGTCCAAAAAAGATCATGAGTTTTACAAATTGGGTTTGAAATTGATGAATATGTTGTATTAAATTACTTCAGCCTATGGGCTTCTGATGAACTGTTTGCATGCAAGCATTTGGAATATGCTATTTTAGATGATCACCTGTTGTATGCACTACTGCACATATTCAATGAGCGTATCTGTGGTCTGGTCCTAAAGCCCTTATTAAAAGGATCAAACCCCACATTGTGCACACAGTTACTACGATTGTATACATAAAGCAGCTAATTGCACACCTAAATGGTCATCATTCAGTTAATTATTCTATGAGTAAACGTGACCCACCACTCTGTTCACCAGGGCAGTCACTGGACCATACACCCTGGGCTTTCCAATCTAAACTCAATGGCTCTATTTAAATCATACTTCTTGGTCTTTGAATCTCTGGCCTGTGTGACCAGTTTGCTTTACTGGGCCTAATCTAGTCTCTTAATTCTGTAAGATTCCATAAAACCTCCTAAATCTTCTCTTCCCTGATGATAGGGTACAGACTAGAGCTGGTTGGTAATCTTTTATCAAAATAATTTTCGCATGGAAAATGCCCTTTTTTGCAAAATTTTTGCTGAAAAATTCTGATTTTCAGTCAGGAAAATCAAAGGACAGTTCCGCACTGCCCACCTGGAAGGCTCTGGTTAATTTTACTTTCTGCCTGTGGGGAGAAAGCACAATTGACAAGAGCCTTCCAGACAGGCAGCTGGGATGCTGGCTCTTTGCCTGCCCACCCCCTCTCCTGCAGCAGGACTTTGAGGGAGGCAGGAAGGCTGAGTGTCCCACTGGGAACATATGACACCAGCACTCCAGAATCTGCACTGGCTGCCCTTTGGTCCTGGGTGGAGTTTAAGATGTTGATTGTGATCGATAAAGCCCTAAATTGATTGGGATGAGCATACATCTGGAACTTTCTCTTTTCCTATGCCACACTGCCATAGCGGCACCTGAGCTGGATTTTCCTAATCATAAAGGAGAATGGGTGGCTGGCAGGGTGTTTTCTGTGAGGGCACCAGGACTCTGGAACTTGTACTCCCACCCCTTCTATGCCCTTCCCTCCCTTGGTCCAAAATAGCTGGAATTTCCTGCCCTTCCAGCTACCTTCCAAGCAGACCGCAAAGTCATCTGTTGAAGAAGGGAGCTTTCGGGATGCTTCCCACAACAATAAAGGGGTGAAAAGGAGTTTCTGCAGGTGGCTGGCTGACTACTGAAATTACTTTAGTGCTTCTAGGATTTTACTGTATTATTAAGGTGTTAGGGAACCTATAGTTTTGGATAGATGTCTTTTTATCATTTTAAATATACATAAATGAGGGCAGCAAGATTTGACTGTGTACTTACAACCGGGTGTCATTTACAGACTTTGTGGTAGGCCTGGGTTTGCCTGTCACCTAATGCTATGTAAAGTAATTGACATAACTAGATGTAAAGTCCTTATCAGTGATGCATCGGTATCCTGGATATTCATAAGTAACATCTTGTGCGTAATCAAGGTGACCGATGCAAGCAAGCAAGGGATATCAGCAATCCTGAATCATCTGGGTTTCTCTGAATAAAGTTGTGAAAGTTTCTTTGGAAACACAAACTTTTATTTGCCTTTAAAAAAAGAAAGAGAGAGAGAGAAAGATTTTCTAAAAATTGGGCTCAGGCATGTGCTTTGCACAGGACTGTCAGAAGGGAAAAATGCAAGAAGGCATATATAAAGCCTAGCAGCATGGAATGTAACAAATTGGAACTCAGTCCTGAAAACACTTACATTTAAGTCAGGGGCGGGCAACCTTTTTGGCCTGAGGGCCACATTGGGTTTCCAAAATTCTATGGAGGGCCGGTTAGGGGAGACTGTGTCTCCCCAAACAGCCAGGCGTGGCCCGACCCCTAACCCCTATCAGACCTCTCCCTGCTTCTTGCCCCCTGATGGCCCTCCCAGGACTCCTACCCCATCCAACCATCCAATTGGAGGACTGGGCCAAAAGAAATCTGATGAGGTTCAATAAGGATAAGTGCACGGTCCTGCACTTAGGACGGAAGAACCCAATGCACAGCTACAGACTAGGGACCGAATGGCTAGGCAGCAGTTCTGCGGAAAAGGACCTAGGGGTGACAGTGGACGAGAAGCTGGATATGAGTCAGCAGTGTGCCCTTGTTGCCAAGAAGGCCAATGGCATTTTGGGATGTATAAGTAGGGGCATAGCGAGCAGATCGAGGGACGTGATCCTTCCCCTCTATTCGACATTGGTGAGGCCTCATCTGGAGTACTCTGTCCAGTTTTGGGCCCCACACTTCAAGAAGGATGTGGATAAATTGGAGAGAGTCCAGCGAAGGGCAACAAAAATGATTAGGGGTCTGGAACACATGAGTTATGAGGAGAGGCTGAGGGAGCTGGGATTGTTTAGCCTGCAGAAGAGAAGAATGAGGGGGGATTTGATAGCTGCTTTCAACTACCTGAAAGGGGGTTCCAAAGAGGATGGCTCTAGACTGTTCTCAATGGTAGCAGATGACAGAACGAGGAGTAATGGTCTCAAGCTGCAGTGGGGGAGGTTTAGATTGGATATTAGGAAAAACTTTTTCACTAAGAGGGTGGTGAAACACTGGAATGCGTTACCTAGGGAGGTGGTAGAATCTCCTTCCTTAGAGGTTTTTAAGGTCAGGCTTGACAAAGCCCTGGCTGGGATGATTTAACTGGGAATTGGTCCTGCTTCGAGCAGGGGGTTGGACTAGATGACCTTCTGGGGTCCCTTCCAACCCTTATATTCCAGGATTCTATGATTCAACCCCCCCTGTTCCCTGACCGCCCCTGAGCCCCCCGCCCCGACTACCCCCCGCCGCCCCATCCAACCCCCTTCTCCTTCCTGACTGCCCCCCCCGGGCCCCTGCCCCCATTCAACCCCTCTGTTCCCTGCCCTCTAACTGCCGCACCCCCTGTCCACACCCTTGCCCCTTGACCGCCCCCTCAAACTCCCCTGCCCTCTATCCAGCCCCCCTGCGCCCTGACCACGCTGCCTGGAGCACCGGTGGCTGATGGTACTACAGCCGCCCTGCCCGGCTGGAGCCAGCCACACAGCACGGAGCACGGGGTCAGGCCGGGCTCTGTAGCTGCGCTGCCCCAGGAGCTCGCAGCCCCGCCCCCCAGAGGATTGCGCCAGCGGTGCAGAGAGCTGAGGTGCAGGCGAGGGGGGACAGTGGGGGAGGGGCCGGGGGCGAGCCTCCTGGGCCAGGAGCTCAGGGTGTGGGCAGGAGGGTCCCACGGGCTGAATGTGGCCCACGGGCCAAAGTTTGCCTACCTCTGATTTAGGTGGTTACCTGACCCTGCAGACTGAAAGGAGCCCATGCTTTGTACCAGAACGACAACAGGTAGAGCTCTCCCAAGGTTTTGCCTAGCTAAGAAAGACATTTAGACAGGCTTCAGACATCCACCTAACACATCTAAGGTGGTGGAGTGTTTAACACCAGTCAGATTGGGAACGGGATGCTTATTACTCGAGGTCTGGGAAAGGATGGGCCCCCAACTTCATCTTTCAAGGTGGGCTGTGATCATAGGGGGGAGAGGGATAGCTCAGCGGTTTGAGCATTGGCCTGCTAAACCCAGGGTTGTCAGTTCAGACCTTGAGGGGGCCATTTAGGGATCTTGGGCAAAAATTGGGGATTGGTCCTGCTTTGAGCAGAGGGTTGGACTAGATGATCTCCTGAGGTCCCTTCCAACCCTGATATTCTATGATTTGGCCCTAATTTAATATCACACAGAAAAAGAAGATGTTTTAAAAAAACATTGCAGTTGCAAGGTCAAGCACGCAGCAGTTAAGGAAGCCTGTGTATATATAAAAAACCAAAAACAAACAAAAAACCCCACTCTATGAGCATGTTGCTAAAGATTTATCATAATGCATGTGCATAAGGGACCAAAGTTAAGGTTGTAGGCTTTCCCCCCCCTAAAAATATGGGCAAAACAATATATTTTTCCGTAACATTGTTCTTGGAAATGTCCGAGTCCTTTTGGCAGAAATTTTCAAAAGACATTCAGCTTGAGCAGATATCCAGCTTGGAACATTTCAGCCTGAATGATTAAAGTTTGGCAAAGTTATAAGCAACCAAATTGGGAAGTGCTGCCCAACCTTAACAGTAGGCAGTTCTACCAGCCCTGCCTATGATAAACATTGATGTCAACATTCAGTTATTGTAGCAGTGTGACAGCAAATAAGGTGTGACAAAGAGCAAGTGTCAGGGATAGGATCCAGTAAAGTCCCAATAGTTTTCCTCATTTTGACAAGTTTGGCAAAGTGAATATAGGTGAATACTATGGGAGATCAGCTGAGGCAGGGAAGAAGCTGGGGAAGGAAGAGAGACAGGATTATGAAAAGGGAGGTGTATACACTAGGAATAGGACGCCAGCCATCCCTTCCCAGGGGTTAGGAGAGGGTAAGGGGAGTATATGACCCAATTAGCAGAGAGCACAGGAGTGCATAAGAGTTACAGGGTTCTCCTGTCTACAGTATTTACATTCTAGTTCACTAAAAGTGAGGTGGTAGGCCACCCAGAGGTGACATGCCATATGACAGTTTATCTCCCTGGCTGACAAGTGGAGTCTATTTGCATACTGTGTCAAATGCGAATGAAGCGATTGCAGGGACTTAAAAAAAAAATTAATGGGAAGAGGTGAAGGGGGGGGGGGGGAAGGAACCCTGTTTACCGTTAAAGAACAAAGGACTTGTCTAATATATCTAGAGGGTCTCAGCCATCCTGGTTGAAAAATGCTGTGAGGAGGACTTTGGGTAAGCAGAACCTTATGAGACAAGAGGGCATCTTGTTAGTTATGTTTAAGCTCTAGAATGCATGTTATGGTTTTATTTTAGATGTAATCCTTTGTTTCCATTAATCCTACTTGCCATTATTTGAATCTCTGTTCTTTGTTAAATAAGCATATTCTTGTTTTCACTATAAACATATTTAAGTGCTTTAGAAAGACAAGGTAGGTGAGGTAATATCTTTTATTGGACCAACAGAATTAACCTCATCCACCTTGTCTGTCTAATATCCTGGGGCTGACACAGCTACAGCAACATTGCACACAGCATATGTAAGTGCTGTGAGTTAAGTGGAGAAGTGATCCTGAGGTGAAAGTGATAAGCCAGTGTGAACTATTCCCTTGGGAGCAGCAGATCTGTGTGAGTCCAGAGGAACAGGGGCTGGGTGCTTCAGAGGGATGCACAGAGGACTCGGGGATTGGAGTTTGCCTACCACTAACTTTTAAAGAGAAAGTGGGGCCTGGAGGGGAGTGCTTGGGTTTCCAGTAGCTGCTGGAGTCAGAGCGCTGACCCATGGCGGGCACCGACAGGACTTTCTCCCACTAAGGATATGGGTAGCGAGGCACCACATGACCCTGAGTATTCCTGGGAAGCATCACAGAGTACCCCATGGAAACAGCCAGCAGGGAGGCCCACAGTTTTGCACATGTACTCAAGGTTGAATTTTGCACCTTAGTTGCTTTCTTATTTGGGGGTGGATGGCTTCCCTCTAAAGGCTCAAAAACCAGAAGACAATTTAAAAAAAAATATCTCATTTCTTTTAAGGCAAATGTAATTCTGGGGAGGGCCAAGTGATGATTCTGGAGTGCTTGGGGTTGGCAATACTGAGTATCTCAAATAGCTGAGCACCTCACACACATGCACCCCCACCACTTCACTGTGTGTAGACTTGTTCCTATCCACGTTGGATTAAGTCACAAGATTATCTTAAAAAGCAAGAGTTTGTTTTTTTAAGAAAAAAATATAAATTTGGGGGCTGTTTTACTTGTCTTCTTAATTCTGAGCTTTACTCTGCACTTATGAGGGCTAGAAACTTGTAAATGAAAGCCGCAATTCTCATGCAATCTCTTGATTCCAGCATCTATTCTGAGGCTTTAAAAACCCAAACAAAAACTAATCATGAGAAGCATGATACAATCACAAGCTATTGCTTTGTTTTGGCTACATATGAGTTTAATGTTCAAAAAAGATTACAAACGGACAACCATGGTCACTTTAGGGCCGGCTCCAGGCACCAGCTTTCCAAGCAGGTGCTTGGGGCGGCATTCAGAATGGGGCGGCCATCCGTGTCCCGCGGCGGCAATTTGGCAGCAGCTCCGCTGCTCTTCCAGGTGCGGCATCAATTCGGTGGCAGCTCCGCCGCTGTTGCAGCGGTGGGAATTCAGCAGCGGCTGCTTGGGGAGGCAAAAATTGGCAGAGCCGCCCCTGGGTTACTTCGTCATCACTGCTAGTGGGGTGTTGAGTGTAGGCGCTCTCTTTTTTGCAAAACGAAATGGAAAAACAGAATGATTGCTGATCATCTGTAATTAACATTAGAAACCCCTAGATGTCACTGTTCATGCATAAAATGCAGACAGACCATTTATATTGGTCTAAAAAATGCATTTTTTTTTTAAAACTTATCTGCTGACCTGAAAGTATATTACTAAAGATGAGTTGCCCATCTCAGATATACCCATCACTGCCTCAGAGTCCCAGCCGCACACTGTTGTTGCCATCTTAATGCTCCTTGGCTATTCCTGGTCCCAAGGAGTTCTGGAAGTGTAAGTGTTAATATATCAGGAGAAATGATATTCTTATGCTATTTCTGGCTTAGCTTTGTAGGCCCAAGATGTTCTAATAGGACAGAGATAATCACTCATTCAAAGAACTTTTGGGTGCAAGCACTAGCTTTATTCTTTGTTTGTGATCCCAAATCTGGCTATGTTGCCCTTGCAAACAGTCACTTTACTCACTACTTCCAGACATTATGCTAGCAGCTGAACACAGGAAAGTCCATTGGACTTCCACAAACTAGCAGATATGTCCCACTGGACAATGGATAGTTTATCTATGTTGCCACCTAACTTCCTCTTCCCCAATTAAATCATTTTTGGCTTGTTTAAACAACTGTAAAACACACTCACATTTTCCAGGTAATGCTGCAGAAGCTGGTTTTTAGGAGCAATTGAGGGGCAGAGGGAACCGTGAAGAATAGATCTTGAAAGGGAGTTCAGAGCTTAAGTGGCAGCACATGGGAGTAGGCACAGAGACCTCTATCTGTGAGAGGTGCTGAAATGGGTATCGAGGTTGGAAGGAGAGGGTCTGCTGAGCAGAGAAGGCAGGTGGGGAAGCAAAGAAACCAGGTTTGAGATGCAAGCAGATTGCTTGATATTTGACTTTGAAAGTGAGGATGAGGAGAGGGCACTTGATGTGCACCAGGATGGGGTGTCAGTGAAGTGAATCAAGGAGGGTATGATATGGTTGCAGCAATGGGCAAGAGGTAGTGAGGCTGGTATCAAAGAGACCCAGGAAGAGGCCTTTCCTAGGGGCCAGACTAGTAATCTGGCACTTGGAATGGAAAAGGGCAGGGTTGTGAAAGCAGGAGGAAGAAATGAGAGGATTTGGTCCCCGCCTGGGTAGGCTAGGAGATGGAGTGGAAGGAGTCAGAGATGATTCCCACGTCAGAGTGACTGGGAGGATGGGGGTGTTACCAACCATAACAGAGGATGCAGCGGAGGAGAGTGTTTGGAGAGAAGATGATGGGGAGCAATCCCAAAGGAGACAGACAGATGGTGACAGGTAGGAGAATGAAGTGCAGGAGGTAGGTCTGAAGAGAAGAAATATATTGGAGAGAGTGTCAGAGTAGAGGCAATGGGAGGAGGTCACTGAAGGGCAAGGTGTGGAGGGGCCACTGTGGGGCTTCCACAGAGAGAGGGATGAGAAGTCGAAAGAGTGGCCAGAGAAGCCAATATATTATGCTGAAGAGGACCGAGCAGAGACAGACATGTGCGGGGAGATGAGGATGGGGGTGGGAAGGCCAGAACCTTAGCCAGGAAGAAGCCTTTGGAGGATTTGATAAGTGGCCCTGCAAGTGCAGCATCCCTGGAGTGGGAGAGCAGGAGCCAGGCTGGGGTAGATCCAGGCCCGAGCCAGAAATGGGAGAGTGCAAGTTGCAGACAGCCCAGTCAGTGATTTTGGGAGATTGGGGAAGAGGGAGATGGGATGGCAGCAAGAGAGACAGGTGGGTCATGGGTCAGACTGGGTGCATTCTAGTCAATCTTAGTGCATGTACTAGCATTTTACAAACATTAGTGAAGTGATTAATTAACATTTACAGGAGATAAACAATAGCAGGAAGTAGAGATGGTTGGAAAACAGTTTGTTTGCCACAGAACATTTTAAATTTTCAGTAAAATATAAAAAACCCCAAGATATTCTGGCAGAAAACTGAAGTATTTTGATTCAAAATGGTGCTGTGGTGCTTCATGGGCGTTGTAGTTCAGATGCCTTAGGCTCCCATTCCCTTCTATAGCCTGGACTCTGGCCAAACTACATCTCCCATGATGAACTGCTTTCTCTTCTTGATAAGGAGAAGGAGTGAGTCAAAGAAGTCCCTAGCTATGGTACATCATGGGAGATGTAATCCAGACAGAAAGCAGTGCCATTTTGAATGGAATCTTTTTGATTTTCAGCCGAAACCTAAAAGCATGATTTTCAGGCATTCGTTTTTTAGACAAAATACCACCACCACCACCCCCCGAAAGTAGATTTTAATTTTTCAAATGCAATTCTCTGTCAAAAAACAGTTTCAGTGGAAAATTTTGGCCAGTCCTAGCAAAAAGGGTAAGTGACTTGACCTAAATAAAGCCAGATTTAAAAAACAAAACAAAACCCCTCAGCACCGAAAGTGCTGCACTCTTAAGAAAACCTGACAGCATCATTTAATGCCTAAATCTGGCCCCAGTTGTGGTTGCTCAGATTTCTCAAATACTTGACCCCAATGCTATTAGCTGCAGACTGCCCCCCCACCCCCACAAAAGCAAGTTGTTCTGTGCTTCCCCCCAAAAATTAAAGGGCTTATAGTCATAACTATCAGCGTTGGTTAGCTCTGTCTGTTGGGAAGGTTGTAAATAATCCTCATCTTTAACAAAAGTGTCAATTTCTAGGCTCAGCCCATTGAACTATGTTCTAAACCAAGCATGGAAGGCAACTGGGATATGTGAGGAAGGTACTACGATGCGTTTCATCTGTATATTCCAGAAAAAGTAAAAGCAAAATATTACCTTGAAATGTAACTAACATATTGAATCTGATGCTGCAAATCTGTCTCTCCAAAGAGGAAGATGGGGACCATTCTCTTATTATTTACTTTTGTGTACAACTTCAACGACATCAGAGAGTTACACTGGTGTAAAATTGGTGAGAGAGGAGATCTGGACTCCCGGTCTTTTCAATCTGATTCTAATGACTCAGCAAATTGCTGTTATTCCCACCCCACGCCCATCAAAAAGCTGATGTGGAAACTGCCATTCATTTTTAAATGTCCAGAGCACATTTGCCAGTTAATGAATTCTGATTGGTTGCATTTTTCTTTTGCTGAAAGGCAGAAATCTAGAAAAAAAAATGTAAGTTTCCCCTTGCTAACAGCTGGGAAACCAAAATCAATTTCAGCTGCTTGCTGAGTGATGTAATTAGAGGGCTCACAAATGACAAATGTATCATATCCCTGAGCAGAAGGCCGGCACTGTCACTTTTATTTAACCCTACACACTAGCTTTCCTTTTCAAACAGACAATCTTCAGAGATCTCTTTAGAAGGGCAACTCCAAACAGGTCTTCATTTTAAAGGGCAAGTTTGCCTGTTAAAACAAACTGCGAGCCACAGAAAGCCTTGGCTTGAAATACAGATCAGCCAACACTTGACAGCAACTGCAAATGTACATTGCACACATGTATAGAGATATAGATATATACACATCAGTGAGTCTGTGATACAAAAATGAGATCATGCAAGTATAAAAAAAGCAATAAAAGACTCAGTTTGCAGATAGTCACTTATGACTTCATTATGCCCTTTGGAATGAAAATGCAAATGACTCACTATCAGGGGCAAAGTTACAGAGGGCTTAAGTGGGACTCCCTTACTAGTAGCCAGGGTGCCCCGCTTAGCCCATTTCTATCAGAAGTAGTTAGGCAGGAACATGGTCAGGGTTCAATTCCATCGTGCATCTCATTGCTAGTCCCTTTGCATTGTCCTCCCCTGCTGACATAGTTATTCCCATGCACCTCCCACTAGCAAGCTGCTCCACCTCTGTTTGGCTAAGTGTTCAATGTGGAGAAGCTTTTCCATATGCCCACAACGCAGCTCTTATATCCCTACAGCCCCCAAATAGTACGCTCCTCCCAGGTCTCTCAAGACAACTGGCCTGATACAAACACTCTTGACCAGTCATCCTCCCCCCAACTGCCATGGACCTTCCCCACCCTGTTGACCTGTGAGCCTCCAAATGGTGCTGTGAGAATGTCATAAGTGTAAAGGGAAGGGAAAACACCTTTGAAATCTCTCCTGGCCAGAGGAAAAACCCTTTCACCTGTAAAGGGTTAAGAAGCTAGGATAACCTCGCTGGCACCTGACCAAAATGACCAATGAGGAGACAAGATATTTTCAAAGCTGGACAGGGGGAGAAACAAAGGTTCTCTCTGTCTGTGTGTTGTTTTGCCAGGAACAGAAAAGGAATGGAGTCTTAGAATTTAGTAAGTAATCTAGCTAGATATGCGTTAGATTCTGTTTTGTTTAAATGGTTGATAAAATCAGCTGTGCTGAATGGAATGTATATTCCTGTTTTTGTGTCTTTTTGTAACTTAAGGTTGTGCCTAGAGGGATTCTCTATGTTTTGAATCCGATTACCCTGTAAGGTATTTACCATCCTGATTTTACAGAGGTGATTCTTTTTACTTCAATTAAAATTCTTCTTTTAAGAACCTGATTGCTTCTTCATTGTTCTTAAGAGCCAAGGGTTTGGGTCTTTGTTCACCTATGCAAATTGGTGAGGATTTTTATCAAGCCTTCCCCAGGAAAGGGGGTGTAAGGTAAGGGAGGATTTTGGGGGGGAAATACGTTTCCAAGCAGACTCTTTTCTGGTTACATATTTGTTAGACGCTTGGTGGTGGCAGCAATGAAGTCCAAGGGCAAAAGGTAAAATAGTTTGTACCTTGGGGAAGTTTTAACCTAAGCTGGTAAAAATAAGCTTAGGGGGTTTTCATGCAGCTCCCCACATCTGTACCCTAGAGTTCAGAGTGGGGAAGGAATCCTGACAGAGAAGAAAACCTGTGTATTTGCTACTCAGCATTTATCACAATTGGTTGCAATCAAGGATGTGTCTGCAGTTACTCAGAGCTATAAAAATAAATCAGACAAAAATAGCCTGCTGAGCAAAACCAGTGAATAGTCTCTATCACTGATTAAAGGGCCTGATTTTTTTTAAAATGGACTCTAATTTGCAGATCCAAGATTAAGGGTGTCCATGTTAGTAGTAAGATGTATTTTGTCTGAAAATAGGGTAGCAGACATCTAAATACTAATATTTGAACCAATAATTTGCTGCTTGTAAAACGGGAGCCTGTTTAATTGCATGGGCCTGAAAAGTCAGTAAGTATTTATTCGTTATGTAGCACCTTTCATCCCAAAGCCACTGCAGCGCTGAAATGCAGCCACTGTTGGGGCAGATGGGGGCAGTTGTTTCATAATGCATGGCCTCATAATGTACTGCAATCGTTTAAGACAGGAGGAAGTACACTGAATCCAGCATCCATTGAGGTGGGGGGCGGAGGGCTTGAAACAAGAAGCCCTGACGTGCCTCTAACTCCTTGGGAGAAGTTGCTCTTGAAATACCACAGTGTGTCTAGGGGACTAGTCCCTGGACTACAGCCACAGTGACAGCAGAAGTCAGGACTCTGTTTCCTAAATTGCTTAAGATCCAGCGTGCAGATAGAACAAGCTAGCAACACTACCAGAACCAGTCATAAGGCAGAACTGAGAGACAAACCATTCGGTCTTACTTTTGCTTTTGAGGGTGTTTCAGAAACTTTCTGGGGTATAGCTGGAGAGAAGCATCATGGCCAGGGAGGACCCTTCTACCTTCACATTCCTATCCAAGAGAAGATAGAGTCATTTTGGGATTTCTGGGACATTAAACAGTGTCATCTCAGCTGTGACCAGAAACCTAGGAAGCTGAGAAAGTCATGGTCAGACTACCAAGAGACAGTCTAAATGCACGTTGGAATCCAGACCAGAGAGCCACAAGGACGATCTTACCATCTTTGGTGTGGATACTTTGTAATAACAGGCGTGACGGGGCTCTATTCACCACACTGGCACCTCCTGCTGGTCATCTTGGGGATTAGCAGCACAGGTTGTTACGCACTTTCCCGATGGTGCCTCACCTACCATCACATCTGCTCTCGGACCCATGTCACTCCAAGGACTGCAGTGTCCTCTTCATGACACAGCCCTTTGGCCATGTCACGATCTGTGCTCCCCCCTTCAGGGGCCCTGCAGTCAACTGTTCAGCCACTTCCCCAGTGATAAGTTTAGGGCAACCTGGGCCCGTCCACAACTCCAGGTCCCGGCCCAGGGACACTGTAGATGGCTGCCACCTGCTGTGTCCCCTCCAACTCCTCAGTGCATTTCCCTGGGCCACTTCCCCATGGCCCCAGCACCTTCTTTGCCCTTACCTCAGGGCCTCAGCATGCCAGTCCTAGAAGCCAGAAAGGAGCTCCCTCTCGCTCCCCTGTTCCTTCCCAGCACTGCTCTCTCTAGGGTGCTAGCTTCCACCCAGCTGCAAGGTATCCAGTCCTCCCTCCTTAAGCACCAAGGAGTAACTGACCCTGCTCTGCCCTGTGGCTCTTCTTATGTGGGCCCCCTCAGCCCTGACTGGCTGCTCCTTATAGCCCCACCTCCTGTTGACTGCTTCCTGCACAGCCTCCCTAGGGCTCTGTTAACCCCTTACATGCCATTGTGTGGCAGATGTCCCATCACAAATCCCTGTTTATTTATTTTGCTACTTTGTTTCAAGCTGGCCATTGACTTCAGTACTGTACTACCCATCAAAAACAAATTAAACTCAGTGTTTGCCTAAGCAGGTGCTGAGATGGCGCACAGGATGGTTTGTACTGGCTGTACAGTTTATATATTGTTTTTTGTCTTTTATAATTGTGATCCACTTTTCCATCGTCTCCTATACTAAGTTCCCCCAACCTAATAAAGTTCCAGTTACTGTTTTATTATGCTGGAAATCACGATAGCGATTTTATTGTTTGTGCTCTGATTGACACTGCTCTGTAACAGATTGTGTGTTAAATATTTTTCCAAGGGACAAACCCTCTGTATTCTCTGCTCTATAAGGGGTTTTCCTGGGGTGGGAGGCACCAGATGTCTTTGTAGGTGAACCCAGAGCCCTGCGGAGAAAGGGAGACGCTGCAGACACAGCTGAGGTTACAGATCTGACTCCAGAAAAACAACTATGTTTGTTATCTTTCATCTTTCCTTTATTATATGACATGAGCTCTTATTTGGTAGGCTGAGGAGAGTGCACCCCCTATCCTAGCATCTGTCATTTCCTTCTCTTATCCTTCCCCACCTGCCGTTCACTTAGAACTTATCAGCTTTGGTCTGCTCTCTGCATTGCTCTTTGGTTTGGGATTCAAAATGGAGGATGATCCATTTAAGGCTTAATGGAAATAGAGCATTAACTTTTGTGGCTCTGATGTGAAAGGCCACTGTCTGGATTTAGCTCTGGAGGGGGAAGGAGCTGGTGCAACTGATCTACATTTTTAAACGTGACTATTGATGGTGGGTGCCTCAGTGTTTGGATGCCTGCTTTCAAACACTAAATGGGTCTGATTTTGGTGGGGGAGGGGACAGGTTAGTGCTCAGTTGTTATGACAAACTTCACCCCTTCAGGGCAACTCAAACTGGACACCCAAAAGATGAGACTTGGAAAACCTAGTCACTTTTGAAAAATTAAGCCTTGAGTAACAGATTTTAGACACCAACTATCTTTGTATATAAAGTATATGTATAGAAATAAAACTCAGTTCTTTAGCCAAGTTATATCTTTTTTTCTCCACACCACATTCTACAATGTAACAAGGAATTTAGGGTCACAGGGTGAAATCCTGGCCCCACTGAAGTCAGTGGCAAAAATGCCATTGACTTCACTGGTGTCAGGACTGAAATCCCAAGCTGGAATTAAGTCAGAACACAGGGGCTCTTCTATTTTCATGCAAAGGGTCTTGGAGTGTCAGTGACCAGAAGTAGCTGGGACCCGAATATTACAGCACTTCCAATACCACATTACTTCTTAGCGCCATACCAGGCTTTTGGTTCAGGGAAAAGAATGACACCTACTCAATCAGCCACCATTGCTTACACTAGGGCAATGACCTTTAAGAATATTAAGTAGGCAGTGTGGGTAGGGGAAGAGAATGCCACTTACTAAATCTTTCCCATGTTTAAACAACAAAATTAGGACATTTGTATCAATACCAACAAGATGATATTTCAGAAATATTATAAAACAAGAGACTGGTGCTTAGAATGCTCTATATTCAGTGGATATTTATACAGTTATATTTGCTTCATTACTATTATATTCAATACCTGAGTGAATATAGCATCCTTTAGCACAGGGGTGGGCAAACTTTTGGCATGAGGGCCACATCGGGTTTCCAAAATTGTATGGAGGGCCGGTTAGGGGAGGCTGTGCCTCCCAAGTCAGGCGCGGCCTGGCCCCTGACCCCTATCCAACCCCCCTGCTTCTCTCCTCCTGCTGGCCCCGCTGGGACTCCTACCCCATCCAACCCCCCCTGTTCCCTGACCGCCCCTGGAACCCCTACCCTGACTGCCCCATTGCCCCATCCAAACACCCTCTCCTTCCTGACTTCCCCCCCCGGGACCCCTGCCCCCATTCAACTCCCCAGTTCCCTGCCCTCTGATCGCCCTGACACCTATCCACACCCCCGCCCCCTGACCACCACCCCAAACTCCCCTGCCCTCTATCCAATCCCTCCTGCCCCCTAACCGTGCTGCCTGGAGCACCAGTGGCTGGCGGTGCTACAGCCGCCCCACCCGGCTGGAGCCAGCCATGCCACCGTGCAGCACAGAGCACCAGATCAGGCTGGGCTCTGCAACCTTGCTGCCCCAGGAGCTTGCAGCCCCGCCGCCCAGAGCACGGCACCGGTGGTGCGGTGAACTGAGGTGCAGGGGAGGGGGAACAGCAGGGAAGGGGCCGGATGCAAGCCTTCTGGGGCAGGAGCTCAGGGGCTGGGCAGGAGGGTCCCGCTGGCCGGATGTGGCCCAAGGGCCATAGTTTGCCCACCTCTACTTTAGCAGGTACTCAGTCACTGTGGAGCTTTCTGTAAATAAGAATGCCGTGTTACATGGTTAGCAGAGAAAAGGAGTACTTGTGGCACCTTAGAGACTAATCAATTTATTTGAGCATAAGCTTTTGTGAGCTAAAGCTCACTTCATCGGATGCATACTGTGGAAAGTGTAGAAGATCTTTTTATATACACACAAAGCATGAAAAAATACCTCCTCCCACACCACTCTCCTGCTGGTAATAGCTTATCTAAAGTGATCACTCTCCTTACAATGTGTATGATAATCAAGTTGGGCCATTTCCTTTGCTTCTCTACAAAAGAAAAAGGACACTAAACTTTCTAAACTACTACATGCCACAAGGGGCCACAGCAATGGTTCCCTCAACCCACCCAGCAATATTGTTAACCTATCCAATTATACTCTTAGCCCAGCAGAAGCAGCTGTCCTATCTCGGGGCCTCTCCTTCTGCCCCTCCACCCCCATGAACATGATACAGTTCTGTGGTGACCTAGAATCCTATTTTCGACGTCTCCGACTCAAGGAATATTTCCAACATACCTCTGAACAACATACTAATCCACAGAGACTTCCCTACCAACACTACAAAAAGAAGGATTCTAGATGGACTCCTCCGGAAGGTCGAGACAGCAGACTGGACTTCTACATAGAGTGCTTCCGCCGATGTGCACGGGCTGAAATTGTGGAAAAGCAGCATCACTTGCCCCATAACCTCAGCCGTGTGGAACACAATGCCATCCACAGCCTCAGAAACAACTCTGACATCATAATCAAAAAGGCTGACAAAGGAGGTGCTGTTGTCATCATGAATAGGTCGGAATATGAACAAGAGGCTGCTCGGCAGCTCTCCAACACCACTTTCTAAAAGCCATTACCCTCTGATCCCACGAGAGTTACCAAAAGAAACTACAGCATTTGCTCAAGAAACTCCCTGAAAAAGCACAAGATCAAATCCGCAAAGACACACCCCTGGAACCCTGACCTGGGATATATTCTATTCACTACCCAAGATCCATAAACCTGGAAATCCTGGGCGCCCCATCATCTCAGGCATTGGCACCCTGACAGCAGGATTGTCTGGCTACGTAGACTCCCCCCCCCCCCCTCAGGCCCTATGCTACCAGCACTCCCAGCTACCTTCAAGACACCACTGACTTCCTGAGGAAACTATAATCCATCAGTGATCTTCCTGATAACACCATCCTGGCCACTATGGATGTAGAAGCCCTCTACACCAACATTCCACACAAAGATGGACTACAAGCCGTCAAGAATACTATCCCCGATAATGTCACGGCTAACCTGGTGGCTGAACTTTGTGACTTTGTCCTTACCCATAACAATTTTACAATTTGGGGACAATGTATACCTTCAGATCAGCGGCACTGCTATGGGTACCTGCATGGCCCCACAGTATGCCAACATTTTTATGGCTGACTTAGAACAACACTTCCTCAGCTCTCGTCCCCTAACGCCCCTACTCTACTGGCGCTACATTGATGACATCTTCATCATCTGGACCCATGGAAAAGAAGCCCTTGAGGAATTCCACCATCATTTCAACAATTTCCATCCCACCATCAACCTCAGCCTGGTCCAGTCCACACAAGAGATCCACTTCCTGGACACTACAGTGCTAATAAACGATGGTCACATAAACACCACCCTATACCGGAAACCTACTGACCGCTATTCCTACCTACATGCCTCCAGCTTTCACCCTGACCACACCACACGATCCATCATCTACAGCCAAGCTCTGCGATACAACCGCATTTGCTCCAACCCCTCAGACAGAGACAAACACCTACAAGATCTCTATCAAGCATTCTTACAATGCCCACCTGCGGAAGTGAAGAAACAGATTGATAGAGCCAGAAGAGTTCCCAGAAGTCATCTACTACAGGACAGGCCTAACAAAGAAAATAACAGAACGCCACTAGCCGTCACCTTCAGCCCCCAACTAAAACCCCTCCAACGCATTATTAAGGATCTACAACCTATCCTGAAGGATGACCCAACACTCTCACAAATCTTGGGAGACAGGCCAGTCCTTGCCTACAGACAGCCCCCCAACCTGAAGCAAATACTTACCACCAACCACATACCACACAACAGAACCACTCACCCAGGAACCTATCCTTGCAACAAAGCCTGTTGCCAACTGTGCCCACATATCTATTCAGGGGACACCATCACAGGGCCTAATAACATCAGCCACACTATCAGAGGCTCGTTCACCTGCACATCCACCAATGTGATATATGCCATCATGTGCCAGCAATGCCCCTCTGCCATGTACATTGATCAAACTGGACAGTCTCTATATAAAAGAATAAATGGACACAAATCAGATGTCAAGAATTATAACATTCATAAACCAGTCGGCCAACACTTCAATCTCTCTGGTCACGCGATTACAGACATGAAAGTTGCTATATTACAACAGAAAAACTTCAAATCCAGACTCCAGGGAAAGACTGCTGAATTGGAATTCATTTGCAAATTGGATACAATTAACTTAGGCTTGAATAGAGACTGGGAGTGGCTAAGTCATTATGCAAGGTAACCTATTTCCCCTTGTTTTTTCCTCCCCCCCGCCAGACGTTCTTGTTAAACCCTGGATTTGTGCTGGAAATGGCCCACCTTGATTATCATACACATTGTAAGGAGAGTGGTCACTCTAGATAAGCTATTACCAGCAGGAGAGTGGTGTGGGAGGAGGTATTTTTTCATGCTTTGTGTGTATATAAAAAGATCTTCTACACTTTCCACAGCATGCATCCGATGAAGTGAGCTGTAGCTCACGAAAGCTTATGCTCAAATAAATTGATTAGTCTCTAAGGTACCACAAGTACTCCTTTTCTTTTTGCGAATACAGACTAACATGGCTGTTACTCTGAAACCTATGGTTAGCAGAGAAAAATGTTTAAAAAAAACAAGTCTAGTTTCTTTAGGATTATCAATATGCCAGATGTGGGCTTATTTGTGTAATTTCTCAAGTCTTGTCTGCGGCAAATAAACATTGTAGGTAGAGTGCTCGGCCCTGTTCTCAGCTGGCCCTTATATTATAAATAATAAAAATAAGAACTTGATTCAGCAAAAAATAAAAATACCACTTTATCCTGTAACCACACCCGTGTGTGTTTGTTTCCAACTGTTTAATATACTGTGTACTTCATAATATTGATTTTCAGAAACACTATTCTGGATATTTTGATTTTATTTACATACCGTTTAACCTGGTCATACAGAAAATGCGACTGTCAGTGCTATAGCCTCTTGAAAAGTACAGGGAAAGTAATGAGTGTTTCTGTGTATAAACCACTCTTCTCCCACAGAAAGGCACATTTCAATATGACCTTAATCACACTGATTGTTCTACTGGTTGTATAGAAGAGAAGGTTTATTATTTCCCAGGAACAGGCTCAGAGATGCGAGACCTTTATATCAGAAGGTGGATGATTCCAGGTCTCCCTGAAGCAACTACTGGGCCTGAATGAGATTTGTTCTGAATGTTGTCTTACTCTGCCATAAGGGGAGCTTTGAGGAAGGCCAACTTACCATAAAGTCTGGGGAGAGTTTCCCCTGGTACTATATGTGAGCTCATGGATAAGTATAAACAAACACCTTGGGCAGTGAGTCTCAGTGACGTATGTGTGAAACTGCAGCAATAATTCGCTTGTGATGCAGCCACAAAATCCCTAAAGTTTCTTTGTAATATGTGTTTAACTGGCTGACACTGCTTACCTGCAGGACCTAGTTCTGTGGTTTTTTGCTGGACACGGGTTGATTGGGTTGTGCCGTGCAGACTCGTTGATTCAGATGGTATATTACCCCACCCCACCAAAAAGAAGGTGGATCTGTGTCTTTAAAGAGAGAAGAGTTAAGATTTAGGCTGAGCGTCCCAGAGGGAGAAAACCTGGGAGCTGCCAACCCACCTTTCCCCCAGCTCTTCCTTTACTGCAGTAAGAGGAGTTTGATTGGAATGAAAAATCTGACTCAATGTGTAGACTTTGTCTTAGAGCACATTGGAACCACCACTGCATCTTCACAATATGCAGCTCCATTTCTTGTATGCAGAAGACATTTGAAATCAAGTGCCCTGTTTTCTGCTACAACCAGATCCTACTAATTGCTTTCTTATTTTCTCTATCATTTATGGGGCCTGCTGACGCAAGGGCAGGATTGACACTATGGAGACTCAGATTTTTTTAAAAAATTGATTTTCTTTTGTTCAGCCCACTTTGTGCTTGGAGATTAATACAAGCCCTAACTTCACTGATGTGGATGCTCAGCATTATTTCATAAATATTTGACCTCATCTACACTATGGCTGATTTATATAACAGAATTGCAGTTCTCTGTTGAAATGTTTTGGGATAACGTTTTAAAACTCTTCTGGCATAGCCACATGCAGTCAATATCATTTCCCTCCCACCTGTTCTCTCTTCTTTGCTGTACCGTATGTTGACAATGAGATAGTATTTGCTACCAGAAACCTGGGGGTTATCCATCTCATATCTGACACGGACATAGAATTCCACACATCTCTAACAACCACTCCAAAACCAGCTAGATACATGTGAACAGGCTGAGCATGGCCTGACTACTCAAGGGCACAAGAATTCCCTTGTCATGTGACAAAGGTAAAGCCACACAGAATGACAGCAAGATAGCATTGTGCTTAAAGCACTGGTCTGTGGCTCAGAAATCCTGGTTTCAATTACCAGCTCAGTCACAAGCTTCTTGTGCAATCTCGGGCAAGTTACTGACTCTTTCTCCTCCTCCTGTGTAAAATGGAAATAATAAAAATACTTTACGTCAACTCCTTGTCATCTTGTATGTTTAGATAAGAAACAGTCTTTGCAACTGGACATCAGGGGATGGATCACTTGATGAATGCTGTGTTCTATTCAATCCCTTGGAAGCATCCAGCATTGGCCATTGTCAGAAAACAGGATACTGGGCTAGATGGACCATTGGTCTGACCCAGTCTGATTGTTCTTATGTTCATGGTTTTCAAAAAGTGTTCGTATAGCGCCTAGCATCAGGCAGCACTAATCTCATTTTAGTTTCTTTGCACTGCTGGAACGTTAACAGCAATATGAAGTCATTTTCTCATAGCACTGAACAGGGACCTTTATTAAAAGGAAAACAGTATTGTGCTTGAAGACACTCTGTCTCTCTTTGCTCCACTGTAAAGCTTCCACCTAGAACCATCCACAGCCATGCTCCTGTCTGACTTCTTACTAGAGATTTTTATTTTATTTAAAGAAACAGTACATATGTTTTCCCACTCTCATTACTCTCCTACTTTTGGGAAAGGAAGGCACCACTCCCAGTAAGCACTGCCAATGGCACTTGCATCCTGGTGGGAGAGGACCACAGCAGATCCTATCTTTCCCTCAACAGGGGCCAGCAGAGCTTGCCCGACATGGAGATGAACACGCCCTCTCCTGGATCTTCTGGGGGAATTGTGGCTGAATCAAGCAAAGTTTCACTGCCCTTGTCAAAAAGAAAAGAAACGTGGCTAAAAAGTCAAAACTTTTGCCTTAACGCACACACCTATCTGATGCAAAGCAGCACTTTCATCCTTTAATAATGAATTGTGCTGTTATCTCTAATAAATAGTCAATTTATGACTATTGCCAACTATTAACTGCTACGCAGGATAGCTGCCTCTGCTGGCAAAAATGGAGAATTTAGAAAAAGGAGTCTCAAGATAACCTTAACATGAAACTAGTCCTGGACTGGTTGGCAGCAGCACCAGGAGAGATCTTGGACTTGATGCTACTGGCTGCCCTGTGCATTGAACTCAATATGGCCTCCAGCGGAGTTCTATGCATAGACAGGCTCAGGATCAGGTCCTTTCTCTGGAGAAATCCTGTAGTATCAGCATGTAGCGCAGATTAACAGCACAAAACCACTATTCGAGAACAAAGAAAAAGACAACGGACTATAAAACAAAAATGAGAAACTAGATCATTAGAAGCATGTAAAAGTTTAGGTGATTAAGAAGGGCACTATGCAGCCAGAGATGTTTCTTTCACAGAATTGATATGAGTCTTTAATTTTGTATCCTAGGTCTTCCCGCCCCGCCAACTGTAAGGCATTTTTCAAAATTAGAGAGATGGTGTTTGTATCAATTCAGACTGCATCAGCATTTCTACTATAAATTCCTGTTTCAGAAAGGCTTGGCTTTTTTGTTTTGATTTTTAACATTTAAAAAAAAAAATCATGTAGGTAGAAACTTGATGTCCTGGCTCCCAGCCCAGGAACACTTTTAAAAAAAAAAAAGTTTGAAAACAAGAATCCTTTTGACTCACTTTAAATGATAAGAATGTGCAAACACTGAGGTTTACAAATAAAAATGAAATGTTTGAGGCCCTTATTCATAATCTGGTTTATGCCTTTTGCATAAAAATAAAGGCAAAGTAAATAGTCAAAGCTATGCACAGTAACTCTCTGTTTAATGCAGACACATGAAACCACTCTAAGAATCCATATTATAGATCATTCTCCTAGTGTCTGAAGGTGAGCCAAGATGGGAAGGCAGCTTTGTGTGTGGAATGCCTATTCTCCATTGTAGAGATGGGGTGGGTGAGACAATATCTTTTATTGAGGTTGGTCCAATAACAGATATTACCTCACCCATCTTATCTCTCTAATATCCTGGGATCAACACAGCTACAACGTTACATATTCTCCATTGTACCATTTCCTGCCCCAACACTATAGGCATTCCAACACAAAGTCTGCCCCACCTCTGGTTCGGGGTGGAGAGTGGGAGAATGTTTGGTATTAGTGCCTAGCAGTGGATCCCATGTACCACAGCTCTTGCAAGAGACATGCCTGCATATCACATGGGAGTGAGAACCAGGAGGCAGCATGGAGACAAGGGACTTCTGAATGGGTTTCTTAAAGTCTGCATACATCTTTTGAGATCTGCTGGGTTCCATTCCCTTCTCACTAGCTTGGTATGGATATGGGACCATGGGAAGATACATTTGTATCCCTGTTACTCGAGACACAAAACTGATTATGTTTGTATGAGAAAGGTATTTATAAAGCTGTATTTCCTTGTGGCCTATACTCATCTATTACATATAAGACAATACAGATTCATATGAGGGGTATCAGATAGCTAGATGGCTTGGGAGCAAGAGTGGAGTTTGCACCCACAGTTGTTTAAAAAAAAATTGAATGCATTATATTTTATGCATTGTGGGTGAAATTCACCATGAGGACCAGCACATGGCCCATACACCATTGAAGTACAGGACTTAAGTGGGCCATGGGCCTTGTACTAGGGTGAACATCACCATCTGTGTATTATATGCATTGTAATTTAAACATGTTTTAATATATGTGTATTTGAAAAAACTCCAAGAGGAAGTTGAATTAACTTTGTTCCATTTATGATATTCTGTGTGTCACTGACTTTAGCTTCCAATATTTGCCAAATTCCAATCTGCCTGGAATTTAAAATAAAGAAAAAAAGAGTTGCATGAATAAATAATTCCATAATCAGATTGGTTGGCTAGTGTTCTAAAGGGACAGTTTCAACTTTGCTGGGTGGTTCAAGCAGATTAAATTGCTGAGCTGCATTCTATACTGGCCCTATCTCTTTCCAAACCTAATGATACAGAAATCCCTTCAGTAGTCTTTCAGTACTAAATAATTTCAGGGCTGTCTTGTTTAATAAGATACTTTCACGCTTGGAGAATTTGAGGAATATACAGTAAATATGCCTTGTGCCTCATAATATCTCATAGGAGCAAATACCTCAGCATCCTTTTAAATCTTGTCATGAATTATTTTATAATGATAAACAAGGAATGTATCTTTTATACAGTTAAATCATAGTTACTACATAAACTTATTACCCCTGTTCAATATCTTGAAGGCCTGGTCTTCACCTAAAATTTAGGTTGACCTAGCTGCATCACTCAGGGCTGAGAAAAATCTCACATCCTGTTTGACGTAGTTAAGTTGATTTAATCCCCCATAGTGGGCTCAACTAGGTCAATGGAAGAATTCTTCTGCCGACCTCCCTATATAACCTGTCGAGTGGGTGGATTTTCTACAGCAACAGAAAAAGTCCTTCCGCCATTGTAGCAAGTAACTAACACTACAGCGGCATAGCTGCAGCAGTGCCACTGTAGTGTTTATATTGTAGACATATACTAGCCAAGTGAGATCTAGTAGGGCACTAGCCTGGAAGTCAGGAGAACTGGGTTCCATTCCTGTCTCTGTCACTTATCTGTCTGACATAGGGCAAGTCACTTCAGCACTCTGCACCTTTGTTTTCCTTCCCCTTTGTCTCATCTGCACAGACTGTAAATTCCTCAGGCCAAGGATGGTGTCTTTGTACAGTGTCTAGAACCTTTGGACCCAATTTTGGTTGGGACCTCTAACTGTTATCCTCATACAAATCAATATACATAATCTAAAAGAAACTTCCAGATTCTATCAAAAGGGCTTCTCAACCATTGTGAAGTATCATAAAAACATCTCTATTATCTCTGTTGCTGTAGAAAATCCACCCACTCAACAGGCGATAGTAAGGTCAGCAGAAGAATTCTTCCATTGACCTAGCTGAGTCCTCTATGGTGGGTTAAGTCAACTTAACTACGTCAAACAGGGTGTGAGATTTTTCTCAGCCCTGAGTGATGTAGCTAAGTCAACCTAAATTTTAGGTGCAGACCAGCCCTTCAAGATATTGAAGATATGTCTCCTGTTGAGAAGTGTTTCATGTTGAGTCATCCATGTTAAAGAGCAGCTGAACCTTCTTCCATTTTGGAAGAAATATCACAATACATCATACTTCCTCACACCTACTTTCTTTTCTCACCTATTCTTTGCTAGCAAAATTTGTGTGAAGCCTGGATATTTATTCCTTGCTTACCTGCTCCTGCTGTGTATTCATCACTTGAAGTCATAAACGTCTCTTTGTGACATCTGTATTGGCAGAGTTCTGAAAATGATTATAAATTCAAAAGCAAAAGATTATTACTTCATATGGAGAATAAGCAAGAGGACCATATGAACTCCTAAACTGAGATAGTGCACATGCAAAAATCCCTAGAAATAACAATTTATTATTTGTAGTGCAGTAATGCCTAGGGGCCTAGTCCCATTGTGTTAGACACTGTAAATGTGATAAGGAATGATAAGATACAAAAGATTATGTCATAAGGGCAGAAACAGTTTTAAACAGAATGCCTTTCATGGTTTTCCAGAAGGCATTAGGAGGGCTGTAATTATCGTGCAAAAATTTACTCTAAAGAATAGATCCTTGTAATTCTTAGCTCTATTAAATCATCAGGTCACTTTGCTGACAGGAAGCCTGAAATTTTTTTCTTTATAAGTCATCACTAACAGATAAAGTAAGACAAAATAACTTTATTCTGAAAAGCAAGAGCTGTGGAAAGCCCCTGTGGCAATTTGGTGTAAGGAAGTCATTCAGAATGGTCTCTTGGTTTGTATTAGGCCTTTCCAAATGCCACAGTGAAGTGAACTAGTGCAGGCCACTAGTGGTTTCTATAAACTACCTAAGAACACCTCGGCTTGTGTGCTTCATTAGTGGTGACATTGTCTATTCCAGTGAACCCAATGAACAGAAGAAATATGGACAATTATTTTTAAAAAATTGTACTTAGCCTGAGATGAAAAGCTGCCTATATAAACGCTATGTCTACACTATGAGCTAGGGGCATGAGACCCCGGCTCACTTACACATACTGCCACTCTCTCTTGTCAAGCTATCCTGAGTATAAAAGGCAGTGTAGCCATGGTAGCAGCAGCAGAGGCATGGCTTCGCTGTGCTGAGTATGGCACCGGTTTCAGGCGTGTGTGTACTCAGCAGAGCGAAGGCATATGCCCCTGCTGCCGCTCCCCATGCTACTGCAGCTATTCTGCTACTTATCCTTGCACTAGCTTGGTGAGAGCTCGCACCAATGTGTGTATATGAGCAGGGGAAATCACACTTCTAGCTCACAGTGTAGACGCAGGCTGAGAGTGCTTTATAAACAAACACACACCTGTGGAGTAGGTCATTAGGTAACGTTATCCCAGTGGTAGAAAGGGGAGCAGAAGTAGAGCGCTAGGTGTCGCTGTGGCTGTTACTCCCAAGAGAATCTCGAGGATGTATTTGTCTCATACACAATGTGTGATGGAGCTCCCTGGAACAAGGCGAGCACATACCTTCTGCATGATCCTATGGCACAGCGCGGCCTGCTTGCTCCCAGCCACCTCTACTGGTCTGTGTGTGAGAGGAGCATACGCTTCTTTTGCAGTGACCTATGCCCCCAAGAGCGCTAAATGGGGAGTGTGATTGTGTCTGGTCTCTGCACAGGGTGTGTGTGAGGGAGAAGGCTTTTTATGCCTTCCTCCCAAAACATGCCACAGCAGCCACGCGCAATCCAGCGGCGAGTGATCTGCCCTAGACCAGAGGTTCTCAACCTTTTCCTTTCTGAGGGCCCCCCCAAACATGCTATAAAAATTCCACAGCTCAGCTGGGCCACAACTGTTTTTCTGCATATAAAAGCCAGGGCCAGTGTTAAGGGGTAGCAGGCAGTGCAATTGCCTGGGGCCCCACAACTCTAAGTTGCTCAGGCTTTGACATCAGCCCTGAGAGGTCAGGCTCAGGACCCCAGGCTGCAGTCCTGCACAGTGGGGCTTCAGCTTTCTTCCCTGGGCCTTAGCAAGTCCAACACCGGCCATGCCTGGAGGACCATATGCCCCGGACCTCTGGTTGAAAGCCACTGCCCTAGACCACAAAGGGGAATCAGTGGTATAGAGAGGACTAGACCTCTGTTATCACTGGATTCCTCAGTCCTATGTTCTGAGCAATAAACTGGGCCTCTCTCAATTCAAAATCGTTGGTTATTCTGAAGAAGCAAATGACTTTATCATTTGACCTCACCAGCTCTAACGCTGCATTTGGCTAACATTCTTCTAACACCTACATATAAAACTCCTATTCGTTCGGCAAAGAATTTCCAAACCACTAAGAGCAATGCAGTTTTTCAAAAATCTCTGTTCTCCCACTTCTTTCAACTATGTGATCCTCTCTCAGAAACATTCTCTCTGCAGGTCACTTTGACCATCTGTGGGGGAAAACAGAGGTGTACATTAGAACTGTGTGGTAAGACTTTATGCTGAATATAAAGTGAAATAGCAAAACATTCATTTTGGGTCGGTTCAGGTTTCATTTATCTCGTTAAGGCAACAATGAAGCTGAAGGTCAAGGGATAAGTTCTTACTGCTGTAATGCCTTGTCAGAAGCTGAATTGTAGCCTGCTGAACAAACAATCTTAGCAAGAAAATGGAGGAAGGTTTTTTGTTTGTTTGTTTTTTAAATAGAACAAAATTCCCCCAGGCCTCGCCAAGCAATAAAATAGCTTCACTTCTCTGGGTAGGTTGAATGATGGAGTCTTGGGCAATCTGTCTTGTCCCCTCAAGATACATAAAGTAAGTTTTGGCTGATTTTAGCCTAAAAGTTTTACACAGTTAATAAGTTGTTTGTACCCCAAACTTCATGATCAAAACAAGACTGGCAAGATACTTTTTTCATCCGAGGCCTCCACTAAAGATTCATCTGCCACACCCATGCCACCAGAGAAGATAGCAGACATTTTGAGTTCTCAAAACCAGCCATGCACCCACCGCAGGGCTTGCATTTGCAGGAAGATGGTCCTTCACAAGAACTTAGCCTATCTTCTGAAGAATGGAATTCAGAAATAAAGTCCCTCTCACAGAAGGGAGAGTGATAGAAATAATGGACTAGTGAAATCCTAACTGTGGTGCTTAGCGACTATGATGCTGTCTGACACTGATTGATTAAGAGGCTGAAAGTCTGGCTGTGGTGCTGGGCTATTAAGAATAAAAATAACTTTCACTTCTCATTCATTCCCATCCATCACCAGGAGACAAGTATTGCATTTTGAAATAACAATGGCAGTTTCTTTCATGGGTGACACATGCAAGTAATTGAAGTTTATGCAGTTACTTTAGCAAATTTAAAAGTATTTTCAATCATTAAACAATTTTTGAAAGGTTTTTTTTTTTTTTTTTTTGCATGAGCCCCTCGATGGCCGTAGAACATATGCAGGGTGCCAGCCAACAAATTTCTGTCACTGAGTCAGTTGATAACTCTTTTCACAAAGGTCTGTAGTAGGGTTATCATAATCTATTTGCAAAAAGAAAAGGAGTACTTGTGGCACCTTAGAGACTAACCAATTTATTTGAGCATGAGCTTTCGTGAGCTACAGCTCACTTCATCGGATGCATACCGTGGAAACTGCAGCAGACTTTATATACACACAGAGAATATGAAACAATACCTCCTCCCACCCCACTGTCCTGCCGGTAATAGCTTATCTAAAGTGATCATCAGGTTGGGCCATTTCCAGCACAAATCCAGGTTTTCTCACCCTCCACCCCCAAATTTGTGGTACTGTGGTGAGAAAACCTGGATTTGTGCTGGAAATGGCCCAACCTGATGATCACTTTAGATAAGCTATTACCGGCAGGACAGTGGGGTGGGAGGAGGTATTGTTTCATATTCTCTGTGTGTATATAAAGTCTGCTGCAGTTTCCACGGTATGCATCCGATGAAGTGAGCTGTAGCTCACGAAAGCTCATGCTCAAATAAATTGGTTAGTCTCTAAGGTGCCACAAGTACTCCTTTTCTTTTTGCGAATACAGACTAACACGGCTGTTACTCTGAAACCCATAATCTATTTGTGTTTCCCTGAAGGACATCATAATTCAGGCCTCAATTAAGCATGTACAGAAATTCCAATGATTTCAAATGAACTTTCTGCACGTACTTAAAGTTAAGCATGTGCTGAAGTATTACTTTGAATAGAAATGCTTTACAGCACTGGGGCCTATGTGCAAACTCTTCTATGGAGCATAGTTCTTAATACAGTGAACAGTCCCATTGACCTCACAGTAGCAAGCACTACACTCAACCACAAATGTTTGTGGGATGGGCCACACATTGTGCAACACCATCATACTTCAGTGCAGCCTACCACACATCCTCAAGCAATGATATTACTAGCTCACAATGAGGTTGCCCTCATCATGCAACATCATGAGGAGAAGATGCAATGTCACCTTGCCAAGATAGTGAGCCAGGACACAGTGATGCTTGGAACTAATTAATAGTCCACCAAGCTAAGGTTATAGGACACAAGATACACACTGGAAAATAAAAACAATCTCACAATTTTCAGGACAGTGGTGGACAGAATCAAGAAGTCTGACTTTATATAAGCATTTTCTTGTGGGTTTTGAAAACGGTTGCCATTATCATAAGATTAAGAGAGAGCAAAAGAGGGCACTAAGGTCCTGATTCAGCAAGGTATTTAAGCATATGAATAGACCCGCTGAAATCACTTATGTGCTTGAAGACCACTTATGCTCTTGAAGTTATGCATATACTTAAGTACCTTGCTGGATTGCAGCCTTAGCATTGTTCGCTCTTCCACTCAAAAGCCTTCCCCCATTCCTTTCCAGCAGTGGTCAGTCTCAATCCCATGTAATAAAGATGATATGGTGCAAGTCCATCCTTAAGAGTTACTTGACTTTTTAAAACACAGTCGCTGTCTACCACTTTCCTCCCAGCTCCATTCAGCCCCAATCACAAGCTTTCTCTGTCTACATTGGCCCACCTTCTTCTTCAAATATGGATCAATATCATTAGCAAAGTAAGAGCACAGCTGTTGAAATATCTGCAGTTTCAGGAAATGATCCGTTTTCATGAAATGCAAGTAATTAGCAAAATTCAACAAAATGTAGATGGAATGTCTAATATATATTTTAAGTTATTTGAAACCTCTGCCATGTCACCTACAAAGTGCCAATAAATTACAATTTTAAAAAGTGGTAAGCTGAGACTATTGCTGATTATTGTATAATAACTTGTTTAATTAACTGCTACTTCATACTCCCCACTTCCTTCCCTTTTGGTTCATCTCATCTACCTGCTATATTTTGTCAATCTAGATTATGAGCAAGTTAGGGCATGGACAGTCTTTCTACTTCATGCTTGTAAGCACCTAGCACAATGGCAGCTTTACAGGCTACTCCAGAGCAATGAATAATCAGTTTTCACTGCAAAACAAAAGTAAAAACTTCATATATCACCATTCTTCCTCCATGTATTTGATAAGTGATTGGAGTAAGTATCACAATTCTTCAATTTCTGTATAAAAACCAGGGAGCAGGTGAGCATACAGGTTTGGCAGTTTTAAACTCCAAATTAAATTGCAGTCTCGTTCAAGCATTTGCTATCCTTAAGTCAAACAATAGGCAAATTTAAAGTTACCTAACACAAACTGAATGATTAATTTAATTGATGAATTTCACCTCTCCATTCATGGACTGTCTGAACAGACCACAATTTTCTTGAGTTTGGTCATGATTAGAACACATGTATTGCTTCTGTGCCCTGACAGGATAAACATAGTTTATCAAATTTCTGGTACCATTGTGAAAATCAAATGTAAAAGTCACCATCTGTATATTATAATTTGTTTGCTATAAACATACACAAAAGGAAAAACTCAATTGCTTACATGACCGTGGAAGGAAAACCCAAAAGGGGCGTGAATGTAGCCAGAGTTAATTAATCTGAAAAGTTGAACAAATATTTGCAAAATAGTTTTTTGCAGCGTTCATTCAACTCAGATAGCTAGAATGTTTTCCACTTCAAAGAATGCAGCCCTTTCATCTAGGCGAGCTTTGTGCATAAGTAAAGTAATTTTAGCAATCCATTTAATGAGTTGACATTGAAATGATTGTACTTCTGTTACAAAGAGTTATTATTTCCATAGAAGCGCAAAGAGTTATTTCATGCTCCCACTGAAGTCAATGGAATTTTTGTCACTGACTACAGAACAAGGAGTATGCCATTAAAGCATGTTGTCCTTTTTGCACACAAGAGGGCAGACAGAGATCAGGATAAAGATGAAGGCATCTCACTGAGACTTTTTAAACCTATATGAGAAATAAAAAACCCTCAAACAATCAAACAACCCTTCCAGCCTGGAGGATGAAGTGGGATGGCTTTCTGACATTTACTAACCATTTTAGAAAGCTGGACTGGAATGTGCCAATACTAACCATTTTAGAAAGCTGGACTGGAATGTGCCAATACTACTCAAAGGAAGAGACATCTTAGAGGACTAGTGGTGCTGTTTATTCAAGTGTTTGGAAAAATGAAGTTTTTGGCATAGGGAGAGTTTTGTGTGATGTAGAGTTTTGTTGGGGGCTGCCAAGGTAGTTAGCTGTCTGGGTTTTTTTCCAATTTGTTTTTGTAACTTATCTCAAAGCCTCAGATAGGCACCTTCCTATACTTTTATCAAGTTAAATTAATCAGTAAATCTCCACTCTGAATCCACCATAGATCAGTAATGACAGAAAGTTTGTACTGTCTGATGGCAGCCTCTGTGAACTATATTGGTGATCTCATTCTTGTTCCTGCTGGACAAGAGTCCATAGCACAACCTGATACAACTACAATTGGCACTAATTTGCACCTGGGACCTGGTGCCTTTCCCAACCTGCTCTAAATTAAAGTCTGGCCTCTTTCTAGACAGCCCTACCTCCATTATATTTTATTAGGGTAATGAGCTGCCTGCCCGAGTGAGTCAGCAAAACTTGCTTAACTGTATCCCAGCAGATTTGACAACACCTGCTAACAGGCAGTATTTCAGTCAAACACTGCCAGCAACCTTGTTAGGAATCTGAGCAGATTGAATGGACTTGGAAAATGATCTACTCCTCTGAGATGGTCTTGCTAGCATAGAACTGAGACACACTGGAAGGTGGAGAAAGCTTGCATTGCCACTGCCTGTGTTGTATCTCTTCTGTGGAGAGAGAAGAGCATTGATCTGGAGACTCACAAATACAGCTCCCTACAATATTATGTACCAAAAATGCCCAAGACTCCCAAATTAGTGGGCACATCTTCTACTGCATAGCAAATGTCTGGGTCAAAAAGTGAAGAGTCTCTTATGCAATCTCAACCTCAGAATTTTAAGTAGACACAATGGGCCAGATTCTTGGCCCTAGTAAGGCTGCTTTTTGCTGTTCTGGGGCACAAAGCAGCCATAATCTGGCGCATCCGGTTCTCTGGGGATTTTCCTGTATAAGGGGATTCCTTCCAGGGTGTAGGGCCAGCATGGCATCTATACATCACTACCCCCTTTAGCCTCTAGGGCGAGAGGTGTTTCCAGTGCAAAGGAAGCTTGGTTAGCGTGTCCCTATGCCCTTGTAATTCCCAACTGCTGGAATGATCCCTTGGGACCATGGGAATTCAGGCAACCTGTGTAACAATCTTGGGGTTCATTAAACAACAAACCAGTGAATGAGAAAGGAATACAAACTTGCATTAAAACAAACTGAAGAACATCTGTGGTGATCTGCCGCATACAGCTATGTGGTGTTCTCAACTCCCACCTCCAGGGCACATCTCCAAATTCTTATTTTCACAATGCTATCCCTTATGAGGGAGCAACTTTAAATTATAATCTTCTACAACAAGCTCTCTCTACAACAAGCTCTGATTAAGGCAAGAGACTGTCCTATCCCCACCCAGCCGCAGGATCCGGAAAATGTAATGGTGGCTTAAAGCCACCTTTGCTTCCTCCTGTTAGTCCTGCACTGAGCACAGCTTGTCTATACTGGAGGTCCTGGCCCAGTGAAATTGAATCAAATAGGGATTTGGCAATAATCCAACTCTAAAGAAAAATGACTCAGGACTAGCCCTACCATTGAAAAATGTCATTTTGATCCTTATTACCATCAGGACATCAGTTCTAAGGCCCCATGTAAATATTCTGCCATTGCATGGTGTTTGTCTTGTAGTTTAGTGATCTATATAGCTTAAGAATTAGGATTTAAACGTTGTCTGCACCTTGTAAAATAAATCTGTGCCAATATTTGTGCTTAAAGCACTAAGAATAACCAGTTCAAAACAACACAAAGAAAACTACTGTTCAAGATACAGCACTCTCTTCTTTTTAATTTGGACTGAAAGAGCAAGACAGGACTAGTAAATGTGCATAGCTTCTCAGGCATATGCGATCTAAAATAATAAAAGCTTACTGATATTAATTGCATTTAATTGAAATGATATACTCCATATCGAAGATTATTTTCACTTGCAAATCATATACACCTTTTTATTCAAACATTCATTAAAGTTTCCCTGAATAAGCATTTATATATTAACACATAGTAGATTTTCATTCTGACGTAAAGTACAGCCATGACTATCAATAACAACGGGTTAGGAGTCAAAGGGTTTTAATAATATTTTTGCTTATAGGCCATTAGAATTGGAAATGAGCTCTATAATCTTTAATTTCCCCACAGAAAACATGTGGAGTTCATGATAACAAATGCACCAAAAGGTGATAGATAGTCTTTACAGTCAACGAAGCACGACTTTGACAACTATATATTTTTTTCCCCAGAGGAAACTCAGTTGAATTTAGACGAAGATGTGTCACTCCAATTCTCTTTATAAACTGACTTTTTTAATTTAATTTTTGCCTATATGAACTGAAATACAGAAATCGCATACGTAAGAGAGGAAGTTTATTCATCTCATTGATCTTTACGCTAGTAAAGAATTAGGATTTTAATATATGTATGATACATACACTGTAATTACAGTGTAACGAAGAACTCTAGAATGCCCAGATTTATGAGACACATATCATTGAATTTTCGGCTTTTGAAGCTCTATCCTAAAAGCATTTTGGCCAACAGGCTTCTTCGTACTAGAAGAACCAGATGGCATAATTGGATGCATGCAGTAAAAATCAGCCTTAAAGGTGAGAACAATCAGTCAGTTCTAATTATTTTGGTAATGCTGAGGATGCAGACAAACAGAAGAAGAGATGAGAGACAAAGTATATGGATCTTAAATACACGAACTGATCATTAAGGGTGAGCAGTGTAATTCCACAATTTCTGCCTAGATAAAATCATCATTTTATATCTCTATTTCAGGGAATGTCTATATAGGGGTTAACAGCTGGGAACTTGATAGCAGAGAGGGAAGGGCACACAGATGAATGGACACATGAGTAATGGCTGAATTACAAAGCACTATGGGATAGCCATTGGAAGCACGGGGAAAAAGTGATGTACAGCAATTGCATCTGCATGAATCATGGACCTCAGCAAACCTAGTCCACATTGCAAGAGGACTCCAGGGTTTATGGCAAATGTGGGGCTAGTATGCAGTGACGGACTGCATTGTGTGTACAGTGTAAACTGTTTGATCTCCTCTAAAATCACCATATACACCAATCCCCAGCATAGTCATTCCCTGTTCCACAGTAAATATGCTTTGCCCTTAAGATATCAGACAAAGCTATGTTGATAGGACATCACAGATTACACACACAAGATGAGTCTGATAGCTTAACACAACTGTTGGGCTTGATGTTGGAGCACACTGTGATACTCAAGGAGCTGCTGATTTCCCCACGGCCAAGGGAGCGAAAGGGTAAAGTCATCTTCTCATTCTAGCACTGCCAAACAAGGGAAGCGATGCAGAAAAAGCCTTGCTGCTACACAAACTCACAGGGAATGTGATGCTAGGAGAATGGCCCCAAAATATTCTTGAAAATAACAAAATAAACAACACATACCTAAAAGCGATCATGTTTTTGGTCTCACCTTACAGATTCTAAAAGCGGTGCAACAGATGTATAATGGATGACATATATTGACTGTGTCATAACTATTATCCACTACAAAGTTCCTGAAATCTCTCTTTTTCAACCTACATATTTTATTCTAGTAAAGAGATAGGGCCAAATGCTTCCAAATCAATCACTCTGGGTAGATCTTACTCTTTGGAGTAGTTCCACTGACTTTAATAGAACTACTCACACGAAAAAAGGCTAACAAATATGAAAAGAGGTTTAAGAATCCAGCCCAAAGAGGAATACAGATAAACATGTTCCTTGCTTGAAATGGCCTGGGACTTATCAAAGTAAGACCCAGATGCGTACAAAGTCTATGTATTTGGTAACACAGCTCATAGTGAGGAAAGTTATGGGCACACTGGATAACATGGTCCATAAGAATGGGAATGCCCATGTTTGAATACCCTAGTTAACAGCCATATTAAACCAGAAATGTTTGGACAAGAAGAATAAGAATAAGTCTCTGGCTGGGAAGTTTCTGACAATTGGCTTAGTACTGAAGGAAATTAAAAGAAAACTTTCAGTTTACCTTTTCTTTTGTAGGTGCACTAATGGAACTCTTCATCTTCAGGGTATTTCCTTGAGGTCTGCCTAGAACTGTCACGAATTCAACAAGCAGACATAACTTCAAGTGTACATGAAAATGCAATGGATACAGCATCCGAGTGAACAGAGAGCCGTATCCAGCTGGCTATAGCATAATTCAGCTGAGTCAAATGGAAAAAATATGAAAATTCATGAATGTCTTTCTTCTCAGCATTTTTTAATAGATGGATATTGCCCCTTGTTTACTGTGGCCCTGGGACTTTGCCCACCCTCCCCACAGATTAATACAGGCTCTAAAAATGCCCTAGTTTTCACTTTACATGCAACTAATGTGAACCAGTGACTCTTAAATTCATCAGTTTCATGAAAAGAAAAATAACGAATCCCTTTGCACTCTGAGTAGTGTAGTTACATGAAATTTGTGCCATTACTGAAAAGCAGTTTTTACTAGCTTAAGCAGTTTTTTTGACTTGTGAAACCAAACATATTTCTCACCTCAAGAGGGGGGTGATGAAATGTAAAGGAAGAACTCAGCTGTAATGACACCTTCTCATTTTAATGGATAGCATACGTGGCTGCATTGCAAGACCACTAACTGCCCACTAAGAATGAGCCGTTTCTGCCTCATATGTGGGTGCATCATCAGCACTGATCTAAATCAGCACTGGCTTATACCACACAGAGATAGTGAGCTAAATTCATCCTTGGTGTAACTCCATTGAATTGAGTAAAGTTACACCAGAGATTACTTTGGCCCAGCATAAGTGGTATTGGCACACACTTTATGAGCCTTCCTGAGTAAATGCCAAGGGATGAAGCCAAAAAAAGGAGAGGAGGGGCAGGTGTGGGATATACTTCCTGTAAAAAATGCTGCTGGAAGAAACCCACTAGTTAATTAATACCAAAATACTTTCTAATGTAGGAGTGCTGGCCACTGCTATAATCCGTGATGTCAGCGAAAGTAAGCAGCCAAGTATTTGCTTCTATGCTGTTCTGAGATTTGCAGTGCTACACTGGAAAAACTTGAAGATATTAGGCTCTAAGTAATGAGACAGCTGTAAAGCAGCTCTCTTCACAGACCCACTTTGCAGCCAGCTTCAAACCTGTGCCCTCCCTATGTACAAAATCTCCCATTCACATCCTCCTTGTGGGCATCTCTTCAGGAGCCGTGCTATGACTTGTTCCCCCTTTGCCCCCACGCCCACGCCAAATCCCCACTCTGCGGGGGAGCAGAAAGTGTGGAGGGTGCATATCCTCTCAGATATCCACCCGGTTAGGAAGATATCATGCAGACCTAGCGTCGTAGCCCTCCACCCCTCCAGACTGATATATGCAGAGTTTATGCAAATATGCCTACTCATGGCCTAGAGAGAAATCAAATATTTTCCATTTGTACATGTTTGGGGGCAGACAAGGTCTGATAATCTCCTGACAGCTCCAGGGTGTGTCAGGACTCTTCTTCTGCTAAGAGCTTAACCTCCCTTCCTACAAAGTACACTCTGTCTCTCAAACCTCCTGTTTGTTCCCTTCTGCCTCCTTCTCTGTCTGTTCCACTCCCCACAGGTCTCAGAGTCTCTCCTGCACATCTTTACCCCCCCCCCAATTCTCCGTATCACCACACTCACAAGGCCTGCACTAGAAATGCAGCCGTCTTCCTCCTGCTACGGTGCTCATTCTCCCCTTCACCTGCTGCTGCATCTATGATAGTCATTTCACTCTTCCTCCTGTGTTCCCATTCCCACTTCCCCAACTGCTGCTCCTGTGCCCGGCTGTGAAAGATTGCAGCTGCACAGACCATCAAATTACACACTTCAGAATACTAATCCTTCCCTCTCCAAATTCATTAATTTCCCTCATCTCATATAGTTCCAGGCATACCCCCTTGATTCTTGTCTACCACTCCAGCCATGCTCCCTGCCCCTTCCCCACCCCAACATAGCTCCCAGGTTCTCCTCACACAGAGGCTCTGAGTCAGGCTTCCCACAGGCAGATTTAAGCAATTTGTTGCTGCTGCGTCTCCTTCTTTCCTTCCCCTGCTAGCGGCCAGCGATCCCTCCCTTTGACCCTTTCACTGAAGGGAAGATGGGCTAATGTCAAGGAGGGTGCTAATTGGCTGGCAGAGGAAGAAAGTCTCAGTCACTGGCCTAATACCATGACGAGAAGTCTAAAGCTGCAGAGCCCAGTGGGGAGGCCAGGCAATGGCCTAAAAGTCATAGGCTTAGTATCATACCAAGCAGAGTGGCTGCTCCCTTGTTTCCATCTCCTCCTACACCCATCTCGGCCCCGGGAGCCTCAACCCCATGCTTTGCCCATGGCAGGGCTTCTGGGAGCATGCAGGGCATGCAACCCAGTTCTGTTTATCTAAGGCTATCTATATATAGCCTACTGCTGAGAGATCTATGCACTCCATAAACTGAAGAGCAAGATAGCCCTGAACAAAATGGTGCTTTTACTTTGTCGCTCTGTTCCCTTCCCAGAGGGAGGTGAGTGGAGGACGATGTACAAAAGTGTTTCAATTCCAGCTTAACAATGGCCTCTTCAGTTTCACCATCTGCATTTCCCCTCTTTCAGTACAAGTGGAAAGGAGTATCCAGTCTGTAGTGTGGGGATAGCCAAAAGTGCTTTAGTTTTGGGAAGAGGTAACAGCAATCTGCTACTAAATAGAGACCAACAATGGAGTATTGAGCCGGCCTTTCTTGAAGATGGGCACCCAGCAATCTGGGGTTCAGAGAGAGACCAGAAGAGCACTTGTGAGCTCAGATAACACAGAAGATATGTCTAATACTCTAAGTATTAATAAACTTAGTGGGCAACTAAGAAAGAGATGGTATTAACGAGAACAAGTTCCAACAAAACAGCATGTGGAAGTTTCTTCAGACAGAATTTATTACATGAGGATGAGACATTTCCAAGTAGCCTCAAGGAAAACCTTAAGACAATCATTTTAACTGAATTAGACTGGCTATAAATTTTTATTCATCATAATTATAGTGGTTAATTATGTTTCTCTTTTATAGATATTGGATACTTTAACATGTGAGATCTTATCCTTCTGTTTTTTCATGCATTTTTGTTTGTGTTATTGGGCTAAAGAAGGAGGCAATCAAATCGTGAGCAAATGAACATGTACGGCATTTAGAAATAAATTGCCACAGTTCTGTAGTCCACTCCACAAATTCCCAGTTAGGTGTTAGCTGGAGACCTGATACCCGTCTCTGGGCAGGGATCCTGATCCCATTCCTTCCAGAATGGGGGTTTTAAGGCAGCACAGCTCCCTGCCATATGCTGCAATATCCCCAGCAAGCCAGTCTGCCTAACAGATAGCCCTTTTGCTTTGCTTTCTCTCTCTGAGGGCTATGAACAGTGTTTTGCCAGCAGTTACATGTTACCACACAGCTCTTTCTAAGCAAGCACCTTTATTCTTAACGTAAAAGCATTAAAGAGAAGACATAAAAAACACAATAAAAGCTTCTATACTCAATGCTAATAGCTTACCAGAGGTGATCGGTCAGTCTTATGGGGCCCTAGTAGGCCCAAGTCTATCCAACCATTCTGCAAAGGTTGGACAGGATCTTCTGTCCCAGGGGCCTCCATTTGCTGAATGAGAAAGAAGACTGTGAGTCAGTTTAAACCAAGAGGAGTACCTGTCATTATGCAAGCCACTGCATTTAGCCATATGGAGTGGAAACCTATCAACTTCATGAAAAACTGCTACTCTGAAACCAGTTTAAACCAAGCCTTTGTATAGCAAAACCCCCTTCTTGCTGTCTGGAAAACTCAGTTTGAACCTGTATATGCAAGTCTCCCCAGGGTGTGATACATCTCTGGAGGTGTTTAAGGTGAATTGCTTAGGTTGTAATCACCCATCTCCCCCACCCCGCCACTCCCCATCCCAGTTTTCAGTTCCTGGAGGAGCCGTGATAACCCTCCTGCCTGGAGTTGCATATAATCCCTGGCCCACAATGATACAGAAACTTCATACAATGTGTTCCCCCCAAATATTCCTGCAGTTGCAATATCTGTCACAATAATTTTATTAAATTTTATCTTGGTTCTAATTTAGTTTACAAGCATAGATCTGAGTATATCCAAGTTAACTGTAAATTTTATGTAAATATTACTTTAAAACAGTGGTTCTCAACCAGGGATATGTGTACCCCTGGGGGTACTCAGAGGTCTTCAAGGGGATACTCAACTCATCTACATCAGTGTTTCTCAACCTGGGAGTTGCAGCCCCTAGGGGACTCATGGGACAGGTTTGGGGTTGGGGGGGGTCACAGGTGCTGGCTGGCATTCAGGGTTGGCAAGCAGGGCAAGTGCCTGGGGTTCCATGCCACAGGGGGCCCTGCAAAGTTAACTAACATGCTACTGCCCCAAGCGGTGGGGCTCAGGCTTCAGACAAATCTCACAAGTGAAAAAACAGGCTCAGGTCTCACACTGAAATGTAAGTACAATATTTATATTCCAGTTGATTTATTTTATAATGTTATGGTAAAGATGAAAAAGGAAGCAATTTCTCAGTAATAGTGTGCTGTGACACTTTTGTCTTTTTAGGTCTGATTTTGTAAGCGAGTAGTTTTTAAGTGAGGTGAAACTTGGGGGTACACAAGACAGATCAGATTCCTGAAAGGGGTACAGTAGTCAGGAAAGGTGGAGAACCACGGCTTTAAAAATACTGAATGTATTTTGAAAAATCTTCATGTGAATTCAGTGCTCGTGAAAAGTCGATCCATTTATATGGCCCACATTGCTCTAGCCTCACGCTCAGTAATGAGTTTATCTTCACAATACCCATGGGAGGAGGAAAGTATTACTAGTCCCCATTTTGTGGGCGGAGACCTGAGGCCATTGTTTCCAATGGGAGCTGCTAGGCAATGAGCACTCTTGAAAATCTGGGCACTTTATTCGGTTCCCTAAATGGGAGTGGAGGTCTTCTGAAAATATGACCATAAGTGATCAGCCTAAGGTCACAGAGGAAGTCTGTGGAAGAGACATGAATGGAACCCAGATCTCCCGAGCACCAGTCTCTCTGGTTTGACAATCCTAGAGACTGAAATCCTCCGTCTACAGTGTAGGTAGATCACTCACTGCCTTATCAATGTGCCTTGACCATGTTGTATACGGCCAACACCTGAAGGAGAGATGTGACCTGAGAACCTCTTAATGCCAACTGGCAAGGTGGTGAAAAGGGGTTACAGGAATCTACTGAGTCTGGTGTGTACATTCTAGTTCACCAAATAATGTTGTGTGAGGTCTCAGTTAAAAGCCAGCATCACACTGGTCATCAATAGCATTGCAAAATGCATGTGAAGATTTTGTGTAAGGAGTTTATGTACATATATTGAAAATTTGGTCTTAAAGTCCGTATCTGGGGCTCTAGCAAAGGTGAAAAACAGGTGTTTTTTTTGGTCAGACAAGGGATGTTCAGCCATCAATCTGTTTACTGGTCAATTGAGTATTGTCTCATTCACTATGTGTTTTCTATCACCAATTTGGACTGTATGCGAGTGAAGGATAGCAAGAATTTCAGAAAGAAACTAACAGGAAGGGAAAAACACCAGAGGAAGAGAACCTTGTCTGAAGGTGCACTTCTAAGGTTTACTTGACTATATTTCGGGGCAGAGAAGAGAACTGGGCATCCCTCACCTAGGAAGTAAATGCACAGTGAATTTGCTTCATGAAAGTGGGATCTCAGCCATACTTGGTTGAAAATGCTGGAGAGAGCTTTGGGTGAGATCAGCTTCTTTAGACAATAGAGTAACTTGTTAATTAAAGTTTAACCCCTAGAAGTGTGTTATGATTTTGTTTTGTATGTAACCATTTATTTAGAATACTGTTACTCACAGTCACTTGAACTTTGATAAATAGACTTATTCTTGATTTCGCTATAAATATAATCCACATGCTGTGGTGTTAGGCAAAGGAATGGTCCTGAGAAGAATCTTAACAAGTTGGTGTGTATTGCTCCTTTAGGAACAGCAGGCCTGGTGATTCTATGAGCGTTCAGTGGATAAGGGACTAGATGCTGCAGTCAATGGTCTGAGGACTCAGGGGCAGGTGAGTGCCTATTGCTACCTGTACAGAGACAGCGAGCCCTGGAAGGCCGGGCTTGTGCTACTAGAGGCTGGTAGTTTGAGGGAGCTGATCCACAGCAGGCACAGACAAGAATACTTCATGCTAAGGGCAGGCGGTGGTGAGTTGCCTCATAACCCTAGGCCCTGGGGAGCTCATGAGATTAAAAATTCTCTGTATTATTTTCTCATTCTCTGAAGGAGACAGTATCATGCTCAATTTATCTTCAGTCCATGCCATTTTTAAATACCCTAATCTACAAACTGTTAGTTATCCCTGATAGCATGCAGGTTTATTTTTTGGTTTTGGCATACTCTAGGGGATTACTGACTTGAATCAATAACTGCAACAGGTTCATTAATGCAGATCTAGGTAGTAATTGGTAGTAATAAATCTCGCAACTGCAGTCGTCTGTGCGTGGGTATCTTGAGACTAGCATTTAATTACTGTACAGTCTGTATTTTTTTTAAATCTCCCCAAAGATTTTGTATGCTTGTCAGGTCAGAAAGCAGGCAGAGAAGTAATTTATAGCACTACCCAAGGAAAGGATAATCTAGACATGTCTGTGGACATTACTTAGCAAGAAAAAGTTTGCACTCTCTAAATTTCAGTGCCAATACCCAAGACACCAGTAATCAAGGGATAACATTCAGCAGTCAAGAGAACTCGGAGTAAGCCCAGGAGCAACATTCCTAGGCTAACACAAATGGTTAGTCTATCACTGCTATGGATGGTCCCATTTTGCATATACTCAAACTCACATCTTCCATCAGGAAGCTGATGAATCCAAAGATGAGGATTACTGTTTTCTGAAGCAAATGCATTACATTACTTTGCATGATGACACAAATGTGATAACCATACAGACTTCTTCATTTACAACTTGATCTTAGCCAGTGCAGCCTGGCTCTGCTTTGCTGACAGCTGCAAAAGGGCACAGTGACAGAGCCATGCAGTGGTACGAAGTCTAAACTGAGACACGTAGGCACTTTGGGATGCTAAGAAATACTCAAATGATCTTTTTTGAAAATGTAGGTTTATACCCATTGTACAGATTTTTTCATCCTTACATAAATTTGTTTAGAAAACAACCCAATGCAGAGTTCATGCTAAATGCATGTTTTTAAACCATAGATTGAATACATTTTCAATTCCTCTTCGAATAAATCATTTGATCAGTTTCTATCATTAACCTCCTCCTGTCCCAGTCCCCAACATTCTGCATTTGTCATCACTTTCTATCTTCCCTTATCAATTTTCAGTCCATTATCATTCTTACACAAATATCTCTGCTGCATTTAAGGGCTGGAGGATTAGCCCATATTGAAGAACTGATTCGGGACACTTTGTTTCTGAAGTCTTTTCAATGTCCACACTCAGGTGGTTCTTAATTTAGATTTTTTTCCCCTTACACTGGTAATTTTCAGATCAATAAAATACATTATATTTAAGTGGATTTATGTACTTAATTTTACTTTAAAAATAAACTTTGATGGTATTCAATACTCTGGACATCATATAAATTCAAATACAGCCCACATGAGTACTCATCCCAACTTGACAGATAAATAAATACTCATCAGCAAATATAAAAAGGAGAGTAAAATAAACCCTCAGCTCATCCTTTCCCCAAAAGGCTGGAAGAAAAAGATGGATTTTGCAGTATCCCTGAAAGAGTAATCCATTCAGACACTGACAGGCCAAGTAGAGGACTAGTGAGTTTAAGAGTCAGGGAATCTTCCTAGAGAATGTCCTGCCAGCTGCTCCCAGCTGTTAACAGAGAGGGCACTCCTGCTCAGTCTCCACTGATCTCATCTGTAGCAGTATGGCAGCAGGAAAAAAAAGATGATCACTCAGGTAACCAGGTCCCAAATCATTTATGACCTTTAGGTTAACACCAACACCTTCCATTCTACCTGGAAATTGGTTTTTATGTGCTTGCAGTAGGAAACTCCATTTATGGGACCTGATTCTCAGGGCTTGTCTACAAAGGAAAGTTTTACTAGTTATATGAATATAGTTAAATCAGTATAAACCCTCTATGGATGCTCTTATTCTGGTATATGACAGACTTTCTGGGGTTTAGCTTATACCCCTTGCCTACTATTAATGCCTACTTCAGTTCCCTTTTACAATGCCAACTGATGTATAATGGCCTTAGCATCGGCGACAATCATGCCCAATAAGTGGACTACCATGTCCTTCACCAGCTTGCATTTCTGAGTTATCTCAAAGCGTGGCCTCATGGAGCATGCAATATAGCAATCTAGAGGTGACAAAGGCATGCATAATTGTGGCTAGATCTACATCAGAGTGGAACAGGCACAGAGGAAAAAAAGACTCGCTCTTGGACACAACTGCTCCTTGGGAATCCAGGAGCAGTTTAGGTGCTAACACACTTGAGCTGCGCACCTGTGTTACAAATGGCAGCCACACTTGGCAGCAAAAATTCCACAGACTCTTCCGGCTGCTCCCTGCAATGCAGCAGAATTTTGTCAGTCTGTTTTAAGATGCTGCCAGCTAGCCTTTATCCAACCTCCACCCCACCCCACCCCCACCCCAGTTCATACAGACAATATTATTCCTTACTACTGCTCCAGCTAGGTTTAGATGTGAGGGACAGGTATGATTTCATATTTATTTTGACCACAATATGGCATACAAGGGATGACTTGATGCCAAAATCCATGGATTAATCCAGCCAGAATGAGATTCCTTAACTATCATACAGCACACACACACAGGCAGTCCTAACTGTGAGGTTCATGAGTGAATCATTTCAGCCAAATCCAGCATTGTTTATTTCCACTTTCTATCTGCAATGGGGACTCTATTCTACATAGGTTCTTCAACTATGGTCACCACCATGGTATCTGAGTGCCTTCTAACAGTACATTAAGCAACTTGACTACACATCTGTCAAATGTTGTTTGGAAACCCAGGACCAGTGCTAACTCCCCACTCCAATAGCTTAGGCACATCCTTTCTCAGAACTTCAGGCTTGTAGGCACCCTGGGTTTACAGTTTAACTCTTCAGGGGCACATGACATATGAAGCAAACAAACAGATGCACAGACCGACTTGGCAAAGGTTTCTACACAGTTACTCTTTACTTAGATAGCACAGAAAATACACAGATTCCAACAAAAATAATAAAACTCTACATACATATCCTTGCCTCAGTTTCCTCCACAGCATGGGGAGTCTAACTTCACTTCCAGGTGTATGGAGCCTCATTTTCCATCCATGGTTTTGTTGGTATCTATCACTTATTTCTAACAGTGAAAACAAACACAATTTGATTGTCACAAGACAATGAATGGAAATACCCAGAGGGGCACTCCTTCCCTTGATTGACACTAATTAAAGATAGATAATCAGCTGAATTGCTCGTTGTTTTAGAATCTTTAAAATTTTAAATTGTTTATTGTGCCTGCTAGCGGCTCATTATCTGACAGCATGGCTGGGACAAATGCAACTAGTTAAAGTTAAATCATTTTCTTTTACCAATTACAATTTTTTAAACAAATCTCCAACTTGTGCAATTGGAGTTAAAAATATATGAACTACCTTTATTTACTTTCCTTCTTGCATGGTTTCCATTTGCCCTGTTACCATTATCCTATCTAGCAAACTGAAGAGGATGTTCCATTTAATTATCGCACAGGGCTATTTTTCTTCTTTTACCACCTTGCTCACAAACTATTCCAAGCTTACGCCCAGATCTACAGTGCTCAAAGCATCCCAGTTATTCTCAGTCGTCTGCTGTTTTATATGCTTTTCTTCTTTTTTAAATCGTAACATTGCACCAGCTTCATTTCTGGTACGCTTTCAATGACTTCAACAGAACTATACCAGAGATGAATTTGACTCAGTGTTTAACATTTATATAGCCCTTTTCGTCCCAAAATATCTAAAGCTGCACAAACTTTATAGATGTAAGAATCAAGTTACCAGTCTCTGAAATGTGCTACCACTTGGACTGGAATGCACAGCCGTTGAATAATGCACAGCAATACGACACTGCCATACCAACAAGAACATGGCATCCAACTGAAACTGCAGAGGGGAGGTTAGCAAGGAAGAATATAATTACACGGACTGGAATTTGGTCGGGTCACCTGCATTAGCATGAAAAGCAGCATGGGAATCTTTAATCATTAAGACTTCACTTTTATGTCTCAAGGTGTAAATATTGTTTGCTGTTTTCATTGATAGGTGAAACAAACCATTAGCTGCACAATGGGAGTGTTTCCTGAGTAAGCGCACAAAAGGCCTCTCTTCTCCACTCACTTTAGTGATTCCAATACAATCTGGCACGAGAGTGAAACAACTTTAGCGCCCAGAGCCCTTTAGTATACTGTATGTATCTTGAGATTATTAAAATAACATTCAAGTAAATGGAAATGCTTTTATTTCCAGGAGATTCCAAAAACCAGGTTTAATTTGAGTTCAAAAATCATCTTTCATCAAGTGTCAAAACTAAAATGCAAGAGCTGAGGAAGATGCCAGCAGCTTATTGAAAGACGTGTTTATGAAATAAAATCTAATGACAGGGAAAACATTCCAGCTGCTCCTAAGCCAGCAAACACCTATGGTCACAATTCTTAGAGTCTCTATACTATTGGACTAGTCATACCAGCCATACCTTTCGATGGGAAACTTAAAACCTCCAAGGGATTGTGGCAAGCTTCTGGATCTTTGCCACTCAACACTGAGTATTCTTGGCAAGGATGATAAGGGCACTTGTCCCAAATAAGGAGACATCCAGAAACTGGGTTATCTCTGCATTTTGCAAGCCAGGCAGTTCTGCCAAAACTCACAGAGCAGACAGCTGAGGGGAAAATCTCCCAAAACATAAGCAACAACCTAGAGTTAACTTATGATTATTTCTGTCTGGCCACTATTAGCCAGTATCATTATAAAGCAATGATGATAGGCAGCAAGCATAACACATCTGATGAAAGATTTAAAATCTTGTATGATAGGTAAGACTAAAACTCAGCAAATGCACAAACATTTAACACACAAACAGTGCTATTAGGAGAATCCACATCTTATATTTGTCATATTTTATACCAAACAAAGTAACTATTACAATTTTTCTTCCTTACATTCTGCGCGCCTTAGAGGACAGGTGTTTATGCTACAATAATTAATAAGTTAAGATGATCAAACATGGTAGTTTGTTTCTCAAAGCTACGGGATACAGCATGACTATTTATTTATTTATTTTTAAATAAAGTATATACTTAAGTACAGGGACTTCTTATAAACAATTAGGGTCTGATGTTCGTCTGGTGTAAGTTTGCATAACTCCATGACTTCAGTGGCGCTAGAGTAGTTTATATTAGCTTAGGATCAGACCTTTAGGATCCAGAATTACTATCTATGAATTTACCATGGGAGTGAATACATCAGCCATCCAATTATTTAGGTGTTAGAATTAAAAACTTAAGAGGGTTCTTACCATGGGTTCTATTCCAAACATATGGATGTCATAAGTTACCCCATCTCACTGTTCAATTAAAGATCCAAGAAAAATAAATGACCCCTAGAAGAAAGACATAGGCCTATTACCTGATTCCACCTTCCATGGCAATCAGCATATGACATGACTGGTTTTGTGAGGATATTTGAACTGTTTCTTTAAAACTATAACAGGAAATCAGGCAGGAGGGAGGCAGAAACTCTAATCTGAGGATGGGGGGGACAGGGGCGGAGAAAAGAGAGTAACGTTATATAGATAATACTATTTTCTTTACTCTAACAATCAGATACTCAGTTTGGAGTTAAAGGGAAAATAATGGTACACCTCCACTCTGATACGCTGTAAGCAGCAATATGTTCCATGAATGTAGCATTCAGCTCAGTAACAAAAACAAAAACCCAATCAGCAGGCAGGATTATGACAATATTTATTGCAGTTAAAAACTGATCTTGGATTTTCTTTTCCAAGACTTCTAGAGTCAGTGCAGAACATCTCTCTGACACCTGCTCCTTTAGCTTTTTGTGACTAGGTTAGGAAGTAAATACTTCCCTTACATATAGCTGAACCTAAAATGCTCCCTCCATAGCACCAGGCTGCCAGCTCTGATCACCATTAAAAAAAATAAAAATAAAATAAATCTATGTTTCTCAAGCGAGGCTCAGAACTTACCAAAATGGTTCTCTCAAACACTGCATGGTGGTTGAGGGAGATGGACATGACTGTTGTGGTTATTACCGTTACACAGTGGGTTCCCTTTGTTGGCCTATAGCAAATACAGTGTGTAAGGATCCAAGTAGAAAATCCAGTAGCCTCCCCTCTAAAAATCAAAGTAAGGAATATTTTGGTTAAAAAAAACCACACACCACAAGAAAACCTCTACATTTCCTCTTAAGCACTCTGAGTAAGAATCAAAACATTTTGCTTTCCCCAAAATATAAACAAACAAATAATTAAAAGAAAACAAACCAATGGAATTGTGGAAAATATAAATTGCCTTTTATTAGCGATTTCCAAGGGCTCACATTCAGCAACGCACTCTCTAGAGCCCCATCTGTGCACTGAACAGCTGTATTCCCAAGTTGCACACTGTACGATTCAAAGCCATGGCACAAATTTTAAAATGTTATTCTTCTGACTCTCCATTGCCCGCACAATGGTGCTGCCAGCAGACTTGTGACCTTCCAGCTCTGACGCTGTGTCCAATGCATCAATGGAAGAACAGTTTGATGGGCTCTCTGGTATGTGCCCCGGCTGTCCCACCAGTGACATTCTGAGGGGACAGAGAAGGCAAAACACAAAGCCCATTGATGATCTGAGGAAGAACTGGCTATCCTGGGATGAGCTGCAACAGATGAGGAAGGAATGAGAGCTGCAGATGACAAGAATAAAGGAAAGACTGAGATTGCAGAGGAAGATGGAGAAGAGAAGACTACAGGGGGAATTCACACGAGGATGAGATGAGAGATAAAGGCTGTGTCTGGAGTCAGAGGACCTGAGGTGCCATAACAGTGGCTCTCAACCGTTCCAAGCTACTGTACCCCTTTCAGGAGTCTGATCTGTCTTGCATACCCCCAAGTTTCACCTCACTTAAAAACTACTTGTTTACAAAAATCAGACATAAAAATACAAAAAAGTGTCACAGCACACTATTACGGAAACATTGCTGACTTTTTTACCATATAGTTATAAATAAATCTATTGGAATATAAACATTATAATTACATTTCAGTGTATAGTATATAGAGCAGTATAAACAAGTCATTGTCTGTATGAATTTTTAGTGTGTATTGACTTTACTAATCCTTTTTATGTAGTCTGTGGTAAAACTAGGCAAATATCTAGATGAGTTGATGTACCCCCTGGAAGACCTCTATGTACCCCCATGAGTACACATACCCCTGGTTGGGAACCACTGGAGTAAGAGATTTATGAGAAAAACTGGGCCCCATCTCAGTCTATCAAACCAGTAATTGACAAGTTTCATGCTACCATGGGAAAATGACACTAGGGACAAGCCAAACACCAGAGCCCAACATTGTCTTCCACCCGCCTCCTTCAAGTACCTAACAGTCCAGTGATGCCTAGTCTATGTCTTGTACACCTTTGAGGCTGCTCTCCTCTTCACAATCCTCTTTCCACTCCTTAACCACTTTCTACTAGGCCAGCATCTAGTTCATGCTACTCCCATTATTTAGAAATTACAGATCCCTGGTATACATATCTCTACTTTCTATCTTCTGACCTCCAGCTGTACTGTTCATGATACAATATGTGCTGTCATATTTACTGATCAACTACAAGGAGTATAGCTGAAATTCTGAGTCTCCAAAAGAGCTACAACAATAAAAATAACTATATCATAATAAATTAAATTTCCATGAGTCTCTCTCCTCCTCCAAAAGAGCCTGTAATCAAAGACTGTGCATATGTACTGCAATACAAAGGAGATGAATTAAGGTAGCCATGGCAACCTTGTTCTGACATTTTCAAACTTTTGAATGCTTGACTTTGCAACCTTAATAATATCATTGTAATATTTCTGAATGTAATACATATTGTGAAAGCGTGTGTGTATGCACCCCCCCCGCCCAACACTCCCTTTCTGTTACAGTCTATTCATAGTCTTACACAGTCCTCATCACTCTAGTATCTCAGTATCTTCCAGGAATGCATTAGGACAGGGGTTGGTAGTCTTTTTCTTTCTGATGCCCCCACAACGTGCTATAAAAATGTCATGGCCCACCTGTGCCACAACAAGTGTTTTTCTGCATATAAAAGCCCAGGCCAGCATAAGGGGATAGCAAGTAGGACAACTGCTCAGAGTCCCACACCATAGGGGGCCCCACAAAGCTAAGTTGCTCAGGCTTTGGTTTCAGCCCCTGGGTGGTGGGGCTCAAGGCCTCTGGATTCAGCCCTGCACGGTGGTGCTTCAGCTTTCTGAGGCTAATGCCAGCTCTGGTTGGTGGTCCCCCGACATCTTCTCGTGGCCCCACAAGGGGCCACAGCCCCCTGGTTGAGAACTTCTGCATTTGGAGATGTGACTAGCATCTAGCACATGTGATTCATTCTTTCTCTCTTCCTCTCCCCAGCAGGAAATGGAGTGGGAATTAAGGCTAGAGCCTCATGTGATATAAATCATGTGACATAAATCAATGTAAATCCATTTACTTCAGCGGGACTATGCCTGGTCTACACCAGCTGAGATTCTAGCTCACAGGGATATATGTTTGTTTATGGATTTTATGGGGGTCAAGAACATTGATGATTGTTCAGGAACTCTTACTTTATCATATTTGAAGGATACAAGTGAAAACCGGTATCTATTGCACTTGCCATAGCAAGACCATAAATTCACACAATTTTGCTGTCTTTTGTAATGTATGTATGTAATGCTTCTGCTGTTCAGATAATCTTCTCAACAAGATTTCCAGTCACATGATGAAAAACAAAGTAGCCAGTAAGTTTTCCATTCTAGCTACTAACCTAATAATAATAGGCAAATAACTATAAAACACCAGTTTGATACTACACTTCTTTTTTTACACAAATTATGGGTTCAGTTCTGGCATTCATGTCTTGACTAGTACTAATTTATGTGAGTAATATAATAATAATTAGTGTCTTAGCAAGCACTTTTCATCAGTAGAATTCGAAGCTCATTAAAAAAAGAGGTCAGTATCATTATCCCCACTTTACAAATGTGGAAACTGAGTCACGGGGGAGGGGGAGAAGAGAAGTGATTTGCCATGTGTCAGCCAGCCAGGAAGTGGCAGAAATAAGAGTAGAACCCAGGAATCAGGAGTCTCTATCCACTAAGCTACACTGTCTCATTAAAGCCCATGGGAGTACTCAGACAAGTAAGTGCTACTAAGCGTAAATAAAGATATGCACAACCAGGCCTATTTGAAGCATAGTTTTGATAATCTGCACATTTAAAAAAAATACAATATGTAAATTTAAACATGAAAATACAGTTTAGAGAGGTCACCCACTCTATTCGCAAAGACAGGAACAACTGGTTGGCTGCTACCCAGGTGGATAAAACTTGATTTAATAATTAAATACAGATTTTTTTAAAAAAATAAATAAACCTATCTAAAATCAATTTTGAAATGATGACAACCTATGTTAAGGCCTAATCTTACTGTAATCTATTAAAAATCACTTAAATTAAATACCAAAAAAAAATTAAGCAGTTCACATTTGCTGCTAAGTTTTAAAGAAGGTCAAACCACTGAACTGGTGGAAGTCACTGTCTAAACACCAGGAACCAGCATTTGTTGAAGTACTAAACCAGCTTTGGACAGCAGTGGCCTCTTCTGCAGTTGCAGGGAGAATATTTTCTTCATTTCAGTTATTTCAACAAGTTCATTTCCATGACTAACTCATTCAAAGTTTAAAAACCATCTGGGAGTTGAAAAGCTGGAAAGCATGTTTTCCCTCTACAAATCTATGAATAAAAACTAGGTGAAAGAGGATGAGATCTACTAGTTCGAAAATCTTGCAAGGCACAACTTTTCAACAGTGAGGGTAAATAACCATTGGAACAACTTAGCAAGGGCTGTTGTGTGCTCTCCATCATTGGATATTTTTAAATCAAGGTAGGATGTTATTCTAAAATGAATTCATTCAGGGAGGTCCTATTGCATGTGTTATGCAGGATGTCAGTCTAGATGATCACGGTCATCCCTCTGACCTTATAATCTATGAATTCATAACATATTTTGTAATGATTTCCCCTAATGGTTACACAAATGGATGAGGTTTTCCCATTATTCCAATGTGATATCTGTTTTTAGATCCTTTTCCCATAAAGGCAGTCTTAACCACCAGTAAGAATTCATTACACCATGTGGAGGTCAAGCCCTCTGAGGTGGCCTTTCCTGGAATTAGTGTTTCTATCCTCATTAACGGTCTCCTGAAACTTGGGTTTCCTACATGAAAAATGAAATAATGCTATAAGCTTGAGATGGTATATTAAATAGCCCCCATGAGTTCCTTAATGGTATTAATTTCCATAATTATATCATTATGGAATAGCTGCTTATGGGTGTGTACCCCTTTTTCCTCCCATACATTAGTATGTCAGATTAGATAACCCCAGCTGAAATTCTGGATTGTTTCTGATGAGTGGAAGTGGGGAAGGGAAGGAGCTCCCTCTTACACTTTGGATAAGGCTTTTGATACAGGTAATTATGATGTCTGGAGTATTTCACTTTTGTGTTGGTCTAAATCTTTAAGGTAAAAAACAACTTTTTTTTTTTTTATTGCACCAGCTCCTTTAGGCCCTGCCTTCCCCAAAACAGGACTGCCTTCCATCCACCATAATGACTGCACTGGCGCCTTTGCATCACTCCTGTGGTATAAAGGAGTCTGTAAGGGTATGTCTATACGCAGGCAGTGATTGATCCAGTGGGGGTCGATTTATCTCGTCTAGTCTAGATGCAATAAATCGACCTGCGAGCGCTCTCCCGTCAACTCCTGTACTCCACCGCTGCAAGAGGCTCAGGCGGAGTCAATGGGGAAGGGGCCGCAATAGACTCACCACAATGAAGACACCGCGGTGAGTAGGTCTAAGTATGTTGACTTCAGCTACGTTATTCACGTAACTGAAGTTGTGTAACTTAGATCGATCCCCCCTCCCAGTGTAGACCAGGCCTAAGAGTGCCACTGAGGATTTCTGCAGCATGGCTATCGCAGAGATGGCATACCTCAATTTATGCCATCATCACAGCTGGTGTGCTGGAGATGCAGCCACAACATACTATGTTTCAGGAGCCCACAGCCAGCACAAAAGCCCCATGGAGACTATGACAAGCCAGCACAGTTTAGAGCAGTGGTTTTTAACCTGGGGTGCATGCACCCCCTGGAGGTGCGAGACATGCCAGGTTTTTTTAGAAGGTAAATCATCAAAAACACAAATTAAGCACAGGCACCCAAGTACAACTACTTTGTTTCATCAAACCTATGTATTTATTATTATACATTTTTAATGATTATTGTAATATACAAACAAAAATATATCTAGGTTTAAAGAACTGACCTACTTCAACGATTTTTTATAAGGGGTCTGAGAACATATTTCGAGAACCAAAGGGGAGCAGGCTGCAGTAAAGGTTAAGAACCACTAGTTTAGAGCTATCTTAAGGCCTCCCGGAACCCTTGACTGGCTCAAAGCTGACATGGCCAGCCCCATATTAGCTTCCTGGCCCCCAAGCGTAGGTGAGTGTGAGGTGCAGAGTGGAATACACTATGTGACAGCCCTCCTTACCTGACTAATTGCTTGTGTGAGGCCACTACATGCCAGTAGAAGTCAGAGTAGCCATTAGTTTTCGGGGGTGGGGGGCAAGGCAGTTTGCCTCCCAACCTGCCCCAGGGTCAGGGGAAACAAAAAGGTGGCTTAGCATCAACTCTGTCTCCCCACCCCTACTACTCAGCTGCACCTCTGGAATAACTGAGATACATGGCCTAGAAGAATAAAAGATAACAATGGGGCTGATGCACTTTGAAGGATCATTATACAACTGCATATGCAAAAGATGTGGAGATTTGAGGAGAAAATGGGCCTAATGTGCCACTGTGTTATGCCACTGAAACTGAAGTGACTGAATTAGGCCCTTCAATGTTTGCTTTAAATTGAATGGCTCTGTGAAGGGACATGTACTGAAAGTGGGAGAAGAGGGGCTTCTACTCAGGCTCCAGATCCATTTATATACACTGAGCCTGATTCACCACTGCTGGACCCTCCTCTCGCTCACAGTTTGGGTTGTGAAGGCATCACTAAAGGAGGAAACAGTGAGGAATATCCCAGCTCCTTCTCCTGGGATCAGGGAGAAAAACAGAGGCTCTACAGCAGACACACAACATTGCTATTCTCCGGGACATCACAACATAGATCCAGTAGCCAGGACATTCTCTTACCTTACAGGGGCACTCTGTTCAAGAAAGAATCACCTCCAATGTCCAGGGTACTTTCTGGTTCCAGAAGAAGCTGTCAGAACCTGCTTGCTGTTAGGAGTTTCCATTTTGAATCACATGGTTGAGCCTGGGGGCCCTAAAGCAGCCCCTTAGGCTATGTCTAAACAACAATGTAAGACTAGGGTTAGTGGAACTTGAGTCAGCTGAGCCATGTCAGGGAACCATGGGTTTGAGCATCTACATTGCATTTTAACCCTAAAGTTAAGAACTTCCTGACCCATGCTCAAACCAAAGGCTCTGGCATTCACACTGCAGTGCATATACCTGAGACTAAGTAAGGGTATCCTAAAGTGCCTAGCACCTGCCTCCCAGTGTTGACACTCTAGCCCTAGGAACATAGTGCACTGTGGGAAAACTCTACTGCCTACTCTGTTTCCTAACCATGGTGGTACTATTGATGGGACTCAGGTGTCCACAAGGAGCCCATGAGTACATAAGTTGCCTAATTAGCTGCTTTGGTGGCTGTCTCTGTAGAATGGCTGCAGTTGGAGAAGGCTGTATACTGAACTACCATCTAATCTGAGAATGGGGCTCTCCAGCTCTCCGCTGAATCACAGTGGCAGGAAAATGCCCATGGGCACCTGTTCTGAGGATAACTAGGACATGTGTCTCCAGGGCTGTCAAATTATTAAAACAAAACTTTGCAATTCTTAATTTTCAAAATGGGATGGTCTGTGAAAGTGTTTTTGTTTGGTTGTTTTTTCATTTATTTTTGTGCATTTTGTTTTGAAGTTTGACATGAATGACAAAACACACACACACACACACACACACACACACACAGAGACAGGTACTGCTGGCTGCGGAGCAGTGTAGTGCATCCCCAGGGCTTGGGGTACAGTGTACTCCAGAACACAGGAGGAATCCCTTATCCCTGCCCCCACCACACCCTGGGAAGCTATGGGGAGGTTTTGGGGCTGGCTCCCACTCACCACCTGCACAGTACATACAGCCCCAGGGAGGAAAAGGGGCAGAGAGCAGAGCAGGGACTTAGTGTCACCCTGCAGGGATGGGAAGCAGCAGAGCCCCTGGCTCAGCATGGCTGGGGAAGGGATGATCCCCAACACCCTAGCACTTCCCACCTTTGCTCCCTGCTCCAGGCAAGCTCTGTGCAGCAGTGAGGAGGAGCCGAAGCAAGAAGCGGGAGTGTGCTCAGCGATGCAATAATACACTTCCTACTGCTGCATTGGCTGCCTGCGGCGCTGCTCCTCTGCTATTGGGAACTCTAGGATACATCTGGAGCACGTCTGGGACCCGAGTCAAACTGGGACTGTGTGCACACAGCAAAGCAAGAAGGCTCAGATCCTAGGTCCCAGCTGAACAGGTGCTCGGACCCTCCAGCCCTGCAGGGTCCTGGGTCCGAGCCCTAGGTTACAACAATTGGTTTATGGACGCAAGGAAGGTTTGACTTGAGCCCGGGTTCAAGCCTGGGCTTATATTGCTGTGTAGACATCCCTGATGTGGCCTAAACTCAGCACTGTAGCCTCCCATTGCAATAAATGGCAAACTGCAAAACGGTTTGTTTTTCTTGCTCTTTTCTTCTGCTTTCTCTACTGCTCTTCAGTGGAACCTAGTTTTGCCTTCCTGCTGGCCTTGAGAAGGCTAAAGTAGTATACTGCATTTAATAAAAATACAAAGGCCCTGATTCAGGAAGCACTAACACAACTGCTTACGTATGCTTGTGAGTCATCCACCTCTGAGGTGCACAAAACTGGAACATCTAGGCTGACCCTAATCCCATAAAACTGGACAGCTGGCAGTGTGTGCTGAGTACCCTTGCAGATTTCCCAGGGCAGCTACCACAAAAAAGGAGGACAAGACTGGGAAAACCTGGACAGGTGACAACTCTAGCTGGCCTCTTGACAGGAGATATTACTCCATGCACAAAGATAAGCACAGGCATGTTTGCAAGATCAACCACTTAAAAGCCATTGGGCCTGGAGCATGGACAAGAGGAGGCGAATGATAGGATGAACCACAAGGAAAGCAGAACCAGGGACTGGAAAACTGGAGCCTAGGCACTTGGAAGTTGAGTTCAGGTTATGACTCTGAAATGGCTGCAGCACCTGTACACAAGCTAAAATAACAAAGGTTTGCTTTTCCTGCTTCACTACTCCCCTTTGCATTTAAGGCTTTCAGTGCTACTGTATGTATTGGTAAGTTTGTGATCACAGGGGATTGTTACATCTGAAGTGGTAAAGCTATCAATGTAATACATCACTTCATATATTAGTCATGAAGGATGATCCAAAACAAACAAACAAAAAGATCCATGGGTTTCATATCAGCTTTTGTCCTGTGGTACTGGGACTGTATATAGCAGGGAGCATTGTTTTATGTCAAAGCAATTTAAATCTCAGATTTTTAATGATGATTTAAATTAGCAATTTAATTTTAGTTGTGGTTTGCATTTGTTCTTTTTAGTTATTTTCTTCAAAAAAGATTGAGTCTCATTGGTTGGTAACTATTAAAACATGTTGATTTGCAACTAAATATATTCTTTACACTACATTCAGTAGTTCTTTTTGCTAATAAGAAGGATAAACTATATATATATGCATTTATTTAAGGAAGTGTATAGATTAATTTACATTTATTCTGATTCTTAATTTTAATCTATTACTATTTTAGAAAATGGTGAATTATACATTTCATATTTACCAGACAATTAATTTTTTTATTTATGATTTGTATCAAGCTCTATTTGGATGGAAATTCAAATGTAATTGAAAATGCACAAAAGCAGCATTTTTAAAATTTAGTAAATAAATACTTTCAATGTGATAGAAACAAGGAAAAATGGATCAAGCAGTCTAGAAAAACATGTTTTGCATTTAAAACTAACTTATTCAACAACGGAAGTATTAGTTATAGTTAGTGAATTGAATTGATTGTTTCTGGTCGCTATGTCTTTCAAGATTTTAGAACTAATAGATCTCATCCTCTCATGCCACCTTTTCACTCATACATTCACAGAGCAAAACAATCTCTCATGCTTTTAAAACTCCCAGATGGTTTCTTAACATTGAATGAATTATTCATTGAACTCAACTAGTTGAATAAACTGAAATGAATAAAATACTCTCTCTGCACCTGCAGAAGAGCCTATTGCTGTCAAAAGCTGGTTTTGTACTTCAGCAAACTCTTGTTCCTGTTGCTTAGCTTGTAATTTCTACCAGTTCAGTTGTTTGACTTTCTTTAAAACTTGCCACCAAACATATACTGCTTACTATTTTTTGTATTTAATTTAAATGATTTTAATATAAGTTTAGGCCTTAATATAGGTTGTCAATTTAAATTTTAAATGTTTTTTTTTAAATAAAACTATTTAAATAAAAAAATCAACTAAAAAAATCATTGAGCCTTTTCCACCTTGGTATAGATACAGGGCAAAAAACAAACAAAACCCCTAGGGGAGAGGGGTTTGTGTGATGTCATTGTGGTATAACCCTGGGTCTTGAGCCTGAGAAATCTAGAGTTAAAAGGAGAAGGGGCACATTTTGTTACAATTAAGTCAATATCAAAACTCTCATTGACTTCAATGAGGCCAGGATTTCACCCTGAATCTCTACAACTTGAGCTAAAGACACAGGATTTAGCTGGGGACTGGAACTCACTTCCTCTAAGGACCAGGAACAAGGAGGGATGCAAAAATACTAACAATAAGTTAGGTTTGCGAGGGGACGGGGGGAAGCCTATTTCTATCTAATACATTAAATAATTTCATCCACTAGTTAAGCCTAGTAAATCTATTACAATCTATTGTAATGTTGGATGGTTGAGAGGTTGGATGCTTTGTCATGTAAATTCCAATCAGACAAAAGACCAAAGAGTTGCCTTCTATCTAACATACTTGAGTTTCCAGAAAACATTAAGATTTTCATTTACAAGTCAGTGTTCTACACACATTCTTGCTAGTTCCAGACCTTTATTTTCCTCATTCTTGGGGCTTATTTTCTCTCTCAACTACATATTAGATAAATATAATACAGCTAGAAAGTGATGGTCCAATTTCATATATGTAGGGAGAAGTGTTTCACACCAATTTTTAAATGAACAACATGCAGTATATGACTTGCAAGATTGTGTAGGGTATAGCAGTGGTTCTCAACCAGGAGTCCAGGGCCTCCTAAGGGCGGGACCATGAGCAGGTTTCAGGGGGTCCACCAAGCATGGCCAGCATTAGACTCACTGGGGCCCAAGGCAGAAAGCCAAAGCCCCACAATGCAGGACTGCAGCCCACCACTGGGGGCTGAAGCCAAAGCCTGAGCAGCTTTGCTTTGTGGTGCCCCCTGTGCAATTGCCCTGCTTGCTACCCCTTAACACCGGCTCTGGCTTTTATATTCAGAAAAACAGTTGTGGCTAGGGTTGCCAACTTTCTATTGGCACAAAACCGAACACCCTAGCCCTGCCCCTTCCCCAAGACCCTACCCCCTGCCCTGCCCATTCCCAAAGACCCTGCCCCCCACCCACTACATTCACCCTCCCTCCATGGCTTGCTCTCCCCCACCCTCACTCACTTTCACTGGGAGGGGGTAGGGGGTTGGGGGTGGCTCTAAATTGGGGTGTGGTCTATGGGGTGGGGCTAGAAATGAGGGGCTCAGGGTGCAGAAGGGAACTCCAGGCTCAGGATGAGGGATTTGGGGTGCAGGAGGGGGCTCCAGGCTGGGGCTGACGGATTCAGAATGTGGGAGGGGGCTGCAGGTTGAGGCAGGAAGTTAGGGTCTGGGAGGGATGAGGGCTCTGGGCTGGGGGTGCTGGCTCTGGGGTGGGGCTGGGGATGCAGGAGGAGGCTCCAGGCTGGGGGGTGGGGCCAAGGGATTCAGAATGCGGGAGGGGACTGTGGGTTGAGGCAGGGGGTTGGGGTGCAGGAGGGGTCAGGGCACGAGGGGTTCAGGGTATGGGAGGGGGCTCTGGGCTGGGGCAGGGAGGGTGATGGCTCTGGGCTGGGGGTGTGGGCTCTGAAGTGCAGGAGGGGGCTCCAAGTTTGGGGATGCTCCGGGCTGGGGTGCAGGAGTGGGTATGGGCTCTGGGCTGGAGGCACAGGCTCTGGGGTGGGACCAGGGATGAGGGTGCAGGAAGGGGCTCAGGGCTGGGGCAGGGGATTGGGGCATGGGCTTACCTTGGGCAGCTCCCAGTCAGTGATGCAGTGGTGATGTAAAGGCAGGATTCCTGCCTGTCCTCAGGCATTGTGCTGTGCCCCAGAAGTGGCCAGCATGTCCAGCTCCTAGGCGGAGCGGGGCCAGGAGGCTACGCAGTGCACGCTGCTTGTCTGCAGGCACCGCCCCCCCCAGCTCCCTTAGCCATTCCTGGCCAATGGGAGTGCGGAGCCAGTGCTCGGGGCAGGGGCAGCTCACGCCGTGGAGCCTCCTGCCCCAGGACAGGTAGGAATTAGCCTGACTTGGCTCCAAAGCACTGCCAACCAGACTTTTAATGGCCCGGTCGGCAGTGCTGACTGGAGCCGCCAGGGTCCCTTTTCGATCGAATGTTCTGCCTGAAAACCAGACACCTGGTCAGTGGCACAGCGGGGCCATGGCATTTTTTTATAGCATGTTGGGAGAGCCTCAGAAAGAGAAAGGTTGCCTGGGATATAGGATGTTCAGAGACATGTCACATGCAGCCCCTCTCCTTTCTATGGAGGCCTAAGGATATTAGTTAGCTGAGTGGTTTAAATATTTACTTATACATTTGTCCCAAGTCCACTAAGCCAGTTTGATCATTAGGATTGTAACTGCTGTCATCTTCTCCTAATTTAATCAATTTAAATAAAGTTTTGTTACAAATTTTCAATATGCCATAGCCAGGAAAAATGAACACACCTCAATTACCTGCACTCGTTAAAAAAAATTAAAATAGAAAGCTCAGTATTTCAGCAGTGGCTTGATTTGTTCAGAAATAGCTGACACAAGAAGGAAAGTATTGACATCTTGTTTTAAGACCACAAAACTATTTAAGGTCTAGCCCACCCAATGGTTGAATAATGCACAGTTGTAATCACTATGGCCCAGCTCCTCAAAGGTATTTAGGTACCTAACTTCCAATGAAATCAATGGGATTTAAGTGCTGAAATACCTTTGAGGATCTGGCCCTGTGGGCCTGAATCTCATTTACCCTAAGGCCCCTTTACACTTAGCATAAATAAGAATCAGACCCTGTGTCCACTATGTTAACAAACAAGAGAATAAGGACCCAATCCCAAACCCATTAAACTCAGTGGGAATATATCCATTGACCTCAACGTGCTTTAGGCCAAACCCTGAGATCATGAGCCTACAACTGAAAATGAAATGAATGGGGCTGTGTATAGGTACAGACATCCATTTGTGCAGAGTCAATTACAGCATTGGGGACTGAATGCAAAAGGAGCAAGTGACTCACAATGTGTGTAGTACTAACCCTAACAACACTGTGCCTATTGCTGAGAACTAACAGGGACCATATCCCCCCCCTCTTCCCCCAAGTCCAGATAAGTGGCTGTTTAGGTTGCTTGAGAAAAATTAAAATGTGAAGTTATCCAGCAGAGGCCTGTCCTTTTCTCTGATAGGTAGAGTATAATAGCCATTCTCTTTTATCTATAACATTTTTTTTTATATAAGAGCATGGAAAGTCTTTTCCAGAACTTTGTTCATCAATTACCTGTCCTAGAAAATGAAAAGCCAGTGTTTCAAACTGCCAGAGGCTTAACATAATGATTGACTGTTGTTGCTTTTAGTCAGCAGAAGTAACAAATCGCTTGTCCATTAATTCTCTGACAGGACAGACTGCTGGAGCTTGAATGGCATTTACACCCAATCAAATACTAATGCTGATGGAGAACGTTGGGTTTCAGTGATTCTTGATGTGCCCTACTGGGGCACGGAGAACTCTATCACCTCTTAGTGTGCAAGCTGCATAGTGAATCTGAAAGACTTTGGTACTCATTGCAGCATTGCCTCTTCATCTTGCCAGTCCTAGCACTGCAGATATGCATTTACTTGAAATGATAAATTGCGAAAACACATTGTTTCTGATTGGTACTTTACTGGTAAGTTCTTAAGACCATTAACTTTAGAAAACAGAACTCGTGTGGAGAAAAGATCACTTTTACAGAAAGGATTCTGACAGAAGAACAAGAATAAGTTTGATGTATGCAACCTATAGATATTCCAAGAATTTACAACTACAGAATAAAAATTAATTTTCTACAGTCAAGGTTAGGTACAAAAAGGTTTATATTTTATTATCTGGAAAAAGTCCAAATTTAAAAAATGACTTATTTTGAAATGGTAGAATTGACCATGGGATATAATGAATACAGTACATCTCCCCCTTTACCCATAGATAGTGTTTACATATTCTTAATCCACAGTACAAACAAGTTAATATTTTACAAAAAGAGGATAATCAAATGGTTGATTATTACTGTATAAAAAAACATAAGACTTGGTTTCTCTCTTATTTTATATACAATGAACACTGGTCAATATATGATCTACTGTAGGATAGAATGGATTATTAAGCTACAGTGCAGTAAATATTTATATATTGTAGTTATGATTTTCATTAAAAACATTTTGCAGAATAATTATAACTAGATCAAAGAATGCTCAGAAGATTACAGCACTGGAGCTTTTTAAAAAGATCATCTACAAAAAGAATTCTGACATTCACCTCTAAATTCTAACAAATACTTGGATTACACTACACATACCACACCTGGCCCTCAGCTTTGGGACCTCATCCAGTTTCCTATGAGACAAGAGGAAATCCACTTTGAAACTGAAGTTGTGCATGATAGAATGACAAATGGCGTAATACAAAACCTGCCAATTTAGCAGTTTCCTCTGCATCTTGAAGGTAGCATAACTGAGATAATTTTTTTGAAAAATAAAAGTCACTCCCCTTTTGTTTGGTTTATTTAAACTTTCAGTATATTAATCTAATTGCACATCCAGGCTTTTGAATGAGGTGTGGAAACTGATTACATGTTTCCTCTTTGGCATTTCTTTTAAGAATTATAACACATCTAATCTATAAGCAGAGATACTTGAATAGAATGGATTTGTACAGAGTTGAGTTCAAATGGTACAAGACAAATGCTACTAACTGCAGTGGGAGTTTGTAATTGGCAGTGCAAGACATTACACTAAGGCCCCAGTCCTGTAAATGCTTGGACACGTACTTAAATTTAAGTACGTGAATAGTCCCTTTAAAATCAAGCCTATGATTACAGTTTATGTTTGTTTGTTGTTGGGGCGGGTTTGTTTGTATATTTTCTGTATTTATTGTTATAGACAATATACTATGAAAGTTTGGGGAAAAATAAACCTTTTACATGAGGTGCACTGTCTGTACTTATATGGCCTTCATCACCATAGCATCTAGGTGCAGAGACACCTCAGTGAAATTTTTGGCTAAGCAAAACTTTAGGTTTGTGCAATGTGTGCTAAAGAGAAATTGCTGTTATTTTTCCCCCAATCAGTGGCACAAACCAAAGCCCCCAAGTGAACTGTTTTTCTTTCTAGTGCAGTGTCTTATAGATGTGACTAATCCAAAGGAATTCACTGGAGCGATTGTAAAAAAAAGTTCCAGTACACAACACATGTACTGCCTTTAAAATCTTTCCTTCACTTACGTACAGTCCAATTAACATCTAAAGAATTACACAAAAGACGAGTCAGTAAAAATTAAGTTAATTTACACAACCAATAAAATAGTTGGAAGCAATGATAGAAAAGTATTATAAAGGCTAGACACAGTAAATACCAGTTCCACCATAATAAGCTTTGGTAGAATACTAAAAGAGCATAGCACCAATAAATTCCAATGTCAATACATGCCTCAGTAAGCATGAGCTGTGATGAATATGTAAATTTTGGCAAGAAAAGTTGTGTATGTTCCTTGACGCCATAATTTCATTTCAACATCTAACAAAAAGTCTTTAGGCTCCTTCACTTGTCGCTGAAGATAGACAATGCCTGTATAGGAGTTAAGCTTTCTAGTGCTGAAGTAGTTTTCTTCATTTCCTTTGTTGATGGTAAGTATTATGTTGTCTCCAGCATAGGCCGGTGAAGGTCCAATACGGAAAATATGAGCTGGGACTACGATGTTGGTTTGGAAGTTGAGCTGATAGTAAGTAATTCGCACAGGGGTGTTTTGGCAATCCACATAATTAAAGCAATTGTTGCGTTCACACCTCCTGAGAGAGTAAAAACAAGAAATGGTTAGTATTACAGTAACCGTGAGTTAGAAGATGTACATTTTAGGCATTTGTAAAGACACAAGAAGCCTTTGGCATGTGTTAGACAGAAATGCAGCAGAACCCAAAGCTTCAACTGTGTAATTAACAGCTGCTTGTTCTGCTTTTACAGCCCCCATAAAACATTTGTAAATGATGTAATTGTCAGAGTACAACAGCATATCAGAAACATCTTCCACCCAGAGAGTCCTGTTTGGAAGCTCCACAATGGCATACAGAGAAAGCTAGACAAAAGTCTTACTGTGTGCAGCCTAATGCTTGGAAGAGGAATCTGTGAATCATCAAAGTGCAAGACTGGGATTGTGTTTTATGAAATCCAAAACAGTCGCACTTACAATTATACTCTAACTCTTACCAAGTGCCTGTACTAGCCAAACTGCCCAATCCTAGCTTTTAAAGAAAACAATAAACTATGTTTAAGGCATAAGTGATAGGGATTTTCATTTTGGAAAGGAGAAGAGCATCCTCTGTGATTCCTCCATAGCTCTTGTATTTCCTTCCCAGCTATTCTCCAAGGCCACCCAACACAGCCATCCTCTTTGATTGTGAAGGTTTGGACGTGGCTGCTTTCTGGGCACAGAGGCACCATTCCGCATGCAGTGCAAACGAATGCAGGGACTGCTAGGGCACTGCCCCACTAAGGGGAATGAGACAACACAATCAGAACAAAACAGGTGTTCCTTCATTCCAGTTCTGCGTGTGACTCACAGCTTCCACTCTCATGGGATAGTTCCTCCATGTGATCGATCCTTGGGGGGCAGTTGCTCCAGTGCCCCAGTGACCATATGCATGAGAGCGGAAACGGAAATTCCCGTTCCACAGTAAACTCCAAAATACATATGTATATATATAAATATATAAAAGAAGGTTCTGAAGTGGAGCAAAACCCAATTTTGAAATGTTCCCAAGGCTCCTTGAGTTGCCTAAGGCCCTGACAGCCCACCAGGTGAAGTGCTGGGCAGCCTGGGGACTCAGGGGTCTCATAACTTCCAGACTGTTGATGAACTGGGAGTCCTGACTCCAAGCCGGGGACCCTGGAAGCCCTCTGCTAGGCTGCTCATGCCAGTTCTGTGGGAGAAAGCAGCATTTTCCAACAGAAAAAGGTCCTCTTCGACAATCTCCAACCAGCCCTAATGTGAATATTGAAGCACAGAGCTCTAAAACAGCAGCAGCAGGAGTTCACTGGACAGCCCAGAAACCACAGCAGGGTAGCAAGGAGCACTTTACAAATACCATAAGATTAAAACAGTCTGAAAATAATGAGCAGCCAAAGGGAGTTTGTTACGATAATCAGTGAGGACTTACATGTCAGATACTTTTCTGTAGTTCTGAGGGCACTCAAACAACAGGCATCGGTAGCTGCCCTGGATGTTGTAGCAAGACTCTGCAGCTGAGCAATTGTGGGTTCCTATTGCGCATTCATCAATATCTGACAATGGAAAAATGGGGAAAATATGCAGTACATCTACAAATTGCTATGTGCAATCATGAGATATGAACCTAAACAGATGTACGTGTGTGATATATACAAAAAGAGAGGCAGACCTCTGCTTTTGGATCTGAAGGGAAAAGGCTCGCATCCTGACTCTCTGTGGCTGGGAGTTTGCCTACCAATAGTGACTATTGCCTGCAGGCCTGGATTGTTACAAACACAATGTCAACATGCAGGACTTGAAATCCAGATCCAAATTTTGTAGGTCAAGTTCATCTCTAGTACATATATCCAGATATGTAGCTCTCAGGGTCTTGGAATGGTAGAATAAAGTATGTTCATTTAGGTTATGTTAAAATTCCAGGGCATATTAAAACAAGTTGTGAAAAAAACTGGTTTACCTCCTTCTTGGTATGATCATTTATTATTAGTTAAAAGCTGACACATGCTAGGCACTGTACAAGAAACAGGGAAGACAAGAGTTCCTGATCTAAGGAGCTTGAAATCTTTCCCTTGTTATCATTTGACTGCCACGTCTCCCACTGAGGTGACTTGGCAGACTCCAATCATCCTGCCAAGATGCGCCTGCCACTGCTGAACATTTTGCAAATATTTTCACATCTTTTGAGATGCTAAATTCTGCTGCTCTTACTCCACAGCAAGCAAATCTAATGGAGCCCAGGATTGTTTTAACTTCCAGTGGGGAATAAGCAGTGGAAAGAAATGAACTCTTGAAACCAAAGATCCTACTATCATATCACTGCTCTTCGTAATCAAACAAAACATTCAAAGGTCAAAATTGAAAGACAATGATTTAGGCAGAACTACTTCTGAGTTGCTTGGTCATCTCTGGTGTTCACGAGGTGCCAGCAGATCCATGATATGAACAATACAGTGAATCAGAATTATTTTAGTCTGCTTCCTCGCTGTCACTAGCAATAATCTCATAGGACATAACCAGCTGGTATTTACAACAAGCAGGCCCTTCTCATTGATTTTTTACAGGGTCAGAAAGGTAGATTATATGTTAACGTACAACTCTTTGAAGAGCTCCCTACATGGTTATTTTGAATATGGGAACTTCATGAACAACAGTTTAAAACAATACGATTTGATTCTAAGTATTTAATCTCAAAAAATGTCCTCTACTAACGACAAAAATTGCAGAAAGCAACACAGAATTCGAAGGAAAGATGATTCAAGTCATTGGGCAGAAACACAGCTACTTGAATAATAAAAGTGCATAGTACTAAACCATGGTCCTAAAAATGCTGAAAACCAGATGCAATCACAGGGATCCAAGGTGAGCAGAAAAGATTGGCAGACATCTTGCAGTCACATTGTGTTTTCTCAAATGTCTAGACAACACAAGGAGCTTTTAAAATGAAATAAATGTTAACAGACAAACCACGCGGACAGTGTAGTGTTCTGCGATTCTGCCAACTGTCATAGAGGAGACTCTTAAAGGAAAACCACAGCCATCCCCCCCTAGAAATGAGACTTGATCTTGCAGGCAGCACTGACTGGTCTAAAAGCCCAGCAAAAATATATATCATATGAAATAAAAGTGAATTAAAGTAAATTAGGCCCCTCATAAATTCTCAGAACTGGCCCCAGGTGAAAAGGGAAATTTTTTCTATATTGTAGCCAATGTCATGAAAGGCTCACTTCACCAGTTTGGCTCTAGCATGAAATCTGCAGAGCTTTTTAAAAACGTTCTATAACTTGAGGGGCCACCTACAACTACTCTGTTTGAATTCACGGTGCAACGAAAATGTCAGCAAAGAAATGAGATACTTTAGTGGCTTTCAGTGTAAGGATACAGCAGATGAGGAACACTCAGGCCCAGATCCTCAGCTGGTGTAAACTGACCTAACTTAATTGGATTCAGGCTGATTTACACCAACAGAAGACTTGGCCCTGAATTTAGACTGTTCTAGAAAGAAATGCATAAGACCATCTTTTCAAAGAGGCCTCTATATATGAGCCTGGAAAATTCTGTGTGTACCCACTTGGCATTGCTCAGAAATCTGCATTTGTTCATGCAAACATCATGTGTGCATCTGTGCAAGAAAACAAGCACCTAGTCACCCAGTTACTTCTGCTGCATGGTTAAGTGCCAGTTTACACACACAAAATACATGGTTGCCGCTACACATGTATTTTTTGCAATTATCAATGCAGATATGCAGTTGTACAGCTGCAAATAAAGAGAGTACATTTTTTGCAGAACCTTTAAAAATTTGCCTCACAAGTATCACTATACAGTTCACTCAGTGGGGTAAATCCACACAATGCTGGGCTCCCTCTGTGAGGTTTAAGATGGCAAGCAATGCACTTGAAAAGAGGGTGAAAACTGCAAGTGTATCTCCCTGGACAGTGTGTGCTAGGCATCCCCCTCTATGCCTGAGCCACAGAGGATATGGGTCTCTTAGAGAGCTCTGAGCTACGGAGAGCCTGGCTAGTCAGCTCAGCAGTAGTGACTCAAACTATTAAGTCTGAAGTAACCTGCTTCAAATTCCAGCCTTCACAAAGATAGCAGCTGTCATACAAGCAACATCGGGTCATGATGTCAGCACATAACAGAAATGGAGAGAGGATCGTTAAAGCTACTGTAGGTGGGCAAAATAAATGTTTCCTCTGACTTCCATGCAAGAGGCATAACACTGAGAGCCTGATTCTGAGGTCATTCATGTTTTTACACATGCTAACTCCACTGAAGTCAGAGGAGTTACTCCTGAGTTTTACTGTTAAGAAGAATCAGAGCCCAAGAGTTGAGTTGTGCAACTAAAAAGTCTGAAAAAAGAAAAGGAGTACTTGTGGCACCTTAGAGACTAACGAATTTATTTGAGCACAAGCTTTCGTGAGCATTCCGATGAAGTGAGCTGTAGCTCACGAAAGCTTATGCTCAAATACATTTGTTAGTCTCTAAGGTGCCACAAGTACTCCTTTTCTTTTTGCGAATGCAGACTAACACGGCTGCTATTCTGAAACCTAAAAAGTCTGAAGATGCCCAGAAAAAGTAGGAGCAGAGTAAATGCCTGATAGCTAGTGAAACTGACCACACTAATGCATATAGGGTGATAGGTTATCAGCTCTTCAAACATCATTACATGACAAGTGCATCTTTTCAAAATGGAGGATTTTAACTTCAAACATGTACAGCTGTACAGCAGATGAAAACATTAGCCATCTTAAACACATTTCTGTGATTTTATGGGAGTAGTTAGTCCAGTGTGGTTTATTCCTTACTGTTTACTTAGGCCAACATTTTCAAACTTGTATGCCTTGAAATTAGGCACTTAAATCCATATTTAGTCTCCTGAATTTGGTCTCCTAATTTTCAGGAGTGTTGAGCTCCCACAACTTCCACTGAAATTAGAGATTTGAGGGTTCATAACCTCTGAAAATCAGCCCATGTACTTAGGTGATGAAATATGGGTTTATCCCACACGTATAACTTTAGGTACACAAGTGAAAGTTTACCTTAATTTGTATAATACAGTGGTTTCCATTACATAATTATTTCTTACTCCAAATATAGCGCAAAAACTGACACCTCTGATAGGGATATGTGGCGACTATTGCCACGTGTTGACGTTTTTACGGTGATCGTTGTATAAAATAGAGGTTTGAATGGATAACCCTAGAGTTCTAGATTGTGTCCAGAACTGACATCAAGATACAATCTTTCCAGTCCCTTAATCTTATTCTCACCTCGACATGTTCTTCCATTTGCTGCCATAGTATATCCCTGCTCAGGACAAGCACATTGGTAACTACCAGGAACATTCACACAGCGGAAAGTGCAAAGAATACCCGCACTTTGTGTGCACTCATCAATATCTGGAATTAAATTATTACAAAAGCATTAGAGAAGAGACAGATACAAATGAAGAGAAAATGGAACACAAGGAAATTCCGATGGCTCTGACACAGGTGATGTCAGATGCAAACACTCATCTAATTTATAATAGGTTTTACTTAACAAGAGCCCAACTCTGAAAGTCTGACTTTGCTGTAGGGCCGTTCATGGTGTTTTATGAAGTGTTCAGTACAAAGCTCCCCCCTTGCTCTCCTCTTACATGTTTGAATATTACTATCTGACAACTTAAAAGTAATGCAGAGCGGCAATAAACCAAGCATATGTCTGGGTTTATACTCTCCTGTAGCTTTCCAAATTCAGAATTCCTCTAGAACTTTTAGGGGAGCTTTCTCAGATATTAACGGAAGGAATCAGGTGTTTGACTCCTTCATAAACAAACAGAGATTCTCTCCCAAGTATTTGTCAGGTGTCTGTTAAACAGGTGCTAAAAAAGCAAACAAAACCCAAAGGCTCAGATCCTTCATCCCCTCAGACAGCAGAAAGCCAGCCAGAAAGCTGTCCTATAGGCTGCAGCTGGAAACTGCCCAGACATCACCTGCTCTTGACTTCTGGTGCAGTTTGGTGTCAGAGCAAGCTGGGGGAATGACCAAAATATGATGCACTCTGGTGAGATACAATAGCATAACAGCTCCAAGGGGACCAATACAGCCAGTGGAAGTCAGAGCAGACTTTAAGCTCAGCTATGGTACTGCAGAAGTTTTAGGTCAGTGGTTCTCAACCAGGGGTACATGTACCCCTGGGGGTACTCAGAGGTCTTCCAGGGGGTACTCAACTCATCTAGATCAGTGTTTCTGAACTTGGAGTTTCAGCTCCTAAGGGAGGTGTCACAGGACAGGTTTAGGGGGCCCGTGATCTGTCCATGACTTTTACCAAAAATACCCCTGACTAAATCTCTACTTCTGGGGCCCCTGCTCCAGTGTGGGGGTTGACTGCCCGCAGGCTGCGGCTCCCAGAGACTGCTCTGTGAACAGCCTCTGGGTGCCCCGGGCCGCTGCTGTTCAGGAGGACCCCAGGGCATCCCCAGGACCGCTGCTTGGGCACTCCCCAGAGCCAGCCACTGTTCTGGCGGTCCCCGGAGCTAGCTGTCCTGGGCTGCCCGAGCAGTGGCCCGTGCAGCTGGCTCCGGGGCGGCTCCCAGGACTGCTGCTTGGGCGCTCCCTGGGGCTGTCCCCAGGACCACTGCTCAGGCGGTCCACAGGAACAACTGCTAAGATGGCCTTGAAGTCAGCCATGCCAGCCGCTGTGGAAGTCATGGAGGTCGTGGAAAGTCACGGAATCACGGAGTCACATCTGCAACCTCCGTGAAAGAATCACAGCCTTAGTTATAAGTACAGGGACGGCATTAGGGGGTGGCAAGCAGGGCAACCGAGTTTCATGCCACAAGGGGCCCCACGAAGCTAAGTTACATGCCTCAGTCCCGCTGCTGAGGCTCGGGCTTCAGACAAGACTTGCAAGTGAAAAACAGGCTCAGATCTCACGCTGAAATGTAAGTATACAATATTTATATTCTAATCCACTTATTTTATAATTATATGGTAAAAATGAGAACACAATCAATTTTTCGGTAATAGTGTGCTGTGACACTTCTGTATTTTTATGTCTGATTTTCAAAGCAAGTAGTTTTTAAGTGAAGTGAAACTTGGGGGTACGCAAGACAAATCAGACTCCTGAAAGAGGTACAGTAGTCTGGAAAGGTCGAGAACCACTGTTTACAGAGTTTCAGAAAAACAGTCTGATTAAAACCTCCTACTTGTCTTACTTGCTCAGACTTCAGTCTCTTGCCACTGTGAGGCAATAATCTCACTAGTTGTTCAGTCACGCATAGGTTCCTCCAGCAAAGCTAGGCTATACATCCTGGCCCCTGTGAAGTCTGATTTGTATTGCTCTGGTGGAGCAAAGCAGACTTAAATCTGATCTAAGTGGGCAGCTGAGATTTCCCTTTGCACAGGAATTCTCCAATAGCATACATACATTGTTTCTGGCCTTATGCCATCCCTTTTTCACAGCCCCCCAGTGCACATGCCCAATTGCCAGCGGCTGGAACAACCCTTTGTGGCCACTGCAGCAGGGCATAAATTTCAGAGCCTTAGACACTCCCTGCAACGTGCAAAAAGTACAAACGACATGAACAGCATCCATACCTTTACAAGAATGGCCATCTTCTGCTAGCTGGTACCCTTGCCTGCAGTAACACTGGTAGGAACCATAGACATTGGCACACTCCTGACTGCAAGGAGTGCTGTCACATTCATTCACATCTGTATCCAAAAATAAACAAAGGTATTGCTACACTGGAGAAGAACAGTATCTACTAGAGTTTCCTGCCTCTGACAGCAGCTAGAACCAGATTCTTCAGGAGAACATGCACAATTATGGCATAATCTGCTCACAGGAGAAATTTTTGTCTAGCCCTCTTTGCTAGTGATTGGCTTATGGCCTGATGCACGAAGAACTATAGCCCTTCCATAATAATAAATATAATTAATATATTAGAGTTGGTGAAAAATGCCAATTCGTTTCTGCAAAATAAATGAATAAAAATATTTCAAAGAAATGAAACAATTTTCAATGATTTGTCATTGCATAATTCTTTGTTTTAATCCATTTTGATTTTGATTAAAATCTAAACAAAAGGAGTTAAGTTTTCATTTCTTTTGGTTTTTTTCCTTCTCCTTTTATTCCCCCCTTTCTCCTCTGGAAAAGAGGCATATAGGAAAAGAAATGGGGAGAGGGAGGAGATCAGAAAATGGAAACTAAATCCTTTCTATTTTGATTCAATTTGAAATTTTTTGTTTTGATGAAAATTTGGAAAGTTTCAAATGATCCAGAAAATGTTGGAAGAAAATTTTAATTTTTTTGAAAAGCCATTTTACATTGAAGAAAAACCTTTTCATTGAAGAATTTCAACTAGTTCAAATGTCGATTCTATCTCCTATAACCGGCTGTTCACATCCACTTGAATAACTCAGAAAGAGAAAATGAACAGCAATATGCCAAGTGGAGTGGGGAGAAATTTTTCAGGTGAATTTTTTTTTTTTAAACCAAAGCAGATTTGGGTCAACCAAAACATTTAGCAAATTTGGGTCAAATTCACTGAATTGTTTAATCTGAAACCGAGAAATCACAAAAGTTGTGAAAAAAATCAAAACATTTCATTCTGATGTTTTCAGAATGAAGCATTTCAATTTTTCTATTTGAAATGGCTTTTCATTTTGAATTCTGCTTCTATGTTATTTTTTAAAAGTTAAAAACCCTGAAAAGAAAACGAAACATTTAATTTTGTCTCTGTAGCAAAGGATAAAATATATCAGGTATACTTAGGATATAGAGGTGAAATATAAGTATTAATTAACGTTGTAATATGGGGCTTACAAGACTTAGGCCTGTAAGATATTTTGCTTAGCCCAAACAGGGCCTCACATCAACTAGTTGACTGATGAATAACCTTGTATGGGGAATTGTGCTAAGTGCTGATATTTGGGGAAAAGTGTATTGTAATGTATCCGCTAACAGTGTAACATGCCAGTTAAAGCTGGTTGTAACATTTTTGGGATTTTTGCAGACATGGGGTGACAGCAATGTGCTATTCACAAGTTGTTATGGTGGTTGAGGGACATAAATATTAATGAGTATAAGGGGAAAGTTAGCCTACGAAAAATGGGGCACCCCAGATTTAGTGGGGAGTGGAAGTACAGATAAGGAAAACAGGGTTAAAATACGTATAAACGCCAGTGGGTGTCAGTATAACACATTATAAAAGTTGTGTCCCAGCCTGCATGCCTTGCAAGTCGTCTAGATGACACCCACTGGTGAAGAGGGTGATGATGAGCAGGAGGAAGATGATTACTGACACTCCGGGGTTCCCCAGCAGGAGATGTGAGTGATGCCAGTCACAGGGCTAAACACTTTGTACTCTCTTTCTATCTACAGCTGTATTTCAGTGGCTGTGGGATTAGTTATCTGCTAAGTGGATTTGTGATAAATAGCAGTTTCTTGTGTGCTCCCTGGGTCCCCCATTCCAATAACATTGATAATAATCTTCCTGAGGCTGTAGCCACTCAGGGGGCTGAACTTTTATCGGCCACTGTGTCTACAAAATGAATCAATAATCAACACATCGATCCATCAGTTAGACACTACAAGTCAAACAAAATATTTAGTTTGACCTGAAGATAGTTTGGTTTTGTTTTTACTTTTTCAGTTTGATAGAAAAATTTTATTTCGCATTGACCTGCAACATTTTTTGCAGTTCAGTCACTGAACTGGGAAAAAAAAAATCAATTATTTGCACAACTCTAACCGAAAAGATTAGCTCTAGAAACAGAATGTGTCAAGCTCATGCACAACTACTGGAGAGGCTCACTCAGTCTAGAAGAGCTCCTCAGAATGCATCAGAACCCTGATGTTCCTGGTCTCTTGTGCTGCTACGTGTTCCCAGATCATAATCTGAAAGTTACTAAAACTACCTGAAACAGTAGGAAAACCTGCTACTGGGCGGAGAGGAAGCACAGCTGCTAAACAACAAAGACAGATTCACAACTGCAAGTCAGTTTACTTCTTTACCTGCAAATATTGTAACCACAAAGGTGAGGGGAAAACTATGAAAGAAGTTGACAGGGAGGGGGAAAGACAAGAGAGAAAAAGTCCAAAGGCACAAGAAAGAGGCACCCTGTGTTGTCACCTTATAATGGCTTTTCAGCATTTCATTCTTGTTTAGTAGAAATGACCTGCCTTACCTACCACCCCTGGTGATAGAAAGTAGGGGATGTAATGATGCCGGAGAAGCTTTACATACATATTGCAACTTTAATAAACACCTTAACCACATTGCAGTTTGAGAGCCATTCTAAGGATGCTCGGAATGTGAAATTTTAGTGTTTGCATAGCCTCAGAGCATGCGTGAATCATGGGTTCTTGTATCAAATGCCACCCAAACCTCCTCCCCTAAAGTCCTTCTTCTTCCAGTGCAAACTTTGTCTTAAAAGGAAAGGAAAGCAGTCCAGTACCTTCACAGTGCTTCCCATCGTAGGCCAAGCGGAAACCAGATGAACAAGAGCAATGGTAAGACCCAGGAGTGTTCTCACAGGTGTGCTGACACAGTCGTCCTGGGTAATTCCAGCACTCATTTATATCTGTCAGCAAAACAAGCAAACAATGGGAAAACACAGGATTCGAGAGAGACATGGGAGGATATTTTAAAGATGTCAGAGATCGATCTCTACAGCGTGAAATGCTGCAACCTTGGTTTTCTACATTGTCTGGCTTTGTACTCTAAGTGGCATACAGTGATGATAACATATAAAAACCTTTATCCCCGTGCATTCCCCAGAACACTGAAGATTTTCAGAAAGATACATTTCTGCAGCAGAAGATATTTAACCCAGAGAAAAATACTGTGCAGATGACCTCAATCAATAACCTACCATTGAGCTACACTGAGGACATCTGCTCCATAATGATACAGAAGAATGGTGGAGGATGGTCACAATGAAGGAAGGTAGTTGGGGAAGCAATCCTATTACCTCTTCTGAGCTACTGTAGAGCAGAACTAATAACTACACACTAAACAACAGCGCTAAACACTGCGATGGATCATCAATCAGTAGTTTCTGCTTGCTCTGTGCCTTACATACCAATGCAGGCTCTGTTGAATGCATCATACTGATAGCCCATCTTGCAGTCACAGCGATAAGCTCCAGGTAGATTATGACAAATCTGTCCCTCTCCGCAGCGGTGTATGCCTGTCTGACATTCATCAACGTCTATAGCAGGAAAAAACATCAATTACTTTAAAATGTGTGTGTGGGGGGGTGAAAGTGGTGGGCATTCACTAAATGACACAGTTTAAGAAATGCCACACCGCTGAGAGAAGTTTCAAGTAAAAGAATAAAAAGGAACAGAAACACTTAACTTTATCTTTCCTGTGTCAGGAAAAATAATCATTTTTTTCTGCTCTGTTATTCTCAGAGATGGCTTCATGTATGGCCGGGCTCCTCTAAACCAAACTTTTGCAAAATAGTACATTGTTTGGAAAAGAAAACAATGCTTTCATACACCATGAATACCTCCCTTGTTACCCCACAGTTAGCTCAAAGCAAAATTTCTGGTTACTGAGCTCAAACCATGCCATTTAAACCTGCTTATCAACAGCATTTTATAGTGACATTCTCCGATGTTGTTAGATCAATACATATTGATATTACGAGTCAGCATGTTATAGCAAATCAGATAGAGCAAAATAAGAACCATCTCAAACTTCTGCTCATCTCCTGAGCCAAGCTGGACCTAATTTCTGGTTCAAATAAATTTCCTACCTCTACTTGCATTGTTAACTCAAGTTCCATTTTCTACATTCTTCTCTTTCCCCAACCTGATCCTCTTCTCTGCTATGACCCAAACCAATCCTTGACACTAGTCCATTTTCTATCCCCATCTGATCCAAAATTCAATCCTGACACACCTGCCCACCCCTTTCCAATTTACAGGTCACTAATCTTGGTCTCTCCCCTGCTCCCATTCTGTTCCAAGATGAGAATAAAAGTCTATTTAATACAGGCTGGTAGGATCCACAATGCAAGTAAAGATGAAGCCCTATCAAACAAACATCTGTTTGTTCTCCTCTATGATGGACAAGGTTCAGCAATTTGGTTTGGATAACACTCCAGCATTTTAAGAGCTTATTGATCATCTGAACCTTCTGAATTCTGCCTCTTCCCATCCCATCAGATCCTTCCCCCTCCTCCATATCCACCTCTTCAATTCCTCTGGCATCCTAACTCCCTCTCCCCAACTGCCAATAGGGTTGGCTTTGCTTAACGTCATCTGGGAGGGCAGTCTAAGACCTGAAACTCTCCTTGCTGTGCTCTGGTTGGCTACTCTATGCAAATTCATAGATTCTGGGACTACTCCAGAGGGACCCAAGAATGGATGGTCCCACTCCACCCTGCTCTATGAAATTTGGAGATAGCAAGTCTGCTCAGGAAAAAAAATGGACATTTTCTGAGCCTCTACATGGATGCTTGCTGTGGTAGGTCTCTTGGGAGCCAGGGACCCACAAGGATTACTTCTACAGACCTCAAATTGATTTGGATGTGGTGAGAGATGTGGCTTCATGTTTGGTTCAGTTCTTATTTGGCACAGATTCACATATTTCTAACGACTACAGGCATTAGATTTGCAGAAAAACCTATCCAGGAAAGAATTCCTGGAAGGGGGAAAGATTTCTGTTGAAATGCTGCCTCTCCGCTTTCTTTCAGATCAGAGCAAGCATTAGGAAAAGGGAGTCTTTAACACAGATTTAAATCAGCAAATTAGCAATTTTATTTGCAGTGAATTCATTTGTGCCATTATTTCATTTGTTTGTTAGAAATTGTATATTCCAATGTATAAGTCCCTGCCCTTAATTTGGTCTAGGACTTTATTCAGTCTGAGGTGCGTATTTCAATATAGTTACAATACTTTTCTATTAAATGTACGGGGGTGGTTGCTACTAACTGATCTGGTGAATTAGAAAGAAAGAACACGTTCAGGATAAAGTCTCTAAACAGAGGAAGATGACCACACAGACTCAGTTCTGCTGCAGAGATGTCCAGATGATCTATTTCTATTACTATGAGTTAATCTGAAGTCCAATTAACCATCACAATGCCCTAAAGAAATGGATTTTATCATAGAAAGGGGAAATTGGAACCACATGGTTTTCTTTTTTCTTCTACATACTCTTTCCTTATTTAAAGCAACCATACTAAAACATTTAGACTGAAAACAGAGGCACAGCTCACTGAGCCGGAGGCAGAGAGCTTGCATGTAGCATAGGTCATATTAATATGAAACATTTCTTTCCCCAAACCAAACAGAAAAGCAGATTCCGACACTCTCTAGATGTGGCAAGCTACCATATGAATTTTCTTATACCTGGACCTAAAAACTGCACCAATTATTTAAATTAAAAATGTGGAGTAACATCTGTAATTGCAGTATATTACCTTACCTCATCCCTATAACCACACAACCCAGCTATGTATGAGTAATGTTTTTTTTTTCTCCTAAAGAAAAGAAAAGAAAAGAAAAGAAAAGAAAAGAAAAGAAAAGAAAAGAAAAGAAAAGAAAATGGCCCATTTTTCTCAGGCCACCAGTTTGGAAACTCAAACGATAGTGAAGCACTAGCCAACACAAGTCAACTTTGATACTGGTCTGAAAACAAAGGCCTTTTAAACTAATGCTGGGACTTCGCAGCTGCCTGCCAAAGGCTGTCGCCTTGTAGAAAAGTGACATGTGGTTCTAATCCAGGGTTGAAAAGCCTTTGTCCTGTTTCGATACTCGCTTCACAATCTCAAAAACTATTGCCAGGCCAGAGCCTCAGCTGGTATAAGTTGAAACAGCTTTGTTGACCTCAGTGAAGTAACACTGATTTACACCAGCTGGGGATCCATCCTAGAGTGTAGATGCTTTCCATTGTGAGGGTCAGGAGCATTTCCTTTTCTCTTCGTGTCTATTGGGGTATCTCCCTGCTTGCTAAATGATAACGGAGGAAAGATGAGTGCATCTCTTGATCAAAATCAGCCAACTCCTCTGCCTTTATAATTGTACCAGCAACCATTCTTAACCTAAACCATCATCTAGTTATTTTTAATAGTCCCAGTCCATAGGCTGAGCCCAAAACTTGACCATCTCCCCACTTGGAGGAGTCAGAGAGATGTAAAAAGAAAAGGAGTACTTGTGGCACCTTAGAGACTAACACATTTATTTGAGCATAAGGTTTCGTGAGCTACAGCTCACTTCATCGGATGCATTCAGTGGAAAATACAGTGGGGAGATTTATATACATAGAGAACATGAAACAATGGGTGTTACCATACACACTGTAACGAGAGTGATCACTTAAGGTGAGCAATTACCAGCAGGAGAGCGGGGGTGAAAAAATCTTTTGTAGTGATAATCAAGGTGGGCCATTTCCAGCAGTTGACAAGAACGTCTGAGGAACAGTGGTGGGTGGAGGGGGGGAAATAAACATGGGGAAATAGTTTTATTTTTTGTAATGACCCATCCACTCCCAGTCTCTATTCAAGCCTAAGTTAATTGTATCCAGTTTGCAAATTAATTCCAATTCAGCAGTCTCTCGTTGGAGTCTGTTTTTTAAGTTTTTTGTTGAAGAATCGCAACTTTTAGGTCTGTAATCGAGTGACCAGAGAGATTGAAGTGTTCTCCAACTGGTTTTTGAATGTTATAATTCTTGATATCTGATTTGTGTCCATTTATTCTTTTATATAGAGACTGTCCAGTTTGATCAATGTACATGGAAGAGGGGCATTGCTGGCACATGATGGCATATATCACATTGGTAGATGTGCAGGTGAACAAGCCTCTGATAGTGTGGCTGATGTTATTAGGCCCTGTGATGGTGTCCCCTGAATAGATATGTGGGCACAGTTGGCAACGGGCTTTGTAGCATTGGAGAGGTTTTAGTTGGGGGCTGAAGGTGATGGCTAGTGGCATTCTGTTATTTTCTTTGTTGGGCCTGTCCTGTAGTCGGTGACTTCTGGGTAGTCTTCTGGCTCTGTCAATCTGTTTCTTCACTTCAGCAGGTGGGTATTGTAGTTGTAGGAATGCTTGATAGAGATCTTGTAGGTGTTTGTCTCTGTCTGAGAAGTTGGAGCAAATGCGGTTGTATCATAGAGCTTGGCTGTAGACAATGGATCACGTGATGTGGTCTGGATGAAAGCTGGAGGCATGTAGGTAGGAATAGCGGTCAGTAGGTTTCCAGTATCGGGTGGTGTTTATGTGACCATCGCTTATTAGCACTGTAGTGTCCAGGAAGTGGATCTCTTGTGTGGACTGGACCAGGCTGAGGTTGATGGTGGGATGGAAATTGTTGAAATCATGGGGGAATTCCTCAAGGGCTTCTTTTCCATGGGTCCAGATGATGATGATGATGTCATCAATGTAGAGCAAATAGAGTAGGGGCATTAGGGGACAAGAGCTGAGGAAGCGTTGTTCTAAGTCGGCCATAAAAATGTTGGCATATTGTGGGGCCATGCGGGTACCCATAGCAGTGCCGCTGATTTGAAGGTATACATTGTCCCCAAATGTGAAATAGTTATGGGTGAGGACAAGCCACCAGGTTTGCCATGACATTATTGGGGATACTGTTCCTGACGGCTTGTAGTCATCTTTGTGTGGAATGTTGGTGTAGAGGGCTTCTACATCCATAGTGGCCAGAATGGTGTTTTCAGGATGATCATCAATGGATTGTAGTTTCCTCAGGAAGTCAGTGGTGTCTCGAAGATAGCTGGGAGAGCTGGTAGCGTAGGGCCTGAGGAGGGAGTCTACATAGCCAGACAAGCCTGCTGTCAGGATGCCAATGCCTGAGATGATGGGGCGTCCAGGATTTCCAGGTTTATGGATCTTGGGTAGTAGATAGAATACCCCAGGTTGGGGTTTCAGAGGTGTGTCTGTGCGGATTTGTTCTTGTGCTTTTTCAGGGAGTTTCTTGAGCAAATGGTGTAGTTTCTTTTGATAACCCTCAGTGGGACCAGATGGTAATGGCTTGTGGAAAGTAGTGTTGGAGAGCTGCCTAGTGGCCTTTTGTTCATATTCCGACCTATTCATGATGACGACAGCACCTCCTTTGTCAGCCTTTTGGATTATGATGTCAGAGTTGTTTCTGAGGGTGTGGATGGCATTGTGTTCTGCACGGCTGAGGTTATGGGGCAAGTGATGCTGCTTTTCCACAATTTCAGCCTGCGCACGTCGGCGGAAGCACTCTATGTAGAAATCCAGTCTGTTTCGACCTTCAGGAGAAGTCCACCCAGAATCCTTCTTTTTGTAGTCTTGGTAGGAAGATCTCTGTTGTTCAGAGGTGTGTTGGAAATATTCCTTGAGCTGGAGACGTCGAAAATAGGATTCTAGGTCACCACAGAACTGTATCATGTTCGTGGGGGTGGAGGGGCAGAAGGAGAGGCCCTGAGATAGGACTGTGACACTCTGGGGATAGTAGTGCAGAAGTGAGATACGTGGTGGTAATGTAGGGCAACGTGTAATGCTGAAGGTGGGAAGCTCATCTGACATATGTCCTGTACCCACACCACTGCACTCTGCTGGGGCCTTTTTCTTTCTTAGCCTCTATCTTTCACAGTTTATTAAACCTTGCTATGAGCAAAGTCAGAAAATAAACGAATGGGACTTTACTCTTTCCATCCCTCCCCTAAATTCACGGAAAGGCTGATTTTGTTCTTTTCACATTCTCTGTTCACTGCAAGGATAATTAATGGATATTTGTAGTATTGGTCCTAAACAGCATTCGGATTTATTGGTTCATTTCTTTCCAAATATAGTTTCCTATTTTCTACATTTACAAAATATATTTAATTCATAAAGACACAACTTCACTCTTGTTTGAACGCTGTAGGCCAGTCTTTGCTCTCTTGCATCTCATGTAGTCATTTACACCAGTAACTGAATGCAAAAAGAAGTGTAAAATCCTACAAATCTGATTGGATACCACTGTACGCCCACTTTGTACAGGTGGAAAAGACTGCACAAGGTGCAGCGCAACAGAGAATCTGGCCCTGGGTATATGTGCACTTCTTCTTTAACAAAGAAGTCAGGACTCGGACTTATTCTGAGAATTTGGACAACAGAAAAATAACTAGGAATTTCATTTGCACTGCTGTAAAGATGATCTGCCCATTTATCTCTTTTGATGAATGCACTCACAGTATCTCTTTTATGCAGTATGTTATTACCCCACACCATATCCGTCCACAGTGAGATACTATGAAATAACAGAGTGTGAAGCTTTTGATGGTCAGGCTGGGACTAACCACTGAGTCAGACAGAATCTAGAATGAAAGCTAGTAGGTACAAGATACAAGCAAAACCAAGCTCACTCAAGGTCACCAAAAGGAACTAACTACAGTATTCAGGCATTAATAATAACATAACATAGTCAGTACTGACCAACAGGCTGTTTAGACATCATCATCAAGCCAATCTTTAAACTCTCCTACTCCTGGAATGCAGTAATAACAATTGAAAGTTTTCTAAAACTATTTTGGAACTGAGATAAGCTTTTTCCTTTAACAGAGCACCCAATTGCAGACAGGAGTCTGATCCTTACCGATACATCGAGATCCATCCTCACTGGAATGATAGCCTCTGCTGCACATTAACAGGTTTCTCTGACAAGTGTACGATCCAACAGTATTGATACAGTTGAATCCAGGCTTACACGGCTCAGGAAGTGAAGTGCATTCATTAATATCTGTGGAAGAGAAAGTGTGTTAGTATTAGCTATTCATATTAAATCTGCTTCTTTCTGTTCCAGCTGTCACTTTTTTTCCTTCATTTTGATTTTGATTTATTATGTAATCTATGTAGGGGCTGATGAGAATCAGTTATGCCTGCATTTTAAAACTTCACAGTATGCAATTCCAATATATAACATTTTTAAAAGAGCAGCAACATTTGGACAAAATTCAGTGAAAATTTAAGGAACATCAAACACGATCAATGTACAGCCACTGAACAGTGTAACAGCATCAGGAGTCTGCTCAGTGCTACTGCACACATTAGAAATGTATTGCTGTAATCACACTTACCGACACAATTACCCTCCGGGTCTTGTAAAAATCCTTCCATGCATCGCTGCTTTGATTCACAATAAAATGATCCTTTGGTATTCTGACATACAAAGTTTACTTGACAAGTATGAGTTCCTCTCACACATTCATCAATGTCTATTAATAAAGATAAAGAAACAATATGTGATCAATTCTGCCATATTTTTTTCTAATCCTGTTAAATAATTTGTAACCCTCTTCCTTCCTTCCTCCCTCCCCCCCCCCAAATGCGGTTATGAAGTATCAGATTTTCAAAACGCCTCCGAAAACGTGCTTGTAAAATCAGTGAGTACAGTTGTTTGTTCCTGCCCATGGACAGGCTTCAGAATCTTGCAGTTGCATTTTTTTAGGCACCATTTCTGCAATGGGACCCATGCATGTAGGCCCCACGATCTCCAGAGTCCCACTGAAGTCACCAGTGTAGATTCTATTGCAGGATCGGGGTCTAAGAAACCCACAGAAACACTGATGTAGTGTATGTTTTGTGTGGACTAGTAGCTCCATTTCTAAAGCAAGATGGACATTTTGCTTCTTACAGAATAAAAACTGTAGCTAAAATCTCTCTCTCTCTCTGTGTGTGTGTGTGTAAGAGAGAGAGAGAGAGAACAATGAACAAATAAGAAATAGCCAATAATTTATTGATGACTGTTGCGGTCTATAAGCAGCTAACAATTTTTTCCAATTTATTTCTTACATGACATTATTTGCCAAATAGCTTCCACATTTAACTTTTGGTCTGTTTATTAGCAGTTTATTGTGAGATTTCAATCTTCAAAATTCAAGCTGTGCTGGTCAGCTTTGACTGGATAGAGATCGCATGGAATAGTTTCATTTCCCTGAGTGGGTGAGTATAATGAGGTTTCTGGTGTAAATACTCACATTCACAAGCTCAAAACTCGTTTTCTGTGAGTATTTTCTAATATTAGCTTATAATTTGCTGTTTCTGTGAACATTCCTGTTGGTGACCTCGTTTGCTAGAATATTGCCAGGAAAGCAAATAAAAAAAAAGGAGGCACAAACTCAAAATCCATGGTTTAGGTAGGAGAAAGCTTGCAGAACCGTTGGAGGCATTCCCATAGCGGTAAGTATCAGCAAGAGACATATGTTAAAGTTGTTTGCAGTGTTGTTGTAGCTGTGTTTATCCCAGGATATGAGGGTGAGGTAATATCTTTTACTGGACCAACTTCTTTTGGTGGAAGGTACAAGCTTTCAAACTACACAGAGCTATTCTTCAGGTCCTTCCCCAGACCTGAAGAAGGGCTCCGTGTAGCTAGAAATTCTGTACCTTCCACCAACAGAAGTTGGTTCAAGAAAAAGCATTTCCATACCACCTTGTCTCTCTCATATGTTAAGGTTGTCCATCTTCCAGAAGGTACTATGTTGTCAAATCTTTCTACGACGGAAAGAAGATGAGGTATCAAAAAACAATGGAGACTCAGTATCTCATAGCATAAAACTAACTGCCAAAGCAAAGTAGTTGTAGCGATATCTAGACATTAATTCTTACAGAGATGCTGGAATTTTAGCCCTTGGAGTCACACTTAAAGGGCCACTTAAAAACCTGCTTTATACATTTTATACACCATTAAGAAGGATTATAAATAAATAGTAACAAATTTATAAGGCCAATAAATGCTAGGACCAAACCGTGGAGCTAAGGTTCCCTCGAGGTGAGCAAGGACTCCACAATCTAGCCCTTATTAAGTCTTTTCAAACATATGCTACCTACAGTTAAATATCTGGTTCACTTACAGTGTAGGAATTCAGTTACTACTCACTTAAAATGTTTGCTGTATGCCAAATCCTCAGGGCTACACTAAGGCCAACTGCTATTCAAGTCCTTGGGAAATTGCAGGAGTAAAAATGGAGTGGGGACCAAAGTTCCCTTTAAGCCAGATTATTAAGTGCGGTGCAAGCACTCAGGGAACCCACTTGGCTAGGACATGCCATGGCCAAGGGAGAGGTGCCCCTCTCCCAGCCGCAACCTAGCCCCGCCCCCATTGTGCCACTGCCGGAAGAGGGGTGCCCCTCCCCTCGCCCAAACCCAGCCCTAGACCTGCTGCATCTGTGGGAAGGGCACCTATCCCGTGGCCCCAACCACACAGCTGCCATGGCGGGGAGAGGTGCCTCTCCCCCCAAGCCCAGGTGCTGCTGCGGGGAGTCCTCTCTCCCCGCTATAGCCCCAGGGCAGCCTGCACCCCAAATCCCTCATCCCCACCCCAGAGCCTGCACCCCCAGCCAGGGCCCTCACCACCCACCCCAACCCTCTGCCCCTCATCCCCGCCCCACCCCAGAGCCCGCACCCCCAGCCGGAGCCCTCACACCCCTGCCCCAGCTCTGAGCGCCCTCCCACACTCAGAACCCCTCGGCCGTGTCACACATCACCTCCATATTGGTGCACATAACAAAATTCATTCCGCACATGTGTGGGAAAAATTAGAGGGAACACTGGTGGGGACATAACTCCTACCTTCATACATTGAGGAGAGAGGGATCCCCCATCTCTCTCTCTCTCTCTCTCTCACACACACACACACACACACACACACACACCAGCCACCTGTGCTGCATGGTCTCCACGGACCTGGGCCTGTAGCAGACTCTCCATTGGTCTGGGCTGCCGTATATAGGGTTGGACAAGGAGCAGGAAGGATGAGAAGAACCCAAATCATTCTCACCCCCATGGAAAATGCTCCAAAAAACTGAATACAGCCAGAGGCTGCATTAACATAGGAATTGCCATATTGAATCATGCTCATGGTCGATCTAGTCCAGTATCCTGTCTCTGACCATGACCAGCACCAGATATATCAGAGGAAGGTGCTGGAACCCCACAGTAGGCAGAATTGGGATAATCTTTCCCCATGGAAGACTCATCCTGATCCCTGACAGAGGCTGGCTTAAGCCTTGAACTATGAGGTTTTTAAATCCCTTTCACAGTTTTATCAACTCCTCAGTTATGATATTAAGTTTCTTCTGGAGCCCCTGAGTGTTGGGGACTGCCCTTCTTGGGAGATGCCAGCCAGGGGCAGCCTTCAGCTGAGAAGTCCCTAATAATCTGGCTCCACTGGAGAGCTACAAGGGACTAGCAGTTAGTGCACAGACACACTATGCATCTCAGGGGATCTGTAAGGTGTGGTCTGACCATCTATGTCTTTGGGGGTGTAATTAACCCTGCCCCTTCCCACCCACACCCCTGGAAACATTCCGCTTACTGTGTTTTCCTTCCCCTCCCCCTCCCAGAGGTTTTCCTGTGGGAGGATAAAACAAGGACCCCAGGCTATGGGGCAATGCAGCAATATTTCTATTACAAACCATGGGATGAACCTGTTTTAGGAACAACAGTTTAAAAAAAAACCCAAAGTGTTGTGGGAAATTGGCTTTACCTGCCTCTTTGGCATAAACAATTCTTTTTGTGGTGACCTCTGCTTTTCTCTCATCTATTTAATATTAAGCAGCAACCATAAAAAATTATTCATACCCGCGCTTTCTCTTCCCTTCGAATAATTACAACTAATTAGATGTTAGCAGCTTGCCAAAAAATAAATATCTACAAGCCAGATTCTGATAACCTTGGTCAGGACATGAAGCCCTGGTCTTACATGAGAAGAGTTTAGCAGCAAACATAATGAAAGACTGAAAAGTGCTTGCCTTACCAACACATTCACCATCCTTAAGTTCATAGCCTGGCTGACAGCTGAGTTCTTGGAGACATGTAAATGATCCAACTGTGTTAATACAGTGTTCTCCTCGCTTACAGGTGTGCGCTTCTGTTACGCATTCATTAATATCTACAAGAAGAAGCAGTTAGATAATTCAGAGGCTCACATACACCAAGAAAGCTGCCTCTTCCTGCTCTCTTTAGGAAAGAGTCAAAGGCTCATTTTAAAACTTTTCTTCCAAAAGCAAGTTTACGTAGCACTGTGCTTCAGTATTTTGACTGAGGACATTTTATGTTAGGGTTTCTGTTGCTGTAGAGCAGCTGAAGAGAATTAAAGGTAGCTTTTTTATTTCCCTTTTGAATTCACAGTGAGTGATGTGTTCATCAAGGACATGGGATGGACAGAACTGATTAGATACCAAAGCCAGTAGAGGTTAGATAATGAACTTTGCATTTAATGGCTTCTAACAGAACAAAAAGAGGATTCAGACTTCCTGCTCATTAAAGGCTTTTCAAAGCTCAGGTTATCAATCCTACTGCTTTATGCCAAATATACCACAGCTGCATGCATGAACTATAGCAGGGACTGTGTTTTGAGGTTATTCACATTGCTAATGGACTTACATTCAATAGGGGATACCCCCTATTGAAGTTGAACACATTTTAAAACAATAATCTTGTGAAAATATGGGGCAGGGAAGAGGAGAATCCAAAAGGCTGAAATAAAGCTTTTAAAATTCAATTCAAGTGATCAGTCTTCATGAGGAGGAAGTACAAAACAGGAAAATTTAATGCTTTCACTTAAACGTTGGATCATTTCAAGTGAAAAAGGTACCTATTTTAGAAAGGAAAATGCAATCTCTGAACAGATAAATTTTGACATATTTTTGATGGAAATCCATTCAGACTAAAAAACAGGCAGTTTGATTTCTGAATATGTTAAAAGTGAAAATTGGAAATTTCATGAAGAAAAAAAAAATCCTAAGTAACAAAATGGAATGAAAAGACAAAGGAAGAAAATCTTCATGCAGAACTCTCCCTGAGATGCTAAACTTTCACACAGTTCTAGTTAAAACTATGAAGTCAATTAAAAGCTGCACGAAACAGGAATATGAACACATCAACTACAGTCAGTCACCACGCTTTCCTGCCCAAAGCTATTTTCTCAGCATGCATCAGAACTAGCACTGTGTTAATGAAGCCTCAAAAATTCAGGTGAAAGAGCCTGGTTCCCAGATACATACAGCCTGGGTCACACCATCACCTTGCAAAGCCCCAAAACCCGAGCAGATATTACAAAATTTATAAAGCTGATTTTTCTGGTCGCAGTGGAAGAGGGCCACAGACAAAAATTTTAGACACCAATCTTGCACGCACTTGTTCGTAACTTTACACCTGTGAACAGCCCCAGTGGAACTGTTCATGTGCATTAGGTTAGTCACCTGTGTAAGTTTGTGCAGGAGCAGGGCCTTTGTTTCACTGGACTTTCTCGGTTTATTTCTTATATTTTTATTTGTTATTCTTCACGTGCTTCATGCTGACTTTCCAAAGCGAGGAGATCAGTCCCTAACAATGCATCTGCAGTTAAGTACCATCAACTGGGCACCCTTTTGACAATCCTGCAAGCCCTATGCATGCAGAATTTTCTCTGAGCTCAATGCAACTTCCCGCATACAATGGGTTTGCAGCATTAGGCTCATGAAGTGTGCATGGTTTACACAGTTATTTCCTGTGTGCACTTCATTGACAGGCTTCAAAATTTTCATAAAACTTGATTTAAAAAACCAAAACTGCTTGAATGGATTTGATGTGATTTTTAAATTTTAAATGACTATTCCCACAAATAGCCATTTATGGCATGTAATTTCTAGGGCCAAATCCAGTCAGAGTCTTTCCATTCAATGGGCTCTGGATCTGGACTCTTAGCTTGCTACAGTTTCTCTGAGACAAAGAAAATGTTCTCATATAAACACATTAGATGATATCATAGTGTATCATGTGAACTTAGCTAAATTCAAAACCATGATAAGGGCCCAAAACATTGTTAAAGGACAAAATATCACAGCATGGCAGGTGGACAATGTTTGAAACACTCCACACTGTTAGCGGGTGTCACTCCTCTAAGGAAAGGGTTAGGTGGGTTCTGCCAAAAAAGTGTTCTGAAAATATTATTTCCCCCTCCCCCATTTTTGTCCAAATTACATTTTTTTTTTCAAAAATTCCTCGACCCTGGACAAACAAGTGGAGCTCGCTGGAATATTGTCAATTAAATGAAATTTTGCTGAAGCCAAAACCTTTTGCAGAGACGTTTTGGTTTTGATCAAGTCTTCATCAAAAGTTGTTTTGTTTGTTTTAAGAGAGCTACTTATGCTCTACAGCAGAGGGGGGCAAACTATGGCACATCAAGTCCAGCACGCAGGACCCTTCCCTCTGGCCCCCGAGCTCCAGCCAGGGAGCGGGGTCAGGATAGGCTTGCGGAGGAGCCAGCCCAACTCCCCGGCAGTGGAGTGAGCATGGCAGAGGCTAGCCCCTGGCCGCTCCCCTTCTGCTCCTCTCCCACCCTGCCTCCCTCACAGTCACAGTTCCCCCAGCACCTGGGCAGCATGGCTGCAGCTCCGGCCAGATGGCACGGCTATAGCGCTGCCAGACCTGGTGCTCCAAGGAGGCGCAGTCAGGGGGTCGGGGTCAGGAGGAGCTCCGGGGGGTGTTTGCAGGGCAGCGGTCATGGGGCCTGGGCCCTGCTGCTGGGGACAGGGGAAAAGCAAGCCAGGGCCCCCACAGCATGCTTGGCCCCCGTCCCTAGCAGCCAAGCCCAGATAGGGAGCGAGCCCTGCCCAACTGCCAGGGAGAGCAGCCAAATGAGCAGGGGAAACACACAGGGACAGGACTGAGCCCTCTTACCCCCCTCCCCACGCCCCCACCCCCGCCGGTTACATGGGGCAGGAAGAGCAGGGAGGATTGGATAGGGGGTGGGGGGGCCCCAGGGGGGCAGTCAGGGGGTGGGGAGCAGGGGAGATTCGATGGGGTGGGAGTCCTGGGGGTGGTCAGGAGCTGGAGAGCAGGAGGGATTGGATAGGGGATGGGTATCCCGGGGGGATGGTCAGGGGGCAGAGAGCAGGGGTGTTTGGATAGGATGCAGAAGTCCCGGGGGGCAGTCAGGGGTGGGCAGCAGGGGGGGGCAGGTTGGATGGGGATAGGGGTTCGGGGGGGGGCTGGATAGGGAGCCAGGCTACGCCTCACTGTTTGGGGAGGCATAACATCTCCCAGCCTTCCCTACCTAGCCCTCCATACAATTTCTGTACCCAATGTGGCCCTAGGGCCAAAAAGTTTGCCCACCCCTGCTCTGTAGTCTGGTGGTTCGGGCCCTAGCCTGGGATGTAGGAAACCCAAGGTCAAATCCCCGCTCTGCCTGAATCAGCATGATCTGGCATGAAACACTCTGCTCTGAAGCTGGCGAAGCAGGGTCTTGAACTGGATTTCCCCCATGCCAAGGCAGAGTCCTAACCACCAGGTTCTAGAGTACCCACAACATTCAGAAAATTCTGTTTTTGCAAAGATGTTTAAAAAGTTGGGTTTTGTTTTGAGTAGAATAAAAAAAATTCAAAACCATGATAAGGGCCCAAAACGAGAATTGTCATCCTCCAGCCTGCTCAACAAACACGGTCCTATCTGTTCATCTCCCTTGCGTGGGAACGGAGAGGGATCAGGCCCCACATACGAACAGGAGTTACAGAAAAATGGCTCAGCTACGCTCCATGCAAATGCAGAGTGGGGAAGGGGTAGTGATGGTTAGTATGTTTGTTGCTTCTGGATCCCGAGACCAATTTGCTGGCACTAACTAGAGAAGCCTCAGAACTCCCCAGAATTCCCATGGCCATTCTGGGATTTTGGGATTGTTGGCATAGGTATGCCCTGACCATGCACCTACCCTGCTATTCCTGCAGACATGCCCTCTGGCACCAGGGCTAGCAAGAGAGCTGCTATGGTGGTTCTGTACCACCCAAAGATTCACTTACCCTGGGGGAATCCTCCAGGGGACGATTAAGCCAGCTTTAACACTGGTTGCTGCTACCAGAGTGATGCAAAGCAGATGGAGTGGTCACAAGGATCTTGCCCAATATATTTTTTAGACCAGGCCAATCTCTCTTCCTTTACGGATTATCTATAAAATTAGGGGTGGTTGATAACCCTGCTCTCCTCAGTACTCTGAGAACCACTCATCACATCTGTAAGGTGTTTGACCTAGCACTGGAAAATCTGAGCCAGGTTTTCACTAATCAGATAAAATTAATTCCTGCTGTTGGACCAAATATTGTCTCAGCTTCAGTCAGAAGCTGTCAGAAAAACAGGAGGAAGGAAAAAACCTCACAGCCACAAGAGTAAGGGAGAAAGAGAGAGTTGCAAAGAAAGCAAGAAAAATACTTTGGAAAGATATCACGGATTAGAATGATAGAGTTATTTATTTGTTCTTTCAGAGATCCAAAGCATTGCTGAAATGTGTTTGTGGGCTAGGAACAGAAAAGTGGTTTGCATTGCTACCAGTAACAATTCAGTATTCTTGTCATCAGTCAAAACACCCTCGATGAGTAGATTGAAGCTGTATGCTAAGTTGTGTGTGTGATCATAGGACAACACTTATTTTTTCCCCTGGAACTACTGTTTAAAATAGGAAACTTCACATGACATCAGTGTTAGTTTCCTGTGTCTCAGAAGCTGCCTTAGCTGCAAAGGGATATTGGCAAAGACCTGATCGCTGATTTTCTTGGGTTTGTTTGTTCAGTTTAGTTGGGGTTGTTTTTTTGCTTTGTTTTATATAATTGTACAGTAAATTAGCATTTTTACACAATCTTGTAAATGGTCAGTGCAGGTTTTTTAGTGTTCTATAGTTGCTCAAGAATTCTGTTCTCTCTTTAAATTACATCAGCTCAAATTTGTTTTATAGAACACATCTGTTTTATTTAGAATGGTTGTTCCTTTTGCAACTACCCATCCCACCTCTTCGTAGTTCTGGTTGTGTGCAGTCCCTGTGGTGCATAAATAAAGTGACCACTTACTGTGTACTCAGAGAGGGGGAAAAAGTTTGGATGGGAAATAGCAAAGATAATGGCATACTGTGCTCTGCACATGTAAATAGGAGTGAATCACATGGAAAGGAGCCAATGGGTATGTGTGTTTGGGTGTGTGTGTGAGAGAGAGAGATGAATCAGACTTTAAACTGCCAATAGAAACAACCCCATTAAAAACACACCTCACCACCTGATTCTTATCTTTGGTAAACATGGAGCTTTCAAGAGCAAAGAAATTATAATATGCATTCAAACAAGCTTAGCAGAGGAGTTGTTTGCATGCCATTTAAACAGCTGTTGGCTCTTCTGTGTGCCTGACTGACTTTCAGGAATTCTGGAAATCTGCTCTTGAATGCACCTGGAATTTTAATCTGCTACAATTTGACTCAAGGAAATTCAAGAGAAAATACATTGGCTGTTCTATTGTAGTGTACAGATAGTCCCTCCCCTCCCTGATATACATACATATTGATATTAAAAAAATTAAAACAATTTGCAGACACAGTATTAAATACACAGTTTATTGGTCCCAAATTGTTCAAGATGGAGCACAAAAGCAGTTAGCTTGCAAAGGATTCTTTAGGGAAACATGGCTGTAGTGAGAGGCTGAAATGGCAGCTCAACAAATTAGAAACCACAATATATTTGTGGCTTTTCTGTTTGACTAGAAAAGTTAGAAAAATGTTAAATATGGCAAATGTTCTCCAAGCACGTATAGTAAAGACATGTGCAAGTACAGGAAGCAGATATTCAGTGTGTACCTATTCCAAGTTTCAGAGTAGCAGCCGTATTAGTCTGTATCCGCAAAAAGAAAAGGAGTACTTGTGGCACCTTAGTCTCTAAGGTGCCACAAGTACTCCTTTTCTTTTTAACTATTCCAAGTTACACTAGTCTCAAAACTTCCTTGCCTCTTTAACCAAGGTACTTGTAGCTATCTGAACTGTAGCAGAGAAATACATGACTTCATTATTTAGCCAGGGAACAAGGGAAGTTTTTTTGCTTCACAAAAGAGTTTTTCCTTCCACGTGTGCATCACTTTAATAAAAAACACATTAAGTGTGTTTCAAAACTGCTATTGTATCTTTTACTTATGTCAGCGGGGGGGGAAGTCATAGGATGTTGAAAAGTGAAAATGATTATAGTACCTGGGATACCCTTGCAAAGGGTTATATAAGTCAATGGAAAACATTCATTAATTTAGCTTCGAACCACTCCTGTGTGAGGTAGGAAAATACTGTTGTCCATTACTTTACAGATGAGGCTATTGAAGCAAAGTGACGTAACCAAGATTTCATGTGTAGGAACCTAAAATGAGGCTCCAAAATTTCTTTTAGGCTCCTTAAATAACATACCTGATTTTCAGAAGTGTTGTGTACTCTGCAGCCTCCATTAAGGCTCTGGGAGCTGCTGAGTGCTCAGCACTCTGAAAAAAGGTGTCAGAGGAGCAGCCGTGTTCGTCTGTATCCGCAAAGAGAACAGGAGGACTTGTGGCACCTGAGAGACGAACACATTTATTTGAGCATGAGCTTTCGTGAGCTACAGCTCACTTCATCGGATGCATGCTGTGGAAAGTGTAGAAGATCTTTTTATATACACCAAAAGCAAGAAAAAACTCTGAAAAAAGTGGCCCTGGGCACACAGGAAGAACATGGTGAAGCACAGAATAACATCTGCCTCCCAGTTCTGTGTTTTAACCCTAAAATATCCTTCCCTCCCAGTGATCTTGTGCTAATCATTTCATTGTTTAATCTAAACTATTATATTTAGATAAATAAAAAATCAGTATTTAAAAAAAAATAAGCTGGAAAAAAATCCATATTGGAACATTTGAAAAGCCAGAATGGAAGTAGATTTGTTTGCATTCCTGTTTCTGAACTTTGACATGGTTATTATTGGGACATTTTCCTGCCTGCTCCCTCCTGCTTCATGCCGCATGATGCTCGGTAATAAAATGAGATCACAGAGCACTAGAGGAAAGGAAAAGAGCAAAGCTGTGATGCTGCAGGGTTGAACATGATTCAGTACATGATGCTATAAACAAAATTATAGGACAGTCAAGGAAGGGAAGGGAGAAGGAAAATAATGACATGTCTACAAGTGATATTATCGTCACAGGTGGTAGTGATTTTCAAGTGTCATTAGTGATTTCCAGGGCTTCAATTTTTGGATGCCTAACTCTAGACACCTTAAGAGGGTCTAATTTGCAGAGGGTAAGTGCACATTTCTGAAAATTAGGCCTCTGAGATGTCTCTAGTTTGGTATGTGAAAATCAAGTAATTTTTTAAAATGTAGGCCATAGCCTTTCGTAAGCAATGACGTTTAAAGACACTATTAAATGACAGAATAGTGGTAAAAAATTATTATTGTCCCACTGAAGGTTATAAACCAGGGATGTTGTAACAAGATGTTGACGTACCTGACCTTTATTCTTATAATATCAGTGGGAGACCTGTGGGTTAATCCAAGAATCAAAAATTCCATTGTTTCGGAATGCATTTTCTACAGAAGCTTTGTTACCTGAATTTGCGCACCTTTCATCAGATACATTTATCAAGCTCCTGTGCCAAAGCCCCAAACCTAAAGCAGCAGAATTCACCCTGTCCAGAAAGGTCAAGACCATTCTATGCTACATTAGTCCAATTTAACTGTCAACTGAATTTCTGCTTTTCATAACTGCATGAACTTTTATGGCTTTCCAGCTGAATAATATGCATCCTGAGAACGTATTGCTAGGGGAAAAGCCAAATAGCAGAAGAACACACAATGGTAAAAATCATGGAGTGAGTGATGCACATGTGTTTTTACTAACTCACATTGAAATGTCATATGCAAAGATGGCCAGAGAGCCTTTTAGCACAAATGGTTTAAATGCATTGCGCAGCATGAAGAATTATGATGCTTCAGTGAATGGCTTACACCTATCATTTTACCAACACATTTTCTATGCATGTTGAGTGTAAAGCCCTCTGCACAGATCACCCTGTGGTTGACACAGTAGAATGATCCCAATGTGTTCATACATAACTGGCTTCTGGAACAATTGTGAGCACCTGTAAGGCACTCATCCAGGTCTATATCAACATGTTGCAACCAAAAGGGAAAAATAGAATTCTATTAGCTTTGTTCCTGAAATGATACAATATTTCTTTCACATTGGAGCTATTTAAATACAGTGTGTTGGAGCTACCATGTTAGTATCATATAACAATTTAGGCAGAGCATTATGTTCAGTGTAAAGGATACAATTAACATTCCAAATGTTACCGTGGTTGCCTAGAGACAATCATCTCAACACTGATATTGTTGAAACAAGCTGATCTCCATCATGACAAGATTTAAGTAAGGATTCATAGGGAATAATTTATCCCAGGATTTTAACCTCTTGTTTTTGTTCATGGAATTTCTAGGGTTTCCTTGAATTAGGCTGATTCAACTGATATTCAACAGCATTCGAGAATCTATGTTTTAAAAAATATTAACCCTCTGGATTGATTGGGAACAGTTCTCTGTGAGAGTTCAGGAGATGCTATCCAACCTTAGTTGGTTAGTTATGATTGATCAGATATTTATTATTGATTGATAAGGACAAGGTACGACACAGGACATTGTGTCGGTTCCATGACTGGAGGACTGTGCAAGCACTTTCTATGTGAATATTCAGATGTGTAAATTTAAAATTCAGATTCTGTGAATAATCATGATGTGACTTTTGAAACTCACTGTTTATAAATACCTAGGACACACATTCAGATGGTGTTAAAGCCCAGGGAGCTGTGCTGATTTATATCAGCTGAAGATCTGGGCCATTTATGCCAGTGAAACTTAGATCATTCAAGTGTTCCAGTACAGCAAACACAAAAAGGCCAGTGAAAATTTATTTAAAGATTCAGGTGAATATTCACAGATTGCCTGTCTCTTCCACCACCACAAACACACTATTTGCCCAGCACCAACCATGACAAAACCCATTTCACATATGCATTGTAGTTGTAGCCATATTGGTCCCAGGATATCAGCGAGACAAGGTGGGTGAGGTAATATCTTTTATTGCACCAACCTCTGTTGGTGAGAGAGACAAGCTTTTGAGCCACACAGAGCTCTTCTTCAGGCCTGGGAAAGGAACTCCTGGCATCACAGCAAAACTCAAGGTGGAACAGGTTGTTTAGCATAAGTAGTTAGTACATACTGTAAGGGACCAATCAAGGTAGAATGACCCATTAACACCTCTGCAGTGAGAGGACAAAAAGAGGGCGGTAGTGGGTTACAGATTGTTGTAGTTGTTTGTTGATACCCACTATGGGTTCCAGTGTGGGGTGGTAGGTGAGAACTATGAGTATACACCTTAACACACTTAAAACCACCTTCACCAAATAAGGACACTTCACCAGAGAAGTAGATGGCATCATGGAATGGGCCACCCAGATACCCTGAGAGAACCTGTTTCAATCCAGAAATAAAACCCCATCTGCACACCCCTCATCCAGTGCACTAAATGCCCCAATAACACAGTATTGAACTCATACAGGAAAATGATAAAAGACAAAAACACCCTATCACCTATGGATGAACACTTTTCACAAAGCGCTCACTATATTCTGACCTATCGGTCATCACCCTCAAAAGAAACCTGTGCAACACTTGCAAAAGAGGACCCCAGACAGACCCCTGGTGAAGCTTATGTCGGTCAAGGGTATGTTTTTTCATACCCATGACCAACAAAAGTTTTATTGACCAAAGGGTTACTGTAGACAAAGTCTAAAAATCATGGACTGGACATAGACACTGGATTTATGGCTTATTACAACAACCTGTAACGCATTATCCCCCTCTTTTTCTCCTATGACTGCAGAGGTATTAATGGGCCACTCTACTGCAAACGTTTGTCTCTCTCACCAACAGAGGCTGGTCCAATGAAAGATATTACCTCGCCCATCTTGTCTCTCTAAAACCCATTTCAGTCATTTACAAATGCCTCTTCTACTATATAACTTCCCACAGTGAATATAACCCTTCTATACAAACTTGGCTTGAAGGATGGAGTTCACTCCTCCACCTGTAGAGAGAACACAGATTTGCAGCAGAGCCTCTCTTGGTTTCCATGCTAGCTCATAGGCTGGAACGGTAGCCTCTGCCACTTCACAACTTCACTGCAGAATGTCAGGGCCACTGGATTTGTGCTGTTGTAGATCCCATGGCCCAGACCCCAACTGCTTTTGATTGGAGGCCCCCCTCCAATGTCATGCAAGGCGTGTACAGGCCCCATTCCTCCAACCTGAACAACTCCAATACAAGACTTAGGTAAAGCAAAAGGTGAATTTTACATTTAGTGAAAAAGGGATAGTAATAAGGTCTTATGTTTTAACAAGAGGTATGGTCTGACCAGTCTTAACTACTTTGCCATGCACACAGTCAGGGAATGCATCTTTAATCACCACAGTGGAAATGGCTAACCAGGCAATTCTTCAAATGACCAGATGGATGTTGTAAGTGATATGTCTGAGGTGCTCAAACACTTTTAGCATCCCTAGTGCAATCTAGTTTTAAGTACAGTAAAGTTAAGTCTCTACTATCACCTGCAGTTAGCAATATCAAAAATAATAGGCCTTTAGAGAAATGTCCATGAGGCTCCCAAGATTAATGGGAACCATATAATGTGTCTTTAGTCTATTATCTCAGTGGAAACACCTACTCACCTTCACAGGAAACGCCATCAGCCATGAGAGCATATCCACTTAAACAAGAGCACACAGCATTTCCTTCCACAATATTACAGATGTGCTTGCAGGGGCCATTATCTAGACAAAGCAAAGTTTCAAACATTTTAAAATTCAACACAGAAGTCCTCTAAAGAGCTTTGTTCACCCAGGTATAATCCCAGGTATAAAATGTGTAAACGAACAATCTCTTGGTACTTACCATCCTTCTATTATACTATTATATATAATATATATTATATATAATTCTATTATACGAATATTCCTACGTGTGTTACTTAAGTTATCCTGCACCGCTCTTCTGTTTAAAATAACCTAAATAGCAAGTGTGTAATAACCTTGAAATTAGAGTCTTACCTCAGATTACCTCAGCACATTCCTCCTGACAATCCTCTAAACTCCTCAGGCTAATACAAGAGGTAACTTATGTATGTATGTGCACGGAAATGAAATCAGCCAAGGGAGCTTTGGAATTTCATTCCAGCCTTGTAAACATTCCTAAACCATCTGTCTCCAGCTTGTCTGTCATACATACCTTTACACTTATTTTGCTCTACTTGTAAAGTCTTAATAGTGGTAGGCTGAATATTAGAGGCTTCTGGAGCAATGGTTGCTTCCACTCCTATGTTTTGTCCATCATCAATGTTTTGTCCATCATCAATATCTGTGAACATGTACAAAAACAAAGAATGTAGAGATGAATATTACATCACATCCCTCAAGTGCCAGAAGCAAAGATTCCAAGTCAGACCTGTCATTCAGTTATGCTACTTTCTGTAATCTATACAAATAGATTTTCAGATGACTCCATAATTTCTCCTGCAAAACTGATGAAGGCTCTGAGTTGATATTTGTGATCTTAAAACATATTGTGTCCAGGCAATTGTCCAAATAGCATAAGCACATGCAGAGGGTTGTGTGCATAAATGGATATGCTCCAGAATTAGCAGGCAGGGTAGCCTGCTGTACAATTCCTCCACCAAGTTAAATTTTTCTTGTAGGTATCAAAATCTAATTCATCACATAACAGTTTATGATTTAAGCCTTAGACTGTTGCCCTGCCATGAAGCCAATCTCCTTGTCTTAATTCCTTGGATGAATCGCATGGTCAATATATAAAAATATATGTGGTCTTCAAACATATGCTGTATATTCTACTAAAATGTAATTGAAAATAATACGTCCACTGTTGTAGGCACAGTATGAAAGAGAATAACATCCGAACAGACAAGTAGGACTTTTCGTGACTAACATCTATCATTTCCCTTAAGTGTCTAAAAAAAAACCTTTAAAGGTATGACAGCAGGTCTAAACTAGTGCTCTGCTCTGTTATATCAACAGTAGCAATCCAGCTTGTGTGTGTCATCTTTTTGTGTCTAAGCTGAACAAGGCCCAGTTCTGCCCTGGGATGTACAACTCCTGCTGGCTTCAGCAGAAGTGGTACACACACATCTGAGCACACAATATGACCCACAGGGTGTATGACAATGAGAGATGACTGACCAGGATTACTGCATGGAGATTTTCCATGAAAATAACAGGTATGAGAGGCGCAGAGGCATGAGGCAAGAGCAGTAAAACTTCATGTGGTATGTCCCAGTTAGATTTCCCAGTGTCAGAAAATAAGGCAAGAGATACAGATGTGTTTGATCCAGCTAGATTTCCTGCCATGAGGGTAAGCCAACCCAGCTAACAAAAATAAAAGGCACATTTTGTATGAATTAAGACATTACTGATTAATTCTCTGTAAAAACAGAGATTTTCTTTTTTCAAAATATTAACAGGAAAATGTAAATTAAAAGAAAAAATAATCAGGGTTCTGCAGAAAGTTAAGTGGGGTTATCCATACCTGAGAGTGCATTGGGGGACAGAGGAGACAGACATATAAAACACGATGGGTTTGTTACACACCTCGTCAGGGGGAAATATTAAACAGGAGGAATAAGAAGTCCAGTAGGAGCACTGAGAGCTACAGCAGGAAAGAATGGAGATTAGCCAGACATCCAACTACATGCATGTCTCTTCTTGCTCCATAGCCGGGTGTAATCAAAGGCCCTCTCCTCATGTACTACACCTCTCCCTTGCCCAGCATGAAAACAAGACATATGTAGTGCTCATGAGGAGATATTCACCAGGTCCTATGGCCAGAAAGAGAAAATGGGAAGATGCCATGGCTACTAGATAGCCAACTGGTGGTGCATTGCAACCTGGAAGGGCAACGAAGCATTCTTCCTAAACTCATGCAAAACGTGGAGATGAGCTAAGTAATCTTGCTTATAGTGCAGCAGTGTGAATGGAATATTGGTGCAGAAGCCCTGTTCCAGCTCCACCATCTCTGTGTCCCACAGCTTGGGCTCTTTCTGCATGGACCAGCATATGGAACTATTGTTACTGCATGCCGAATGCAGACCCAGCCTTCCCTTAGGAATTTGAAGATTACTTCATCCTGGACTGAGGGTAAAATTTTCAAAAGCACCTAAGTGACTTAGGAACTTTAGTCTCATTTTCAGAAGTGATTTAAGACCTTAGGAGCCTAAGTTCCATTGCCATTCAATGAGAATTAGGACCTTAAGGGTCAGATTTTCAAAGGTATTTAGGAACCTAAAAATGCAGGTTGGTGCCTAGTGGAGTTTTCAAAAGTGCCTGGACAACCGTCTATATCTTTAGGCACCTAAATACCTTCATGAATCTGGTCCTATTTGCCTAAGTCACTTTTGAAAATGGGATTTGGGCTCCTACATCACATTGGCACTTTTGAAAACGTAAACCTGAATGATTACAGTGCTTTGTAGATTTTACATATCTTAATTTATTTCAAGCCTTCCTTCTAATCATCTAGGAAGTTACTGATGAGGAAATAATGATGTCTGGAAAACGGTATACCAATATACCACCTCCCACTTCTCATAGGGCATTTTTATTTGTTACGATGAAAACTAAAAGTTAAATAGACAGTGACTTTGATCACATGTATTTTAAAAAAGAAGAGTCCACTTTAAAACAGAAGTGCCAGAAAAAAAGTTTTGGCAAGGAAGTGGTTTGCATATTAAATGAGTTACTGTTCTTGAATAGATATGGGCAAACTATTTACTGTATAATATAAAGAACCATCCACCAACTTTCATTGAAAGCTCCAAACAAACCTATTTATAGTACATTAGCAAAGGTTCATTCAACTATTTTCACCATTGAGTCTTATTTATATTCACTAAGTTGTGATCTGAAGAACTTCACTCAAAATAGAGGGTGCTCAGCACCTCTCATATTTCCTAATATACCGATGGTCTTCAGCCAGGATTGAAAGCACCAATGAGATGTTCTCTCTACTGGCAGACTGACCAGAAGTAGTGATCACCAAAAATCTTATAAGAACCCATCATCAAATCAAATCTCAAAGGGAGACAGCCTCCTTGCAGATCGAGCACCACCTGGATCAATCTCTAGCTCGGTCCTTGAAATGGTCTATCTGGATGACCAGAATGGCCCTTTCACAAGGTTTCATGGGTCATTTTCACACTTCAGTGGCAGAGAAACTCTTGATCATTTCAGCTACCGGGACAACTGACCACATAGTCACAGGTGGTCAGCTTCAGCATAAACGCCCTCATGAAGTGTACGCACCATTCTGGAAAGTTCATTCCCAAAAGTTTTCTAATCTAAGTTTACAGATCCAGATGTTACATGTTACAGATGTTTTAAAAAAAGAATAAAAATTAAACCCAAAAGTAGAACCCAGCACTAATTCTGCACACAGCAGCACTTATCTGATGTGGCTTTACGTACAGCCGTCTTGCAAAACTGCCATGAAAATTTGCTACCAGACACAAAATCTACTACTCCACAACCAGGCTTCTGATGATGTTGGTGGCAGGATCAAACAAACAAACAAATAAATTTGATGTAAGTGAGAGGGTGAACTAAATTTTGCAAGGCTGAAGTACACCACCTCTGTATCAGGTTCCTTACACAGAATTTAATATAAACAAAAGAGCAGACAACTGACAACTGTAGCAAAAGCATAGTCAAAAAATACCTCACTGGTGTAACTTTCTCAAAATCATGGTGAGAAGAATGATATAATAAGAACTTATTATTTGGATTTAGCTGACAGTACTTGGAGTCTAAGGTTTGGCAAAAATTGGATGGCAGCATTTCTTTTGCTCATTAAATAAGCAAAGAATGTCTAAATTAAAAGCACATGTAATTAACCTAAAGTTTTAACTTTTCAGATTAGCTGACTTGAAATCTTGCCATTGGAGAACTTTATACATCCAAACAATTACAACACAATAGGCTTTCTTTGCAAGCCTTCCACTGTATTCAGGAACATTATATTTTATATCACTGGACAGAAGTCAATGATTGCAAAAAAAATTCAAGTTCAGGAAGCACTACCATGTGTTTGACCTGAATAAATATTATTTTCATTTGGAAAACTAGCCATGACATACAAAATACCTCATGTGACACATGACACACTGCAAATGCAAGTCATTACAAATCCTTTACTTTTTTCAAAGGACCCTAAAGGTGCCTTCCTCCTTTAGGATCTATTGAAAATGTCATCCCAACTGCATTTACGTTTACATTTGTCACATTTTTTCTGTAATGTATGCAAATTTCAAAAGTTGCAGGAACATATTTTAAGAGGTTCCTCTTCTTGCTCACATTCCAACCTTTTCTGCTCCTGTATTCTGATGTGAAGTCATAATGCTAAATTTACAAAATCATATTCATGATAAAAAGATCATTTGAAATATAACTACTAAAGGACACGTGAGTTTGGAAATGAAGAAATTAGTCACATCCTCAATTTGAACATCGGGCTGGACCTTTTTAGAACGATCAGGTTTGGTTCAGATTATTAGTTTCCCCAATGCAATATAAGTAGCGTTTTACTCCCAACAACTCCTCCCTTGGAACCTCCAAAGAATTGTTCAGAGTGGAAATCCAGTACAAGAAAGTATCTTCCATTCTTAATGGATCCTTCAATTCTTAGTGGAAGATACATGTCTAAACCCCATAGATAACTTTGAAAAGCTTCTCAACCCATATCAGGAAAAGATCCCTGACTGAGAACTATCAGACTCAAGAAAAATGGTGGAACCTCCATTGCTTGGGTCATTTAAAAAAAAATGATAAAGACTAGACAACATAGCTGAGGGAATAATCCTGCTGATCTAGTTGCTATGATTTCCTATTTTCTTCGTAAAACCTCTCTCTCTCCCTCTCTCTCTCCAACATTTAATTCACACTCTCTGTTTCAGATAGTACGAGATTAAATAAAAAGTCAGATTAAAACTGGACAGGTCAGTAAAGATGGCAAGGTGGGGACACTACTAGTCATGTATGGGATGACTTTTCTTAATTTGTTTCCTGTCCATGTTTCTCACCTGGATTACAGCTGAGCCCATCATCTTGCAGAGTAAATCTTGGGAAACATGAACACTTGTAAGATCCCACTGTATTGATGCACAGGTGCTGACAGAGCTCTCCAGGATAGACAAGGCACTCATCCAGGTCATCTCCAGGTAAGTTGTTAGACAGTTCAGCTTCGTTACTGATGGACAAGGCTTCATTGTGATCCTCAATTTCTGAAACTACCAGCATTATAGCATCATTAAGCGAGACAAGAACCTAGAGAATACGGCATGTACTGTCATGAGGAAAAAAACACCAGCAGACACAGTGAAACGCACCTTAAGCAGTGATTCAAGGGATAAAAAAAAATATTTGCCCTAAATAGGTGGTTCTTTAACTAAATGGCAATCATAATTGTTGTGTAAGCTTTGAGGATGCAGTTCTTTAAAGTGGCCACCGACTAAAGGACGGTCCTTCATGCACCTTCACTCTGTTTGTAAGGTCCACTATATTATTATTTGTATGGCAGTAGTGCCTAGAGGCTCCAACTGAGACTGGGGACTGACTGTCCTAGGTACAGTACACAGAAGTACAGTAAGAGCCAGCCCCTGTCCTAAAAGCTTACAATCTAAAGAGACAAGCCAGACAAAAGATGGGAAGGGAATCAGAAGCTCAGAGAAACACAGTGTTGCTCAAGCAAAAACAGAAGGTCAGTGGGAAAAGCAGAAATAGAATCCAGGTCTCTTGAGTCTCAGTCCAGTGCTCCATGCTGACTATCCCTACCCATTATAATTTCATCTTGGATAAAGTTACTGATACGCTTCTAGGACAGGTGCTATACCTTGACCCCACTCTCCGTCTCTCTTGTGGGCACTCTTTCTAAGCCCCAGGCCCTTAGCTGTACTTCTCTTAGGCTGGCACTCTGTGGCATATGCCACTTTTCGACTGTATCACCAGGTTACAGTACCCAGTTTCACCGACCTGTTATCCCAGCAGGCCCACATTTTGCTTTGCTATACATTTCTCTCCAGGAGCTGCGATCAGCTGATGAACATAGTGACTTATGACAGCTTTTTCAAAACACATACGATTTATTTATCCATAGGAACATAACAAGTACAGTAACCAGGGTTAAAATGACAAAAGCCTAAATGCATTATCCTGCATTGGCCTTTCCTTGCCAGTTCTAGGTAGGTGAGGCAGACTGTCCAGGAAGCTTCTACCTCTCAGTCTGATTTCCCCAGTCAGTGTCTCTCCCATTAGTTCACTGGCTTTTTATCCATTATTTTCTTTCCTTTGTCTGATTTGGGACCCTGCACCTGATTCAAACTGGTCTATATGTTTCTCCATAGGGCATTAGCGGTAGCCACCCATCAAGTATTGTTCCTCTGAGCCCAGGCAATTGAATTAAAAACCTAGGTAGTTGGGAAGAGCTGGACTTAATTCTAAACTGGCCACAAGAGAACCTCTAAACCCACAAATATGCACACAGTATTCATAAGAATACTATCAATAATTTCCTATTCTTCACAGTCATCTATCCATATATCTACTAATAATTTTAAGAAGAAATAAACATTGAGAGATGATCAGAGTAATCAGAAAGAAAAGGAGTACTTGTGGCACCTTAGAGACTAACCAACTTATTTGAACATAAGCTTTCGTGAGCTACAGCATCCGATGAAGTGAGCTGTAGCTCACGAAAGCTTATGCTCAAATAAATTGATTAGTCTCTAAGGTGCCACAAGTACTCCTTTTCTTTTTGCAAATACAGACTAACATGGCTGTTACTCTGAAAAGAGTAATCAGAGCAGTTCCTATTCAAGGCATTACTTCTGTAGGCATGCTCTGTATGTATAGTACCAACTGAAAATGACCCACACAATTTTAAAAAATCATGTTATAGTAGTATGCTGAGCATGGGTCAGAGTATTTCTTTGGGATTAATATGCATCTGTGATCAAGGGTCTTCAGCCACATTTAGGGTCATCTCCTCCCCCCAGCCACGTATCAAATCCTCCAGAAATGTCCTGTGCCTTGATTATATTGCTTGATTTGTCCAGAGATCTCTCTCTATAAGGCTGGAAAGCTCCCGTTTGCTACTCCTGGAGAGATCATAGTCTAAGCCTTAGCAAACCTGCAGTGGTGTTCCCTTTTGGATCACATAAGTTTCAGTAACTTATTCTGTGGTTTCACAAAAATAAAATTCAGAAAACCTAGAGATTCTAATGCATGTTTGTGTGTGCTCAGATATTCAATGTTGCGTTCCATATCATTTCAGTAGTAAGAAACACTACTGACTATGAAACAAACACCTTGTTTTGTTCCTAGCACCTTATGTTTCAAAATCACTTAATTCCAACTCTTTGAAAACTCTTGGGGTTTTGTTTGTTTGTTTGTTTTTAAATAAAAGCTGTCATCTGTGGGATATTGTAAGAAGAAGCATTAGTGATTATACTGAATCCTTAGCAACATAAAAGAAATGTAAGAATGATGCCTAATGGCAACACCATTCATAGTTTTTTTTTTCATAAAAAATCCTCAGCCCACAAAGTTTAACAATAAGACAATTCCCATATTGCACTAAAGCAGGGATGCGTCAAGCCAATCAGAAAGGGGGGAAAATGTGCTTGCTTCAGATATGCCTAGTGTACCTACAGTAGGTGAACAATCAATGCTCTCTTATCCTTTTTCCTATTCTTTCCTCTTTGTCGCTTACAAACTGCTTTGGCTGGATCAAGTGCCTGAGAATGAACAGCAAGAGCAAAGGGTCACACATCTATTCATGTGCAGAGCCAGAGTTTTAAAAAAGGGCCCTGCTAAGAAGCACGAGCAGAAGAGAATTTTCTGAAATCCTACAGATAGTTTGAACAGATAACCCTAATGCATCAAAACTACTATTTTAACAGGTGTGTCCCTTTAAAGGGGAACTGTTTATGAGCGTTCTGCTTGTGGAAGATATTTTAATTTATTACACAGACAAAATATTTACCTAGCAGATGTTTTCTTTCACCAGGCCACTTCCACTTGTTGACTGAAAGTGCCTCTCTTTCTAATAGGTGTAGGGTATAACGTTACTAAGGATTTAAAGGGGTTTTGTTGTATTTCTGTATGAGTTTTGGTTTGGTACTTAGAAAAATAGTTTCCTTTCAATAGGTCTGTTTCTTTACCAAGTATTTGTTTAAGCCAGTTCCACTAAAATACATTACTATGCTTCCCATTATGTAAAAGTTAATTAAATGTCAGAAAAATTGAATGCCACGTTAATTATTTTATGCATTTTAAAAGAGTAATTTAGGAAGGATTAAAGTAAAATACAGTAATTCTTCAGTTGGACTTGTCAGGCCCAAATTAAGACCTTAGAGGAGAGGAAGAAGAGACAGAGCTTGAGCAGACTGAGGGTGGAAGCATTATGCCTACCAAGTACACGTGCAGACATAATGGGTCTAGGAGTGATGGGGCAGCATGCTCATTGGTACCCCATCTACCCCCTCTGAAAAGATGTAACCTGTTATCCCAATGCAGCTCTCCAGGACCCCGATTCAACAAACCATCCCTATTTAGCAGAGCACTTCAGCGGGTCCTTAACTTTCACCATTCTTAAATCCCATTAACATCAACAGGACTTACATTTAAGTATGTGCTTAAGTGCTGTGCTGAACTGGGGCACAGATGCTGTCCAGTGCCTGGCAGGGGCTGGACAGGGACAATAGTCATGCCTCCAAACATCTGGCTCTGGGTATTTTGCTCTGCCAATAGCAAGCCCTTGCCAAATCCACATCCATATGCTTAGGGACAAAGCTGGGAAGCGAAAGCTCCTTGCTCCCGCCCCTCAGCCACACAGTGACCTCTGCTGGGGCAACTGTGAATTACACTAAAGTAATAGTGATTTCCACCCCCCCCCCCATGAAGTTTATTGTAACAAGCCAAACAACATGTAACTATTTAAAACTGGACTAGTTACAGCAGAGAGGCCTCAAAGGAGTAGAGTTTTCCCCCCTCATAGCTAGAGGTGCCAAGTCTTGTCAATTCTACTCTACACAAAGGTTGACAGAAGTTGGCATCACACTAGGGTGACCAGATGTCCCATTTTTAAAGGGACAGTCCCGTATTTAAGCCCTCCTGCAGGTGTCCCGATTTTTCTTAAAAAATGGACAAATTGTCCCATATTTTCTGTTCCCCCCCACCAGTACTGGTGGGTCCTGCTGCTGGCCAGATCCCTGCTCGCCAGCCAGCCACCCACCATTGGTGAGCGTGGGGGTCCAGTAACCGACAATGAGAGTGGGTGTGCAAGCCTGGTGGCGGGGCAAGGCTGCAGCGTGGCGGGCCGGCCACTCCCTCTGCTGCTCTGTCAGTGCAGTCCCCACTGCATGTCAGCTCTCAGCCAGCCGGGTCTCGCCCCTTGTCCCGTTTCTGGCCGGCACTGACTGCGCTCTGTGGTGGCTGGCGAGTGTGGGTGCCGGGCAGTGGCCGGTTATGCGTCACCTCTGCTGCCCACCCATTGGCCTTTTATGTGCTCTCCCTCTCGCTGTCCTCTCACTGCTTTGCCCCTTCACGCCCCAGCCCTGGTGCTTATCCATAACTACCCCCCCTCCCTCCCACCAGCGGGGCACGTCTCACTCCCAGCACTGTGCAGAGAACCAGCACCTGGTCAGAATGCTCAGCTTGCCAACAGCCTGGCCGGCAGGCTCCTTCCTTCCCACACTGCCTCTGGCTGGGCTAGCACCCCAGGAAAGCTCAAAATCCTCTGGCCCCAAGTGCTGGCAAGGAGGAGCCAAAACCTGCATGTTCCAAAGCCCCGTACAGCATTGGCACAGAGAAGCCTCTCCACCCCTCAGCTAAGCTCTGGAGTCAGGGCCGGCTCTAGGATTTTTGCTGCCCAAAGCAAAAAAATTTTGGGCTGCCCCCGCTTTTTTTTTCATGCCCCCCTGACGCTGGCTCTGCCCCAACTCTGCCCCCTTCCCAATCCCTTCCCCAAATCCCTGGCCCTGCTTCCTCCCCCGGGCGTGCTGCATTTCCCCCCCCCCCCCCATTGCTTCCCGCGGCTCCTCCCCTGCAACCTCCTGCCGTAGCTTACCTCCGCTCCGCCTGCTCCCCTGAACACGCCGTCACTCCGCTTGTCCCCCCTCCCTCTCAGGTGAGGGAGAGACAGCGCGTTCAGGGGAGCAGGTGGAGCAGAGGTGAGCGAGGGTGGGGGGGAGCGCAGGAAGTAATGCCCCCCCCGGTAGAGGAACTGCTCCCCACCCCAGCTCACCTCCGCCGCCTCCCCTGAGCGCGTTGCCGCTCCGCTTCTCCCCCCTCCGTCCCAGGCTTGCAGTGCGAAACAGCTGTTTTGCGTGTGGGAAGCCTGGGAGGGAGGGGGAGAAGCGGAGTGGCGGCGGCGCGCTCAGGGGAGCAGGCGGAGGCGGAGCGGAGGCAATCTGGGGCGGTGGGGACACATTTCGAGGGGGGGGCACATTTCTAGGGGCGGCATGGCCGGCCCCAGAATGCTGCCCCTAGAAATGTGCCACCACCCCAGGCACCTGCTTGTTTTGCTGGTGCCGGCCCTGTCTGGAGTGGCAGGGGGAGAAGCAATTTCCAGCCTGTTTGTGCCCCAACCCAGTGGCTCCACAACAGCCCCCCTGGGCAGGGGCTTAGCTCCCTCTTCACTCACTCCCCTCTCTACCCGGGTCCACCCCCAGGGAGCATGGGGCTGCTCCGTCCCCTAGGCATCCTCCGCTGCTGAGCCACCTCTCTGGCTGGGCTTGCTGAAGCTCCTGCAGTCAGGTTCCCTGGGCCCTGGTGCACAATGCATCCTCAGGGCTTAACCCCTTCCTGCCTGCACTGTAGCAGAGTGAAGCGGGGACAGGAGGTGGCTGGGTTATGTCGGTGGCCAGCAGCAGCCTGGAGGAGGTGTTAGCTGCCTTCTCACACTGTAGGCAGGAAGGGAAGGGAGCTGCTTCAAGCCACGGTGGATGGGGAGAAAGACACAGGCCAGGTCATCCCTTCCCCTCCCCCTCTGTGGCTGGAAGCAGCTCCTGACCTGTCCCTCCCACACAGTGCCAAAAGGCTGCTGCTGGCCACATTCTGGTATGAACCCTGGCAGAAATCTGGGGAGGGTTGTGAATGTGAATGTGAATATGCATGCCCCTCCCTCCATGTGTTGCCTCAGGAAGACCCGGCACCAGGTACCAGGAGAGGCGGGTCTGTCCCGGAGGCCCAGCCAGGCATGGAGGGCTCAGAGCACCAGGCAGGGAGGGTCGGGTCGGTTGGTCACCTTCCCATGTGAGAGAGATGAACGGGAGTGTGTGTGTGTGTGTCACCACTCCCTGTGTGAACCCTAAAGCTTTGAAGATAAGAAGGTAAATAAAAAGAATCCCACTCTGCAATATTACTTTTCAACAGGGGCTCAGTCAACCTGATGTTAATTTGAACGTTTGTACTACATAGTTCTGATTGATTACCATTGAACTTGCTTGAATACGAATAATTTTACCAGGTGTCCCGTATTCAGCATAGGGAAATATGGTCACCCTACATCACACAATCCTGAGAACTCAAAGTGAAGGTGAGGGGTTTACAAGTAACAGGGGACTTTGTGTCAGGTAAAGAGCTTCAGATACAGAACAAACCAAAGCTTCATCCTTCTACCAACCGTCTATTGCTTGCAAGAGCCACAGTTTTTAAAAGAAATGGGCTGGTAATTAGATGTGTGCAAAATTCAAAAGTGTTCATTTGTGGGAACTTATTTGTGCACAAAGGTTTGTTATATTTGTTTTGCCCAGTCCTGCTGTAGGGGATGGCTATTGCCATATAAAAAAACTAATTTTCTTTGCAGTTTAAGATTTGAAGCTCTCTTCACTTGGAAGGGACCCCTTCTTGTTCAAATATACCCATACCCAGCCAAATTTCACTCCAAAAGAGGAGTTCACCAGAATGACTTTTCCTCCTCAAAAACAGCTCAGTTTGAGTACCAAGTGAAATGCAAAGAAAACCAAAGCACAAACTTAGAAAACTAGTACAAATATTTTGCACATCTCTATTAGCAAGATAAAGCTAGAGATACCTTACTACCACCTCAAGGGAAAACAGCTGATCTGATTAGACAGCATGGCACAGGTAAGGACCAAGATCTTCAGCTGCTATAAATCAGTGTAGCTCCATTGATCCTAAAAGAGGATCTGGCCAAAACCCAAATTCTTTAAAAATATGCAATGGATTTCTGCAACTTTTCACATGCTGTACCTATCTGAAGAATCAAACTATTGTTGCATCAGTGTGACTGTTCTGGGCATTCTTAACAAAATATGAAATTATTATTAAAGACATTGGTACGCAGAGTTCCTTTTTCACTCTACTTCTGATATGCTGTTCAGCAAACAAGGTTCTTTAGGAGAGACTTTCGGAGATTTTTTGGGTCGGAATTTCCAGGAGCTTTGAAAACTTTCACATGAAAGCACTGAGAACATCAGGGTCACATTTTATACCATCTTACTTTTTAAATTCCCATGTACATCTTTCGCCTTCCTTTAAAAAACAAACAAAAAAAAGAAGCGCAGTGTATTTTTTTACATACTATATGCTAATACTCTGGAAAAAACCAAGTGGAGAAATAACCCCCTGTCCTTTGCCCCCGGTGAAAATGTACACAAATGTTGTCATTTCCCTCAGAAATCTTTAAAACATCGTGTCTTTAAAAGCTTTCCACTCTTTAAAAAGAAAACACATAAAAGCCTGTGTGTTCTAGATTTCTGTTTCTTACTGAAGTTCCAAAGCTTTCGAATGTCAGAAATGTGTGTGTAACACAGCACTAGCTGCACTAACCAGTCCCTACACTGGTTTAAAACAGAATCATTCCACGTACAAATTGGGAGAAGAGAATGGGCAAGGATTTGAATCCAGCATGCTAGATGGCTATCCAGAGGGACAATTACTTGTTAGTTACGTGTAACAGGTGTTTGGTACTTCATGCTGGAGAAAGTATAATCTAGTGGTTAGAGAAAGGGACGACGAGTCTTGACTCTACCATTCTGGTCCCTGGTTCCACAACTCTCTCACTGTGTGACCTTAGGTAAATTCACTTAACTGCTTGGTGTCAGTATATTTGTTTTCAAAATGGATATAACACTATTTGCACAGCTTGCAAGGACACTAAGGAGCCGCATTAATGTTTGTAAAAAACCTTGAGTCCCTGACTGACAAGTGTTGTGGTATTTAATGCAAAACAAGGATAGGCCAATATGTGTCCGTTTTGGTTCATCTGCAGTTTGCAAACCTTATTCAAGAGGTTTTGTTTGCACCATAAACCAGTGGCCAGATTGTTTGGAGCAAACTCAGGGCTTGGCCACACGGAGACTCTAGGGTATAGCTACAGTGCACAAACCTGCTGCACACTAAGTCACTGTGTGGACCTTGCTACTGTGCACTAAATGTCCTGTAGTGTGCTTTGACCTACTGCAGTCAAACTGCACTACGGAGCTTGCAGCATGTGGTAGCAGAGTCCAAAAGGCCAATCAGAACGTGGCCTATGAGTTGCTACCCCTATAAAAAGGCACCCACCCCCACCTTTACCTTTGCAGTCTTCCATGGGAATGACCCACTGCCTTTCAGCCAGCCTATTCCAGCACCAGTGACTCTGGGGAGCACTGAGAGGCAGCTCCACCAATCTCCTTTGGTATTTCGGTATGGCTGCTACCTGCCAATTTTAAAAGGATCTTTTGAGGGCTCAGAGCTGCCCATCTGCCTATAGCAAAAAGGCAGGAAACAGATTGCCCTGCTGCTACCATTACATTTACTGAGCCGGACAGACAGGAACCCCCAGCCTCTTCAACACCATTTGGTAGGGAGCTACTTGCTTCCACTGAAGGTGGACTCAAGGGAGAGGATGGGGAGAAAATGTCACTAGTGATGCCCTAAGTCTGCATTGAAGAGGCAAATGCTTTTTCAGTGAAACTATTCAGCACACCCTGTAGAAACTACTTGACTTTACATCAGTGTTGTGGCAAGCAACAAGGAAACAAGAGGACTGAGACCTTGGTTAAGGCTTTGTGGGCATGGAGAGTTACTCTTGACGAACTCTGTGTAGATGCTCTTATTACAGAATAAGAGTGCCTTACTCCAGATTTGCCTAATACAATGGAGTTAATCTGCTTTAAATTCATACCCTACCTCATTCCAGATTAACTTGCACGTGTAGACAAGCCCTAAGCATTAGTAAATATTTCCTTTGCACAGAAAGGAACAGTCAGTCCTATTTGGCTCAGTGAAAGTGTTGGGGGTAACCATTCTGGACAATCTAGTAGGTTGCATCATCCAACCTGGCAGCTAATGAAATACCAGCAGATAGGTGGGCACCCCAAGGTCAGAGGCATCTAAAATTTCTGACCCAATTCAGTCCATCTCTGGTCCAAAGGAAGCGCTTTATTTTTGATTGAAAGTGAAACCAATTGTACTTCCACAGTATCAGTTTGGGGGTTTTTTTGGTCTTGAATGAAGAAACTGCTCATCTGTACAACTGCCTGTAATTAAAACCAGGGAACCTACTTCTCTCAGGTGTCACTGTCGGCAGAGGTTCGGGATGCCTTTTTATTTCTGGAGGAATAAGATGATCTTCTCCTTCACAGCATGACAGCATCACGTGGTTGCAGGGATAGCCGAGATTTGGGTTGGACTCACAGGTTTGCCCCTCACTTTTTACCCTCAGTCCCAGAGTGCAGCAATCACAACATTGCTGTAAAGAAAGGAGACAATTAGCAGCCTAGTTTTTTGGTGCCTGTGTTATATATAAATAGAGGTGGGCCCAAGCCCCAGAATTGAGTCGATCTGAACTTCCCCCAGGAGCAAGGATGTCTGAATCAATGGTTAGGATTTAGCCAATTACAGAAATGGGATCCTCACTCCCTGCTTATTTGGCCTGTCTAGTACAAAGAGGGCAACTGAAGTTGGATGGATATTGAAATCTAGCTGCAATGTGGACTTCAGTTACTGTTCACATGGAAGCAGAAGGCAAATGCTGTAGGAACATCTGCTCACAACAGTTGCATACATTAGTCATTGTTTTGGATATATGTTAATACACCACAAACTAGATGTGGAAAATGTGTAGGTTCTTTAAGACCATCTCAAATGAACATACAGAACCTTAGCCAGCAATCAGTTACTGTCTAGTAAATTGTCAGATATCTTTTTATAAGTACCATGCTTCATAGAGCAAGTTACCGTTTCATTGGTCTCACATTAGATTTGTCTTTATGTTGGATTTTTGACAAAACTGCAGTAGCAACAGTAAATGAAATAGTGCTCCTTTGACAGCTTGGGCTAATTAAATACATAGGAGGGAAAATGACTGAATGCATATTGGAATCTGCACGTTTAGCCTTCGATCGCTAAATATAATACCATTTCACAAACACCCAAATTAAGTGAATTTACCATTATCACATAATTAATATTTCTGTCAACGTACTACCCAGTCTTTTGCAATGAATCCTACACACTAGCCTACACAAGAAGTTAGCCAGCTCTTAATAAGGGCTCAAATAGCCAGTTTGAGATGAGGTTAGAACAGCACTGCTAATATAATCAACTTTTTCTTTCACAATAAGATTGTTAATTTATCGTAGGAGGTGATGGTAGTTACCCCATGGCATTCAACTTATGATCCCTTTGCAAAACCCTAAACTTCACTGTGACACACTGAGCACTATATTTACCAAGTCCACAAATGAAGGAGACTACTGAGGGCTAGATTGTCCCTGGCCTTTACATCGGTTTATAGTAAGGGAAGACGGTATAGGACGCTGTCCTCCTTTAGCACTCTGCATAAGCACCAGGAATACTCAGGTGAACAGAGACTGCTCCCTCCAGACACCTATTGTCCAGCAAATGGACTCTGGCTTTTGTATTCCCGGACTCCCCTGAACATGAGCCCACATAGCTGACAGCTGCAGAGACGGGATTAGGAAACAGACCAGAATGCATTGCTAAGAATTGCACCCGTCCTCCCCTTCCATGGGTCATTTAGAAGGGATAACACAGATTGTGGTCTTTCCCTGCACACTGGGGAGATGAGGGAGGATTCGTTCTGTCCTGGGGCACATCCCTCCTGGAGTTTCCCTTGCGGTGGGGTGATTGTACTGACCTTTACTCAGGGCTATATGCAATTTCCACAATCAGGCCATAAAAGTGCATGAGACAAACACAGAATCCTATACATGTTTAAGAGTCCTTTCTGAGCATTTCTCATGTTTCAGCATAATTAGCAGCTAATCAAGCAAGGAAGTGGAGAAGCTAACTCTCCCTGCTACACAGACCATAGGGAGATCACAGGTAAATGAAGATGCCCACCATGATGTGAATATTAAATAGCTGACCTGACACCTTAATAAGTACATTTAGATGCCCACATTCACAGTGAATGGTTACAAAATGCTTGACAGCACTCAGAATCTCCCTTCCTCTAGATAAGTGATGAGAGTCAATGTGTCCAGTTCTCATTTATACCTCTGCAACCCCACTGAGACTGCCCATATGAACTAAGACCAGGGAATTCAGTGTAGTTCAGCTGCAGACAGCAATCAGTGGCATGAAACAGAAGCCACATTTAAACTGGCACCAGCTGACAATGTCAGCAGAAATCCCAAAAACTAAATGAGGTGAAAACTGAACTAAGCTCTCTCTTCCAGAGCTGGTGGTACCAAACCAGTCTCCTATCAAAGGCTGGTTTCCTCCCAGCGTCATGCTGTGCCCGTTCACACACCATCCCTGTCAAACTTGGATTTTTCACCAGCACTGCTCCCACTATGGACAGGGCTGTAACAGAGAATCTGGGCTTTAAGGGCTTCCTCCAAAAGACCCACAAAAGGCAGTGCATGGAACTCAGTTTTTCTGCATCTGAAGAATGAAGGGCTGAGTCGCCTCTGTGAAGATTCAAACCTGCAGTTTCAGGAAGCCTACATATTTCATACCTGACGTTCAGGCCACAAAACTATTCCCCCTCCTTGCTCACTTTACTCCCTCGACTTCTCAGCCTTTGCTCTAGCACACCACATGTCCTAATGTGGCTTATACTACTATTTGTAAGAGCTTCAGAAATTTAATAGACGATCAAACACTGTACACAGCTGCACATTTAACAGCCACAGAGAAAAATCCAAAAAGACAGATTGGGCCACCTTTTCTAAAGCAAAGTCTGTTCACACTGGGTTTTTTTGGGTGGGCACCAATCTATAATTGCAGGCCCTACTCCTGCCATTGACAAACTAGCCTTTGGTACTACAGCGGCTAGAAGGTTTTGTCAAAACATTGCTTCCCAACAAAAATGGCTTCCCAACAAAAATGGCTTTTCAACAAAAATGGCTTTTCATTTTGTTAGCCATGTTCTACATTTTGTTTAAAACAAACAAAACCATTATTAATGACTTTGAATGGCCGCTGTGAATGACGATGAATAGTTATGGGGCCAGGGAGAAGGAGTGGAAATGACTCTACTGCCAGGTAGGTAGGCCATGCACCTAGGACATGGGAGACCCAAGTCCAAAACTCTGCTCCTATGACTGATTATTTACAAACAGTAGAACCGCTTCAACAGTAGTGACTGAGACAGTCCCATACCAGAATAGCCCAGTGGCAATGTGGGAGACGGAAGTTCAAATCCCTTCTCTACATCAGGCGGGACCTTCCACATCAGAGGTGAATTCCCTAACCACTGAAGTTGCTGCCTCTCCCCAGGACCATTCAGTAAATCTAGTCCTCATTTGCTTTTTTCATAGCTGCCAAAATCAACACGAAAAATTTTGAGTCAGGCTGAAACAAAGCATTTTGATTTTTTGTTTGGCTGAAACTATTTGGCAAACTTGGTATGAATTTGCAAATACACCTCTACCCCGATATAATGCGGTCCTCGGAAGCCAAAAAATCTTACCGTCTTATAGGTGAGACCGTGGTATATTGGGGTAGGGAGAGGAACCACTCCCCGCCCCAGCTCACCTCCGCTCTGCCTCCGCCTCCTCCCCTGAGCGTGCTGCCACTGCTCCGCTTCCCCCACCCTTCCTTCCTTCCAGGATGCCTCACCAACCAGCCGTTGGCGCGGGAAGCCTGAAAGGAAGGGAGGGAGGCGGGGGGAGAAGCAGAGCACTGTGCTCAGGGGAGGAGGTGGACCACACCACAGCTCTGCTTCTCTCCCTCCCAGGCTTACAGTGCCAATCAGCTGATCGTGGTGTGCTCGTGGGAGGAGGCGGAGCGGAGGTGAGCTGGGGTGGGGGGGCCGCAGCAAGTAAGGGGGTGGGGGGCGGGCAGAGGAACCACTTGTGGTAACACGAATTCAGATATAATGAGGTAAAGCAGCCCCACTCCCCGGAGTGCTGCTTTACCACATTATATCGCACCGCAGTATATCAGGGTAGAGGTGTAGTTTTGGCTCAACAGAAACTGCATTTGTTGGCAAATAACTATTTGCTGAAAAAAAGTCACCCAGCTCTATTCATCACTTCACATTCTGCTCCTCTCCAGAAATACAGTGTCTTGAAATGTTGGTTAATTGGGTTAGATTGTAAGATCTTTCAAAGCTCTTTTCTATATTCCTTGTAAAGTCTTTACACTTAGAACACTAAAAAAGCAATGGCCATAATGGGGGGGGGGGGAAGGGGGGAGATATAACTACAGTGACTCCTCACTTAAAGTCATCCCGGTTAACGTTGTTTCGTTGTTACGCTGATGATCAATTAGGGAACACGCTCGTTTAAAGTTGCGCAATGCTCCATTATAATGTTGTTTGGCAGCTGCCTGCTTTGTCCACGGCTTGCAGGAAGAGCAGCCCGTTGGAGCTAGCTGGTGGGGGCTTGGAACCAGGGTGGACAGGCAGTCCCCCATCAGCTCCCCGTTCCCCTAAGTTCCCAGTGCGGCAGCCGCCCAGCCAGCTACCAATTGCCAGCTACCAATTGCCGGCAGTTCAGCTGTCCCCCCCCACTGCCATGTGCTGCTCCTGCCCTCTGCCTTGGAGTGGCTCCCGGGAGCCTCCTGCTTGCTGAGGGGGGGGGGGGGAAGAAGGAGGCTAACGTCAATGTGTCCCCCTCCCCCCTGCTCCTGCTTACCCCTTCTCCATATAGGGCAGGGTGGGGATACAACAGGGCTCAGGATGGAGAGAGTTTGCTGGCCCTAGCTGCTGTCTCAACATGCTGATATACTTAAAAAGGCAGTGTACTTAGAGTGGGGTCAGCATACTTAAAGGGGCAATGTGCATCTCTCTCCCGCACACACAGGGTGTGTGTGTCTGTCTCCCCTCCCTCCATTCGTGCTGCCTTGTAGAGTGTGAGGCTATATTAATAACAATGTGTTAACCCTTGAGGGCTCAGATGAATGCTAGTGCATCATTTAGCAGTAAGACATCCCCTGGGAAATATCCCACCCTATGACTTCACCACCTCAACCAAGCTTCACAATCATCATTACTGTGTATAATATTAAACTGTTTGTTTAAAACTTATACTGTGTGTGTGTGTGTGTGTGTGTGTGTGTGTGTGTGTGTGTGTGTGTGTGTGTGAAAAATTTCCCTGGAACTTAACCCCCCCATTTACATTAATTCTTATGGGGAAATTGGATTAGCTTAACATCGTTTTGCTTAAAGTCGCATTTTTCAGAAACATAACTACAATGTTAAGAGAGGTTTCAGAGTAGCAGCCGTGTTAGTCTGTATCCGCAAAAAGAAAAGGAGTATTTGTGGCCCCTTAGAGACGAACCAATTTATTTGAGCATAAGCTTTCGTGAGCTACAGCTCACTTCATCGGATGCATTCAGTGGAAAATACAGTGGGGAGATTTATATACATAGAGAACATGAAACAATGGGTGTTACCATACACACTGTAACAAGAGTGATCACTTAAGTTGAGCTATTACCAGCAGGAGAGCAGGGGTGAAAAAACCTTTTGTAGTGATAATCAAGGTGAGCCATTTCCAGCAGTTGACAAGAATGTCTGAGGAACAGTGGGGGGTGGAGGGGGAGAAATAAACATGGGGAAATAGTTTTACTTTGTGTAATGACCCCATCCACTCCCAGTCTTTTTCAAGCCTAAGTTAATTGTATCCAGTTTGCAAATTAATTCCAATTCAGCAGTCTCTCGTTGGGGTCTGTTTTTGAAGTTTTTTTGTAAAAGAATTGCCACTTTTAGGTCTCTAATAGGGTGACCAGAGAGATTGAAGTGTTCTCCAACTGGTTTTTGAATGTTATAATTCTTGACGCCTGATTTGTGTCCATTTATTCTTTTACGTAGAGACTGTCCAGCTTGGCCAATGTACATGGCAGAGGGGCATTGCTGGCACATGATGGCATATATCACATTGGTGGATGTGCAGGTGAACGAGCCTCTGATAGTGTGGCTGATGGGATTAGGCCCTATGATGGTGTCCCCTGAATAGATATGTGGACACAGTTGGCAACGGGCTTTGTTGCAAGGATAGAGGAGTTACTGTATATAGTTTTCCCATTAGCATTTTCTATGACACCGCCAATGAAAGGAGAAGTGTTTGATTATAATACTGTTGAAACATCTTTCTTAATTTTCAAGAGATGTGATTCAGTAATACTATTATTGATTTTTCTTTCTCGTAGCAGCCACTATATCCTAGGAGCTTCGCAGACAGAATAGAAAGGCAAATTCCCTGCCTTGAAGAGAGTAGAGTTTAAAATCACTTCATTTGAATGAAAGCATTACATTAACATCTGCATAGCATGGAATCACAGTGCTGAGGTTTGCAAGTTTTACTACAACTAAGGGTATGTCTACACTATGAAATTAGGTCGATATTATAGAAGTCGATATTTACAAATCGATTTTATACAGTTGATTGCATATGTCCACACTAAGCGCATTAAGTCTGCAGAGTGCGTCCTCACTACCGTGGCTAGCATCGACATACAGAGGGGTGCACTGTGGGAAGCTATTCCACAGTTCCCACAGTCTCCGCCGCCCATTGGAATTCTGGGTTAAGCTCCCAGTGCCTGATGGAGCAAAAACATTGTCGCAGGTGGTTTTGGGTACATGTCATCAGTCGCCCCTCCCACCATGAAAGCAACGGCAGACAGTAGTTTTGTGTCTTTTTTCTGTATAGACGCCATACTGCTTTCAGCAGATGGTGCAGTAGGACTGCTAACTGTCATCATCCACTGCAACTCTGCTCTGCTGCTATTGTCTCAATAGCGAATTTCTCCATGTTGTCTGTCATGGGCTCCCGGGTATGTGTGTTCTTCCTTGGGAAGTGTGTTCGGTGCTAACCATCGTCCTCCATCGCTTCTGCTGCAACTCTGCTCTCATGAATCCACCTCACAGGTCCTCTCGTCGTTCTCTATAAATATCTATTCTTGTGGCATCCATCGTAAACCACCACTTCCGCTGCAACTCTGCTCTCCTGCAGATGCCATACCACGGAAAGCATGGAGCCCACTCAGATCACCGCAGCAGTTATGAGCATTGTAAACACCTCGTGCATTATCCTGCAGTATGTGCAGAACCAGAACCTGCAAAAGCAGGTGAGGAGGCGACGGAAGCACAGTGACGAAAGTGATGAGGACATGGACACAGACTTTTCTCAAAGTACGGGCGCTGGCAATTTGCACATCCTGATGGCAATGGGGCAGGCTCGTGCCGTGGAACGCTTATTCTGGGCCTGGGAAATAAGCAGAGACTGGTGGGACCGCATAGTGTTGCAGGTCTGGGATGATTCCTAGTGTCTGCGAAACTTTTGCATGCGTAAGGGCACTTTCATTGAACTTTGTGACTTACTTTCCCCTGTCCTGAAGCGCAAGAATACCAAGATGAGAGCAGCCCTCACAGTTCACAAGAAATGGCAATAGCCCTCTGGAAGCTTGCAATGCCAGACAGCTACCTGTCAGCTGGGAATCAATTTGGAGTGGGCAAATCTACTGTGGGGGCTGCTGTGATCCAAGTAGCCAACGCAATCACTGAGCTGCTGCTATCAAGGGTAGTGACGCTGGGAAATGTGCAGGTCACAGTGGATGGCTATGTTGCAATGGGATTTCCTAACTGTGGTGGGGCGATAGGCGGAATGCATATCCCTATCTTGGGACTGGACCACCTTGGCATCCAGTATGTAAACCGCAAGGGGTACTTTTCAATAGTGCTGCAAGCACTGGTGGATCACAAGAGACGTTTCACCAACATCAACGTGGGATGGCTGGGAAAGGTACAGGGCGCTCGCATCTTTAGGAACTCTGGTCTGTGGGAATGGCTGCAGCAAGGGATTTACTTCCCAGACCAGAAAATTACAGTTGGGGATGTTGAAATGCCTACAGTTATCCTTGGGGACCCAGCCTACCCTTTAATGCCATGGCTCACGAAGCCATACACAGGCACCCTGGACAGTAGTCAGGAGCTGTTCAACTATAGGCTGAGCAAGTGCAGAATGGTGGCAGAATGTGCATTTGAACATTTAAAAGGGCACTGGCGCAGTTTACTGACTCGGTTAGACCCCAGCGAAACCAGTATTCCCATTGTTATTGCTGCTTGCTGTGAGCTCCACAATATCTGTGAGAGTAAGGGGGAGATGTTTATTGCGGGGTGGGAGGTTGAGGCAAATATCCTGGCCACTGATTTACGCGCAGCCAGACACCAGGGCAATTAGAAGAGCACAGCAGGGCAACCTGCGCATCAGAGAAGCTTTGAAAACCAGTTTCATGACTGGCCAGGTTACAGTGTGACAGTCTTGTTTGTTTCTCCTTGATGAAAACCCGCCCCCTTGGTTCACTCTACTTCCCTGTAAGCCAACTGCCCTCCCCCTTCGATCACCGCTTGCAGAAGCAATAAAGTCATTGTTGTTTCAAAATCATGCATTCTTTATTAATTCATCACACACATAGGGGGATAACTGCCAAGGTAGCCCGGGAGGGGTGGGGGAAGAGGGAAGCACCGGGTGGGATGGTGGATGAGGGGAGGAGGGAAGGACAAGGCCATACTACACTTCTAAACTTATTGAATGCCAGCCTTCTGTTGCTTGGACAGTCCTCTGGGGTGGAGTGGTTGGGTGCCTGGAGCCCCCCCCCCCCCCCACGTTCTTGGGCATCTGGGTGAGGAGGCTATGGAACTTGGGGAGGAGGGCGGGCGGTTACACAGGGGCTGCAGGGGTAGTCTGTGCTCCTGCTGCCTTTCCTGCAGCTCCACCAGATGCCAGAGCATATCAGTTTGATCCCCCAGTAGCCTCAATATTGCATCCTGCCTCCTTTCATCATGCTTTTGCCACCTCTCCTCTTGCTCCCGCAACCTCTCATCTTGCTCGTCCCTCCTATCCTCACATTCATTTTCTGCTTTCCTGGACTCTGCCATTGTTTGCCTCCACCCATTCTACGGAGCTCTTTCAGCGCGCTAGCCTCTGGGATGGAGACGATGGGGGAATGTTGAAACATTTGCAGCTGCGGGAGGAAAAAAAGGGAGAGTAGTATTTAAAAAGACACATTCTAGAGAACAATGGGTAGACTCTTTCACGGTGAACCAAGCTGTTAACATTCCATAGCACATGTGCTTTCGGTACAAGGTCGCATTTTGCCTCTTATATTGAGGGCTTGCAGGTTTGGTGAGAGATCACACATGCAGGGCCAGGCAACAGAATTCGGCTTTCAGGAAGCCATGTTAAGCCACAGTCTTTCGGCTTCTTCAACCTTCATAACATGTGGGAATGGTTTCAAACAGCAGTGCCCTCTTTTCCCATACCAAGCACCCATTGGGTTGGCCATTTAAAATGAGGCGCTGCGGTTTTCGGGTTAACTACTCCCCCTCCCCACAATTCTCTGGGATGATCACTTCACCCCTCCTCCCACCACGTGATTAGTATCAGGAAAGATTCCTGCCAGCCAAACGTGAACAGCTCAGCGTGAATGCTGCCCCCTCCCCGCTCCCGTGTGGCTAAAAGCGAGGATGATTTCTTTTCAGCCACAGGCAAACAGCCCAGCAGGAATGGCCACCTCTGAATGTCCCTGGAGAATTTCAGCTTCATCCCCAGGCACGTTAACAGACTTTTCCAGTAGCTGTACTGGCCGCGAATGCATTCCATGTCTTCAGGGCAAATTAATCATTAAAGAAGCTTGCTTTAAAGCCATGCATTATATTTACAAAGGTACACTCACCAGAGGTGCCTTCTCCAGCTTCATGGTCCGGGAGCCCGCCTTGGGAGGGTACTGGCTCCAGGGTGATAAACAGTTCCTGGCTGTCGGGGAGAACAGTTTCTCCCCTTGCCTGTTGTGTGCTATCCTCCTCCTCCTCATCACCTTCTTCGTCCCCAAAATCCTCATCCCTGTTGTGTGAGACTCCCGCCTTGCAGGTGTCCACAGACAGGGGTCGGGGTAGTAGTAGGGGCATCCCCTAGAATTGCATGCAGCTCATCATAGAAGCAGCATGTCTGGGGCTCTGACCTGGAGCAGCAGTTTGCCTTTTTTGTTTTTTTGGTAGGCTTGCCTGAGCTCCTTAATTTTCATGCGGCACTGCTGCAGATCCCTGTTGTAGCCTCTGTCCATCATGCCCTTGGAGATTTTTTCAAATATTTTGGCATTTCATCTTTTGGAACGGAGTTCTGATAGCACGGATTTGTCTCCCCATACAGCGATCAGATCCCGTACCTCCCATTCGGTCCATTCTGGAGCTCTTTTGCGATTCTGGGACTGCATGGTCACCTGTGCTGATGAGCGCGCCACACTGGCCAAACAGGAAATGAAATTAAAACGTTCCTGGTGCTTTTCCTGTCTACCTGGCTAGTGCATCTGAGTTGAAAGTGCTGTCCAGAGCCGTCACAATGGAGCACTGTGGGATAGCTCCTGGAGGCCAATACTGTCGAATTGCGTCCAAACTAACCCAAATTCGACCTGGTGATGTCGATTTCAGTGCTAATCCCCTTGTCGGGGAGGAGTACAGAAATCAATTTTAAGAGCCCTTTAAGGTGACAAAAATGGCTTGTTGTGTGGACAAGTGCAGGGTTAAATCGATCTAACGCTGCTAAATTCAACCTAAACTCGTAGTGTAGACCAGGGCTAAGATACAAACGATCGGCAAAATTCTCCTCTTCACTTACATCTACACTAGGAGTGCTCCACTGGCATGGGAATACTATACTGGCAAAGTGGTGAAACCACCCCACCACAAACAAAACAAGCAATACCAGGAAAAGCACAGCTTTGCCATGTAATTGGGTCAACACAAGGGGCTTCTGCTGGCACGACTACGCTGGTCAGGGATCACACCTGACTGACATAGCCATGTTGGCAGAAGTCAACATCAACCTGGCCTTACTCACTGAGAGTTCCTTGTGTGTGAAGCAACCACAGTACAGCAATAGTGCTCTGCACTGCATATATGACACCCCCACAGATCTAAGAGTAGCATATTTGCCTTATTTCTGAAATAACTAAAGGCCAAAATCTACCAACAAATAGAGTTGTGAAAGTTTAATTGATTTCTCTGCATGTTTCTGAGGGCAGAATTTTGGCTTTAAACAAATATTATTTTGAAGACTTAATCATCCCCTAGAAATGATAAGCCTGCATACCTAATTAAACCCTTTACTACACAGTGGATGACCTTATATTTTCCTTACCAACAAATCAAGTTATTCGCAAGACTCTCGGATGCATTAGAACAGACAGAGCTAATAAGTTTCCTGCTGATACAATGGAATATTACATCTGGGCATACAAACACCTACATAAATTCTGATCAGTGTTTAAGGAATTCTGAAACCTTCACTTCAGGCCCAAACTGGAGAAACGTGCATAACAAATAAGAGACCAGATCCTTAGCGGGTGTAAACTGGCTTAGCTCCTTTAACTTCAGTAGAGCTAGGCTGATTTAGATTGGCTGAGGTTCTGGCACATGGTTCATTATTCGAATCACCAGTTAATAGCCCTTCTTTATTTATGAGAAAAAGCCTCTATAGTAATCTAAATATTTGTTTCTTGTCAAATTTTTTGTTTAGCTGGTAAATTAAACTGCTATTCAATAAAGTGTCTAAGCTGACAAATTGTTCAGTAATGGGGCTTTCAAATTATATCTTTGATTAGGCTTTTCCCTATCATTTTCTAAAATCTATTACCGCAGATAAAAAAAACTGAAGTAAACTTCTCCCACTCTCTTCCAAATGGAGAAAGCAATAATAATTAAAAAAAAACCCAGCAAATTTAATTTTAACAATGAGAGAGAAACAATACAAATTACCTCATTACAAAGTTTTACAAATCTCAGGCACAATTAAGCCTGAATGCAAACTACCAAAATATTTAGCTAAGTATGATTTCCATGCCTTATCCATGCAACTTTATAAATAACTAAACTCCATGACACAAATATAAAACACCTTTAAAAAAATTGCACAAAACTCAATACATCTGCATCAGAATAGGACTTGCAAAAGTACCAACGGGTCTTGCCTTGTAAAAAGATCCTTCACAGATACTGCTTTCATCAGGTCCGCACGAATCTCCTTCCTTGGCTGCGATCATGCCGGCAACACAGCTGTTTTCTTTTAAGTATGAGACACAACACTGCTTCTGAGCAATTCTGCAAAGACGGAACAGGGTTAAGTGTTAACTGGCATTCAAAAGGTAGTGCCATCAGGTTGCAAGACTATACAGTAAGAATTTGTATCACTGGACATAGAAATATATTCATTCCTAATATGTCATCACCTTTTTTTTAAACGTATATTATGGGCGACATCTTGTTGCCATTGAAGTCAATGGGAGTTTTGCCACTGACTTCACTGGAGCCAGGATTTCACCTGTTAAATTCTGTCTTAGATTGGAAAACATGACTTATAATGAAAGACTTAAGGAGCTCAATCTGTTTATCTTAACAAAGAGAAGGTTTGATCCCAGTCTATAAGTACCGACATGGAGAATAGAAATTTGATAGTAGAAAGCTCTTCAATCTAGCCTGCAAAGATATAAACAAGAGCCAATGGCTGGAAGTTGAAGCTAGACAAATTCAGGCTCAAAATAAAGTGCAAATATTTAACCTTGAGGGTAAATAATCATCAGAATGACTACTCCCATATTGTGGTGAGTTCTCCATCACTAGGCGTTTTTAAATCAAGATTGTATACACACACACACACTCTTACTCTCTCTCTCTCTCTCTAGTTCAAATAGGAATTAATTCAGGAAAGTCCTGTGGCCTGTGTTACACAGGAGGTCAGACTAGATGATCACAGTGGTCTCTTCTGACTTTATAATCTATCAATCAGCATTCAGATAACATAATGCCGGGCACTATATAAATACTATAGACCAATGGATTAAACCTCCTTCAACATATAGCAGTGGTGGGCAACCTGAGGCTCGCAGGTCGCACGCGGACTTTCAGGGTAATCTGCTGGCCGGCCGTGAGACAGTTTGTTTACATTGACCGTCCGAAAGCACGGCCGCCTGCAGCTCCCAGTGGCCGTGGTTCGCCATTCCCAGCCAATGGGAGCTGTGGGAAGTGGCAGTGAGCCCCCGCCATTTCCCACAGCTCCCATTGATCAGGACCGGCAAACCGTGGCCACTGGGAGCTGTGGGCAGCTGTGCCTGCGGGCGGTCAATGTAAACAAACTGTCTTGCGGCCCACCAGTGGATTACCCCGCACATGCCGTAGGTTGCCCACCACTGGCATCTAGTATTATACTCATGTTCTTAACCTTATGTTTTTGTGGTGGACCCATTTTCAGGTGATACAGGGGAAGAAGGGAAAGGATTTACTTTCTCCAGGCAGAACCCTTTATTGCTTATGACGGCCAGTTCCAGTGCCTAACACAAAGTACAAGAATTGTCCAATAGGGGGCGTCCTTGTAATCTCTGGCTACCAAGTGCACCCAAAGGGCGTAAACAAGAGGTGGGCAAACTACGGTCCACGGGCCACATCCGACCCGCGTTCCCATCCTGCCCGGCCCCTGAGATCCCAGCCTGGGAGGCTAGCCCCTGGCCCCTTCCCCTGCTGTCCCCGCTCCACTGGCGCTCTGGCCCGCTGTTCCTGCCTGGCAGTGCAGCGGCATAGCTGCGAGCTCCAGCCACTCTGAGCAGTGTGGTAAGGGGGCGGGGAGTGGTTGGGTAAGGGGCAGGGAGTCAGGGGGGCTGTCAGGGGACAGGGAGCGATTGAATGGGGTGGAAGTTCGGGCGGGGCAGTCAAGGGATGGGGAGCAGGGGGGTTGGATAGGGGGTGGGGTCCCAGGGGGCAGTTAGAGGCGGGGGTGTGGATAAGGGTCGGGGCTGTCAGGGGACAGGGAGGTTGGATAGGGGGCGGGGTCCGAGGGGGCAGTTAGAGGCAGGGATCCCAAGAGGGGGCGGTCAGGGGACAAGGAGTGGGGGGGGGGATTGGATGGGTTGGGGGTTCTCAGGGGCGGGAAGTGGAAGGGGGTGGATAGTGGGCGGGGTCCAAGCTAATTGGGGAGGCACAGCCTTCCCTACCCGGCCTTCCCTAAAGTTTCACAACCCTGATGTGGCCCTCGGGCCAAAAAGTTTGCCCACCCCTGGCGTAAACTAATCGTCTCCAACCCACAGTCTCACAAACATGCACTGGTTGTAAGGGATGTTGTTTTTTAATAGTCAATGGATAATAGCCAGTTAGCTATCCTTTACTGACAGCAAGTTCCAAGCCAAAAATGGTTGTCAATAAGATATGTATGATTATTACAACAAAGAAACAAGTCTCTCTGGAAGCAAACTCCCCCCTCCTTTTTTTGCCCCCTGAGAAAAAATATTTCCAATTCATTTTTTTTCCTGATGCTTGGAAAAAAAATTGGAAGGAGATGTCTCATATTCCTGTGCAAACTAGCCTGTGACTGCAACTTGGCCATTGGCCATTCACACTTAAAATGTCAGTGGCCAACTGCACCAGGTTTAAGTTAATATTTACATGCTGGACAATGTATGAATAGTGTTATCAGTTAATCAATGGCCTGTGGTTGAATAAAGGAAGATGATCTTTTTTTCCCTTTGTGTTTTGTTTTTCCAGTAATGTTTGCTTCTTGTTCCCATGTGAATTGCCAACGAGAAAAAAACATAGTGCTTTGTTTGAAATTTTAGTGGCTAATGTCCAACCATATTTGAGCACTGAATCTAATTTTTTACTGCCATCATAGGACATCTGAAATTTTATTGATGGCTATTATGGCTCTTTGAAAGCATCCAAAAGACCAACACTGAATGAAGTAGTTTTTTGGATGTAAAGCACCTACAATCCAAAAATCATTAGCTGCTGTTAAAAGGCCAAAGTCTGCATGGATTAACAGTCCTCAGAAATATAACATTTTGCCTTGAAAAGTTCCTTTCCAATACAAAAAGAGCAAAATGGTGATCCAGTGCTATAGGAAGTGCAATTGGTCATTTTTATACTTGTAACTTCTTTAGGACTCGTCTTCACTATGCGGAGATTGATGCTGCAGCAATTGACACACCAGAGGTCGATTTAGTGGGTCTAGTGAAGACCGGCTAAATTGACCACAGAGCGCTCTCCAGTTGACCCCGGTACTCCAGCTCCCCAACAAGATTACGGTAAGTCGATGAGAGAGCATCTCCTGCCAATGCAGCACAGTGAAGATACTGGGGTAAACAGACCTAAGCTATGTTGACTCCAGCTGATTAGCCCTCAACTGGAGTATTGTACCCAGTTCTGGGGGCCACACTTCAGGAAGGATGTGGACAAATTGGACAAAGAGCAACAAAAATGATTAAAGGTCTAGAAAACATGACCTATGAGGAAAGATTGAAAATATTTGGTTTGTTTAGTCTGGAAAAGAGAAGACTGAGAGGGGACATGATAACAGTTTTCAAGTATGTAAAAGGTTGTTACAAGGAGGACGGAGAAAAATGTTTTTTCTTAACCTCTAAGGATAGGACAAGCAGCAATGGGCTTAAATTGCAGCAAGGGAGGTTTAAATTGGACATCAGAAAAAACTTCCTAACTGTTAGGGTGATTAAGAACTGGAATAAATTGCCTAGGGAGGTTGTGGAATCTCCATCATTAGAGATTTTTAAGAGCAGGTTAGACAAACACCTGTCAGGAATGGTCTAGATAATACTTAGTCCTGCCATGAGGCAGGGGACTGGACTATATGATCTCTCAAGATCCCTTCCATTCCTATGATTCATGTAGCTGGAGTAGCATACCTTAGGTTGACTTACCCCAGTAGTGAAGACAAGCCCTTAGACATTTCACGATGGTTTAATTTTGGGTACTGTACCACTGAACCATTAGCTGAGCAGATAAAAGCTTTACCTTATGTACTCATATTTATTTCCTATTCACAAACCCATTCTTAGATGGCTAGGTAGGTGGATTGTTGGACTCTGGGAGCCCTTCTCAAAAATTCATGCTGGTATAACTACATCAATGTATTAAATTGATGCAAGCCTCCAATATAAACATGCTCCACTGACACAAAGCAAGGCTTGTGCCAGTGCAGTTCAACACGGTAACATATGTCATGGGGTTAGAAAGAAGGTCCTCGACGATCTGTAACTGGCTAAAAGATAGGAAACAAAGGGTAGGAATAAATGGACAGTTTTCACAGTGGAGAGAGGTAAATAGCAAGGTCCTCCAAGGACCTGTTCTGGGACCAGTGCTGTTCAACATATTCATAAGTGATCTGGAAAAAATTTTAATACAGTAAATTAGCCCTTGTTTAAAGTATTTAAGACATTTTAGCTAGATTTGACTTTTCTCATTGACATTATGGATATAGTATTGCATGTACCCCAATAATACCTAGGTCAAAATGGCTGCAAAGTTTGCAGGTGATACAAAATTACTCAAAACAGTTAAATCCAAAGTTGATTGCGAAGAGTTACAAAGGGATCTCACACAACTGGGTGACTGGGCAACAAAAAAGATTAAATTCAATGCTGATAAGTACTAAGCAATGCACATTGATAAACATACTCCCAACTATGCATACAAAATGATGGGTACTAAATTAGCCGTTAAAACTCAAGAAAGATCTTGGAGTGATCATGGATAGTTCTCTGAAAACATCTGCTCAATGTGTAGCAGCAGTCAAAAAGCTATCAGAATGTTAGAAACCATTAGCAAAGGGATAGATATTAAGACAGAAAATATAAATACCACTATATAAGTCTATGGTATGCCCACACCTGGAATATTTAGTGCAGTTCTGGTTGTCCCATCTCAAAAATGATACATTAGAATTGGAAAAAGTTCCACGAAGGGCAACAAATATGATTAAGAGTATAGAACTTCCATATGAGGAGAGATTTAAAAGGGACTGTTCAGCTTAAAAAAGAGATGACTGGGGGGATATGATAGAGGTCTATAAAATTATGAATGGGGAGAATAAAGAAATGTTATTTTCCCCTTCAAATAATACAAGAACCAGGGGTCACCCAATGAAATTAATGGACATCAGGTTTAAAGCAAACATAAGGAAGAACTTCTTCACACAAAGCAGAGTCAACCTGGAGATGCTGGGAAGACCAAAAGTCTAACTGGGTTCAAAACAGAATTAGGTAAGTTCATGGAGGATAGGTGCATCAATGGCTATTAGCCAAGATGGTCAGGGATGCAACCCCATGCACTGGGTGTTCCTAAACCTCTGTCTGATAGAAGCTGGGACTGGATGACAGGGGATGGATACACTCAACAATTGCCCTGATTCATTTCCTCTGATGTATCTGGCACCAGCCACTGTTAGAAAACTGGCTACTGAGCTAGATGGACCATTTTCTGACTCAATATGGCCATTCTTTATGTTCTTATCAATATAAACGGGATGGGTGTAAGCCCTGCTTTATTCTAGTGCAGCTTTATTCTAGTGCAGCGTGTCTATATTAGGAGTTTGTATTGGTTTGACTGCATTGATGTAGTTATCCCAGTGCAAATTTCCTTAATGTTGACAGGTTTTCAGCAGAACTTTTCTGTGCTCTAGCAGTCACTCCTTGTTAATTTATTGCTGTCATTTCTTGGCAGCCAGTTTGACCCACGTATTATTGGGATATATTCAACACTATATCCATAATGTCAATGAGAAAAGTCAAAACTAGCTAAAAATATCTTACATATTATAAACAAGGGTTGATTTACTGCTTAAAATGAGGAGGACTGGGGGGAGGGGGAAAGGAAGAAAAAATGTACACCATTATAGTTTTGGGTTGTTTTTAAACTTGTGACTCCTGGACATAGTAAGAAAAATCTCACTGTCTGGCCAAGCTAGGGTGACCAGACAGCAAATGTGAAAAATCAGGAGAGAGGGTGGGGAGTAATAAGAGCCTATATAAGAAAAAGACCCCAAAATCGGGACTGTCCCTATAAAATCAGGTTTCAGAGTAGCAGCATTGTTAGTCTGTAGCCGCAAAAAAATAAAAAGGAGTACTTGTGGCACCATAGAGACAAACCAATTTATTTGAGCATAAGCTTTTGTGAGCTACAGCTCACTTCATCGGATGCATGCAGTGGAAAATACAGTGGGGAGATTTATATACACAGAGAACATGAAACAATGGGTTTTACCATACACACTGTAACGAGAGTGATCTCTTAAGGTGAGCTATTACCAGCAGGACAGCGGGGGGTGTGGGGGAGAGAGATATGGGCGGAATAAACATGGGGAAATAGTTTTACTTTGTGTAATGACCCATCCACTCCCAGTCTTTATTCAAGCCTAAGTTAATTGTATCCAGTTTGCAAATTAATTCCAATTCAGCAGCCTCTCGTTGGGGTCTGTTTTTGAAGTTTTTTGTTGAAGAATTGCCACTTTTAGGTCTGTAATCGAGTGACCAAAGAGATTGAAGTGTTCTCTGACTGGTTTTTGAATGTTATAATTCTTGATGTCTGATTAGTGTCCATTTATTACCTAGGCCGAGCTAAATACCATGCCTGTATTATCTACACAGAGGGCAGGGCATGTTATTTCACACATCATTCCCAATGAGTGGCATGAACCCCCAAAAGTTGTGCATACTTTATACTAACCTTAACTTCACATCAATAAAAATAATTTCAATGCATATTTTTTCCATTCCCCACCTAGAGGAATTGTTTCATCATGGAACAAGCAAAAGTTAGGCCTGGTGGGTAGATGAATAGAAAACATCCAAGGAAAACCCAGGTGCTGCAAGAGGAGGTGTGGGTGATTTAGCTAGTAACACCACAGCCTTTGAATCTGTACTGATCTAATGCACCAGCATAGTGCTACGGGCCACTCATGTTGGGACACTCTAGCCTGTCCTCAACTGGTGTAAACTGACATAGCTACAAGCCCCATGGGGCTGTGCTCTTTTGCCCAAGTTGAAGATCTGGCCCTTTCATCTTTCAGCTGTGACACAAGATCAGGTGCACTTTTGATCATTTGCAAAAAAGTCTAGTTGTTAATAATTTGCTATCCTGGACACAATAGTAGTTAACGTGTAGAGTCTATGTTGTCCTGTATTTTTCTGGATACCAACAGAACTGAGTTAGCTGCTTCTTTGCAGGTACATGGTTGCCCATAGGTACTTACCGGCATTTTGACATACAGATAGAACACCTGTATGTGTATCTATATGGTGCAGGTGGCACAATGGGTTTTCTGTCCAGGTTTTCATACTGTGCCTGTCATCATGGCATTTGACTGACTTATAGGATACCAATTCTAGCATTTGTTATGTGAAGTTTTTGAATCTTTAAAACACATGTACGAATGCAACTGTTGTAATTTTGCAAGTGTAGAAGCAGAGCTTACGTTTTCCAATTCATATATTTGTTGTGTGTAAATACTGTTATATTACAACCCAATGGACTGGATTTTAATCTCACTTACATTGGTTTTCAACAGTGTAGCGTCTCTGACTTCAATAGATTCACTGCTGCTTTCCACCAGCATGAGTTCAGAAATAAGACCAGCACCTTAAAATGCTGAAATCACTTTAAAGAATCCACATGGTTTTCATATTTGACAACCAAATTATTTTGTTTCTACTTCTGTCTCTTTTTCAGACTAGAAAGAGAGAGGGTATGAAATGGAGTTAAGTTAACATGTTATCCATGTTACCCTGCTCTTTTCTCAACTGCTATCCTTTTCTTCTCCACATTGGGATGAGATCAGATAGCCTCACTCACCTAGAGCAGTACACCTAGAGCAGTATTAGGCAAGCACTTCCCTTGATTCCAGTGGGATTATGCGATGAGTGGTGTGCTATTACAGGTGAGCAAGAGCATCAGAACCTAGCCTTTGGAACATATTCTCCCACATACCAGATTAGTTGTCAAATTTACCATTTAATAAAAAGTAAGGAAAATAATTTAATTTAATATTTATCAACAAAAGTGTAAAGAACATTTGGTTGCATTGTCCTAAAAATCTAAAAACTCCACCCATCTGGGTACAACAGGGAAACTACACACTGGATTTTGTTTTTGAGCAGCAGAAACAAAAAACTTTAAAAGTTTCTGTTTACATTAGGTTCTAGATCTTGGGGAAAACTCTTCTCATTCCGCCCTGACATATTGCCAGGCAGCCAGCAGTATAATCTCCCTGGAGATTAGCCAGTTCATGCAATCATTAGGGTTCCTCTAAAGCAGTACTCACTGAATGACTCTGGATAGCTTTGTTTTTGGTTTACATACCTGCAAATATCACCATCAGTCCCACTGACTGGGATTTCTGTGCATTCTCCATTGTCTATAGCCCACTGTTGTCCAGCTGCACAGCAAGTTTCAATTAAGTCCTTTGTGGAAACTGAAAGAGAGAGAGACATGGGATGGTTTTGTGAGGAGAGTTTTTGTTTTTGATTGAAAATAAGATTTTAAAAGTCCTCTTATTTGAAACTTCTGTTGGCTAAATGCACAGCTTGAAAATTCATTGATCGGGACACGCAGATGAATGAAGATAGACATAGGGATGGACTTAAGTGGCAGGCTGAAATTTTATTAACTTAACACTCAGGAGTGGCGCTATATGCCCAAACTTTCACCCTCTCTCATGTACCAGGCATATAAATTGGTCTAATGTGTGGTTAAAGGGCTCCCACCATATAACCCATACTGCAGGTAGACCCTCCCTGACCTAGGACTCAACTAACTTCTGAATTCTTTCACCCTCTTTCCTATGAGGGGAGTAAAAGAATACCAAAAGGGTCTGTGAACTATATGCATCCATGATTCTGTGATGATGGTCTGTCTGTCTCTCTCTCTCTGAGACACACACACACCCCCTCTCTAATTTGGCCCAATGGGAAAAATTCCTTCCTGATCCCAACGTAAGCGATTAGTCAGACTCACAGCATCCCGAACACAGTGTACATACTACTACTATAAGGAAAGAGGGAGGGTGGGCAGCTGAAGGGGACAAAAGCCCCCCCCAATAGATTTAAATTAATGGGGGAGAGCAAGGGGGCCCAATCAGTACTCAAGCACCCCTCTGCATGGCTAATAGGAGATGGTGAACCCTTGGAGAAGGGGCACAGCCCTACATTCCCAAGCATGCACTCTCCCTCTTCTTTCTGGCTTGTCTATCCTGCTGCTACTCTGACCAATCTTCCTCCTCACGGAGATGGGGGCAGGCTGGCATTTGGCTTTTCACCATTTGGAAGACAACACAGAAACTGCAATCTTCATTCTGAAAAACACAGTACAAATTTATCTCTCTGGACTCAATCCTTCTCCCACTGAAGTCAATGGGACTTTGTTTATTGAGTTAAATGGGAGCAGGAGTTGGTCCTATGTCTGTCTTTAAATGGTTTCCATAGATCTGCAATGAATGCCTGCAAAGCATCCAAAGTTTAATCAAAGGTTATACTTAAACCTATCTTTGGAAAATGAATATCTTTACAGAGTGATCATTCCAAAGATATTTAGCAGTACACAAAACAAAGTTCAAACCAAAACTTGCCCTCAACCATTTGAAATGTATAATAAAGATGCATCTCCACTGGTATACTATGTTTCCTAGCTGGTTGTGTGCACTGCACTTACAAACACTATGTGATGGACATTTTGGGAGGACAGAGATTTGTAACCCATAAATAGATCATTTACTCCATACTAATTCAATATACCTTTCTTTGTATTATACTAACAAGGAATACTGGCAGAATTATGTAGTAACAGCCTCTATTCCTGGTCTGATGAGACAAAGAAAGGGGTGAACATTCCATCATCCAGGATGGTCGGACATATTGGAGCACGCTAAATTTTCTTTTATGGAGACAACTAGAAGATTTAAATGGGAGGAAAGCCATAATTTGTTGGAAGATAAATCCATCTTTGAGACATCCAAAGACCACAATAAAAATCACATTTGATTCAGTTCTCAAATGGGTTTAGTTTGTTACCAAACTGTTTGCATGTAATGGGGACTTCCCCTTCAGTAGTTGGGCTGTCTAATGTGTGGGAGAGGAGATCCATTACAACTTGTGCATAAACACTGCATAACAGATATGCATGAGCATTTCCTCCATCTATTGCACATGCATGTCTCAGTGTTGCTAAATTTAACATACAAGCAGTAAAAATGACATAGGGACAACAAACTGTGAACAAATGTTCTTTGTCATGGTCCCTGGAAGCTAATAGGATTTAGCAAGGGTTTTGGTCTGTAGATTTTGACAGATGAAGTGCTAAGAAATTGTTTCCATAAAGTGGATTAAAGTTTTGTTCATACGACGTTTGCCTGGAATATAATCCGAGGGCTGAATTTGATGCTTTAGTTGGTTTAAGCCACAATAAAAAGGCCCTGAGAGACTCAGCGCTGAATCGGCTGATTAGCTGATGCAAAACCCAGGTGTAAGATGTTGTAAAAAACATGGAAGTGTGGAACATTGTGCTATTTCATACATTCTCCCTACTGAATTAACATTTAAACAGTAAACGCTCAGGAATAAGTGAAACATTTATGCTAGCAAATTTTCAACATATCAAACAAACACATGATTTTATAAAACACAGAGGGAGGACTCTCTTTAGGACAGGCACAGTATTTCATTATCTCTGTACAGCACCAAGCCCATGTCTGGGGTCTTGCTGTGTTACTGTAATGCAAATAACAAACAACAATATTAATACTGGCCATCAAAGTGGTACTAGATTGCAGGGCTTGGAACTTGAGGACTGGCCCCACCCCCAGGCACCTGCTGGCAACTGGCATCCCACGTCTATTAGGAAGGTCCTTGCATTGGCTAGTGGGATACCACCTTAAAAACAACAACAATGGGTGCAAGCAGGTACCCACCTCCCTACTCAACTCAATGATCCCCAACAAGCCTGCAGCAACAAGTACCACTTCCGCTCTTGCACTGGCTATGGGACCTACCTAGGTAAGAAAGTGACCAGCTATGTACTTTTTAGTGGGATCTAATAGAGGATCCTGGTTAACAGACATAAGTTTGATTTGGCTGAGCAATGTTTGCAAGTCAGGTTGCCAGCTGAAACATGATTTCATAATAATCAAGCAATATGTATAATTCATGAGATGGTAAATTGAGAAGAAGGCTTGTGTTCATGTGAAAGTCCAAAGCACAGCAGCGCATGAAACAATTCCTAGAAACCTGCTTCAGCTCCAAGAAAGTTGCACTTGTTAAAATTTGGTCTTAAATTGAGACAGTAAAACTGGTGCAGAAGGCAAAGAGGGCACTCATACTTTAGCATGAGTGGTTCATTTTGATTTAGCTCGAAGTTCTTTCTAACTGTTATACTGCTACAGTGCTTTATGAGAGTTCTAGTCTGGTTGCATCAAGTTCCAATTCTCTGCTATGGGCCAGGCTTCCCAGGCAGACTTCATCTCACATGCTGCACCATGAGCAAAAGGGGTGGTATATCCTGGGAGATTTAGTTCAACCATGCACTAAACCAGCCTACAGAGAAGAATGGGAGTTTTAGGGACTCTCACGAGGCAACACAATGACAATTCCAAATTGAATTATTTTGGTTTTCAGCCAAAATATTTTGGCGTTTGACTTTTCACCCAAAAGTTGAAATGTTTTGTAGAAAAATACCCCATTTTCCAGAAAGCTCCAATAAATGCCAAGGAAGAAGAGGAATTATTTAGAGTGACATGTGATATGACTTTCTTACTACAGCGGTGTGTGCCAAGAATAAGACTAATCTTGTGGGCTGGGGCAGAGAGCTTCCTACAACCATCCAACAGGCAACTGAAATCTGCCAGAACTTTTTGTTTCAGCTGATAACCTGTTTTAATAGCATGAATGTCTAAACTATCCTGTGGATCAGTTAGACAGGGCCAGATCTTCCACTTACTGCGCCTGTGAGTAACTCCAGTGAAGTCATACCAATTTTATACTGATGTAAATAAAAGGGGAATCAGGCTCTAAGGGCCAAATTCTTCCTGGGTGTAACCTCATCAGCTTCAATGGAATCTCACACTGATGTGATTTAAATGTATTTACATAAGGAATGAATTTGGCCCTTACTATACGATTTCCTTAGCAATTTTCACCACAGTAATGATTGCAGAAGACCCTGGTACAGTAAATAATGTTCAGTTCTATTGTAACCCCTATCACTACTGTGCAGAAAAAGAAAGTGGGAGGGAAATTCCTCAAACTGTATTTAATTATGCTTTGTTCCCTTGCAAGGCTTGGGAGGGTGAGACTCCAGAGGACACTAGCTGGCTTCCTGCCCTGCCTGACCCCATCCTGACCCGCATGTGGGGCTGACATGGGGTCAGGGTGAAGAGAAGACATTGAGGTAGAACTTCCCAACTTGCATGGGCCCAGGCTCCCATATTTGTGTAGACACAAAAGAGCATCGGATCCTGAAAAACTACACCAAATTGCATAGTCTACATTATATCTGCAATGTATGCATTATGTTAACTATGTTAAAATATTCTTGAGTTTTGATAGCTTTATTATGTATATGAGTTATTATAAGACATGAGAAGGATTGTATGCACAGCAGTTAAAGGACACAGCAGATTAAAGTTAGCACCAGATGATTATTTGACATTGACGTAATACACATTTTTAAGTCTACTTTTTCTTTACTCCCTGATATATATATATATATATATATATATATATATATATATATGGAGTTTCTATTACCAACCATGGAAACACATTGTTGGTTAGCATGGTATTTCTAGTTTCAATATATAAGAATACAGTAGAACTCACTAACCTATACTTCAATCTACAAAATGTGTAATTATAAACACAAAAATTAGTAGTCCACACCCATAGCTCAGCAAACACTCAATATCGAATGTGCTGTACTGAGGTACTGTGTTATTAAGCTGTCATATTTACAAAATACATTAGACTTAATTATGACATGAATAATTAAAAGTAAATTTCAGGTATCAGAATAAATGAACATTTTCCAGTGCATTATCCTTGTTTTTTAATGTTGCGTTTGATCTCTTAATCAGAAATTTGCAAAACTGAATAATTCACAATAGCTCCCCCAGTCATTTGTGCGAACTTGTGAGATTCTGACATACATTTTTATCTCTCTCTCTCTCTCTCACACACACACACACACACCCCAACCCGAGACTAATAAATGAAGATAGCAAAGCTGAACTATAAACTGGATGGATAGAAAGAGTGTGTGGCATGTGATAGAAGACATCTGAAATTCTTCTAATTTCCAGCAGGCCTTGCCTCCTTTTGTCTTTCATAACATTAAATGGCTGATTAAAAAACAGTTATGTAAGTATTTATTGCTATGCAATATGAATGCTAACATGCATGTATCGTATTTATTATCCTTTGCGCACCTCATCTTTCATGGAGCACTCTGACATACAGTAACAGCTGAAAGAAAAGGAGTTCTTGTGGCACCTTAGAGACTAACCAATTTATTTGAGCATGAGCTTTCGTGAGCTACAGCTCACTTCATCAGATGTATACCGTGGAAACTGCAGCAGACTTTATATACACACAGAGAATATGAAACAATACCTCCTCCCACCCCACTGTCCTGCTGGTAATAGCTTATCTAAAGTGATCAACAGGTGGGCCATTTCCAGCACAAATCCAGGTTTTCTCACCCTCCACCCCCCCACACAAATTCACTCTCCTGCTGGTGCTAGCCCATCCAAAGTGACAACTCTTTACATAATCAAGTCGGGCTATTTCCTGCATAGATCCAGGTTTTCTCACATCCCCCCCACCCCCATACACACACAAACTCACTCTCCTGCTGGTAATAGCTCATCTAAACTGACCACTCTCCAAGTTTAAATCCAAGTTAAACCAGAACATCTGGGGGGGGGGGGGGGGGGGTAGGAAAAAACAAGAGGAAACAGGCTACCTTGCATAATGACTTAGCCACTCCCAGTCTCTATTTAAGCCTAAATTAATAGTATCCAATTTGCAAATGAATTCCAATTCAGCAGTTTCTCGCTGGAGTCTGGATTTGAAGTTTTTTTGTTTTAAGATAGCGACCTTCATGTCTGTGATTGCGTGACCAGAGAGATTGAAGTGTTCTCCGACTGGTTTATGAATGAATAAACCTGCATGCCTCCAGCTTTCACCCTGACCACACCACACGATCCATCGTCTACAGCCAAGCTCTGCGATACAACCGCATTTGCTCCAACCCCTCAGACAGAGACAAACACCTACAAGATCTCTGTCAAGCTTTCTTACAACTACAATACCCACCTGCAGAAGTAAAGAAACAGATTGATAGAGCCAGAAGAGTTCCCAGAAGTTACCTACTACAGGACAGGCCTAACAAAGAAAATAATAGAACGCCACTAGCGGTCACCTTCAGCCCCCAACTAAAACCCCTCCAACGCATTATTAAGGATCTACAACCTATCCTAAAGGATGACCCAACACTCTCACAAGTCTTGGGAGACAGGCCAGTCCTTGCCTACAGACAGCCCCGCAACCTGAAGCAAATACTCACCAACAACCACATACCACACAACAGAACCACTAACCCAGGAACTTATCCTTGCAACAAAGCCCGTTGCCAATTGTGCCCACATATCTATTCAGGGGACACCATCACAGGGCCTAATAACATCAGCCACGCTATCAGAGGCTCGTTCACCTGCACATCCACCAATGTGATATATGCCATCATGTGCCAGCAATGCCCCTCTGCCATGTACATTGGTCAAACTGGACAGTCTCTACGTAAAAGAATAAATGGACACAAATCAGATGTCAAGAATTATAACATTCATAAACCAGTCGGAGAACACTTCAATCTCTCTGGTCACGCAATCACAGACATGAAGGTCGCTATCTTAAAACAAAAAAACTTCAAATCCAGACTCCAGCGAGAAACTGCTGAATTGGAATTCATTTGCAAATTGGATACTATTAATTTAGGCTTAAATAGAGACTGGGAGTGGCTAAGTCATTATGCAAGGTAGCCTGTTTCCTCTTGTTTTTTCCTACCCCCCCCCCCCCCCCCCAGATGTTCTGGTTTAACTTGGATTTAAACTTGGAGAGTGGTCAGTTTAGATGAGCTATTACCAGCAGGAGAGTGAGTTTGTGTGTGTATGGGGGTGGGGGGGATGTAAGAAAACCTGGATCTATGCAGGAAATAGCCCGACTTGATTATGTAAAGAGTTGTCACTTTGGATGGGCTAGCACCAGCAGGAGAGTGAATTTGTGTGGGGGGGTGGAGGGTGAGAAAACCTGGATTTGTGCTGGAAATGGCCCACCTGTTGATCACTTTAGATAAGCTATTACCAGCAGGACAGTGGGGTGGGAGGAGGTATTGTTTCATATTCTCTGTGTGTATATAAAGTCTGCTGCAGTTTCCACGGTATACATCTGATGAAGTGAGCTGTAGCTCACGAAAGCTCATGCTCAAATAAATTGGTTAGTCTCTAAGGTGCCACAAGAACTCCTTTTCTTTTTGCGAATACAGACTAACACGGCTGTTCCTCTGAAACCTGTCAGTAACAGCTGAGTCGTTCGCTCAGCCTATACTATGAAATGTCAACATGTCTCCTAACTTGTTTTCAATTTAGTAATTTATGTCTTGCAATTATCAATTTACATCAACCTGAAGTCAGGAACTGGCCTATATTTTGGCCAGCTCTCAAAATTTCATGTATTGTAATTTAGATGCACTTAGAACCTGATTAAAATGTCTAGAGAAACACTTGTTTCCTTCCTGAGAATTTTGACTAGTACTCGAATGTGACTCCCATCTCAAAAGTTGTTACAGCTAACAATCTGAGCCAAATTCATTGAATTCTACAGGAATCCTTGCATTAATTTGAACAGGCTTTGGATCAGATCCCAAGTCCTTTTTCTCAAACATTATTTATTTACTACCACCAAATAAGATTGGTCTTTCTGACATGAACTCATATCTTTTTGTAAGTTGTACATCTTTTAGAACAGTTAAGTTACAACTCAAATATTACAAACAAAAAACAAAACAAAACAAAAAAACTAAGGTAAAGTCTCAATCAATTTTTTGCATTGTTGAATATTCTGATTTGTTCAAATAAAAACTAGACCCTGGTCATGAAACCAGCCAAAATTTTTCAGGGAATTTTTCAAAAAGATTTAAGTGTATTTTAAAAAAAATATATATTTTGGTCGTTGAAAGCTCTAGAGTTGGTCAAAAGCCTAAAAAATTGACAAAATATTTTGTCAGAAATTAAATTTTTGATGAAAATTTTTTTCAAACTCAATGTTCAGAAAGTTTTGACGAGTTCTGGTTAATAGCCTTGATTTTACAGTAAAGTGCATACATTATTTATTTCACCTGGTCAAATACTGCAAAACAGTGCTTGCAAACATTAATTTGAATACTGAAATGCTGTTTGAGTCAATCAGTTTATTTAGTCTTTGTTTGCAATCTGCAAATATTCATGAAGTTGGTTTTTAATTTACACCTGTATTTACTGAATGGCTGCTATTTGCATAAATACATGTACTCACATTGCTATGAACCATACTTTATTTGTTAATTCTTTTGTTTAAGATGTTTCAGCCACCTAAATTATGAAAACAACATGTGACTTTGATGACTAATCACAACATGAATAATGAATAGCAAGTAGTGAAAGAGAACAGCTTTGAAAAACCCATAGGCCGAAACTTGTTTGTTCAAGTTCCGTCCTAGCAATCAGTTATGACTAATGGATTAAATCCTGGCCTTTGACTTCAATGCAGCCAGGACTTAAACCCAGTTAATATACGGCCTGATTTTTGTATATACTAAGGTCCCTTTACACCATTCTGGCAACACAGAGAGGTCTAGAAGTAGGTGTGAATGTAATTTATACCCACTTTAAAGGCCCCCGTGCACTGCCAGAGTGGTATAAAGGGGCCTTGATATACATGAGAATCAGCCCCATACATAGTGACAATATGATCAGAAAACAGGCTAAATCACAAATAACATTATGCCCAAAGAATAATTTGGTGTATCTACTTACTATGAAAGCTAGTGAAGAAGCTGCCAGTTTGAAAGTCCTGTAGTTAGCCATTTTGCATGCCGTTGCCTTAGCACATAGTTAAGACTTAGCGTAAGGGTAACTCATACCTGCTTGGGTGTGGCACGCAGACCACCTAGAGACTGATAAGTCTGCTACCGCCTTCACTAAGTAATATGTGCCTTTTAGCTCATACACTACACTTCAGAGGTCCCAGGTTCGATGCCACCTGCCCATAACTGAAGTCTGTCAGCATTACATAAGTGCCTCTTGTGAGGTGATTAGTGTTGTCAAGGCCCATTAAAGATACTTGACAGAGTGTGTTGAGCACTTGACAGGACTATGTCCTTAATTGCTTTGCTTATGTATTGTATCTCTTTCCCAACTCCCACTGTCTGTGTTTGCCTTCTACAATTGTATAGTCTTTGGAGCAGGGACTGTGTGTTCTTCTAAATGGAAAGCACCTAGCACAACCATACAATAAAGTGTTACGTTATGCCCAGTCCTTTTGGAAATTCACATTCATAATGCATTGGAGCAACCCCAATTCTACCACAAGAGTCAATATTAATTTAAATATATACTGGCCAATTATATCCACAGAACAGGACCCAAGTACTGTAAAGGGGCTTTTTATAATTGGGCCAAATGCATTGGATAGAGTTTTACAGGTCATTATACTTGTGAAACCAACCTACATTGGAGCAGGCACTTAATAATTACACTTGAAACCATTTTTATTTTACCCCACAAATTTAAAATTGGGAAGTACATGTCATGGGGTGCACCACTCACCGCTGGTCTGGCACCTCCTCCTGCTCGCTCTGTCTCTCCCTCTGGTCTGCAGCTCCTCTCACCTCCCAGGAACCACAGTGTCCTCTCTGTGACTTAGCCCTTCAGCCAGGTCACTCAGCGTTCCCCCCTTCTCCCTAGCAGTCCTAAGCAGTCTTCCCTCTCACTGACTCAATGCCACTCCCTCAGAGGCTGGTACTGGAACCCGGGCCCATCCTCTATTCTGAGTTCCAGTCCTTGGACCCTGGGCTTTCCTCTCTCAGCCCTCACTGCTCTTTCCCTGGACTGTTTCCTATCATACCTGGTTTCCCTTCTCTCTCTGTGGGTGTACCAGCCCCCAAACCCTCTTCCCAGGGAGTGATTGCAGCCTGTTTTCTTGCAGCCTTCCCCAGCAGCCCCTGCATGTTGCCAGCTACCTTTATACAGGCCTGGCCTGTTCCTGCACAGCTAAGCTGGCTTTTAGTTAGTTCCCTGCTCCCTGGATCCTCCTCCAGGTATAGCCTGTGGGGTTAATTGGTCTGCCTGGCCATCTTAACCCCTTCCAATCCTATGTGGGGTGGAAACCCCATGACAAGGCAACAGAACATTATTTTTAAAAGTGAATAACTTAAGGAGAACAGATAATATGGAATAATTTTTTACTACAGATAAATGACAGATTTTATAGGATGCCTTTACATTTCACGTAAATCAATGTATGGTCAAATCCCAGCCGCAAGGCTGAAACTGCATCTTAGCGTTCTAATGATGCTGTAAAATGTTGATGCTTCACTTACTCATTCATATTTTGGAGTCACTGTTCACAGTTCTGTAGGTAAGGCTGAGCTGAGCTTTATACTTAACGTAAAGAACACTCTATTTCCCCCAAAATTACAGCATTTACTCTGAGTACTGAATCAATTATTTAAGAGTTTGCAAGTAAATCTGTTTGTTTATGAGTTAAAATTACTTTTGATCTGGGTCCTTTAAGAAAATTAGCACTCTGTGTCAGACCCTATTTTGTTCTGAGTTATGTCAATGTAGGCATTAGCCATACCCAAAAATTGGTAGAGAGGTTAATCCAGAGTTGATCAGGTGCAATCAGTAGTTTCTGAAATGAAATTTTATACCTGGAGCCAGATCCTCAGTTAGCATAAATTATCACCTTCATTCACTTCAATGGAGCTACATTACTTTACACTTGCTCAAGATGTGGGTAAAAATATAGGTTAGGTAGGACTAATAAAGCAAGCTTCAAGGGTTTTAGTGAAGCTCCCAAATGACAAAGACAGGACAGACAGTGGGTTTCCCAAGTAGCATAACAGAAAACATGGCTTCTGAGCCACAGGGACCAGCCTTAGGCCAGTTCCCTTTCATAACTTTTAAGATGTTACTCGATAGAATTGAGTACAAATATCTGACCTAGAAACCAGATTGCCCTGCACCTCGTGTAGCCATTTAGACCAGCACAAAGAATGGTAGACATTTACACCAAGTGTGCCAGGTGCAGGGCTGCAGAGTGAGGGCTCTTTTTTTTCTTTACCCCTTTTTTATCTATTGGCAAATTTTACAGTTTTATATGTGTTCTGTTTTGCAGAAAAACTCTTTATCTGGCTAGTTGTTTTAAAACAAGCACATTCAGCCATGGGTGCGGCTCAGAAGTCAAGTGCTCTCCCACCCCAAACAATAAGAACAGTTTGCACACTACAGAGAAAAAATATATTTGATAAGGAAATAAATTGTATGGTTTCATGCTCTGTAGGGTTTATTAGTAATAACAATAAAAAAAAATATTGAACAAAATGATGACATTTACCTTGGTGGAGTCCTTAAGATATTGAAAAGGCCTATTTTCAATAAGGTTTGTTGATCTGCTCTATTCCCGTCCCCATTTAAAGTGTAAATAAACAGGATACTTTGAATATTGTAGCTCTTCCCCATAGTAAACTATTTGTCATTTCTTATCAGTAGTTGGTGAGATTTCATTAAATTCACTCATGGCATAGCACTACTTGGATATGTGGAACAACATGTTCTTTACTTTATCTCAAAAGGCAAGGAACATAGTTTAATTGGCATAGATAAAGGAAAGGGAGGTGAAAGTGATGATCTGACACAGAAACTAGATACCTTCACCTTAAAACTGAATTTACACCTACATACGAGCAACTCTTCTGACATTTTTTCGTGAGGTGCCATCCCAAGGAATAAGCATAAATGGATACACAGCAAAATATTTATTTTGTACAGTGTGTGTGTGTGGGCAAGGAAATCATAGTGGAGACTACTGCATAATTCTGGAAGCGTCTCATGCGCTTAACTTTAAACCCCACTGAAGTTAAGATTGTGCTTAAGCACTTTCCTGAATCAATGCTTTAGTTAGCACATTGTTTGTGGACTGACCATGGTTTACTTCTCATATATTCATACCATTGCAAAAAAAGCGAACATCATTCTAGGATGTACTAGCGGGAGTTTCCTAACCGTAAGGGTAGTTAAGCACTGGAACAAAATTACCTATGGAGGTTGTGAAATCTGGGTTTTTAAGAGCAGGTTAGACAAACTGTCAGGATGGTCTAGATAAATTTAGTCTTCCTCAGTACATGGGAATGGACTAGATGACCTATCAAGGTCCCTTCCAGTCCCACATTCTATGATTCTATTATTTTAAGTATTTCCCTGTCAGGTGAGGAAGTTTCTCCCCCTCCCTCATTTTAGTGATGGGGAACTGAGGATGAAGTAGGTTAAGTGTCTTGCCCCAGATCACACAAGAAGTCTGTAACTGAGCTGGGGACTGAACCCACATTTCCAGTCCAGTGCCTTGGTCACAAAGCCATAATTCCTCCACATATCCTCTCTTCCATTCTTTCTGGACCAACAACACTCATGTAATTGGTGTGACATATTCTTTGTCATCATACCCAACAACAAAGAAGCAAGGCATTGACAGCACTGAAGAAGGGGATGTATATTTCAAATAACTTTTGTTTTCTTCTGCTCCCTATAATGCATTTGATGCTCTATAGATAAATGAATTAATTTTTCAAAAGTATGAGTTCTTACAATATTGCCCCATGCTCTTTGCTAGGCATCTGCTTCCTATTTCTACCTGATAATGCTGTGTTTGTTTCACAGATTATTCTTTGTTTCATAAATTCCTTAGGCTGGTTTCCCTGGCAAAAATTAAAAACAAAACATTTATGCCTCCCCAAAGGCACACTGAAACACTGGATAAAACAAACGATGTTCTCATTTTGTCATGCACTGTACAATACAGACATACATCAACATGCCCCCAAGCCTGGATTGTCTGGCAGATTTTGCTCTAAGTGTGAATGAACAACAAACTAATATCCCCTCTGGTCTTTGTGCTGGATAATCATTCTAAGTAAAAACCTGCATTACCTGTGCCGGAGGTCAACTAATTTAGCCTAACTTTGGTCTTTTCTGTTTTCATGACAGCACCATTTATTAGCTCCAGGTTAGAATGGAAAAAAATAACAAAAGTAATTAAGTCAATAAAGAATTTCACCTTTATCACTGACTAAAAACTAAGCAGTTTTTCTTGACTTCTACAGATTTGTCCCATGTCAATCTATCCTTTTGTCAAGCAAATATATAGTGAAACAGTTCCTGCACAATCACACTTCTATTAGTTACAATGAGAACTCATCTAGGAATAATGTTTAGTGTCCTTCAGCACATTCTCAGTCATATTTATCTACTTGGCTTTCCTTCCCGTCCTACTTCACAGATTATATTTATATTGATGACACTGTAAAAATTGTTTCAGACTTGGAGGGTCTAATTCTGATCTGGAGTGACTCCACTGAAGCCAGAGAAGTTACACCCATGGCAGATGAGAATCCAGCCTGAATGTTTAAAAGATATACATATGCCTATTCTGTGGCTAATCAGGTCTTCATCTCCAGAGATAACTATCCAACCCTTTTCAAAATTAAATTTTGAATACACACCATAATGCCAGGTGTGCCATAATGCCAGATGTGCCAGGTGTATTTATTAAAATTTTGTGACTGTAGCACTGTAGTTAGGATGACCTAACTTCTGGTGTAGATGTGGCTAGGTAACCATCTGAGCTCATAAATTTCAAATGAATACACTGGAAAGCCATGTTTCTGCTCAAAATAGTCAAGAACCCATCAGTGAAAAGGGTCTAAGTTTTTGAGCTAGTAATGGCAACCAAAACCAGGTGAAGTTCTGTGTGTTTTGGAATTCTACTGTCATCACTTTGCCACGCAAACTGCAAAAAGAAATAATTAGATATACCTGTAATAGAAACAGCCTTCCCTACCCAGCCCTCCATACAGTTTCGCAAAGCCGATGTGGCTCTCAGGCCAAAAAGTTTGCCCACCCCTGTACTGAATCATTCAGTCCATACCCCTGATAGTGTTGGCTTGCTCCCTATAGTATATTTTCCAATACAATTTTTCAAGTTACTTTACCCAGATACATTACAACAAACTACAAAAGAAGCAGTCACCAGGCAATATATCTTGGACAAAACGTTTTAGCAAAAAATTCAGATTCAGCACCACTGAAATGTTTTATGAATTCATGTCAATCTTCCTGAATTGTTCATGTTGAAAAAAACTGCAAAAAGTCAAAATGAATCAAATTTTTGCTTAGACATTTTCTTCAATCTTAATCAATACAAGTATTTTAAAATGCTTGACATCCAAATGAGATGTTTTGTTTTGAACAAAATGTTTCATTACGCCCCAAAACTATTCCCCTCCTCCAGTTTTTTAGAATTCGCAACTAATAGAATAATTAGTTGCATGGCTCTAGCAACCAGTACCCAGCAGTCTTGCACAGCACCTAGCAAAGGCAAGAAAATACGGGGCTACAAGATAGCATCAGTTAGCAACGCCCACCCACAATGTGCTATGGAAGCACACTACATTCCAGATAAATATTTGCACTCAGATCTTGTTTTGACAGGATATTTGATTAACAGAACTGAATAGTAGAGGAAGGAAACCATTTAGTTTCTGATTAGTGTGTAGAGATGCTTAAGTATCATAGAATAGACACTCTAGGACTTCAGCATTCCCTATTTGGATTTCATACTGCAGATCATACTGGTCCTTGTCAGTTTTGTAATTATAAATTATGTTGTTTATTTTTATGATGTTCTGAAGAGAACAAACATGAAAAGTCCATGTGAACCCAGTCATTTCCTTTGGCTTTTCCCTCACTTACTTTAATAAATTCTGTAATCAGTGTTCGTGCAAGAATTTCAGCAATAATGATTACCGCTCAAGGCATTTCCTGGATTAATGATAGGCTCGACAAGCTGATGGCCCATGGTTTTTGCCTCGATCCATTAACCCCAAGCAGGTTTTAATTCTCCAGGAAGTGCCTGGGTCTGGAGTTGTTACTGCTATTATAATTCACTGGGATGTTTTTAGTCAACAAATAATGAATAAATAAGCTTTCCATATTTCTCCTTTTGTTTCTCACAAGCCCAGTGGGAAATATCGTTTTGCTGCTGATGTTCTGAATGCTTCAGGGGAATTTGCAGCAGTTACCAGAAAGCTTAGTCAGAAATGTTAGTTTTGCAGTGAATTACAATTGTGAGGCTGGGGAATCTGGCCAAAAGAGAGAATGGGTACACAAAGCACCCAAACTCGGCTCTCATTAGGCACAATGGTGGCATCTCTGGATAAAATATTTTTGGTTTTCAGCCAAAACCTGAAACTTTTTGGTTTTCAGGTGTTCCATTTTTCAATGAAAAGTCAAGTTTTTGTGGACAGCAGACACTTTTGTGGAAAAAAAAATCTATAATTGAAAATCCAGTTGTCTATAAAAAAACAGTTTTGATGGGAAATTTTCAGCCAGTCCTAGTCAGAGTATATTCTGAGGCACTAACAAATCTCCTCAATTTGAGCTAAAAATGAATCAATTTTTTCATGTAGGCCTTAATTCAGCAGAATACTTATGAACATGACTAACTGAATTCCTCTGAAACACTGACAAGTTTAAAGTTTGAACTGAACCTACCGTCAACTTTTGGAAAACTCAAAGTTAAATCTGTATCCAAACCTCAAGGTTCAGCTTTCATGTCTCTGTAATGGGTTAAGAACTTGAACCCCCAAATCCAAAAACCCTTTAGGAAGGAAGGTTAAGACCCCAAATTCATAGCTGAACTTTATGTTCATCTCCATTTAGAACAAATGGAATTACCAGGTTAATGGAAAGAACCATGGTATGGCAGTTGTAACCATCATCATAAAGAAGTGGTAACATTTCAGCCTCTACATGGAGGTGTCAGTCAATAACTTCTTCCCACATGTCACTAGCAACTGCAGATCGTTTGCAGAGGGCCAATACAATCCTTATGCGTAGTTCAACTACAATTTAAGACTTATGTAGGACTAAAATGTTTCTTAGACCTTGTGCTGGCCCTCTGTGGCAAAGTTCTGGGGTTAACTGCACATCTGCTCTCCTCATGGTCTCCTCAAGGACTCCCTTTTGGGTCTCAGGCCTCTATCTGTCACCTCTCTATGAGCAGGAACCTGCACACCTTCTGTCTATAGACCAGAGTCTTAGGGTTGCAGTCCTTTTGCAATTCACTGTGCTTATCCCAGCAGCTCTGACTTTAATCCAATGCCTACAGTTTTGTTTTTTCCCAGGGACCCTGACAGCATTTGCAAGTGACCAGCCAGACTCCACAAAGCATAATACATTTATTTAGGACAAAGGTATTACAACAGAGAAAACATATAAAACAATGAACAATTTAATGCATGCTAAGCTTACTAGGTTTCACCCATCTTTCAAATTGAGAACGTAGTAGGTTTCAAAGTCCTTCAAATCCTTCCAGCAGAGTTTTGCCCTCTTCGTTAAAGTCTCATGGTCAGTTCTTGGATCAAATGAGGGACAACCCCTGAGTCAGTTCAGGCCGATACTTCATCCAGTTTGGAGACTTTGTTGCCCACGCCTCCTGAAGCAGATAAACTAATTCATGTCCCTCAGAGGACAAAGCTTCAAAGGCAGGGTATCTCCATAACCAGCACTGGGACTTTACGTTAATTACCTCCTAGTGATTCTAGATTCCTCAGAAAACCCACCCCGTGATCCAGGAACACAAAGATGCATGTAATATTGACTATATCATGTCCTCATGTCCACAGCATCTGGCATATCTCAGTAGAACAGTCCCTGAAGTTTTTCATCCTTCTAAAGACTCACACCTGTCACACTTCCCTATCAGAAATGTGGGTAACAATACAAAGGGAGAGGGGAAAGGGAGTCTTTCATAAAAATAAATCAGAGGTTTCTCACTTCTCCACACTCTGTACTGGGTGAATTTCATCCAGCATTAGAAGGGGTCCTGTAGGACCACAGAATACCAGGAATTAAAAACCATTTGCCGTTTTATTCCAGAATTACATTCCCAGAAACAGAAGCAGCTGAGGTTACTAATGCACGTATGTTACCAATGCCTAAAGAACAGCTATCTGAGAAGTCACCTCTCACTTCAAGCCCCACTGAGGAAGTTAAGACCAGCTGAGTTTCTCTTGCAAGGCTTTCGCCTTTGTGTGACTCTGTCTTTGGCATTCGCTCCCCCTAGAAGACTCTCAGAACCCAAGTCCAGTGACTTTCCGAGCACAGTGCAAAACACATTTATTTTTCTTCACTTTGGTGTCCTGATGGGGCAAATCCAAATTCTAAGGTGTCCAGCTGCCAAGGTAACAGGCACAATAGGAAATAGCAATATTTTACACTTACAATACTACAAATAATGCCATTTTTGTGCACTGGTAAACTATAACCAGAGAAACTGACCTATTCAAAATACCTTATTTCATGGTTCTGATCCAATGCCCATGGCAGTCAAGAGAAGGACTCCCCCCTTTGATTTCCAGGGGCTTTGGATCAGGCCCTAAAATCTGCTGCTTCATTGACAACCTTACACTCTAGCCCCTTTCAGAAGAATATGTAAAAACATGCTTAACTTTAAACAAGTGCTTACTTCCCATTGAAGTAAATGAACTTAAGTATGTGCTAAAATACTTGGCTTATAGCACCATAAAATATACTGTCGCTCCAAGACACCATCTACCAACTTGTGCCTCCTGTAAACTGCAGAGAAAAAACACACACACACACACAAACCCAACCCAGGAAACATGCAATCCTAAAGTTAATTGTGACTAGATTAATTTTTCATTAGTAAACATGCATTCTCAGGATCTATTTTCTTTCTTCAGTGATTTCAGTATTTGATCCATTCTGTCAATTGGGCAAGCATTAAAAAATCCTTCCCCTCTCCATCTCCTGTACCTATACCAATAGAGTTATAAACAGAGAGACAACTATTTGAAAAGAAAAGGCACATATAGTCATGGCCCAGTTTATCCTTGCACTGAAATTGCAGTTAAAAGAGTTTCTCTCCTCCTGATTCTCAGTAATGGTCTGAGGGAATAATCACTGACCTGGCTGGTATTGGGGGAGATTACAATGCCTGATATTTAACACCCGAGACATTTGCAAGTAAATCGCCAACTGCAGTTGGTTTCCCTGAAACGGATTCTGGCTACACTTCCGAATAGGAAACAGCAAGAAACAGCCAATTTTAAAAGAATTCACGACCAGGTATGTATTTTCCTTTAGAAATGGAGAGGGAGAGAAAGAAAAGACTTTTATTTGGTAACAGCTTTAAAAACAGATGTCTTAAAAGTATTTTGAATAGTGATAGGAGACAGAGACAAAGTCTGATGAAATGTGGTGACGTTTGTGTGTATTTCCCACAAAGACCATTGCAGGAGTATTGCTGGGGGCAATAAAAGAAAATAACTGGGAAAAAGAAGCTTCACATGCATTCTACTAATTCATTTCAAAAGGAAAATTTTAAGGACTTTTGTATAAGTAAATAAAAAGGCTATAGGTGCTATATAAGATAGATGAACAAGATCAACAGAGCGTTGTAAGCAAGACACAAGAATTAATCCTTCCACCCTACTCTGTGCTGATTAGACCTGAACTGGAGTATTGTGTCCAGTTGCATGCGCCACATTTCAGGAAAGGTGTGGACAAATTGGAGAAAGTCCAGAGAAAAGCAACAAAAATGATTAAAGGTCTAGAAAACATGCCCTATGAGGGACGATAGAAAAAAATGGGCTTGTTTAGTCTGGAGAAGAGAAGAGAAGACAGAGGGGACGTGATAGCATTTTTCAAGTAGAAAAAAGGTTGTTACAAGGAGGTGGGAGAATAATTATTTTCTTTACATTCTGAGGATAGGACAAGAAGCAATGGGCTTACATTGCAGCAAAGGAGGTATAGGTTGGATCTTAGGAAAAATTTCTTGTCAGGGTGGTTAAGCACTGGAATGAATTGCCCAGGGAGGTTGTGGAATCTCCACCACTGGAGATTTTTAAGAGCTGGTTAGACAAATATCTGTCAGGGATGATCTAGCTAATACTTAGTCCTGCCATGCATGCAGGGGACAGGTCTAGATGACCTCTTGAGGTCCCTTCCAGTCCCACAATTCTATGCAGTTGAGTAGTCATAGGTGGGTGCCAAGCCCAACTCCCTTAAAGGGCTATCGTACCATAAGATAGGCACCGAGGTGGGGCACTGGTGTTTAGTAAATTTCTACCATTTAAAAATAAGTTTTAAATATTTAAATGCATAACTTATCTTTCACTAAAAGAAAAAAAAATATTTTGGGGCTTGTCTACATTGTGCGTTACTCTGCACTAGAAGGGCGTAAATTCCAACCCACACCAGCATGTTGTGCACTAACTGGCCTATGTGGATTCTGCTGGTGTACACGCAAAGTTCCCTACAGTTAACACTAAAAGTTCGGGACGGGGAAGGCCATGAGCATGCAACATGCTGGTACACATTAAACTTTACATCCCAGCAAGTCTGGACTAAGGCACTAAGCCTTTGAGGCTAACAATATTGCCCTTTCCCTGATTACAGACTTAACAATTGCAAATAGATGATCCAATCACGAAGAATGAAAAAGGCAATATTAATATATTACCAAACTTCACAGACTATATCAGCAATCAAAATTTTAAAATTCCTTTGCAACAAGAACTATAAAAGAGCAGATAATGACTCTATGATTGTATCACTTACAGGATACAGAGTCCTATTCTGTCCCGTAAGTGACAATCTACTTTCATTTTCAGCTACATTAAGGTAACAAACTCAACTGTTTTTATTTTACAAACTATCCTGCAGAACAAGGGCTACTGATGCATCATACATGGCCTGTTAGGCAGTTTTAAAATATTGGTATAGCTATAGTTTTTAAGTATGCTTTGCATTTATTGATTCAAATTTGTCAGTTATGCCTATCTCAAGCTCTAGGGGCATTGCAAATACATTTAAAATGCAGATTTTCAAAATAAAATCTATTGTTACAAGGTATCCATAAGAGGACTAAACTCAGAGGTCTGAATAGACAGAACAAAGGTTGGGAGGGAAGTGATATAACTTACAAGCAGAGTGATGCTCAACAAATGTCATGTTAGTGCCACAATTTTTGCTGGTGGCGCTTTGTTATTTATTGGGCGAGTATTGTTGGGAAGGGAGAAGATGAAAAGGCAGAGAAAGGAAAGGAGAGGGGACATTGAAGGGAGAGGTATGAAAAAAGCCGAGGTCCTTAGCACTAACTTAATACAAATAATAAGAATTAATAATAAATCATAATAATGTAGTAGTTTCTATTGATTTTTTATTCAGGAGGTTCTGAATATATGAGAAGAGAAAATCTGAATAGCCATGCAATTCACTGCTGGCAACAACTACAGCAAAGTATATCTTCAGTACACCACTCAACTGTGCTTTGAAATTACCCATCAGACACAGTGGATAAAATGGAAGTAACATGATATTTGTACTGTATCTATACGGTTGGAAGATATTTTATTTCTGTGCAGCAGTTAATTGACTTTTATATGATTTTTATTTTCTACTGTCTGGACAAGAACTGATTGGCACTGTAGTTGAATGAGTAATATTTTAAAAAGTTGAGAGAATGTAGAAATCTGAGTTAATGGTTTCATGAATTCATAATGATATTAAGACAACTTCCATTTACAGCATATAAGTATAAAGCAAAAAAACCGCCCTGTGTAGCGTAACAATTTGTTATTCAAAACTAATTATTCTTCCACACCAGCACCTATTAATTAGTGCAGCTGTATGCATTTTATTTGTGCATTAAAGAAATCTGGTGGGGAAGTAAACTTAAACACAAAAACAAAACAAACCAGGAAAAGAAAAAAAACTGCAGTCAGAACAAAAACTTGATTTCTATTTTGTCCTCCTTCCCCATAAATACCTCTTCCCTCCACATATTTTTCTACTTTAATTTGCCTAATTTCTGGATAGCCTAGGGTTTGGGCAAACTATTTTGCATTTTCCAACTTCCCAAAGGTTGGCGGCAGTTACATCGTTCCTGGCATCAATGATAAAGAATTCATTTTGCAAACATGCGTACAGTGGATTGGCACGTAACAAACAACTGCAAAAGGAAGAAAATACTTTGGAGTTTAAATTTGGGAGATCAGATTAACTCCTGCTCCTCAGCATCTGGCGTCAAACAAACCCAGTCTAAGCTGGAGTCAAAGCAGCCCTATGTGTTGCCAACAAAACAGAGATCCAACATGAACAAAAACAGTACCGACAGGTAAGTTGTTCTAATGCTATTTCCATGAAACAGCTCCAAATTACTTCATGCTTTTAAAAAAGAGTCAATTAAATTTGATATGCTTACTTGACTTCCAGTGACATATGTTAAAAAAACCCTGAACATTTGTAATTGTTGATGTAATATTTTTACAAACCAACCCAGCATGGGAAAACAGGGCTAACACTGAACTTATGAACTACTGTGCCGTACATCAGATTCTGCCACAGGCATGCAAATGATCTGGATGGTGACAAAGGGCAAAAATCCAGAGAGCTGCTGAGTACTAGCAAGAACTATTGATTACAATTATAGTTGCAGGTCTGTGATTGCTCAATGCTGCTCAGGATTTGCTCCTACATGATTATACCTATTTTCTGTGAGAAGGAATTTCTTAGCTTACTGGTTTTCATAACTCTGAAGGCCAGAGCCTCAGCTGATGCAAATCAGTGCAGAGAATCCATGCTGAGGATCTGGCCATAAAACACTGGGCACTGCATTCCAAACATATCACTCGTGATAATCTCTCTGTCTATGTAACCTGGAACACTTTCTTCTTTTGGAGACCACAAATCACATTGCTTAGGCTATCTCTACACTTAAAACACTACCGCGGCACAGCTGCAGCACTTCACTGAAGGCACTCAGTACAGTGATGGGAGGGGTGCTCCTGTTCCTGTCGTTAATCCACTTCCCTGAGAGTCAGTAGCTAGTCAATTTAGCATGGGTCTATGCAGGGGATTAGGTCATGGCAGCTCACTCGCTCGCTCTCAAGGATGTGGATTTTTCACCCCTCGCCCAGAGAGATGTAGCTATCCCCACGTACGTTTTTGGTGTTGACCAGCCCTTAGAATCTCTGTTGTTCTGGTTACTAAGGAGTTATATATTGTTTCACACACAAAGCAGCATGTATCACTGTTGAGATCATCTTCTGTTCAGAGAAGACCATGGAATAGGTAAAGGCCCCTCACTCATATGACCGTTTCCTCCTTTGACACTCCAGAGGGAAATGCACTAACTCGCAAGTGCTGGAAGTTTGTCTTTTGCATAGTGTACATTCCCATTACTTACCAACAATACTTTATAAAGGTAATTTTAAAAATGGAACTAGAATTAGCATGAGAGTTTTTCTACCATTATGGTAAGATTCCTCCCCCACCCTCATTGGCAGTGATCTTCACTACCAGTCACTGGGGAAACCACTCTTTCTTCCCACCAGAACTGCTGTTGATGCTGCCTTTTCAATCAACACATATGAAGGGGAGTTCATTTAGTGGTGAAGCCATAACACCCATAACGCTTCTTAAACTACATAGTGCATCATCTCCCCAACACATTGGCTCAAAGACTTCCAAGATCGCTATCAAATCCAGGTCTCCCGCAAGACTACACATTCTGCAGCTCAACAGTACTGGACGAAGGTGTCGGAGTCAAGGGTTTTGAGTAATGCTCCATAGCTCCAGCAATTTTATTTTTCACTTCCTCTTCAAAAGCAGTTTTTACTATCTTCCCTCCTTGCCCAACCCCAGGAAGGTTTTCCATTACTGAATTTATGTCCCAAATACAACCTAGATATCCAATGTTGCTTTTAGTGTGTCTGTGTAGAATACATTTTTCTTCTACTGTGACTGACTGCCAGACCCCTGATGTAATTATGGGACAGAAAACAATCACAATACCGTGTAGTTCTACGTTTCCTACACATTGACACATGCTTCTATATAGAGCAATAAGAGGGTGCTTATCACCTTCAATTGTTAATGTTACATGCTTGTGTCAGAGTAGTTTTATATGAAACATCTGATCAGGTGTTAGAACAGCAGGTATTTTATTGCCTCTTGTTGCAGTGAACAATGAAATGTATGTATCTGAATTATTGTTCTGAAATTCTGTGTAAGGGGCTGAATATAGAGAACCTTGGCCAAAGGACCTCATCGTGTCTGATATGAGCCTGCTGCTTCATCTGCAAACACAATTATTAATGGTACTCAGGATGGGTCTGAGCACTGTTTTGTCTTATTATTTGGATTAAAATAGCACCCAAAAGCCCCAGTCAGAACTAGGGCCCCAGGAAGCCACAGACCTTGCTCCAAAGAGTTTATGAGCTAAAAGGAAATGGAACAGATAAAGGGAAGGGGAACCAAATGCACAACAGAAGCGAAGTTATCTGTGTGATGACAGCCATGTGTGTTAGTCCCACTTCTACCCAACCCCACCAGTGACAAAAATATACAAAGGGTGTGGCAGTGACAATGTAGGTACAAGTCATATATTCTACATTGGTATCACTGATTAAGTTCATTCTATTTCAAAGGACCCTATCAGTTCAGAGATTTATTCCCTATACTTAAAGTGGCAAATACCAGTGGAACTGGGAGTATTTCTAAAAAGAAAGAACTGAAGTACAGTCACTATATACATATTTTTATAGACAAAAAAAATCAGGTAACACAACTATACCAAACTATGTTCAGTATTGACAATAACAGGGGCCAGGCAATGTGAGGAAGATAGGGCTGCGGGTGAGAGGTTTTCATGTGACAATATAGGGGCCAGAGTCCTGAAGGCACAAGTTGGAGCAAAAGGGCTATACATGGGCTTAGATTTAGAGAGGGAAGTTTCTCGCAAAAAGAAGCTGGCCAATGCAGTGTCATCTTAGATTGTGCAAATGGAATGACAGGGCATTGCTGTTGTATTTGCTGCCTTTTGTCCAAGGCAAACGGGATGCATGTATATATTGGGTGAATTTCTCCTCTGCGAAGAAGGGCAGAACAAGGTCTACGCACTACCTAAGTCTTCACAGTAAGGCTTCTGTGGACTTGTACTGGCCTTCTGGACAGCAGTGAATTTCACACCTTCTGAAAGAAACTGGCTCGAAGGAATATCTGGAATTGAAAGACGAACTGAGCTATTGCAAAGTCCTCAACTCTACCTACTGCTTGGCGACAGTGGTAAGCATTTTCATCCACATTAGAAAATTCATTCAGCACTGAAACGGTTAAGATATGCACAACAGCTTTGTGCATTTAGAAACACTTCCTCACACAGCTTTATAGGAATATCATCAAATCCGTAGAAGAAATGGAGTTTTTAAAAATGTTAAAAAGTAATTTCCACATCATCGGAAGATAATGCTTTCTTGACGTGGATTATTAATGCCCCAATATTTAATCATACAAATGTTATCACTCAAGAAAAAAAAAATCACTCCTAGAATCCTGGTTTTTGTTTTTATTTTTGAAGTGAAGAGTTCATTTAAGTTTTCATGTTTTTGTGAAATTCTCTGGCAGAGTTTTTAAACTCTGGTTTAAATTCTGGTTTTCCTAAACAGAAAGAATTTATGGATTGTACCTAGTTCCATTGCCTATTTGACTCACTATTACTCTAAAACTTTTTCCTTCTCAGAGACTTTGACTAAACTAAACCAAACTGTGACAAAGTTCCTGCTCTATCTTGGTGGGTCTTGTGCTTATTGGAGGATTTGCTCGCCTTGGAGCTTCACAGCAGCCCTCAACTTGGCTGTTTTTCTGAACCCACAGTCCAGGTCGACTCCTCCCGTGTCTGACCAGGAGTTGGGAGGATTTCGGGGGAACCCGGGCCCACCCTCTACTCCGGGTTCCAGCCCAGGGCCCTGTGGAATGCAGCTGTCTAGAGTGCCTCCTGGAACAGCTGTGTGACAGCTACAACTCCCTGGGCTACTTCCCCATGGCCTCCTCCCAACACCTTCTTTATCCTTACCATAGGACCTTCCTCCTGGTATCTGATAAGGCTTGTACTCCTCAGTCCTCCAACAGTCTACATTCTCACTCTCAGCTCCTAGTACCTCTTACTCCCAGCTCCTCTCACACACACCACAAACTGAAGTGAGTTTCTTTTTAGGTGTCCTGATTAGCCTGCCTTAATGGATTCTAGCAGCTTCTTGGTTGGCTGCAGGTGTTCTAATTAGCCTGTCTTAATTGTCTCCAGAAGGTTCCTGATTGTTCTGAAACCTTCCCTGTTCCCTTACCCAGGAAAAAGGGACCTACTTAGCCTGCTCTCCTGCTGCTGCCCTCTGATCTGGGCTTTCCTTGCTTTTTGCCCCTGCTTTCGGCTTCCCCCGCAACCGGGCCTGATGCTTTCCCCCCTTTCTTTTCCTTTTGTTGTTGTTTTTTTTCTTTCTCTGCCGTTGCTAGAGTGCTGGCCGGCTGCCGGCAGGCTGTTAGTGCCCCCCCACCTGCCTGCCGCCTGCCCTCGGACACTGCTGCCACTCCAGCTGAAACTCCCCCCCCACAAAAGAAGGGGGCCTGCCGGCCCACTTCCCCAGAGTGGGGGGGAGTGGAAGGACCCAGACCCAGCCACTTGCTGTTTGTCTGCGGACCTGTCTCCGGTCGAGAGGACTCTTATCACTTGCTCCGGTATTTCTGGAATGCAAAAAAGAAAGCCCGGAACAGGCAGAGAAAAAGCCGTCCACCGGAGGAACACCGCCCAGGGAATCTACAAATTGCCGTGGAGGGGGCCTAAGACTGAGTAACTTTCGAACTGTGTTCTCGTGTGGGGGGAGGCCTTGACTGTGTCTTAACTGTATTTGTAGGGACACAGGGGGTGTGGCACGGAGCTGCCCCCCGATCCATCTGTGTCCTCCCAACCCCCACACTGCCATCTTCACCCCCCCACTCCACCATCTTTGCTGGCTGTCCAACATCTGCCTCTGGACTCAGCTGCTCGCCCTGATTCCACCGTGTGGGCCAGAAGCACCAGCCAACCAAACAGGACTCTCTGGACAAGCGTACGGTGGTTCATGTGCCCCCCCCCCCGAATTGTCCACCCCACAGCTTGTCCCTTTCTACCTGACCCCAATACCTATTAATCACCTGCCACCACCCCCGCTGGGGCATAGGCAATGGAGGGCACTGGGGTGACCTCTGCCATGCCCATCGCCTCCCCAGACTCTAGGGAAGCCCCCCCAGCCGGCGGGAAAGGTTAGGGCAAGAAGAAGGGGAAGGGCCCGACTAAAACCACAGGGCCCTCCATGGCAGGGGCCACCCCCACTGCTGCAGCCCTGCCACTGACCACGGCATCCTCCCCCGCTGCCCCCTCCACCAACTCTGCGGATGTCCCTCCCTCAGCCCCCAGGACGTATGCCCAGGCGGTGGCAGCCCCCCCCCCGCCGCCTCCGCCACCATCAATAGAGGCCAGGGCCCCTTTTCCACCATGACAAGGAAGCACGGTGTCCGATGCCTCCAGGTGCCCGCCTTGCCCCACATGGAGACCTACGTGCGGGCATTGGCGAGGGTGGTGGGGCCCTCGGCCATTGTGGTGGCCTCCAAAATGTACGGGAAGGTCGCTTTCTTCTTAGCGTCGGAGGCTGCCGCCCAGGAAGTGGTGGAGAGGGGCCTGGTGTGGGGGGGGTGTTTGTCCCCCTAGAGCCGCTAGAGGACCTGGGCGTCCGCCTGGTCCTGACCTCTGTCCCTCCTTTTCTCCCCAATGCTGCCCTGCTACCCGCCCTTTCCACCCTGAAGAAACCTGTTTCTGTTATCAGCCCTCTCCCATTGGGTTGCAAGGACCCCACCCTCCATCACATTTTTTCCTTCCACCGGCAAGTGCAACTTTTACTGCCGTCGGTGGCGCGTGACGGAGTGGCGCTCGAAGGGTCCTTCCTAGTTCCCCACCAGGGGGCCCGTTACCGGGTGTACTTTTCCTTGGGGGAGGCCCGGTGCTACCTCTGCTGGGCATCAGGGCATGTCCGGAGGGACTGCCCCTTAGCCCGGCAAGGAGGGGCATCTGGGATCCCTGAGACCCGGCAGGACATCGGCCCCGTCATTGCCGACGCCCCCGACTGCCCGTTATCTGAACCCAGCCCTGCCCCCTCTTTGGACCACCGCTACTCCCGCTCAGGCCCAAGGGACACCTCCCCTACAACGCCCAGACGAGCGGGAGAGCCCCGCCCTCACTGCTGACAATCTGGCGGGGCCTATCAAGGAGGGTGTGGCAGAGATACCACCAGGCATGGGAGAGAGCCTGCCCCTGGGAGAATCCTCCCTCCCTTATGCTGCCCCACCATTCCCCCCACCCAAGTCCCTGAGCCATCACCTTTACCCCCTGACATGACCCCTGATAACCAGCCCCCAGATGATGCCATTGAGGGCTGGGCCACAGTCCAGGGGAAACGAGGCAAGCGGAAGCATCTACCCGAGGCGGAGACCCCCCGGAAGACCAGGAAGGGGGGCACCGATGCCGAACCTTCCGCTTTGCCCACGAGTGCGTCCCATCCACCGGTGTCAGCCGGGAAAGACATAGCAGCACCGGAGGGTAGTGTCTCCCCTTCACAGAAGACCCCCCCTCTGAGACCCTCGAGGAAGCCCCTGCTGTCCTGATGCTACCCAAAGCCCCCGTGAACCCCGAGGCAACCATCGTGGCGGGTGTCAGCAGGGAGAACCCCGGGGCAGCGGAAAGTGTCCTCTCCTCCATGTTCGAGGAGATCGAGGCCTTAGATCTGACCCCGGTCACCCGGGGGAGAACGACCTTTCGCCAGCAAATCTTGATCTGGGCGACCTCACTCCACCTCTCTTTTCCCCATGCTCCCTCCCCTTAACTGCTGCTTCCGCTCCCACCTCCGAAGAGCCCCTGGACTCTTCCACCGACCCAGCCGCTGATGGCACCCCGCTGATGACCACCGAGCCTGCTCAGGTGACAGCCGGCGCCATGCGGCCGGGGCACGAGTCGCCAGGGGCACTCCCCGTTGGTGCGGAGCAGTCGATTTTCTTCCCGGGCGGGGGCCCTACAGAAGATAATCCACCTCCTGATGCTGTGGCCGCTAAATCCACCACAGCGCGTGCGCCCAGTGTCACTGAGAGCTCCCTCTCCACCCCCTTAACCCTTGAGCCTGATCAGGAGGCGCCACCATCCAGCTGCTTGCCTCCCGAAACCCAGAACCTCGCCCCTGCCCCTGCTCCCATCCCTATCCAATTTACCTCCTGCAATGTCATTGCCACCCCTGGGGCTGTCTCCTTCCCTTTCCCAACTGATGACCCCCAGGGAGTGGCCTTTGTGTTCTCCTGCCCCAACCCATTAGGAGCTGTTATTTTCCCTCCACCACCCCCTATCGCCCCAGAGCTTGAGGCAGGGCTAGAAGCTCCAGCCCATCAGGCACCCCGTCGGGGGTCCGCACCCTGCTTGTCCATTTTAGTGGACCACAGGGCTGCAAGAAGGGCCCCACCGGGGAACAACCGGGAAACCGTAACCCCACCCCCCCCATGAGCTGCAAGGAGAGCTGCGGAAGTTTTTAGAGGATGTCCGTGGTTCCCACAGCAAGGTACAACTTGCTCTCCAGTGATGGGGGGACTTTTCTCAAATCCTCCAGGCCACAAGGACCCTCATGGGGGAAGGTAAAGGGATGGGGAAGCAGGATGCCGTGGCCTACTGGCAGGTCCGCGTCTTCCATGAACAATTACTCACCTACAGGATGGGTCATGGACTGCTGCGCGGCCCGCTGGGAGATGTGAGCATCCTTGCCAGTGAGGACCCCCCCCGACCCTCCCCATGACACCTCTCACCATCGCAACGTTGAACACCCGGGGTTGTAGGATGGCTCTCCGCAGGTCCCAGGTGCTCTCCTTCCTTTGGGACGGAGTGTAATCTGTGGTTTTCCTGCAGGAGACCCATACGGACCCAACCGCCGACGACATGGCTGGAGTTGGGGGACAGGGTCTACTTTAGCCATGCCACAATTTGAAAGGCTGGAGTGGCAACCCTGTTCTCCCCCGACCTACGGCCCGAGGTGCTAGGGGTCGCCGAGGCCGTGCCGGGTCACCTGCTGCATCTCTGGGTCCGTATGGAGGGGTTCATGGTTAACCTTGTTAATGTCTATGCCACGACATCGGGCCTGGAGTGGCTGCAATTCTACCAGCGGGCGTCTGCCTTCCTCGGCACCTTAGATTCTCACGAGTGCCTGGTCCTGGGAGGGGACTTTAATACCACCCTCAAGGAACAGGACCGCTCGGGGACCGAGCACCGCCCGGCCGCCGCAGACACCCTCCAGGAGATAGTCAAACATCACTCCCTAGTGGACATCTGGCACGACCACCACCCAGATGACACTTCCACTTTCACCTTTGTCCGGGTGGAAGCCCATCGGTTGAGCCACTCCCGGTTGACCGCATTTATTTATCATGCTTCCATCTCTCACGAGCCCACTCCTCCAGCATTCGGCTGGCCCCATTTTCTGACCATCATCTAGCCACCGTGACAGCCTCCCTCTGTGCAGAGAGGCCGGGGCCGGCCTACTGGCATTTTAATGACAGCCTGTTGGAGGACTAGGGCTTCGTGACGTCCTTCCGGGAATTCTGGCTGGCCTGGCGAGGGCAGCGGCATGCCTTTCCCTCAGCACGGCGATGGTGGGACCTGGGGAAGGTGCACGCCAGGCTTTTCTGCCATGACTACACCCGGGGCACCAGCCGACGGAGAAATGCGGATATAGAGCAGTTGGAACAGGAAGTCTTAGAGCTGGAGAGGTGTCTGGCCACCAGCCCCGAGGACCCACTCCTCTGCGGAGTGTGCCGGGAGAAGCGGGAGGAGCTCCGGGCCCTCGAGGACCATCGGGCCCGGGGCGACTTTGTTCGATCCCGCATCCACCTCCTTCAGAACACTCGGTGCCTGGGGCTCTCCAGACCTTGTACCCCCTGGCGCGTACTTCAGGAGGAGAAGGCCGCTTTGCCGCCCGCTGCTAGAGCTTACCTCGATCGGGTCCTGCTCGAGGTCACGCCCCACCCACCCTCTACCCCAGGCCCGCCGGACCTTTTAATTGGACCCCTGCCCCATAGACCCAATCGACCCCCTCACCCCTTCACTGCGAGCCGGCTGCATGAACTGCAGATGGTATGCTTCCAAACTGCGCCAAGGAAACATCTATACAGGCTCGTGCGCCACACCTTTCACGCCCTCACCCTAGTGTCCCGCCCCGACACAAAATGGCGAAACCTTCTGCCACCTTTGGAGGGTGAGCAGCCCCTGTGGGCCAGCCTATATTCCACCTTGGCTCCGAGGCCTGTCGGGGACAGCAGTTGGCGGCTCCTTCACGGAGCTGTGAGCACAGGCATGTACTAGGCGGGGTTCAACCCCATCCCAGACACTTGTCCCTTTTGCGGTGTGAGGGAAACCCTGGCGCACATATATTTGGAGTGCGCCAGGCTGCAGCCCCTGTTCCGGCTCCTCAAAAATCTTTTCTTACGTTTTTGGTTGCATTTCTCCCCTCACCTTTTTATTTATGCACTCTGTGGCCTCACAAAGTCGCGGGATCTCCTAGTTAACTTCCTCCTGGCCCTGGCTAAAACGGCCATCTATAAAACCAGAGAGAGGAGGTTGGCCGATGGAGTTTCCTGTGAGTGTGGGGCCATTTTCCGATCCTCGGTCCGTTCACATATCCGGGTGGAGTTCCTCTGGGCGGTGTCTACCGACTCCCGTAATGCTTTTGAGGAGCGGTGGGTGCTGTCCGAGGCTCTCTGCTCGGTGTCCCCGTCCGGCTCCCTTTGTTTTGACCCTTTGATTGGGGGAGAGAATAAGGGACCCCAGCCCCAGCCATTGCTGCTGCGGACACCACCCCCTTAGAGGGGTCCTTTCACACATGGGTGCATGTGCGCCCCCCCCCCCCCCCCGGGTTGTCCACCCCACAGCCTGCCCCTTTTGTTGGGTGCTTTCAGAGTAGGGAATTGTTGGTGACACTCGGGCATGGCACCAGGTAAGTCGAGGGGGTGGCAGACCTTGAGAGTTGATGAAGCCCCCTCGCTCTGGACCACCAGGTAACTTGAAAGGGTGGAAGACCACGAGAGTCGACCCAAGCAAGCTTGAACACTTCCCTCCCCTGAACATAATGAGAAAACAATTGTGATTGGTTGCTGTGTTACACATTGCATATGCTGTTGTTTTGTTTTGTAAGTGTGTTATGCAAATAAAAAAACCCACCTTTTTTGCTTCAAAAAAAAAATTACTCTCCTATAGCCATCTGGCCCGACCCTGTCACATAACATACAAGCATGAAGATTAAATTAGCTATGATTTACTTCAGTAGGAAAAAAAAAGTATATTTTACGTACAATGGAACATGTCCATATGTCCGATTATATAGAAAATATGCACTTTCCATAGCATAAACCTCACTTCAAAAAAAATAAGGGTATATATCTATCTTTGCATACAATATGTAGCATATGAATAATATTCCCAAGAAATATACTTGTAAACTTCAAACTATAATTAGAGAAAACTGAAATGTGAAAAAAGGGATGGTTTGGAAATAAACCAACAGGAAAGGACAGACTAATTGTGAAATAAGAAGCTTCACCCTGGTCTCCTTAAAACTATATGCAAAATACAATAAACCACGTCTACTCCTAGGTCAATTCTGCGCCACTGTGCATGTGCAACATTTATGTCCCCCGCAGATTTCTTTGCTTCCCCACAGAAAACTGACTTTCTGACAGGGAAGCAAAGGGAAGCCACAGGAGTGGTCATGCGACACTCCCCAGGAGTATGTTTCAGGTACCCAGGGCAGCTGGCAGAGAGGTAAATCACTATGAGGCAGGGAGCAGGACTGGGGAAGACCCAGTTAGTGGCTCCTACCCTGTGCCAGGTTCAGCTGTTAGTCCTCACTGTGCTGGGGAGGATAGGACTTCCTCTTGCCCTGCACAGCATCTGGAGCTAGGTCAGATCCACCCTCAGATTTCTCCCCCAGCTGCAGGAAGCTCTGGAAATTCGTGCCTCCCACCCCCTGCTTTCTGCACCCATTGCTCCTCAGCTGCAGGGGGAGGGATCCCTGTACAGGGAACTGTTCCCCCATCCACCCAAGCCCTATGCATCCAGAGCCCCTCATACCCAGACCCTCCTGCCAAGCCTCACTCCCCCACACACTCAGAACCCACCCACCCCCAAAGAGCCCCACTGCCCCGGACCCCCTTGACGAGTTTCCCACACCCAGATCCCCACCCTATGCAGTCCCAACCAGTTGCACCTAGATCCCCACCCCACTGAGCCCCACTCCCTCAGCATCTGAACCCCCCCCCCGCCAGTGAGCCCCCCACAACCAGACCCCCACCGATCTCTATCCTCCCCCCACACCTAGTTCCCTCCCCAAAACTCCAACCACCTTCACCTGGACACCCCTGCAGAGTCCTATTACTGTTGCACCCAGAACCCCTCCAAAAAACCCTGTGCATCCAGATCCCTCCTACACCCAGATCCCCCAGTGAGCTACCAGCACCCAAATTTTCCCATACAGAACCCTCTCAACCCACACCTGGATCCCCACATGCTAAGCCCCTCCACACTTGGATTTTGCCTTGCTGAGCCTGCCTGTCCACACCTGGTGCACCTAGCACAGAGGGGAAGGGCCCTGGGGTGTTTCTGGGGCAGGCCCGGCCCTTGCACTGTGTCAAGGTTGGGTTCAGCCTCATCACTGAGTCCCTGTCCCTCAGGCAACTGCACAGTAATCTCCCACCTCTGTGCAGCCAGTGGCCTGTGCTCCCCAGTGCGATCCTGGAGCCTCCACATTTTGCAGAATTTTAAAATATTGTGCACAGAATTTTTATTTTATTGGTGCAGAATGCCCTCAGGAGTATATTTCATTCAGTCTTGTTCACTATTCTGTGTGCATCCTGGTTCGAGAGTACAGTGCAGAAACTAGAAAGATATATTTCAAAACCTGTAAAATAAAGATTTACTAGCCATTATTTCCCTACTGTTCTTGGGTACCATTAAGCCATTTTAAGATAGTTCCTCCTCCTGCCCATCTACTCCCCAGAGTTTATGACCTCCAAACCATCAGTTGCCGCTGGCCCTTGTCTCCTAGCCACACCAACTATGCCAGGAGGAAGGGAAAGTGATATCATTTCCCCAAAGCCAGGTGTAATCATCCTCTGTCTGGATCCACTAGTCTCAGGACAGCTGTGCCCCAGGAGACCAACACAAACTGCATAGGGGATACAAAGAATGGACTCAGAACTTATAGAAAGAGGAGACTACAGAGAAAAAAAACCCTCTCGTTGTTTAACTGTATTTGGAGTTTCTTATGAATTAATTTCCTTTGCAATGCCAAATAAAGCCATAGGTATATTGCATATTCTTCTAGACCACTCTGACTTGTGGAATGCCCTTCCTGTCTACCTTGGGTAGATGCCTAGGGTAAACTGACAAATGATAATGGTTAGGTGGAGGGCCAGAAAGCATTAATAATATGCATCGCTAATCCATGTAACCAGAAGTTCCTGTTACCATTCTTCTCCTCCACCCATGCCCCCCCTCCCTTCATTTGTTACACTCAATTACTTCATCTCATATTAGCTCAATCATAAACTCTGCAGGGCAGGGGTTACCTTATTTTATGCATGTACTGTGTATAGCACTATGGAACCTCTGGCCACTGCTGTAAGAAAAATACTAAATTATAACACAATCCGTACTATAGGTGAGGTACGATAGTCATGCATATAAGGCCTAGTCCAGAGCTTATTGAAGTCAGTCACAGCCTTCCCACTGGAATTCAGTGGGCTTTGGATCAGTCCCATGGTGAGTTTCTGTCACAGCTATCACAGCAATGGATGGGCAGTCGAACCTAAATAATACAGAATACTACACAGTCTGATATTTGTATTGCAATTCCAAATATGACAGTTTACACAACAGATTTATCATTCAGACTCCTTTCATATTGTTGCAGTGAAGACAATAAAAGGTCCCAGCAACAAAGGACTCCTGGAGCTACACAGCAGCATGTGCTTTTGCCAGAGTTGAAGTCGATATTGGACTTTGTATTTAGAAGCCATGGGTTAATACAATATAGGCCAGAACAGGCCACTGATATAATCTATTCTGACCTCCTGCATAAACACAGGCCATGGGATTTGCCTGAATTAATTTCTGTTTGAACTAGACCATAGCTTTTAGAAAAATATTCAATCTTGATTTAAAAGTCCTAATGATGGAGAATCCAACACAACCATTAGTAAGTTGTTCCAGGGATTAATTGCTCTCACTGTTAAATATTTCTGCCTTATTTCAAATTTAAACTTGTCCAGCTTCAACTTCCAGGCATTGGACCTATTTATACTTTTGTGAGATAGACCGAAGAGCCCTCTTTCAAATTTCTGTCACCCAGGCCGCCCCTAGACATTGAGGAGCCCTACGCAGCCCCACCGCGGGGGTGTGGGCCCAAGGTCTGTAGGGGGCAGGAGCAGGCTTGGAGCTTGGGGGGCAGGGAGGAACCACCCTCCAGCTCGAGCCGACAGAGCAGAGCGGGGTGGGGCCGGGTCGCTCCACTTTCTGCCGCCTGGTGATTGCAGGGCAGGCTCGACCCCGCACTCACGGGGTGGCGGGAAGTGGAGTGATCCAGCCCCAGCCCACTCCACTCTGCTCCCTTGGCTTTCAGACTTGGGGGATAGGGGAGAACCACTCCCCAGCCCTCACCAGGGGACCGGCGCGGACTCCACTTCCTGCCACCTGGTGAGTGCAGGGCATGCCCGACCCCTGCTGCAGTCCCCCGGGAACTCAGGGGAAAGGGTGAAGTGGGGGCGGGGCTGGGATGAGAAGAGGTGGGGCGTGGGTGCAGCAGGGGTGGGGGTTATGAGGAAGGAGTGGAGTGGGCATGGGACAGGAGCAGGGGCAGCTTTCCTACCTGGCTCAGCAGGCCGGGGGATTGGGCTAGGCGCTGGAGCAGCACGCAGCTGTGTAGGGCACCAGGAAATTTGGGGTACCAAATTTCCTGGCACCCTACACAGCTGCGTAGTTTGCAGATGGGTAAGGATGGCCCTGCTATCACCCATGTAGGTATTTAAAGACTGTGATCAAGTCACCCCTTAACCTTACCCTTGATAAAGCTAAATAGATTGAGCCCCTGGAATTCATCACTATAAGATCGGTTTTCCAATCCTTTAATCCTTCTCATGGCTCTTCTCTGAACCCTCTCCAATTTATTAACAACTTTCTTGAATTATGGACAAGAGAACTGCACATATACCACTAGCAGTCTCAACAATACCAAATACAAAGTTAATATACAACCTCTCTACTCCTACTCAAGATTCCCCTCTTTATACACCCAAGGTTCGCATTATCTCTTTTGGCCTCAGAATTGAATTGGGAGCTCATGTTCAGCTGATTATCCATTATGACCTGCAAGTCATTTCTTCTGAGGATAGAGTCCTCCACCCTCTAAGTATGGCTTACATTCTTTGTCCCTAGATGTATGATTTTATTTATGGCTGCATTAAAACATATTGTTTTCTTGTGTCCAGTTTTCCAAACAATCCTGATTGCTCTGTATCAGTGACTTGTCCACTTCATTATTTACCGTTCCCCCATCTTTGTATCATCTGCAATTTCTCCAGTGATGAAATGATGTTTTCTTCCAGGTAACTGATGAAAAGGTTAAATTGTGTAGGGCCAAGAACAATCTCTGTGGACCTGACTAGTAACACCTGCTTGATGATGATTCCCAGTTTACAATTATATTTTGAAAGCTATCAGTTAGCTAGTTTTTAGCCTCCTTAATGTGTGTGTTAAATTTGTACCATTCTAGTTTCTTAAATCAAAAGGTTGTGCAATACCAAATCGAGAGCCTTATAGAAATCTGTTATATCAACACTATTACCTTTAAAAGCGGCAAAGAGTCCTGTGGTACCTTATAGACTAACAGACGTATTGGAGCATAAGCTTTCATGGGTGAATGCCCACTTCGTGACACGCATCCGACAAAGTGGGCATTCACCCACAAAAGCTTATGCTCCAATAAGTCTGTTAGTCTATAAGATGCCACAGGACTCTTTGCCGCTTTTTCAGATCCAGACTAACACGGCTACCCCTCTGATACTTGACACTATTACCTTTATCTACCAAACTTGTAATCTCATTGAAAAGAGATATTCAAGTAAGTTTGACAAGAATTTTTTTATAAACCCTTGTTGATTGGCATTAATTATGCTACCCTACTTAAATTCTTTATTAAGCCATTCCATTATTTTGCCTGGGGTGAACCAGTTCAATTAAAATAACACACACCTGCCTGCGTGGTGCCTCTCAAACCTTCCCCAGCGAGTCCTTTGAGCAAGAACTTTCTGAAGATTCACTTAGGCTCTACCCACAGACACACCACCACCACTCTCCATGTCCAGTAGTAGCAGGAATTCTTTAGATAAAGGAAGTGGCTTGGTAGCCCTCTTAACCCTCTCAGACACAGGTTTTATGGCGTGTTCCCTCTGACTGCAGGTCTCTGTGTGAGGTCAAGGGGTCATCTCCCCCCACTCCCCACCACATACACTTCCATTCTAGATAAAGGCCTTGGATACTCTGGAAAGGCTGGATGGCCTTCGTCACCCTATGTCTACCAGTACTGGGTCTTGGGCGGAGTTTGAGTGGCCCTTTTCTCTATGGTTGTAGGTTTAAGTTTTTGGAGAGGCCAAGAAATTCTTTCTCCCTGACATTGCGGGTCTTGCTTAGCTAAAATGTATGCATTTATTTCTTTTATACTCTTCTCATCCTGCTTGTCCTTTATGTTTTTTTCCCCTCTGAATTCCCCCCAACTTGTTGACCTCTGACTGGTACGTGGGGCCACAAACTGTAGGCAGCATTCCCTGTTCGCCCCCTCAGGGCCACACAGGGAGTGACTCCGTAGCAGTAACTCGTTAGAAAATAAAGTGCTAATGACAGTTAAACATTTTTTCCACATGGGTGTCTCTGACACCTAAAATCAATAACAAAAAAAAAAATCCAGCCTTTTATACAGTTGGAAATTATTTTCAGTTTTAACCTATATGTAACAGTGCAGTGCCAAATATAAAGCAAATTTAAAAAACTCAGCAAAAGCAATACCCATTCTACAAAAGGGTGTTTTATTCTCCTTTCAGTTCATGGGGTGAATTTACACCCAGTTCCTATTTTAGTTAATGGAAGTTACCTGCAACAATCTGCCTCATATCAAGGGGAGAAAGGATCCATTATGTTTGTAAAAATGCTGACAAGAAATGACAAATCAAACATTTTTAAGAGTGACATAGAAAAGTACTTAACTACACACTAAAGGAGGTTCAGATGAAATTCTTCAGTCATTTCTCTTTCTGTCCAGCCACGTTGCCACAAAGTGGATAGGTATTAAATATTCCCAAATAAATCTTTAGAGAACCTCAGACTCTTAATTTCTTGACTGCCTGTGTAATAAATACCAGAAGCTTGAAGTAATACAATAACTAAAGGGACTGAATCACTTTTTGGCCACATGAAAGAGAGAGAATTTAAAAGCTGTATACCTCCCAAGAGACTGACAGCTGAGGTAACCACCTCAAATGACAGATTTATCGGAGAACAATCCACATAAAGAATGGCAGGATCCCAAAACTTTTCTGCAAACCATCGTTCATTAGAGGACACACTGGTAACAGATTCCGCGTAACAACTCTAAGACCTGTCTTTACTTCAGTTCTCAGTATGGAAACCAAACCTCTAACTGAATTAATCTTAAAAAAAAAAAAAAAAAAAAAAAGGAGTACTTGTGGCACCTTAGAGACTAAAAAATTTATTTGAGCATAAGCTTTCGTGAGCTACAGCTGACTTCATCAGATGCATTCCTATTCGGAAAAAGAAAAGGAGTACTTGTGGCAACTTATAGACGACCAAATTTATAACATCGGATTCATCCGATGAAGTGAGCTGTAGCTCACGAAAGCTTATGCTCAAATAAATTTGTCAGTCTCTAAGGTGCCACAAGTACTCCTTTTTTTTCTTTTTGCGAATACAGACTAACACGGCTGCTACTCTGAAACCTGAATTGATCTAGAAAGCTTAACTACCAATAAAATAATAATTAACAATAGGAAAACTGATTAAATAAATTAGGACCTCCCGTTATGTATTGCATATCGTACAGTATGGGACTGGTATTGCACCACTGATGTCAAGGGGGGTTTTGCTTTTGACTTCAATGGGAGCAGGATCAAGGCCTATAAAGACCAACTGAGAGGGTGCATGTCCTGAATATCAGGAGTCAGTAAAATAAAACAGAGCATATGCAGTGCTATGCATCTGTACATTCAGTACAAGTTTCCAGTGTGATCAAAAGAGCATCAGGGTGATCAAAATAAATAACATACTCTATGCTATTAATCAACCTGGAATCATGAACATCCTGACCAGGTAACCCAAGTCTAATAATATTGGGCTGGGGAATTATGGAGTAGGGTAGAAACCTGTTTTTATGGACATCATTGCCACCCAGAGAAAATTCCTGTCAAAACTTCTTTAGATTACATTGCTGCAGGACCAAACACTTTTATTAGTACCCTCCTATTAATTGCCGGTGCAAGTCTTAAAGATTTGTACTTACATTCAAGTAGTTTGACAAGTAACTATTATGAGCAATACTGAAATTTATTTATTTTTCTAGTGGCCCAAATTACATCCCAAAAAATGCAGAGTGAGCATTTAAAAATTTATCTCTAAGTGACACAGGGTAAAACATTCTACCTATGTATTATAGTACAATGTTATTTCGGGTTTTTTACTCTTTAAACAACAACATGAAAATACCACATGGGCACAGCTGGGTCCCAAATAACCACGTTTACTAGTGATACACAAACATGCAAGGCCTATCGACAAATAACCTTGCTGTTCTGGTTGGTTTGGAACAGCTTGTAACACACAGAAGGCAGTGAGCACCGCCAGAGGGCTCAAGTATTTAAAGGGATAATATCCTTTTCTTACACACTACAACCAGGCAGGCCAATTAAGCCATTTCTTTAAAATTGGCAAGGCATTGGATACACAATAGCTTTTCCTCAGAATAAATGTGCTGTTTATCTGCTCTCCCCACTCTGTGATCTAGAAATAAATTGTTAAAAAAATGCAGTAAAAAGCTTGTTTGTTTTTAAGTGGCAGGTCCTTTCCTAAAATACTCGCATTATTAACAACACTTTGCCCTTACATATTATCTATGATAAAAGGATCTCTAAGCTGTTACACAGACTAGAATGAAATTCACCCTTGTGCAGAGAGCAAGCATGGGGCCTATGAATCACTTAAATCCCATTTAATGCCACAAAATAAGGTTTAACTGAAATTATATGATAGACAGACCTCATGCTGTCTTATTGCTCAGAGAATAAGTTCACCTACTGGCAAATTACTGTAAGCCTCTGTGACATTCTGTTCAGGATGCTCAGATCTGTAAGCCACTGTGTTACACCTCTGCCTCAGCATGAGAGAGCTTTACTGGAAATTAGTCTATGTCAGATCCCTGCCACATCAGTCTGTCGACCTCACCAGCAAACTCCTCAAGACTCCGTCAGTCTAAACCTGGCCATGGAGGTAACAATCAGTGAACCCCAGTTCCGGAGTTCCCCAAAGACGTCTCTCTGCAATGGCCAGTCCATCTCACTATGACACTCACAGAAATTAATAAATTCACTGCCTCCAAAGAGTGCATACACCAGTGTGCTAGGTGAGGTGAAGACCCAGACCCACATAAGACACAGCCCTGAGATAATATTAATAAATTTATTCTTTTATTACAAAACTAACAGAGATTTAAGTGATACTAAACAACAGAAAAAGAGACAAGTATGGTTAAAACAGAACAAAATAAAACACTCTTTCTAGTGTTTAAAGCTTAATAGATTACAGTCTTGATCTCAGGCAATTTCTCATCTGCGGTCAGTTCCCAGAGACTTCAGTTCACATGGCTGAAGGATCTACCTTTCCCAGATTTCAAGAGCTCTGGCCTCTTGTCCCATAAGTGATGGTAACTAGAATGTCTTTTTTGCTACCCCCTTATATTTTCCAAAGTTCATTGTCTCTGACTCAAGAGCCAGGAGGACATCATGGGACCCCTAGTGAGCTCACTAAGCTCTTTTCTCTGTTATTTGCTAGCTTGATGGCTTTGTTTACCTTATATGTAAATGTACTTTCATTGTCCTCTGCCTGTAATCAAGCTGGGCAGACTGGTGAATCCACATTCCTTTGTCTAGGGCAGGCTGGATTCATGCTCTGCCTCCCAAATACATTTTAAGAACATATTTGTAGCACACATCTATAACTTTTTGTACACAACCCATACACTTATTGTGCAATGATTTTCCAGATCAGAGTGTCACCAATTTACACATGAAACCTGACAAGACACCTTTTAGATACATATTATGACAACAGAGTGTTAGGGGTAGTGAGTGTGTCAGGTCTGATATGAGTTACAGTATAGTGGCCCTGTGTCAGTGGGCACTGAGGGGCTCTGAGGGTCATAATCTCATAAGAAGCCATTGAGAAGGGAAGTATCTCCATTACAGACAGGGAGACTGAAGGCACAGGCAAGGCCTATGCGTCTGAAAATGCCTATTAATTTTGGATACCTACGTTTTGAGGTGTGTAGATTTCTCAAGGGGGGCACTCCCAATAGGAGGTGGACAAAAGTAATGGACATTCAAAAGAAATGTAGAACTATGTGACTTTCCCCGGACTGGGGCTAAATTCTCAACTGAAGCCAGCAAGTGCTGGATGTTTGCAGTGGAGGGAAAAGGGGAGAGAGGTATGGGGGAAATCTGATTGAATATGGAGTTGTAGGGAGCTATGGGAGTAAGCAGGGATGTTGGGGGCACAGAGAAGTGGGGTTTATGAGGCCAGCCTGAGAAAAAGCAGGGCTTGTGCTAAGATGTGCCGGATGGGGAGTGAGCAGAGGATCTCTGTGCCAATGAGTCACCTGGGACATAAATAATTGTTCCTGTTTGAAGAGGAATTTTCTGTGTCGCGTCTACATAATATTGTTGAGAGGGAAATTTTATTTTATTCAAATTGTATTATTTAGTTTTCTATTCTTGAATCTATGCAAGTCTAAAACTCCAGCTCTATCATTCAGACTTTGAATCCAATTCTGTTCTCAGTAAAACAATGAGGTTGCAAGGGTGTAACCGAGAGCAAAATCTGGCCTTTGACCTCTCAGGCTGTTGGATCCTACAGAAAAAATTTATTAGTGCACAGTTCGGAAAGATCTGTCTGTCAAGAAAACCCACCCGTGTGTATGTGTCTCTTGGAAACAAACTTTTTTTCTCTCAATATGGTCTAAAAAAACTGCTGTTGTCTCTTTAGCAAGAGCTATAAAGTCATCGATGGAATTTGAGAAATATTTAACCACAAAGAATGTTCAGCTACAGTCTTATCCAGAAATGTAAACAGTTTAAGGGGTTGGTTGTTGTCCATGGCCTGCAATTAATTAAGCAGCAATTCTGTACCACCTACAAAGGAAGAAATTGGAGAGGAAATAAAGACACTAGACTATACACTCCATGGGCCAGATGCTCAGCTAATGTAAATTCTGTGTAGCTCTGCTGGCTTCACAGGAGCCATGCTGATTTATACCAGCTGAGGAGCTGTGTCCCAGACCTCTACATTTTACAGATTTGCTCTCCTTAAGACAACTCCACTTAGAAACCCTTGCAGGCAGAGCCATGCATTGTTATCTCAAAGTGAAGCATTTCAGGAGTTGATTGCACTTGTCATGAGACAATACCACCCACCTACAAAACACAAGGTGCAGCCATATGTTTCCAGATCCCAAAAATGGGGTAAGTTTGCGTTAACCAAATCCTTCAGGGTAGCCTCATCTCATCATGCTAAAAGCTTTTCATGCAGTGCTTTCTTTTCATATTCTTTATGCTGGAAGAAGATGAAGGCAAAGTTGGCATATTTATTATAATAGACACATATTCTGAATGGAAGACATTCTCCAAGAAAATGCTTTTCTCCACTTAAGGAATTTTAATGTCCTGCTGCCTTTTTGCAGCGATACCATTTTAAAATAAAAACTCTCACCCATTCCCTAATAAAGCAGCACTCCATGGAGTTTCTCCAAGCTCAACAGACCTCCCTGGGGCAGAAGGCAGGAAAACTTTTGAAAAGTGAAGGACATTTCCTTTCCCAGAGACTCTCTGCCAACGTGAACTCTTGCAGTGGCTGCATAGTGACATCAGCTAAATACAGCCACAGCCACCACAGCCAAGCTGAGTCACTGACTGTGGCAAAACAAGCTTCGTTCAGCAGGACTCTTCAAACCTGCTCAGGTTTCACCCAGCGGGTCCAAGTTTTGCTTTGGCGGGTATACTGCGGATTCAATTTGGACTTGGATTTTCAATGGACACGTTTCCACGGCAACCCAGATTATATTTTAAAGCATACTGTTCTGGGACACTTTCACATAAAATTAGGAGATGATGACATTGGTGGAGAAGGGGGAAAAAAGCCCTCCTGTTACAACTCACCATATACATTGTGAAGCAGGATATTTCCACATGGGTCTTGGCTTCCTTGTCTCTTCCACAACCACTCTTGTCACAAGGCTGAGGAATTCCCCCACTCCGCTCCCTCCATCAGTTCTACCCTTGGGGACAAGGGAATTTCCTCAGTGGTTCTCCCTGGAGCTCCCTGTCCATTTCCCTTTGGGCTCTTTTTACTCCAGTGACCTTCCTATTTGTGGGATTCATTTTTGTGTTCTCTCGAGTAGGAACAGGGCATTCCAAAGAGAGAGGAGCGCAGAAAGACTGGGCTTGGGCCTTGGAGGGGAGGAGGCCTCAGCACCCCACCCATGCTGAAGCACCCCCTACTGCCTGCACAGTCTTAGGGAGGGCGGAAGAGAACCTCACTACAGATGAGGAGGGAGAAAGAGGCAGGAAGTTGCAAGTAAAGACTGACCATCATTGATCAGACTGAGACCTGGGGGCGGGATTCTTCATGCCAACTCATGCCATTGGAAATCTGGTCAGTTCCAGATCTGGATGGCAACCAGACCAGCTTTGTAAGGAATCAGAGCTCTGCATCCTAGCCAAACAAGGTAAGGCTCACATTTGCTGATGTCTGTTGTTTCCCTAGCGGGTTATATGCGGCTTCACCTTGTGTAGGTGCTGGGGCCCTCTTTATCCCTTACACACCTGCCTCAGGTTCAGACAATGAATTCCTGCTGCCCACTGAGTGGAAGCTGAGGACAGTGGGACTGACAGTATGTTCAGGGGTACTTCATAACCCAAAGGGGGCTGGCCAGCAGGATTGGGAGCTTGTGACAATGTACCCTTGTGTCTACACCCTACACACTGTTGTAATAATCTTTGAACAGAGCATGCCTTGTCAGGCATCATTTGAAAACTCATAAATTTACAGGTAATTATTGTCCTGATAAAGTGTGTATGGCAACATTGTACGTGAAGTTACAAGATGTCACTGTATGGTGTTATTAACACCTGTTCCAAACAGAGGTTGGCAGACAGGTCTGTCTCAAACAAAGGAATGTGCTCTGCTTAATTTGCATTTAAGCAGTAAAGAGAGTTATCAAGCAGGAAGGGAAACAAAGGTTGCTCAAACAGATGAGGAAAAAGCAGTAGGGAACATCCTTCTATATAGCCTCTGCCTCCTGAATCTCAGCTGGAAATGTTTTTCAGAAGGGAGACTGATACTATAACAAGGAGGGACAAACACCCCAATGCACCGCCTCTTTCTTCCTGCCCATCACATTCATGGCTCCAGAAGCTACAAAGGAATCATTTGTTCAACTGGAGAAGAGGTCCTGACCTGAAATTCAGTAAGTAAGACTGCTGAAAGCATCTGGTGAGAAACTTTGCTTGAATCTGATGTAGTTTGTCAAGTTAGGCACCAGGAGTGTTTTAACTTTATTTTCTTGGAAACATTTCTGACTTTTATGCCTCATTACATCCACTCACTTAAAATCTCTCTCGCTTTGTAGTTAATAAACTTGTTTTATCTAATCCAGTGTGTTTAAATGGAAGTGTCTGGAAAACTCCATTTGGGGTGGCAAGTTGTGTGCCTATTATTTCTGTTAAAGCAATAACAGATTTTATGTAAACTTGTATGGTGCAGGAAAGGGCTGGGAAGAACAGGACACACATTGCTGGCGGGGAGGGGGGTGAGATCTAAGATAGGCAGTGTGTTGGGGTCACCCTGCAGTATACCCATGGCTGGTAAGAGCCAAGGTGTGGTGGCTGGCTGCAGCACACAGACAGACATAGCTGGGAGTGACTTGCATGCTGGAGGCAGTTTGTGAGCAGTCCAGACTAAAGACTGCTGCAATATTTTGATGCTAAGGGGCACCCCAGGTTAGAGGGCAGTGGTGAGACAGCTGCTTATTAGTCTGGAGTGTAACCTGGCATATCACAGAGCTAATTGGCGACTACCTCTTCCCATCTCCAGATTGCCAACCTAACCAGTCAAAAATCGTGTCAGGCTCAAAACTCATCATGAGATCCTTCAAAAATAATACTCATTGTGTTTTTATTTACATCTTCTGGTTTTTGAGCCTTTAGGGTTCACATTTTCAAGCGGCTCTCTGCAACCCTAAGTGCCAGAAGCTTAATCTTTTACAACAGAAGCTGAGATTCAAACGCAGTTACATGACTCCAAAAGATGAAGCTTTTTGAAAAACATCAAATATTGTGAGACCTCACAATAAAATCGTTAAGAGTTGGCAGCGCTACTCCCTTCACCTCTGGAAGCATATGCAGATTGAGCCCATGCTGTGTATTTCTCTAGAAGGGTTAGGGTTAAGCTGGGAGTGACTCGCATGCTGGAGGTTAAGCTGTTAAAAGTCCAGTCAGCAGTGCTGCAGAGCTAAGACAGAGTAGTTCTTACCTGTCCTGGCTCCGGGCTGAGCCCCGGAAGCAGCCAGGAGGCCCGGCTCCTAGGCAGGGGAGGCCACAGGGCTCCACACGCTGCTCCTGCCCCAAGTACCAGCTCTGCACTCCCATTGGCCGGGAACCATGGCCAATGGGAGCTGCGGGGGCAGTGCCTGCAGGTGAGAGCAGTGCGCAGAGACACCTGTCATGCCTCCGCCTAGGAGTCGGACCTGCTGGCCACTTCAGAGGTGCAGTGTGGAGTCAGAACAGGCAGGAAGCCTACCTTAGCCCCCCCAGATGCACTGCTGACCGGGAGCCACCAGAGATAAGCCCTCACCTCCTCCCAAACCCCAACCCCCTGCCCCAGCTCAGTGAAAGTAAGTGAGGGTGGGGGAAAGTGAGCCAACGAGGGAGGGGAAATGTAGTGAGCCGGGGGCAGGGCCTCAGGGAAGGGGCAGTGCAGGGGGCATGGCCTCAGGGAAGGGGTGGGGCTAGGGTATTCAGTTTTGTGCGATTAGAAAGTTGGCAACCCTAGACCAGACCCCGGTTGCCGTTTAAGTCACTGGTTTAAGTCATAAGCTGCCCCATAGAAGTCCGTGCTCCTCTCTGAACTGAAGGTATCTGAACTCAGAGATGGTCTCAGAGACAGCAACTTTTATGGGAAATAAATCAATGCAGTTACTCTAGTGTAATAGAGAAGAATATGTCCCTCTGCCATTTTAATGCCTTAAAAGACAAAACTGCTTAAGTTTGCAAAAACTGACCATGAGATTAAGTATTTATTTGTGCTGTGGGGTGCTGGTCCACGAGTAGGGCTCCTACATGCTATGATAATCCAAATAAATAATAATAATCATCATCTTGATGAATCAGGGTTTTTCTATGCAAGGCAGGGGAAACACAAAACTTCCAACTACTGTTTGCCTAGGGAAGTATATTTAACAAACACCACATTTCTTTCTGAGCAAATACTGCTAACTGTGCCTAGCCATAAAGGATCAAATGCTTCAGTTCTTTCATTCTAAAGGGAGCTCAACTCATTAAGTTCAGCTCATGTGTTCTCTCTAGAAATGACCCTGGGATTAATTCACTGTACACTTAGTCGATATTATCTTCTACCTCTCCATGTAAATTAGCTTTACCTATAACAGACATTTCATATCTGCAATTCGCAAACACAAGACAAATGGCTATAATAATATTTCTGCATAATTACCCCAAATTTCCATATCTTTATTTATTTATTATAAATTACACATAAGGCCTGGGAGAACAGAGATACTAATGAGATACTCATTGCTGAAAAGAATACTGTCAAAAATTAGACAAATTGCTTTACATCCAATAATATAAAATGCCGATTATTAATATTTTGCTTTTGAAAGATCGTATTTAATTTTTATAGTTCCAAGCCTAAGGCAGGTGCCAGTTAGCATTTTATAATAAAATAGGAGAAAAATGTAGACAGAGGTGTAAATTCTACTTTTCAATTATACACATGTGGGTTACATGAGATGCTCAGTAAAAAATTTTATACAAAAAAACTTTTTCAGGCAAAAATGTAGATTCTGTGACACTAAAATTTCATACATTTGTGTTGGTTTTGCCAAATTATTTCAGTTAAAAACCTTTTAAAAATCCATTAAAAACCCTTACATTTCCTTTTGACTTTTTTTAAATGAAATGATTTTGTTTCTAAATGTGCTTTAACTTTATTTTAATAAACAAATAAAACGTTTTAAATGCTCAGAATTGGACAAATATTGTTTCACCCAAAACAATTTTTTGTTTTTTTTTGGAATGGCCAACAAACTGAAAAATCCAATATTCAGACAGCTCTAGACACATGGGCATTAAACGTGGATAGAATTTAGCCTACATGATTTATTTCAAGAGAGCTATGTATCATTATTTAACCTTGAACAATGGTGAGTGCTGGCTCTTTGGAACATCAGAGCCAAAGTGCAAATTTACACCAAGTCCCTTCAATGAACCAAGCTGTGATCTTCCCAAATTACACAGTAAGGTCCCAATCCTGCAATTAGATGCACACAGGCAGACACCTGTCACCATGCCGTGCCCCACCACATGGTGTGCCATTGATTCAAGTCCCAACGTCCCTCAAAGTCAATGGGGCTATGCGCATGCTGAAAGTTAAGCATGTGCTGGCATTGTTTGTTAGTTCTGTAACATGCTGGTGTGATCTAAGTTCAAAAAGCTCAAACCACTGAAGACAATGGCTCTCTGAATTGACACTTGAATGAAAAAGTCGCAACCTAGATTTCTTTAAATTTTGGCGAAGAGGCTAAACAAATAAAATAAACAAACTTTTAAAAAAAAAACAGCCCTTCTTGAAATTAATAGTTTCAGGAGTTTTTAAAAATCTAATAAATATTTGAATTTAAAATGAAAATTTCCACAATTTTGTAAAGGAGGGTAGTGCAAAACAACTAAATTATTGGGAAAATTTAACTGGCACACTCCAACAGTGCAAATTGGCTTAAACTCATTGTAACTGGCTGGTTAAATCAGGTTTATGGCAGCTTTGCATTACTAGGAGCACTATAAAACATGCAGTGGTGAATGTGTCCCCATATGTACGGTACAGTGCTCAGCACACTGTCAGCTAAAGGCTCCATTAAGTAAGTACAGTAACTTCTTTCATTTAGTTTCATATAGTTTTTCACCATCTACATGTAGGGCCTAACCCAAAGTCCACTGAAGCCAGTAAGAGTTTTTCCCACTGCCTTCAATGAGCTATAGATCAGGCCCTAATGCATATGGTTATAATTGCATTGACAGCACAGAGTGCAGTGGCTAAGAAGGACTGACAAGATAGGCCATCATCACTCCAAAGGACAGAACAGCCCACTGAGTCAATAACCCATATTTTAGTAATTCTTTAATATGCATTAACTTCATAGGAGTTAACAGCTCTACAGTATGTTGTGTTTGTTTTTTTTTAAAAAAAGACTTTGCAAGTCCACCTCTGTCACAAGATTTAGAAATGTGGGGTCTTAAATCAGCGTAAGATTCTCCCATAAGCACTGCAATCGTTAGAGACACAAGGAAGCGTAAAGGATGGACTGACATTCTAACCCTTGTACCTTCCTTGTCATCACCTCATTTTTTAAAACCTAACTTCTATGTCTTTTGATACTACCCAGAGCGTGGGGACACAAGCTAATTACAGTTTTCAAGAAAGAATGAACATGAATTACCGTGTATTCATTGTAATTACCGTTGCATCTGATGAAGTGAGCTGTAGCTCACGAAAGCTTACGCTCAAATAAATTTGTTAGTCTCTAAGGTGCCACAAGTCCTCCTGTTCTTTTCATGTATTTATAGAGACTGCTCTGCAGTTGTCTTTTTACCCTCGTAACAAAGCAGTTTTCAGCTTTTTTTTGGGAGAGAATTTTAAGATCCATTGGCCCAAGACGTAAATATTCACCCAGGTCTAAGTCACTAAGACAGCTGCCGCGGCACAGGAGCCAGCAAACAGAGCTGCAAACAGGGGAGTTTGAGTGGAAGTTCTGTTGGAGGAGAAGGTATTTCTAGGTATTATTATTTGTATTGGTATTTATAGAGGTTGGTAGGGGCAGTGTGCTGGGAGAGAAGCTGAGCCCTGATTAGGGGGCGGGGCTTCCCTGACTAGGGGTCCTATAAAGGTAGCCAGCCAGTCAGGCAGCAGCACAGGAGCCAGCAAACAGAGCTGTAAACAGGGGAGTTTGAGTGGAAGACTAAGAGAGCCAGGCAAAGGAACAGACAGGCAAGTGAAGGGAGTTGTGTGGTGGTCTGGCAGTGTTTTCGTGCTCATTGGGGGTTTGTTTTGCTGTGGGTGGTGGTGTTTTGGTTTGGTTTGTGTTTTCTGGACTAACAGGACTTAGGTGAGAAGGCAATGACAGATACAGAGGCAGCAGTGGTAGTGACCCAAGCAGTGGAGGACACAATGAAGATGACTGGATGTAGAAGCTGTGGCATGTACATGATCCTGGAGGGGGTACCTGAAAAGAGTTTTGTCTGCATGAAGTGCCGCCTGATAGAGTGGATGGAAGAGAAGATTCAAGGATTGGAGATGCAGGTGGAAACTCTGGTTGAGTTTAGAAGGAGGTTCGAGCGGATGATGGAGCAAAGACATGAGGAGGCTGAAGAGAAAAGCTCAGACTTGCAGATGGAAGCAGGACCAAAGAACTCTGAGGGGATACTGCTGGGTGAGGAAAGTGGACAGTGGAAGCATGTGACTAAGAGAACCAGGCAGAGGAACAGATGGGCTAGTGAAGGAGAAAGAGCTCAGGAACAGGTTTGTGGAGTTGGAAAATGAAGAAGGGGCACTGCAGGTGGTCACTGAAGGTGAGAGGGCAAGGAAGAAGAGAAGAGCAGCTAGTCCTATAGGAAGATGGCAAGGGTCAATGGAGATGTCAAGGTTCCTTCCCCACTCTGAACTCTAGGGTACAGATGTGGGGACCTGCATAAAACCCCCCCTAAGCTTATTCTTACCAGCTTAGGTTAAAAACTTCCTCAAGGTACAAACTTTGCCTTGTCCTTGAACTGTATGCTGCCACCACCAAGCATTTTAAACAAAGAATAGGGAAAGAGCCCACTTGGATAGGTCTTCCCCCAAAATATCCCCCCAAGCCCTAAACCCCCGATCCTGGGGAAGGCTTGATAAGAATTCTCACCAATTTGTATAGG